>NC_140931.1:138285328-138962828 GCF_014529385.1 Adiantum capillus-veneris | reverse complement strand
TCTTTGATTGTAGCTGAGAGAGAGTGTTCTCTCTCTCTCTCTCTCTCTCTCTCTCTCTCTCTCTCTCTCTCTCTCTCTCTCTCTCTCTCTCTCTCCCCCCCCCTTTAGATCTACTACTCTCCAATTCTAGTTGCCTTGCAAGTTTGCTTTGCGCTACAACAAGTTGCCTTGTGTATGTCAAGATGTGTGTGTGTGTGTGTGTGTGATGCACGCACACTTCCTTCTTCTCCTCCTGCTATGTGTGTTGCATAGAGCTGCTAGGTCATACCCAATGATGCTAAAGTGTCTCTCGTTGAGTAGAGAGTGTTTGGTGCTACCGTAGATGGCTATAAACGCATGTGTGCACGGGGTGTGCACCCTCTCTTCTGCCTGCTCTCTCTGATCCCCACAGATGCAAAAATGTTTTTTGTGTGTTCTTGGAGCTCTTGATGGCCAATTGCCTCCCTTGTGTGTGTGTGTGTGTGTGTGTGTGTGTGTGTGTGTGTGTGTGTGTGTGTGTGTGTGTGTGTGTGTGTGTACGCGCGCGCGTGCATGGACACATGTCCCCACTTTAGCTACAAACAATTGTCACGCTCGTAAAATGTCAAAACATGATCTTCTTTACTCTCTTCTTTGCATGATGCCAAAATGAGCCAGCGGGCCAAGAGCTCCCCTTTCTTTTCCTTCTATTGTTGGGCTACATCTAAGATCCACTAGCGCTATTGGTTTGATTTTGCCTTGCGTTATCTTTTGCAATAATCAATGTTGCAATTTTGGCCTTGTTCTCCCAATGATGCTTGCTTTATCGTGCTTAGCCTTGTCTTCAAAATCCTTCAGTGCTACTGCTAAGAATGCCTTTTCCAAATTGGTTCCTTTGCTTGATTCCCCTATAGTAGTCAATTCTCTGTATACCTTGAACCTTGTCAACTCCCAAGCTTTTCAAGCTTTGCAAGACCTTAGGCTCCTACTGACCCACTTCAAACATGATAGAAAATGGGGCAGCGGCCTATGCCGGTTTGAGCTCCAAGAGCTCCATGCTCTCTCTGATTCGCTTCAAATTTGCAAGCTCATATGTTGAGCTCTGCTGCCATCATTCGCATGCAAAGTGTTGTTGCGAAGATCCCCTCTCTACCAAACCGAGACTGTGATACCAGTTTGTGAGTGCGTGATGCATGCGTGCGAGAAGGGGAAGAGGAAGAAGGACACATTGTGTGGGGTGGAGTAGAGTGGCAAGAAGTCCCCACTCCTTATTCCTTTATGTATACAAAGAATAAGTGAGTAGGTCAGTGAGCAGAAAACATTGGACGTCTGTCGTGGGGCCACCTTTACCCCAACTGCCAATCGTGTAACTTAGACTAGTGAGCTTCCTATTCTTTGTGAACGACATCCTAAGTCAGTGCATGACATTCTTTCTGAAGGATGTCCTAAGTGAAGGACATCCTGAGTCAGTGCATGAAATTCTTTCTGAAGGATGTCCTAAGTGAGCGCATTAAACCTGTGACTTCTTGTTCTTCTTGAAGGACTTCCTAAGTGAGTGCATTAAACATGTGGATGTTTGCATGGACTGTATAATCTCTTTCACCTTCCGTTCTTGGGTGGCAAGCTGCTTTGATGAGCCATCACCATAGTTGTTTGCCACTAGTGGCTCTTCAAAGAGATGGTCCCACAAAAAGCTTCCCACATTCTTGAATATGTTCAGCGAACCCAATAGGTGGTTGATTTTCAATTTTGTCCAATATCAAATCAAACCATATTGAGAAACTATTCATCCCTAAGGGAAGGCACTTGGCATGCCTCTTCTTCATCTCCAATCACTCTTGAGCAAACATCCTTTGAGGCTCCATTCCCGAGCTGTTGGGCATTCAAGCTTGGGTTCAGTTAGTTTGTCAAGCCCGTGGGAAATTCCTCATAAGGCATGCAGATACACTTCAAGCCCATGGGAAACTCCTCATAAGGCATGTAGATACACTTTAGTCTTCTTTTAGAAGTTTGCATGGCAAGATTGCTTTTATATTGTAAGGATTTTCACAATACAATATACAATATAGCGTGGTGTTTTTATTTTATTGTGTCGAATCTCTCTCTCTCTCTCTCTCTCTCTCTCTCTCTCTCTCTCTCTCTCTCTCTCTCATTCACCCTCCTTCTCTGTACGCTACCCTGCACACCATGTCAAATCCATCAAGACTATAGAGAGTTTAATTATTTCAAGTCCAAAGAGAACGCAATTAGTGATAGCATAGCTAACTCACGCTGGGTGAAAATGCATATGCCATTACATGTTTTTGCTTCTTTTATTGCCCCTAGATTCCAAATGGACGATCAAGCTATACATAATGAGGTTATGGAAGACTTCAACAAGATATAAATGTAGTTGCAATCATGGACAAAGGCAAACAGGCCCTTTACCAAATGGTGGATTACCCCAATAGGCTTGGGATGATAGATGATCCATAGCACATAGAAGCTATCAAGGAGGTAAGTTCCCCATTGTGGTGGAAGGAATGGAAAAAAAAGACTGGAGTTGTGATATGTAGCATGAAAGGTTCTTCTCCTTGTAACATCAAGTGGTAGCTTTAGAGAAGATTGGCCGACTTATAATTTCATCCACTCCAAGTGAGCTCCAAGTGATGGTTTGTCTTAACCCAATGCAAGTAAAAGATTTGGTTTTGTGGTTTGTAAAATGTGCCTCGTCCACACACCACATGTAGCCAGCTTG
This sequence comes from Adiantum capillus-veneris, assembly GCF_014529385.1. NCBI lineage: Eukaryota > Viridiplantae > Streptophyta > Polypodiopsida > Polypodiales > Pteridaceae > Adiantum > Adiantum capillus-veneris. The sequence goes on along the minus strand of NC_140931.1, from coordinate 138,960,133 downwards.
GTCTGCCCAAGTGTTATTCAAATGAGAGATTCAATGATGAGGATATGAAATGGGACAAAAGAGGTTGATGATGTTGGTCTTTGTTATGGTGGAATCAATTCTAGTCAAAGACACTTGTATAACTTAAAACCTTGTACAAAATACTTTTTTGCAATTCAACTTAGCAAGATGTGCACTATTTTTTTAAATTAACGTTCCATAATAGATCAATCTTTTAATGTGTGTTGATACATCAAGAAATGTCTGTTTGGTTATAAATTCAAAGAATTCCCATAAAATTAGCATAAAATTAGCTAAGGCAATCTCAATATTTGTAGAAACTTTGTATCCTTGTGGAAAATTCACCATAGCATGATGCTCATATCTAGAGACTTGGCCTATATTACCTCTATCTTGGCATCCTTTGCATTCAAACATGCCTTCCTAGACTCTCCACTATCTCCCCTTGGGTGGCAAATGGTGCCCTTGACTTTCCATCTCCGTAACACTACAAGAGGCTCTTCATATTAGCGACGCTCAAAAAAAAAATTCCCGGCGTCGCTATGAGCGTCGCTATAAGCGTCGCTATGAGCGTCGCAAATTTTTTTGTAAATTTGCGACGCTCATAGCGACGCCGGCTGGGGTAAAAAAATAACCGAGGGCGTCCAAAAACTCAGATCTCAGATCTGAGTTTTTCGGCGCCCTCAAGCAAGGAGCAGGTAACGCTCTCCCTCACTCTCTCTCTCTCTCTCTCTCTCTCTCTCTCTCTCTCTCTCTTTTTCTTCTCCACACACACACACACACACACACACGAGGAGAGGAAGGAGAGCCAGGTATGCTCCTTCCCTCTCCTCATTCTCATGTTCCCTTCCCCTCTTTCTCTCTCCCTCTCTCTCTCTCTCTCACACACACATACACACACACACATAGTGTTTTTGAGAGAGAGAGAGAGAGAGAGAGAGAGAGAGAGAGAGAGAGAGTACAAACAAAAACAAAAATGCGCACACACACATACATAAACAAAGAATGCACACACACATTGAGAGAGAAAAAGAGAGAGAGAGCATGCATAAACAAAAAACACACGCATTGAGAGAGGAAAAGAGAGAGAGAACATGCATAAACAAAAAACGCACACATTGAGAGAGGAAAAGAGAGAGAAAACATGCATACGATCCAAAAAAACGCACACATTGAGAGAGAAAGAGAGAGAAACTAATTTAACGTCGTAGGAAACTAATTAAAATTAAAAGACCTAAAGATCTAGCCGACGAGGAGTTGACCTCAAGACCTATTATTCAAGAGGGAAATGGCATAATCAATCTATCATACTTGGCATGGGTGATAGAAAGGTTATACCATTTATCTCTTTTTATTGGCACACATATCCACACACGCGCACACACACAAGAAGAAGAGAGTTATAACGTCGTAGGAAACTATCTTAAAAGACGTTAAAGATTAGGTTATATGTAGACTTACATTAAATTAGATTTAGGTTTATTTTTAACTAGATTTACGTTTATTTAAGCTAGATTTAGATTTACGTTATATTAGATTAGATTTAGGTCTCCATAGACTGCGATGCCTGCATGAAGCGGGTGAAGAAAGCCCTCAATGGAATATAGGGTATTGCTGCCTTCACTCATGGTGGGCTCCGTCGATCCAAAAGTACTGGTGAAATGTCTTCAAAAGATAGGGAAGAAGGTGGATCTTTAGGGCGGCAAGAGTCACTACATCCCCGACACAATGACCATCTAGACAACCTCTAGTCATTAGACTTACGTTAAATTAGATTTAGCGTTATTTTTAGTTAGATTTACGTTTATTTAGATTTACACTTATTTACGTTAGATCGAGTCCACGCAAGAATTACTTACGGTTTAGGGTTTAGAGTTAGCAGTGAAAAGATCTACTGTGAAAAGATGTTAAGATGAAGTGAAGTGCTACAGCTAGAGAAGAGGCAAAGGGGTTTTGTCCACTACATGCAGTATCATGTAGACGTGGGTGTGTAGATTTCTTGTACCCACAAATATAGGTATTGACCAATAAAGACGAGATTATAACCCGGTGGTTCTGATCTCCGTGCACCTCTAGACCGAGGTGTGCGGGGATTGGACATGACTAGAGAATGTGAGGTAAAGAGAGAGAGAGAGAGAGAGAGAGAGAGAGAGAGAGAGAGAGAGAGAGAGAGATAAAACGAAGAATGCCAATAGAATATTAAATTTGTTGTCCAGGTTATAAGTTTTTTATCCTCATTATGAGTAGCGACGAGGATGTGGGACCATCCAACCGAAACACCTATCTCTCAACGAGGGTCTTATGTCCTTGTAATCAATGCAAGCATGCTGTGCGACGGACAAGACGTGTTTCTTTGCAGCACGTTCGCGAATTTGGCGAGTTCGATCCATCTATTATAGATCGAGTTGTTGCCAATTATAACTCGTCGGACTCTGACGCTGGCCAACAAGCAGCAATCTTGCAACCCAATACACGTGTTCGCAGGCGCTTTGGTCAAGCAGCATATGTGAGGCCACAAGATGTAGCCTCTGACAGCTCGGGGGATGATCATGCAGAGCACATTCCCAACGAGGCAATGTTTGAGCCCGAGATTGATGAAATGATCGAGACGATCATGGATTCAGAAAGGCTTATCTATGATGATATGAAAAGTGAAGCCGATACGCCATTGTATAATGGAGCACGTATGTCTAGATTGAAAGCACTCCTGGTTCTTCTCAACATGCAGACAAAGTTTGGATGGAGTGACACTAGCGTCACAGCGCTTTTCAGGTGATCTATTACAATTAGTTTACTTTAATAGAACTCTAAATGTATAATGATCTGATAGATTTTTACACGACTGTATCATATTTTTATGTTGTGTAGATTGCTGAAAGAGCACATACTACCAGCTGACAATGTGATGCCAGATTCCCGAGATGAAGCAAGAAAGATTTTGCGAAACTTGGGGATGGATTACAATTCTATCCACGCTTGTCCTAATGACTGCATTCTTTTCAGAGGGGAATACATAGACATGGAGAAGTGTCCGAAATGTGATTCCGAAAGATATCGAGTAGATCTCCACGGGACAAAAATTCCACAAAAGGTTTTGCGACATTTCCCTCTGCTTCCTCGCATCAAGCATTTCTTCGAATGTAAGTCCATGGCCGCCCTAGCATCATGGCATGAGGAGAATAAATCTTTGGATGGTGTGCTACGAATTCCTGCAGATTGCGTAGCGTGGAAACATATAGATGGAACATGGTCGGATTTTGCCAGGGAAGCTCGAAATTTGCGCTTAGGCCTGGCTATGGATGGCGTAAATCCATTTGGTCAAAGATCAACATCTTACAGTGTATGGCCCGTTGTCATCGTCAACTACAACATTCCCCCGTGGTTGACTACGAAGAAGGGGCACCTATGGCTAAGCTTGATTGTGCCAGGGCGATATAAAGTGGGGAATATGGATGTGTATCTTCGTCCACTATTGGAAGAGCTACAACAATTGTGGATTGGCATAGAGGTGGTGGATATGAGCCGACACACAGGACGACGGAATGCTTTGATCAGAGGCATTCTAATGTGGACCATGCATGACTATCCCGGGCTAACAGAATGCTCAGGTGATCTATTGACACTCCTCACTCAGACACTGTAAATCTTGTTTTTTCCCATAGTTGATCTATTATCATGTGTATACATGCAGGGCTTCAAACAAGCGGATACAGAGCATGTGTCACATGTGGACCTAGACTGAATGCACGTAGGGCACCCTCACTGAAGAAGCAAATCTACCAAGGTCATCAAGCGTATCTTCCAGAGAATCATGTGTTACGCGACGGCTTTTTGGGAAGAGAGCCACCAAGGATGTCTGCACAAGCATGGTTAGAGCAGAAGGAGATGTGCGATGACGGATTGCCTCCAGGGATGAAGAGACTATCTCTATGGTACGAGTTACCATACTGGCCCCGACTCATGATCAATCACTTGCTCGATCCAATGCACATATTCAAGAATGTGGGTAATCTACTATGGGACCATTTGACCGGCAAGAAAGATACTTTGGGAGCCAGAGTTGACCTTAGAAATGTGGATCGTATGGAGCAATATTGGCCGCAAACAGCGTCTGATGGATCGATAAAACTCCCTAAAGCACCATGGATTTTCACAGGAGCCCAAGAACGCAAAGTAAAAGAGACCATTCGATCTTTGCAGACCCCCACTGGCGTAATGCACTCGCTCCGAACGTGTTTTACTAAAGAAGGAAAGCTTACCGGTTTGAAGTCACACGATTGGCATAAAATGTGTCAGGTACGTTCATAGTGGACTTTAATATCATTGCATAAAATGTGGACTTTAATATCATTGTTGCACATACTTTACAGTTTATTTTACCTGTTGCCATTGAGGGATGTTTGTCTCTTGACATCCGTAACACAATCTACAAACTTGCAAAGCTGGTGCAATGGATCTCACAAAAGGAGATCAACGTAGACTCCATACCATTCGCCAAACTAAATGCTGCGGAGCTTGTGTGCATGTTTGAGAAACATTTTCCTACTACAATGCTAACCATTCAGGTGCATCTTCTTGTTCACATAGTTGATGAGGTGGAAATAGCTGGCACAGTTCATTGCAGATGGATGTTCTTCTTAGAGCGTTTCATGAAAACGCTTAAGGGATATGTGCGTCAAAAGGCTCGTTCGGAGGGTAGCATGGCAGAAGGTTGGTTGGTATCAGAGTCCCTAGTGTACATTGGAGAGTGGCTAGACGGATTTGATAAATCTCGGGACACGCTATGGCGAACCATAGATGATGAGCGCATATCTGGGATTGTCATGTGCAATCTCGGTGTTGAGAAGAAGATGACGGAAGATCTAGAGGCTAAAATCAACCGATTTTGCATGCTTCACAATCCAGTGATGCAAAAGTGGATTTCACAATATGAGGATGCAAAGCAAGAGCGACAAAGGGCACGAATCGAGTGGAGACGGGGAAGACGACCACCGATGCACTATCCAGAGGTTCTGGAGAGCCTACCAACCTTCATGAGCTTAAGATGGTTGCACAACCAATTGAAAAGCGCACAACAATGCGGTGACGAAGTGACTGAAGAAGAGTGGGAGTACTCTCGGGGTTGCGCGACCAAGGTAAGTTTGCAATGTACGACTAGCAAGTGACTTTATTTATAAACGTTTGAACGGCCACTCATAACCTTTGTTCGTTGTAGTATAAGTCATACACAGCAGCATGGTGTAAAGGTCGACATTTTAGGGTGGAACAAATCGACAAAAAGCGTTTTACTCAAGATTGTGGAATCATGGCAAAATTTGAACAGTCTAGTCGACGACGTTCCTCTGATGCAGATCCTGTGGTGGCGGAACTCACTTACTTCGGCACGCTGCAAGAGATTTTGAGGATCGATTACAGAGGATTTTTTGTCGACTTGTTCGACGTGCAATGGTTCAAGATAATCATGGAGGGTCGCAACGCTACTGTGCGTAGAGGAGAGTCTGGTTTTCTTGAGGTGGATTCTACTAAGAAATGGACTGACCTAAGAGACACTTTCGTACTACCCGAGCATTGTGAACAAGTAAGTATGTAAATAGTTAACATCCCCCTTTTACAAGTTATGTGCTTGAAAGCTCTCATGTAAGTTATGTGGCTCTGGCAGGTAATATTTCATCCTACAAAGTCTACATCAAACTGGTGGTACGTCATAGAGGTAGCCCCTCGTAGTGCAAGGACGTATGAAGGCTACCATGTGCCAATCACAACAACATCAATGGAGGAGATCAGAGAAGATGCTCAATCAGAAGCCGCTGCGGTGGTGCCAGACGAGCATCAAGATGCTACTACTCTATATGGGGTGCATGCAGAGGAGCTACAAAATGAAACAGAGGATATGTGTTTAAACGAGAGCTCTATATAGATATAGGAAGTTATGCTGAGTTATGCGAGGATGAGAGAGAGATCTCTTAAAGCCACAAATATTGTATTTGAACAATTTTGCTCCGTGTTGTAAAAGCTCTGGCTCTCTAAGTACCTTCCATGGTGTATAACGCTCTTTTCTACTCGCGCTCACATCTTTTGATTGAAAATTCTGAGTTTTCGACTTGCCTCTTCTATCACTCGATTCATTGCGTCATTGTATTTATATGCGTCATTACGTCATTGTATTTCTCTCTTTGCGTCATTGTCTACTCTATTCATTCAATATTAAGTTTAAATATTCGTGTGTTTAATGCAGGTATGGATGATGAGGAGTTTCTTTCTTCTTTGTCACCGCAGCAGAGACAGTGGTACGTGGAGCGTCATCGCTCTGGCGCATCATCGCGCGTTCCTACTCCATCCGCATCTCCCTCTCTTTCGGAGCATTCGGCGCGCTCCGAAGCTTCGGCGTCGACGAGACGAGCTTCACACTCGTCTAGACACCGGCGCTCTAGTGGTGGCGGTGGCGGTGGCGGTTGTTGTGGGGATTCCGCCACCGATGCCTCCACACCGCCTCGTGTTCGACGAGGCTCTTTACCCTCCCCTTCTTTGCCCGTCCCCACACCAGCCACAGCATCGCCATCTACGCCAGGTTTTGCACGGCTGACTGTTCCTAGAAGCTACACACCTCTACCTACTCCGCCAGGAGCCACCCCACTCGACACTCCTCGTTTCGGGGCCCAGACGCCGGTGGAGACACCTGACGTCCGTACCCCCATCGACACGCCGCTAGAGACCCCTGCCGGGACACCCAGGTTCACGCGTCACCGGCCAGAGGGCTTGCCTTACTCCGTCGACATCAGCGGCGGCATCATCATGGATGATGACGGCAAGAAGGTAATCTCGCGCATGCGTGGTCTTTGCTCTCAGCTGTTTAGACACTACATACTAAACAAATGGAGTGAAGTACCAAGTGATTTAAAAAACAGAGTCATCAGCATACTTCATGATGAGTTTCCCGTTCCAACACGGGATCAGCGCTTCAATGAAGACCTGATGAAGATTCGAATGCGCGAATACTGCAAACACAAGCGTTCCGAAGTGCAAAAAGCAATCAAGAATGGGTGGAACAGGCCAGATTTGCTGGCCAAAGAAGATTGGAAGAATGCGAAGAAAGCAGCGCGCGAGAATCCCGACAAGTGAAAGCAACAAAAGGATGCAGCCAGAGCGCGAGTAGAGGCAGGGAGCTCGCACCACTTGGGGAGCGGTGGATGGGCATCACTTGAGGCCGATTTTGTAAGTGTTTTCACATTGCTCTTTATGCATGTTCGATAGTTTAGGGTTTATGAGTTTTTTAGTTCTAACATAATGAAATCTTTGTATGTTTTGACAGTGGTCGATGACAGGACGTGATCCCACACCGTACGAGCGCGAGTACGCAGGCAGGAAGGGCTTAAACGCCCTGATGGACATTCTCAGTTCTCGCGGCGGCATAGTTAGTATTAGGGTTTACTCTTTTTTATTTTTTGTATTGTTTTATAAATGTCGTTATATGTTTATACTTACTGAAAGCTGTCTTATTGTCTTTTTTTGCAGAATCCGACAGATACGCCGCTTGGACGCGATGAGACGTCTGACTAGACGACGTCAGTTTAGCCGTAGCTAGATAGCATTAGTTTAGGGTTTCTCATAGCTTATGTATCATGAGACGGATTTTATACGTCTTTTTGAACCATGTATATTATTACATTTGTCACCGCAATTCCTTTTGCCAATCAATTCTTTATGCCTATGATGTTGTACAATTGTCATTATTACATTTGCCAATCAATTCATTTTGCCTATGATGTGTACAATTGTCAATTTTGCAAACAATGCGTCTTGTGGGTGACTATTTTGGGTCTATTATCTACCTTTGCACTTTTTTTAAAAAGTGAATCAAGTACAATATGGTTGATGGGTGGCAGGGCATTCAATGCCCTGCCACCCAAAAAAAATTCTCTCGGGCGTCGCTATAAGCGCTATAAGCGTCGCTATTTATGGCTTTGTAGCGTCGCTATAGTCTTCTGTGTAAACGTCGCTATATGCGTCGCTATGAGCGTCGCTATATGCGTCGCTATATAGCGACGCATATAGCGACGTTCTCGTAGCGACGCTCGTAGCGACGGTTTTAGCGACGTCGGGGGTTATAAAAACCCAGTGTATTTCCGTCGCTAACAGCGTCACAAGAGCACACAACCTCTTGTAGTGTAAGTTGCTTGAGCTTTTTTGGTAGAATCATAAATGGCCGCTTGCAACCCTCTTTTGTGTGTCAACATCCTAACCCTAGCATGCCCTATGCCAACCCCCAAAATTAGGAGGCTTGTCATCCTAATTAAAGATTTAATAATCAAGTTCCATAGTTTTGGATATTGCATATACATAGGCCCATATCAAAAGCTTTTGGGAGTGGGATATGGTGCCATGAGTGAATTGATTTAAAATGTCCCTCATTTTTCCAACAACGCAAGCAGTGGTTGGTCATGAAGTGGGGCAAGAAATTCAAGAGACACCAACACACCTCTTGCTCTTTAAATTATAAATTAAGGTCTTGTAAATAGGGACTCTAGGGCATCAAAATAATACAAAATTTGCACAATTAGTTTCAGTAAGGGGATTTAGGTTATGCAATTTGGGGAAGTTCAAAATTGTAAAAAAATCAATTGCTAGAATTCCCAATTGATGAGGATGGTAGAGACCCCTTCTTGCTACCCAAAGTCAAATATGATATTCATATTGTGAAGTTCATCATGTATAGACTTGTAATGTTACATAAAAATCATGGTTTTTAGATCTACACTAATAATCAAAAGGTTAATTTGTTGCACTATCACATGCCTCCATTTGTTTGCTCAAAGACTCTAGCTAGTGATCAAATGCCATCTCTCTAGATGACATTAATTCATAGTTGTAGCTGGATATGGCTATTCAAATGTTCGTAGACAGCAACGAGGTTCCTTTCATCTTGTACAAAGCCCTATAGGTGCCTTTACCCCCTAGTTTTGAATATTGATATGTGTAGCCTCATATACTGCAATTTTGTCTATATCATATTTTTCTCCACTACTTGATGAGTTACAAGATTTAGAAATTTTGGGTCTTTAACTCAAGTTTTGGAGGATATACCTAAGAAAGCCCCCCTCTAGCAATGGTGAATGAGAGGTTTCACTATATAGAAGCATTCCCAATGGGGCCCCAATTGAGTAGGAACAACCTTTTTTTTTTTGTCCATACTCACAATTGTGAGTGGATGGTAATATTAATTACCTAAAAAGAAATGTACACATATCCTCAAGCACGTAAGGTGCCTTGAGGGATCAAGTTACACAAACAAAGCTACACAGTCCTTGAAGGTTGAGAGCTACTTAGACAGTTACATTTTATTGTGTCTGATAGATCCCAAACCCGATAAGGCTTTGATGATTAGATTCCAATCTTCAAAGTTCTTATGTTTTTTGATAGAGATTATCACTTCCTTGATTTCTTGGATAATCTCATCAAAGCTTGCTGTCAAATGGTCATTTTCAAAGATACGTTGGTTTCTAGCCTTCCAAACTTGTTTAAAATATTAGAAGCGGACAATTAAGTAGGAATGACCTTGGGAAAAAAAAGCTCTTTGATGCTTCGCATCAACTAGTTTTACGGGATTGCACCCACACACCCACACCCGTGTGTCGCAAGGGTTGAACCATAGTGAGCATGCTTAGAGACCCCTTGTCTTAACCACTACGTCAACTCCCCTTGACCATTTCTTACAATGGCAGAAAATTGTGTCTCCTTATCATACTCTATGTCTATTGAATCTTCTTATGCTACAAATTTTACGTTAAATGTTTAAGATCGTTCTTTGACTTGCCCAAAGGAGCTAGCTTGGTTGGTTGTGTACTCGACCTCCATGACCCGAGTCATGGGTTCAAGTTTGGCCAAGCGACCCTATGCACTCATAAAGATGTTTGCTTCGACTCGCACAGGGTTTTGTGCCATTAGAACAAAAAAAAGACAGTTCTTTGACTTGTTATATTAAAGGACATTAATAATGTTAAAGAGATGAACAAAAACATAACACGAGGAAAATGTAAAGACTAAGACGATAAACACAACTAATTTAACTTTATTTTAGTTGAGATGTGCAAGTAGAAAAGGCTATGACACAATGATGGAGCAATAATTATTCAAATTTGAATTTATACAAGTTAATCTAAATCTACATACAAAGGTTGAACTTTGTATCTCAAGCAAGAGAAACAAATACTCTAGGGCCAGGTGGTCTTTGTATATGCATCACAATAACCAATCAAGGCTTCAAGAGCCCATTGTTCACATGAAGTTGAGCTCCAACTCTCTCTTCTTGATAGGCTGCTTACATCATTGTCATCATCTTTTAGGTATTGATTATGGTCATGGTTCCCTAAAGCTTCTTGAGATTGGAGTTGATACTGCAACTCACAAAGAGATGGCTTGCAAACACTAGAGGTATCATCACCAAGATTGATTGTACCTGTACTTGATCGAGAGTCATTGCTTGATCCAGGACCCTCCCATGAAGCATGTGAAACTGACATGTGTGGATGAATATTGCTATACTTACTCTCATTGGGTGAAATTTGTGATTTGCATTCATCCAATTTTGGAACATATTCACCTATGTTACCTGTAATATCACACTCATCCAATAAGCAACAAAAGGGGTCTTCTCCCTGTCTAGCATATTGGCTAATTGTTGTCACATGTGCATCTTCATTTGTGTAAGCTTTTGATGTGAACAATGAACTGGTACCCTTATTGATGTCATCAACATGTATTTGGTTGACGTCTTCCAAATTGTGTTGTAAATTGAGCTCCAAAGCATATGTACTTAATGGGCTCAATGAGTTTGCCATCAATTGAGTCTTTTTTGCACTACAATCATCTCTTGGTTGCATTGCCATTTCAATGTAAGGATGCTCCATTTTCTCAAAAGTAGAGTCCATACCAAATAGAAAGCCATTAAACTGTCTACTTGTACTTTTTGATATTGGATCATATTGCCCATTTTTCAATTGTCTCTTTATTTGTGTGTTCCACAAATTCTTTACATCATTATCAGTTCGTCCCACAAGGTAGGTTGCAATTTCTGACCACCTATAAAATAAGCAGTGACCTTTTTAGTATTTAAAACCATATCGTAATTGCAGTACAAATTAAAGGCAACACATGGAGATAATCAAATATATGAGACACTCGGTCCACCTTGAAATAAGTGCTTGTGTTTGCAATTGGAGAGAGAGAGAGAGAGGGGTGCTTAAGAGTGTTATCAATTTTAAGAACATAAATAATCCTTTGATGTGAGGAGAAATACTATAGTCCTTTTATAAAAAAAACAAGACAAAAAGCAGTACTCACTCAAATAGGAAATGTTATAATCTTTTTTTGTTCGTTTGCAATACTCACTCAAAAAGTTTAATGAGAGTGTTTGAGTCCTCACTGTATAAGCATCGGTATTTACAATATTTTATGGTTTTCGTGCACATAACATCAAGATTTATCATTTCAATTAATTTTTTGGCTTGCTCAAAAAGCCTTAAAAAACAAGAGATTAAGCATTAACTCGCGAAAATTTTCTTAATATTTTGATTTATGAAAAAATCCTTTAAGGGAAATAATCCTTGCTCAAAAAGCGTTAAAGAACAAGAGATTAAGCATTAACTCATGAAAATTAAGCATTAAGATTCTAGTTTGTGAAAAAGTCCTTTCTTGTAAAGAATTCATAAATGTCCATGTCATTAAATTGTTTTATTATTTCTTATGCTTATTAGATCTATCTTTTCTTATGAAAGCATTAAACTATTCTTTTGTTTTAGTTTGTCGCTGGGTTCCATTATTTTATTGTTTTTATTTTATTTTTGCTTCATGTTATTTTGTTTCAAAATGACAATCACTTTGTTGTTTAATTGGGGACGTTTGTAACATAGAAGGCATTTGTGATTACTCGGTGTATATTGGACAATACAATTTTATATTAAAGCACAACAAAATTGACATGTGATAAAAGGTACTCATTCAGACCTACTCCCGATAACTCTTATTTCCCCTTAACTTCAACAGATCTTCACCTTCTTTGTTGGGACTACCTTGCACAAAACTGTCTTGCTTTTATACACATGCATCCATTCTAAACCAAGCTCGAGTACCCTAAATGGTCATATTGAATTTCATATACCCATTTTTGCAATAGAAAACAATATTCACATTAAGGAGACAGCTCCTCTTGGTTTAGCAATGCGTGTTTTTTTCCCCGAAACTCACGGAGCAATGCATGTTTTTAAGAATGGGGAGTTTTTAGTGACTCACTTGTTTCCCAAGGTTTGATGAAGCTTAGTCACTAATTTCACCTCCTCTAGAGTGAACTTTTCACGTTTTAAATCGGGTCTTAAGTGGTTCATCCAACGCCGACGACAACTTTTTCCACAACGTTGTAAGCCTGCAAAGTACTCAAAAATACAACATTTTAGAAGCCAGAGATTTTAATTTGAGCTAGAAACCAATAGAACTTCATGGATGCACATTTTGAATGTTAGATTCACAAAACAACAATCAAATTACACTCTAATATAACCTCTTGTCCATGTGCTATAACCTTCTAGCTAGTGACTTAAAAGATAGATAGATAAATTATCATAAAAAATAGTAGATAGTACCAAAACAGGAGATGCTTCTTAGGGTGAAGACATTCCATATGTGAGTTACAATATTATGAATGATCAAATATCATAGTTGCACAACAACATGGAAAGAATTGTGCAAGGATTTGTCAAAGTCTTTCAATTGACTTGTTCTTTCCATTGACATAAAGGATATTGGAAGAAATTTGCATCCCTATGATGCAATAGTTTTTTTCCAAAAATGTGATTGCTCTACACCCGACAAATTAGAGTCCCATTGTTTGCTAACACTATATATCTCCTACTTGTATCCAAAACAATGTATGTTGAAATGCACACTAGCTTAGTTACCCTTGCATTTGAGACATTACATTCTTAGTTGAATTATCTAATTTAGGGCCATGTCAATGATCTTATGCTAGCTTTGTTTTCCATGGCTCTTGTAGTTTCAAGCCTTAGAAGTGCAATGATGATTTATATGACCAAGTAATGTCAAATATAGAACCTTTTTATGCGAGCGCGATTGTGGTTGTGGTCTACAACAGTTCATAAAGCTGCGATAGCTATTGCACGTCTGTGTTCGACTTTCCTACCCCATTTTGGCAAGATCTTGTAAGTTTTTTGGGATGATCAATATAATTCACTCACAATTGTGAGTTTTGAAAAAAAAAACAGAGCCTTTTTTTTCCACAAAATCAAATTGCCTAATGCTATAAAGAATTGTAATCCACAAAATTCTAAGATGTTACTGTTCTAAGAAAATTTTTGATCCCTTTCTTTGATTTATCATCTTCGTTTTGAAGATAGAGATAAATGATCAAAATAAATTGAACTCTGCAAAGTTAAATGGGTATGTAATTAGAAGAACAGACATGGAAGACAATACACCTCGAATAATTATTGGGGCGCTTTTGTAAGTAGGAGAGGATTCACCCCCCAAAAATATAGGTACAACATGAAAATTCAAAAAATAAGGAGTCTTAATTGAGACAATTTTAAAAAAATTTTAAAATGACATTAAAAGAAGGGGCTTTATATTGCATTTTGGAGAAAAGTTTTTTTTCTGAGAAGGATTGTTTTATTACCTCAAAGCATGTAGGTATAAGAGTTTTTAAATATTTTAAAATGCATGTGATATAAGGGATTCTTGTACGTACTTATCGTCCCCCCTCCCCCCCCCCCCCCCCCCCCCCCCCCCCCCCCCCCCCCCCCCCCAAAAAAAAAAAAAAAAAAAAACCAAAACGCACACCCCACCTCGCCCAAAAAGTAAGTTTTTAGTCACTTATTGCTCATGGCATAAGACATTAGACCCCAAAAAAGTTGTTTACAGAAATTTTGTTGATATTTAGCATACATGGTTGATCCACTTTAACCCAATCACTTAAAAATGATATTGCATTGTGTCTTTAGAGAACAAAGAAATAGTCCATATGGCAAGAATATATTATCAGAAATTTTGAATATGAAAGTTCATAGCTTCTGTCTTATCTTGTATAACAAGGTGCGAAGACTCCCATTGCCATTTTTTAAACAAAGTTGAAAAGGAAGTCTTGAGCCAATGAAAGCACCATTTACAAATTTACAAACTAGACTACCTAAGTCCTTCTAAAATAAAAAGTTGAAAAAGAAGTCATGAGATTCTTCAATGAAAAAGGACCCATTTTCTCAAACTAAAACAACGTGAAGGTTCACGTTGGTAATTTAAAATGATAAAATTAGAAGGAAATTCAGTAATGTATGGCTTTGAAATGAAGAGACCTTTTGACAAACAAAGCACAGAAGAGAAGAATCTGAGGACTGTTTCAATGGAGCACTCAAGTGGTTTCTACTCTTACTCAAGTGGCAAAGAGACAACTACCCACATTGCTAGAGCTTTTGCCATTGAACACTCGTGTAGTGGATATCTCCATAGAACTAAACAAGGAGATTGATATTGTTGATATGCTTTCTTTGATCCGAAATATTGTCTGTGCTTGCATATCTATACAATTATAATGGGGGAAGGAATTCCGACCCTTCCCTCCGGACATGTGTCAGCAGGAGCTTCAACTGACAGTGTCCCTTGCAACCTCCCAGCACACAGCGAGGAGAGAGAGAAAGAGAGAGAGCCAATCGGTCATACTAGTTATAGTTATGGGGGATGGAATATTGAATGTTGGGATCCTTCTTGGATCAATTCCAAAATGTTGTCCTTCTTGTTCCCTTCATTTGAGGATTCACTGAGGGTTGTTATATGGTATCATGTGAGTGTAAGGGAAGGGGTCATAGAAGAGAGGGAATGTGTATAATTCAATGCAAGGTCTCATATATATGTATAGGGATAAATTAAGGGCATGTGGTTCACTCAGGTGATGTCTCATTATTACTAATTAATATCGGTTGGGAGCTTGCGCCGTAAATGGAGGTCAGGTGGGGGGGGGGGGGGGGGGGGGGGGGGGCTATTGATAGGAATCTCAGGGAGGGGAATCCTTCTAAAATTGGGGCCAAGAGACTCATTTGTCAGTAAGAGCTTGTGAGACCAATGGGGAGGGGCACCCTTCCGTGGAGAATAGTCAGTAATTGGGATCAATTAATGTAATGTGAAACAAAATTAAGGAAAGAGAAGGTAGGTTACCAGCTTTGCGGGCAATGTCGCTCCAGCTCCCGCTGGTGTGGAGCGCGATGCAATTCCTCAGCTTCTCGTCCTCGTCGGGGGACCACAATCCTTTTCTCATAATGCTCTCTCTCTCTCTCTCTCGCTAGCGGCCTCAATAATTGTTGATGCAAAAGCGCTGATGCTGCAGCTCCGGCAGGGGTCGTCGAGCAAAGCTTGCAGCTGTATTGCGGAGTCCTCTCTCTCTCGCTCTCTCTCTCTCTCTCTCTCTCTCTCTCTAGTAATTAAGCATTACAACGCAGAGCCCACGACGTTAAAAGGCTCTCTCTCTCTCTTACACACATATATATACTAACACAGTATACACACAGTACACTCTCTCTCTCTCTCTCTCTCTCTCTCTCTCTAAGCCTACAAACCGAGCTCTGTCGGCGGCGACACAAACATAAGCACTGCAGCTGATCTACCCCCTCTCTCTCTCTCTCTCTCTCTCTCTCTCTCTCTGTGTGTGTGGGGCGTCGAAATGGCTGTGCGAGAAGCCTCCTATTATTGACGTCGAGTCTTTCAAGACGCCAAGCTGTCCGCCATTTTATTTAAATTGAACCAACAGACTAATTTAAACAAGAACAAAGAAAGTCGATGATGAAACGGACAACCCTACATGCAAGTTAGATACCAAGTGACAATATTATGGTGAAAAGTCACTCTCCTTTGCAAACTCCAGCTTTGCTTATGTACACACACAAGCAAAACATCACAATTCTCTCCTAATAGTGCTAATTGTCTCTCTATATATTAATCATTCCACACCACCATTCTATTAAAATATAGCCAATTTACACCTCATGGATTACACTTATTGTCACATGAATTAATCCCTCACTTAGTATTGGAATGGACCTTATAAGTGATGCTATCCGCCTTAAATGTTATCAACGACCAATTGTTGAGAGATGGACCCTTTCTAAAGCTCAATCGTCGAATCGTAGTCGCAAATCTCCAACTCAAGGGCAAGGGTACGTAGGTGACATGGATCCGTGGTGACCATTCAAGCACTGTGGGAAGACAAGCCCACATCACTTGATCGCTCCTACATTGCAACAACCATTACGGTACCGTCCAGGAGGGCGGTCACCTTCCAAAAGTACCTATAGGTGTTTTTAAAATCTCTCTACACACACTTGATCACCATCAATAAACGACCTCTTCTTATTCATAAATCTGTAACTTTTTTCAAATTTCCATTCTTTAACCCCTCATGTACATGCAATTCTGCAAATTTTGCAGATTAGAAAAATCCCTTTGAGTAAACGTTCTCACATGAGCTACACTCACATATTTTGTGGTAACCCCCGAGACCCACCCTACATAGATGTACCCTCGAGACCCACCCTGCATAGTTGGACCCCATAAAGAAGCATCCTTTCTCATTCCCTCTATGGTTCGGTGGTGAACAAATGTGTGTGTGGCCCTCTCTCTCTCTCTCTCTCTCTCTCTCTCTCTCTCTCTCTCTCTCTCGTTGAGAAGCACAATTTGATAGCGTAGTGTGTACATCAATCAACAAGTGGCAAGCAAATATTGGTAATTATAAATATATAGTACAATTATACTAATGTGGAAGAGATAGTTTTCATAATTTACATACATTAGGTATTAATATTTTAAAAAAGGAAATCACGTTCGATATTTAGAGCATCAATCAGACCAAGAGCTTCCAAACAGTGCAAGATACCAACGTGAGAAAAAGCTTCTTTAACCATTGATTACCTTTTCCAATTGATAGAGTGATTGACTAAAGAAGCCCTTATTTATATGAAGAAGTCCAAGCCTATTGGACATCTAACAAGGGCTTAGATGTAAAGTGGGTGGATGTAAGTCAAGACAAGGCCCCTTTTCTTGAGTAGGGACAGGGTTCTTGCTACTTTACATGTTGAAAAGGATGGTGATGGCCTCAGCATGATGCTTCTCAAACTCCTTTGGGCCCATCTTCATCGTTTGAAAAGGCTACTAGAAACAATCTTCCCCCTAAAGTTGACATATACTACATCCATGTGCAACATGGGCATATGGAATTTCAAGAGAGCTTCATTACTTAATAGAGACTCCTTTGGACTTTTCACACTGCTTACTTGTCCTTAATGTGTGTCTTTTGCTTTTTGCTTTTTTCTTTTTTCTTTTTTCTTTTTTAAAAGGCAAAGAAGAGGAGGAAGTGTGTCACTCTATCCTAGCGAGTGCTCCGAAAAAGTGTGCCTCAACTTCGCCTTGAGCCGGTTGAAAAACCAAATCAGCTAGTTGAAGAGAGGGGAAGAAAGAGAAAACCCGCTTGAAAAATTTAAGAAAAAAAGGGTTAAATTGCAAAAAATGTCATTTACTTTGCAAAATTTTCTCTTTGAATCTATCCTGAAAGGAATTTTGTATGTTTGTGAAATTGAAAAACCAAATCAACTGGGAGAAGGAGAAAATCCGCTTGAAAATTTTAAGAAAATAGGGTTAAATTGCAAAAAAATGTCAATTACTTTTCAAACTTTTCTCTTTGAATCTATCCTAAAAGAAATTTTGTACTTTTGTGAAATTGATTTTTCTCGCACACTAGACTCCTAGCAAAAATGAGATACATTTTTGCAAGTTTTTGAAACACCTCCTAAAATTAGTACCCTACGGTAGAAAAGGTGTGTGTCAACATCAAGTGACATTGCAATGGTAAGATGCTTGATTTGCATCCACAACGTTGAGAGTTCAAGCACCATTTTCACTATCCCAATTGGTGTTGTTTAGGGTTCTGTTTGCGAAAAAATGTCCTTTACTATGATTTTTAATTGGCTAAAATTGCAAAACCCGATGAGATTTTGCGCTTGCCTTTTAAGAAGATCGGTGAAATCTCACAAGTTTTAGTATGAAAATTGGAAGATCCTTCAAATTTTGACCTTGAAACCCCGTAAGTTTTAAGTGTGTCCTTTTTCTCTCTCGTTAAATAGAAAGGTTTTGGTAAGCTCTACTTCAAGAAGGAAAGCAACCCTAAAATTAGAAAGCTTCGACACCATTCCAAGGGGCCAGTTTTACCCTTCTAAAGAAAGGCTAGGAAAATGCTACCCTTCAAAAGAATTGTATGTGGTGCAAATCCTTTCTTTGAGTCCTTCCAATTTGTGTAGAAAGAAAAGGGGAGTTTCTTTAAGGCCCTTGAAATGAAACGTAGAGTCACCCTTCAAATTTTAGAGGTCTGTTGCCATACTGTTTGAGAAAAGTGTGTCTTCTTGAGGCGGTTAGAAATTCATGGCAGCCGCTTGAGAGGATAGTGAAAAGGAAACCTTTCACTTGAATTTTGCAAGAAAATAGTGTAAATATAATAAAAAATATAGTTTAATTTGCAAAATATTCGCTTACAAATTAGGGACTTACGTATATATGTTTGGGATAAAGGTTTCTCCCAAACACTTGTCGATGGTGTCACACTATTTGCAAACCACTGGTATGCATGTAGTGTTCCAAAAAAGTGTGCCTCAACTTAGCCTTGAGTCGGTTGAAATTTGAAAAACCAAATCAGCTAGTTGAAGAGAGGGGGAGAAGGAGAAAATCCGCTTGAAATATTTAAGAAAATAGGGTTAAATTGCAAAAAATGTCAATTAGTTTGCAAAATTTTCTCTTTGAATCCATCCTAAAAAGAATTTTGTATGTTTATAAAATTGATTTTTCTCGTACACTATATGCATACGTGTGAACGTGTCTGTCTCGTCGGGTTTTCAAAAGGTGAAAAATATTAAAAATTGGCACATGCACATATTGTGGGTACCTTTGGGAATTATTGCTTACTACCATGTTTGCGTATGGTGAGCTTGTGAGGGCTATGGCTATGGAAAGTGCAAGATGGGGAACAAATTGCCTAGGGTCGGTTTATGTGTTTGTATAGGCTAGTGCTTACACCAACCTCAAAAGACATTGCTTAGCGTGCCTACAATTGCTTGCCAGACAGCATACCCGTACTCACTTGGTGCAACGGTCAATTTTGTATGGTTAGACGAAGAATTCCTCAAAAAGAAGAAAAAAAGTAGTAGTGTTGAACGATTGAATCTAATTCTTTCTCTTTATGAAAATCTTGACAAGTCCTTTTGAGAGGGGGAATGTACATCCTACATACACTCACAATTGTGAGTTTGGCGTAAAAAAAAGAATAGAGGGAATGTATATCTTGCTTGCACTCATGCACGCGCGCATGCGCGCACACACACACACACACACCGTGCAAGGGAGTGGTTACCGAAGCGGTGTTTGAGAGAAATCAATTTCACAAACATACAGAATTCCCTTTGGGCTAGATTCAGAAAGGAATTTTTTTTAAACATACTAGTACGGCTGGTCGCCTTTGGTGCCTCTCTCTCTCTTTCTCTCTCCCTCTTTATCGCATGCATAGGGGCTTCTCTCTATTTTGGAGTTTAGCTTTCATGTGGTAGATTTCGACACGTGTAAAGGGCTACCCTTTCCGCCATGTTATGTTAGTTTAGATGTAGATTAGACTTTCACAAAATGTAATTGCACATGCACCAAATGGCAACCAACACCAAATGTGTGCAATAGCATCCGCAAAGCCGCAAAAAATTCACAAAAAATGATACCTATAAGCCTAATATCTCAAGCGGCGGCAAGCTGTCCCCATGTATGCACCGACAGAGAGATGTGAAGCGTGTGTGTGTGTGTGTGTGTGTGTGTGTGTGTGTGTGAGAGAGAGAGAGAGAGAGAGAG
This sequence comes from Adiantum capillus-veneris, assembly GCF_014529385.1. Lineage (NCBI taxonomy): Eukaryota > Viridiplantae > Streptophyta > Polypodiopsida > Polypodiales > Pteridaceae > Adiantum > Adiantum capillus-veneris. The sequence continues at coordinate 138,940,210 of NC_140931.1, read as the reverse complement.
AGAGAGATTGGCAATGCCGTGTGAGCTGCAACATGTGGCAAAAGGTGGGGTAAGTTAGCAGGTGCCTCGTGCACTTGAGAGAGAGAGAGAGAGAGAGAGAGAGAGAGAGAGAGAGAGAGCGCGCCCATAGATTCTACAGATTTGCGACGCTTTCATTGGTCGCCCCTACTCTATAGTGAGCCTCCTCGACATTCCAAAGCCCAATCTCCCTCAATCGCCTTAGCCCTTATTACCCTCCTCCACAGTTCTGTCTTCCAAGCCACTAATTACATCTACTTTCTTCCTTGCTCCGTTTGCTTTGATGACAAAACTTGCCATGTCTCTCATTGGCCTGACCTTTAACGTAGGGTAACCGCCTTCAGCATGGCCTTGCTGCAGCGAACACAGCCCCCAGGCTAATGGAAATCAGCAGACACAGTAGAGGTAGAGAGAGATTGAAGAGAGAGGGAGAGATTCTTATTGCTGAGCAGACGTACTGTGTGTGTGTGAGAGAGAGAGAGTGAGAGAGAGAGAGAGAGCCTTTCCAAGCATGAAGGAAATAACGTATATGTTGTTGCGTGGCACACCTTCTCGTCTTCGTCCTTGCAGCCCTTAGATAGTCTCTCTCTACTCGCCACCCTTTCCTTAAGTAGCCTCGTCCCCACAATATGCTTCCATCAAGCTTTAGGGACATGCTCTTGGACTACGAGGCAAGCATTGAATCGCGGGAGTATGTTCCATTGTGCCCAACGGGTAGCTGCACCTCAAAGTATACCCCGGCTTGTGCTCGATACCCTGCTGGCGTTGGTTGTCCTGCCACATTGGCGCCAACTCGCATGCAAATAGGGAGGGGAAGGGCCATCCTCCCGTGGCTTGTAAGCAGTTACAGCCACGTGGATGTACATGTATCTCTCTTCCCGACCTGGCCTTTTTGGACATATACATAATACACATGTATGTAGTTGTTACCAAGAGTGGATACAAACACAACCTACAGGTCTCTTTCATCCTCAAGGCAACCCGACCCTCATCTTAGAGTAGCATTGAGAGAGAGAGAGAGAGAGAGAGAGAGAGAGAGAGAGAGAGAGATCTCACATGGCTCACTTTCGTATAAGCTATAGTCTGGTTGTCTTTGTTTGAGAGAGATAGACTAAGAACATGCACAATAACCGGTGTCAATACGATCGCATGCATTGTCGACAGCTACCATCGCATATCGAGCACATGCAGGCGCCTTTTAGGTGTCGTAGTGAGAGAAATAAAAAGAGAGAGAGAGAGAGCTAAAAATTTCTTCTAACAGAGTGCAAAACGCTACACGCCAATGGAGGATCCTCCTGCCAAGCAACCGGTGCTTCATTTCCAGTGATCGTTAGGACAAACTCCTCTTAGTTCCGATGGCGACGGTGAGCCGTCGATGGCTTCTGTGATTCAAACGGGCAGTTTCGTGCAATGTTGATAGTGGGCCAAGACTCTCTTTTTATCGTTTGAGACTTCGAGTGCACTGCATGTGCACACCCTAAGAGAGATCCCAATTATACATCTTGTGTTTGTGTGTGTGCGGGGCAAGTATATGTAATTGTGAATGTATTAAGATTCGTATTGCATCTGATCAATAGCAAGACCCAAATTTCGGGCATGCTTTATGTCTTCATTAGATTGCCTTTTGCAATATGTAGGCTACCATAATTGGGCAGCTCTTGCTGCCAGATCTCTATATTGCCCTCCCTCCCCCCAACACACACACACGCGCAGAGGTGTCCATGAGATTAAACTTATGAGATGGAGAGAGATTCCAGTAAAAAGAAAACGGAAGATTGCCAATCTACAGCATTGCCAGCAAGTGTAGAAGCTACCTTCGCTCCTAATTTCCTATTTCCAGTTATTTGCATGTGCATAGTTTTAGAGAGAGAGAGAGAGAGAGAGAGAGAGAGAGAGAGAGAGAGAGAGAGAGAGAGAGAGATTTATATGATGCTTTATATTACATGGTTTGCAAGGGGTTTTGTCGACGTGCTTCTCAGGCTGGAACTGGTTGTTGAAGACCAGCCGCACCACACCCTTCTTATGGACGACGTAGGCCTGCTGGTCGAAGCCAGTACTTAATCTTGGCAAAGTTTTGACTCTGAGGTATCACCGCTCACATTTGTTCCTGCTTTCTTGAACTTCTCGTATGAATCCCGGAATGCATTGCCCTTCGACACCTTGCAAACCATGAGTTGTTGAAGGTGAGTACTGGAACGCGAAGAGAGAGAAACTGAAGAGGAAGAGGGCTGCAATGTTGTTCCCAAGATCTTTGGAGAAGAGAGGAGGAGGAGGAGCGACTGACATCGAGGGCGACTACATGGCTCACAGAAGCGCATGCCAAGGTCAAGATCGCCACAGAGGAAGCGATTGCTCACTCATGCTTTCTCCCTTGCACCACACACACTCCCTCTCTCTCTCTCTCTCTCTCTCTCTCTCTCTCTCTCTCTCCCTTTCACACACACACACACACGCACATAGTACACACACGATTGAGCGGAAGCTTGTTTAGTCATCAGGGCAGGTAGATGAGCGTGCAACAAAGGAGAGTTGAGGCTGTGCTGAGCGTGAGCATTGAGGAGGGTGTGGCTATTGCGAGCTCTGCCTACAACTTGCAAAGGTGAGAGCTGATATGTGGTCCGTAGCTTGACACTTGGACTCCCGTTTGAATCCTTCATTTGCCCGCTACTCAAGGCACTGCCCGCTAATCAAGGCAAAGGACCCTCGATTTGTGGGGTGCAAAAGTCAACTCGACCATGCAAGAGCCAACTCGATTCCACATCTGCTGCCGTGGATGATGGCAAACGTGAGCACTGAGCACTGAGAGAGACTGGAGGCAGTATTTGCTGCCACATGGCAATCCACACCTCTCATCTTTATATAGATATAAGATTTTGCAATTTTACTTTATTTTTTTAAATTTTTCAAATGGATTTTCTCCTTCCTCTACTACCCTTAATTGGTTGTTTTGATTTTTCAACTGGCTCAAGGCTAAGCTAAGGCACACTTCTTTCGAATACTAGACCGGAGAGATTGTTAAGAGGGGCAACATTTTTAGACACTTGGGGGAATCTGTGTGGGAGGGGACGACCTTCAAACAAACGTTTGATTGGTTTCAAGACATGCTTAAACAAAATATGACAATATCCCATATTGTATGGGGATGTCCAACTATTAAGTGTTTCACTAGAAGAGTTTGTAGATAAGTACTTGGTACCCCTTTCTTTGGACGAGACCTTGCGTCGAAGCTCTGGGCGCTTGGACAATGAAGATTTGAGAACAAAAATTTGTATAGTTAGAGCTACAATCCTAAAAGCTACATGGATTTCTAGGAATGAACAACTATCTAGAAAAAGAACGAAGTGTTGCATGCAGAAGTGGTGCTGGAAACCTGCGGATAGCTTTTGTTAAGCAAGAGGAAGCGACTTGCCGAGAAGAGAAAATATAATACAATGGAAAAAGAAAATTGTATTTTGTATCAAGGGTATGATTAGGGTCAATGATTTCAAATGTGCCAAGGGGCTTTGCACACATTGAAGTGATCAAGAGTATGATTACGGTCAATGGTTTCAAATCCGCCGAGGGGCTTTGTACACATCGAAGTGATCGTTTTGTACATGTTGGAAGCTCCTCTGCAAATAATATTCCAAGGTTTGCATGCATTAGTTTGAGTCAATTCAAAACAAGATCTAATGAGCATTTGGAAAAAAAAAAGGAGTGGTGTAGCATTCTAGTGCTACTACATCTATAAGTTTATATGGCATTAGTGCACATGCAACGTGGGTTGCCATTTTTGCCAAAGCTTGTGAAAGTGTAAGAGGCACCAAGGTGGAGCAAAGTGCCTATGCTTCAAAGGCAAAGAGGCTCAACAGTTCTGTAGCCCTTCTACCCAGACGAGGTCGGATCTCTGGCTATATATATTGAACATCATCACAAGCATCACTTTTAAAATGCTATTTTTCCACCATTGATGTTCTAGTTACAAACTAACAAAGCAACACACAAAAAAACAATTAAAATGGAAAAAAAATCCTTATAGGCCTGTGCCATGATTTTGTATTTTCAAAAACACTTTCCGGAGCTCATGTTTTGTGTGTGTGTGTCTGTGTGTGTGTGTGTTGGGGGGGGGGGGGGGGGGGGGGGGGGGAGAGAGAGAGAGAGAGAGAAGTCATTGGTCCTTAGTCTAAACCCTTTAGTGTTCTAATATTTCCTCCACCTCTCAATGTCTCGGCCTCAATTCAAACTCCTTCTCCATTTTCATCTAGTAGAGTGTGACACATCTCCTATCATGATAGAATCGGTCCAAGTTTACCCTCATTAGAAAGAGCTTGGTACAACAATGCTTTAGTTAGCATATCTATCACTAAACCCCTTACTCTTCTCTCAATGAAAACAGCCTAACATTCTTTGTCTTTTCTCACCATTCGTATGCCTATGTCTGCTAACTACATGCCTTCAAGATGCAAGCGTAGGAGTTCGCATTTGGAGAGAGGTCCTCACTTGGGTCTCATGAAAACAAATTAGAAACACCCTGAGGCATCCAAAATGAGGAGAATTTCTTCAAAAGAGAAGATTTTTTGGCACTTGGGTGGGAGTTAATAACAAGCAGAGATTCTTATGGGTATGGAGAAGGTCAAGATTAAGATGTGAAGGTGGGAGTTCGTGCTTCTCCCCTTCCCAAGAGCAGAGTGAAGGTTATCAACTCTTTCATGTTACCCTACATAGCCTTCAATGGTCCGTTGCTGAAGCTATCTAAATGCAAGCGGAAAGAGTTCTTGAAACTAGTAAAGAGATTTTTTTGGAAGAACAACACTAAAGGCACAACACCCTCGCAGTGGGCAAAATGGGAGACGGTTGCGAGACTTGTGGAGCAAGGTGGGCTTGCGATTCTTGACCCCAGCACTCACGCAGAGGCTCAATGTGCCAAGTTTTTAGTTGCCCTTGCTAAGGAACACCAAGCTTGGCTATTATGGCTAAAGATATGATGGAAAACTGCAAAATTTGCTTGCAAGGCAGACAATGGAAAGAGGTTCATGTACACAACAAGCTGTTGGCCCTGCAATGGGTCATCCTAAAACTCAGGGGTACGACGGGTGAGATTACCCGTAAATGCAACATAGTAATTGGGTCTTTGGAATGGGGAGAGTTATCAAGGTACTTCCACAATTCTATATCTCATTGGCCAGAAAAGTTAATAACAAAGGTATTAGGCGTATAGGCCAACTATGGGACTATAGGAGAGGCTATTGGAAAGGAGTTGATCAATTGGCTTCTGAGTTTACCCTCAGTGGGCTAGAAAGATTGCTGGTTAGCAGAGCCTAGGAACAACTCTCTTTGTGATATCTGCCAGAATGTGAGTCCAAGCTCGAGCGAAAGCTTGGCATTGGCCTATGAAAATACATTTCCTAAAACTCCAAACAAAGAATGTGTATCTTGCTCTTATGAAATCACATAATGGTTCTCCCCGCTCAATAAACAGTGGGGAAAGAATTGACCAGAGTCAAGGTGGGAAACAGTCGTCATGAACATTTGGTGCCCTCAATGGCCGGATAGGATGAAGGTTTTTCTATGGAAGGTGCTATGGGGAGCCGTGCCAAATGGAGTGAAGATCCTTGCTAGGGGAATTGGTCCAGATAGATGCTCTCAATGTAGAATAGCTTGTGAAGATCTTTCCCACCTGTTCAGGGAGTGTCCATCAATCTATGGACTTGCAGGCAAGATTTGCAAATGGGTCCAAAAAACTTGGAAAATAGGATTCTTCAAGAACAATCTCTTCTTGGGAGGAAAGACATTCAAGAGTCATACACTGCTCATTGCTACTCAAATCGTGAGGTATTGCTACTTTAAACACATTTGGAAGGCAAGGAATGGTCGAATTTTTGAGAACTCTCTGGAGGTAGCTAAGTTTGTGGAGATAGTCCAAGAAACTAGGGTAACGATCATCACCATTGGAAAGCAAAAGAACTCAAAAGAGTGGATCAGGACCCTCAGGGCTGTTGTGAAGGACGTGCAAATGTGTTGGATCATCCATTGTCAAGGGGTGGCTCCCCCATCAGCCGATGTATCTAGAATCCAGAGAAGTGGTCATGGCTCGTCATGAGCATGTCAAGAATCTGTAATTTTTGGATTTGGTAATATAATCCACTCACCCATTGCTTTTGGACTTTCACATTGCTTACTTGTCCTTAATGTGTGTCTTTTGCTTTTTGTTTTCTTTTTTTTAAAGGAGAAGAAGAGGAGGAAGTGTGTCCTAGCCCCTGTTTCGAAAAAGTGTGCCTCAACTTAGCCTGAGCCAGTTGAAAAACCAAATCAACTGGGAGATGGAGAAAATCCGCTTGAAAAATTTAAGAAAATAGCGTTAAATTGCAAAAAATGTCAATTACTTCGCAAAATTTTCTCTTTGAATCTATCCTAAAAGGAATTTTATACGTTTGTGAAAATTGTTTATTCTAGTACATTGGTCCTAGCAAAATGAGATACATTTTTGCAAGTTTTGAAACACCTCCTAAAATTAGTAACCTAAGGTAGAAAAGGTGTGTGTCAACATCAAGTGACATTGCAATGGTAAGATGCTTGATTAGCATCCACAAGGTTGAGAGTTCAAGCACTTATTGTCACTGTCCCAATCGGTGTTGTTTAGGGTTCTGTTTGCAAAAAGAAGTCCTTTACTATGATTTTAATTGGCTAAAATTGCAAAAGCCGGCGCTTGTTTTTTCAGAAGATTGGTGAAATCTCACAAGTTTGAGTGTGAAAATTGGCAGATTCTTCAAATTTTGACCTTGAAACCCCAAAAGTTTTAAGTGTGTCCTTTTTCTCTCTGGTTAAATAGAAAGGTTTTGGTAAGCTCTACTTCAAGGAGGAAGTGCGGTGTGCAACCCTAAAATGAGAAAGCTGCGACATTATTCCAAGGCGCCAGTTTTACCTTTAAAAAAAAAAACTCACAATTGTGAGTGGATAGTATTAAGAACAGAAATATACACCAATCCTCGAGCTCAGATCGAGCCTTGAGGGTCAAAGGATTACAAGTTATTTGCTTGGCAGAGAAACCACTCTTACTCCTCGGCTTTACTTATTACAAGATGTTATGTATTGTTCTAGACCAGTCCTCTGAGGCTTGTTTGCCTCCGATCATGTGGATCATCACTCTGCTCTCTTGCATGATTTCTCAAAAGCTTGCCACAGCTAGATCCCCCTCAAACGCACGGCAGTTCCTTGCTTGCCAAATATGGTGCAAGAAGTAGTACCTCATTATTTGAGTGCAGACGAGAAGAGCAGGACTTCCCATCCTGTTACTACCAAAGAACAGATCGTTCTTGAAGAACTTAATTTGCCATGTCCTTTGAATCCACTTGCATATTTTCCCAGCCATGCCCCTGATTGCCTGGGTCCCATGAAAAGGTGGGCTAGGTCTTCATTGGCTATTCTGCACCCCGAGCAACGATCGGGCCCGATGCCCCTTTCTGTATCTTTACGCCCGGCAGAGCACCCCACGTCACTTTCCACAGAAATATCTTCATATACTAAGGCAATCTTGGCTTCCAGATGTTCTCCATGACTCCCTCCCACCGCTTTTCCGTCCAGTGCCTCTTCCATAATTTGTTGAGGGGGCTACACCAATTAGCCTCGTGCATTAATGCATGGTAAATGCCTTTAGAGTGTGGTTTCCAAAAGAGGCTACTCCCGGGCCACTCCCGGGCCATCTCCAAGCATCCCATTCAAAGTTGGATTCGCAAATTGGCACCACCTTATCAAGCTCTTTAATCACCCTATAGACTAGTAAGATCTCAAAGCCATTCAATTGAAATTGGATGGCTAAAGAGTCAGTAGTTTTCCAGCACTTCATGTTGCCATCCCAGAATTGCTCTAGTCAAACGAGCCCCTTTCTATTCACCTTCCTGGCCATTTCTATCAAGTAAGGGCTTTGCGACGGCCCCAATATTTTAGAGAGCCAAGGGGACCAAGGCAATATGGAGTTCTTAAAGTATCTGGTTACTTCCCCCCATTCCAAAACCTCAGCAACACTTTTGCACTTCCTCATCAGCTCCCCTGAGAGTCCACTAGATCTAAGATAAGACCACTTCGAAGCGAGAAGCTTGTCGTGCATCACAACCCCCTTCCACTTTCCTCCTTCCGATCCCAGTTTTGCTGCATCAAGCATTTTGTTGGTCATGATAGCCCAAGCTTGGTCCTGTTTAGCCAATGAGACCATAAATTTGGCACAAAGGGCCTCAGCATTAGATACAGGGTTAAGAATGCCGAGCCCTCCTTGGTCTACCGGGCGAGCAACTACCTCCCATCTAGCCCACTGCCATGGCCGGGAGGTTTTCGTGTTGTTCTTCCAAAGAAACCTTTTCACTGGTTTTAAGAATTCTTTCCAGTTACACTTAGCCATCTTGAGCAAGGGACTGAGGAAAGCAATATACAGGATCATAAAAGCATTGATCACTCTAGGGTGAAAGCATGCTTTGGTGGTACAAAAAAAGGACCCATTTCAATTGTACCAATGAAAAAGTGGGGACTGGTAAATTTTTTGTAGTTTAGGTCAAAACTTGTCGGACCTTGTATTTTTAGATTATTCTTTCAAATATCTGTCCAATGATATACAATATGATAGGTAGTTTTTTATGTGACTTGTAGAAATTGTAGCTCAAAGATTTGTCAAAGGTATTGTCAAGGACACTCCTTTTTGTACCACCAAAGTGTGCTTTTACCCTCTAATCCGGCTTTGGAAGGGTCCCATACATGAGCATGAAAGGACTAAATCCAGTTGTGACATGCTTAGCACTATTGTAGGCAAACTCAAGAATAGGTAAGTATTCTTCCCATTCTGACTGTTTTTTGCTGGCATATGCTCTTAGCATATCCTCTAGCACTTGGTTAACTCGTTCAATCTGACCATCCATTTCTGGATGATCGGCTGTACTGAGGTTTAGTTGTGTACCCAATCGTTTGAACACAGCCCTCCAAAAATGACTGTTAAACTTGGGATCACGGTCACTGACAATGTTACTTGGCAAACCATACAACTTGTATAGATTGTCCACAAATAACTTGTGTAGTTCTGGTGTCTTAACTGTTGATTTGGTTGGAATAAACTTACATAGTTTAGTCAACCGGTCTATGACCACCCATACCCAGTCATGACCTCGTACAGTGGTTGGTAAACCCACAATAAAGTCCATAGAGATACTTTCCCATTTTCCATTGGGAATCTCCAAAGGATGTAAGAGTCGTCCTGCTTTCAGGTGCTCTGCTTTGTTAACTTGACGTTTTTGGCAATGCAAGACATAAGCTTGAACAAAGCCATGTATACCTGACCATTAAAACTGTCATCATACGAGAGCATAAGTTTTTCTAATACCCGGGTGCCCTGCACTTGGACTATCATGACATTCATAAAGAATTTGGCACCGAATGTCTATGTCCGTTGGTACACAAACTCTCCCCTTATGGAGTAGGTACCCATTGTCGATGGTGAAATGCTTCCATCGATGTAGTTCATCACTCGATAGAGGAGAAGTGGGTGTGGAGGTTAACGTTACACTACCATCATTGGAGTGAGAAGGATCCCTCATTTGTACATGGCTCCACACTTTAGAATATGCGTCATCATGCTCATATTTGCCTTTGAGAGAATCCAACAATTCACTACGAAGTTCCGTGAACATGATAGAATTGATCTCCGGCATACGACTTAGAGCGTCAGCCACCACATTGTATCGACCTTTACGATACCGGAGCTTGGCATCATATTCCTGAAGAATCTTGGCCCACCTGGCTTTCCGACCCTTCAAATCCGTTTATTGTGTAAACCATTTGATGCTTTCATGGTCAAACACAATCTCAAACTGAGACCATACAAATAATGCCGCCATGTTTTTAAGGCAGACACTATTGCATAGAGTTCGCGCTCATAAGCAGAGTAGTTCTGTTGAGTTGCATCAAGCTTCTTACTTTCAACTGCAATTGGCCATCCGTCTTGTAACAGGACTGCTCCAATAGCACGGCCACTGGCATCCGTTTCCAAAACGAAATGTTTCAAAGGATCTACAATAGCTAGTATGGGAGTTGTAGCTAATGCATCCTTGAGCGTATCGAAACTGGGCTGTTGAGCGGGTCCCCACTGAAAAGCTTTGCCTTTGCCTTTCAGTTGATCCGTCATGGGAACAACAATATTAGCATAGTTTTTAACGAACCTGCGGTAAAAACCTGCAAATCCTAAAAGAATCTGTAACTCTTCTAGATTTTTAAGAGAAGGCCATTGCTGGATTGTATACGCTTTGGATTGATCCATATATAGCCCCTTAGCTGAAATAACATGCCCCAGATAGTGAATTTCTTCTTTCAGAAAATCACACTTAGATTCCTTGGCATATAATTTATTTGTTTGTAACAATCCGAACACCTTCCTTAGATATTGTAAGTGTTCTTCTTCAGAAGCATTGTAGACTAGAATGTCATCGAGAAAAATGATGACAAATTTGCCCAAGTACGGCTTCAAGACACTATCCATAAGTGTCATGAATGTTGCGGGCGCATTGGTTAACCCAAAGGGCATCACCAAAAACTCGTAGTGTCCAAACCTTGTTTGGAATGCAGTTTTGGGTATATCAACAAGTCAAATACGGACTTGGTGGTAACCTTGGTGGTAACCTGACCGCAAGTCTATTTTCGTAAAAATGCGAGCATGAGTGAGTTTATCGAACAACTCATCCACTCGTGGCAATGGGTACTTGTTCTTAACCATAACCGCATTTAAGCCATGGTAGTCTATGCACATGCACATATTGCCGTCTTTTTTCTTCACTAATAGGATAGGAGAAGCCCATGGTGAAGAACTGGGTTGGATAAACCCTCTACTAAGGTAGTCAGCAAGTTGACGTTCCACCTCAGCAGCTTCAGAGTAACTCATACGGTAGGGCGGTTTACTGACAGGTTTACTGCCTGCAACCACATCGATGCTATGTTGCACCGATCGTGTCGGCGGTAATCCTAATGGCAAATCAATAGGAAAAACATCTTGAAATTCCTTTAATAATTTCTGTAACTCACTAGAAATGTTTGCTTGTTTTGAAGTAGCCATTGGTGGAAGAGATGAGAGAGAAGCATGCGGCGTTGAGGAATGTTCAACAGATTCAATGTTAGAGAGAAAATGAGACAATGAGTAACACAAGAAAACTTGATCTATTTCATTATCAGAAACGAGCTGCATAAGCTCAACTGTACATATCAATGGTGAAGAAGGTACATCCTTCTCTCCTAATAATAACACATGTGTGCCATGGGATTTGACCATCAAGCTGTTGCGCTCATAGCTACGATTCAGTGATGGTCCTAGGCTATGCAACCATTCCCTACCAAGGACCACGGCTGCCCTCTCCAAGTTCATAACCTGAAAATCCAAGGATGTGGAGTAACCTTGTACTTCCAATGGAACAGCTCGGACTTGAGTAACCCAGATTTCGGTATCATGTCCATTCATCATTGCTACCTTGTAGTGGTGGGTACTCTGAGTTTGAGGCAATTTGAGTTTTTTTCACCAATCCGTCATTGATGAAATTGTGAGTAGCATCGTCATCTACCAAGATGCGCACCTTGTGCCCTTGCAGAGATCCATGCATACGTACTAACTCATGTGGTCCAAAGGTCTGTTTCCATATGGAAGCTGTGAGACAGAATTGATGCAGCACCTCGGTGTGTGTTACTTCCACTTAGAGAATCGTGAGGAAGACTCAAGAGGCAGCAGTTGCACCGTGTGCACTGCTTTCTCCTTGCCATGAGCAGCAGATTTCCCCTTGGGACAATCCTTTTTGCCATGACCGCTTCCTAAACATTGAAAACATAATTTCTCTTTCTTAGCTTTATCAAAGTCCTTAGGAGAGAGAGGACCTCTGGACCCCTTGGGTTTTTAAGATGCTTCTGAATTGGCTACTATAAATTTTCTTTTATTGTGCCCATACTGTGTGCGTATATTACCATGTGTATTAGCAGACACGTGAGTATTATGTGCTTTCTTTTCATTTGGATCATCGTGAATATGTGCTTTCACTATGGATTCCTCAAGTGTTTTAGGGTCTTGGGTCTTGACATGCTTCTTAAGCTCTGGTGTCAGACCACGTATAATCCCCCTACTTGCTGAAAGTTATCTAAGACTTCCAACTTGAGGATAACATCCCGATAGTGAGATATATATTCAAGTAATGATGGGTATTGGCGCATGGAACGCGTGTCCCAAGCCGTCCAATTCCGATATGCCTCATTTGTAGGCAAAAATTCTTTGCGAAACATAGCTTCAAAAGTTGCCCAACTCTATGGTATGATATTCTTCTCCTTGAGAGACATCCACCATTTGTAGGCCTTGCCTTCCAGAGTTAAGCTCGTTTGCGTACTCCTGACTGCGTCCGGAGTACGCCATAAGGTGTGAATTCCATCCCACTTACTGAGAAAGATATTCACTGCATCCTTATTGCGGTCTCGGTCTTCTCCCTTAAAAATCTTCTCCCTTAAAAGTTGGTGGTTTGGTGTTTTTCAACAACTTATCCACCTCTTTTGCAGTGAGAGTGTGCAAAGTATCAGCAATTGAACCTTGTCCTTGATTAGTTGTCCTTGATTAGAAGGGCCTTGCCCCTGTGTAGCAACGTGCTCATGCATGTGTAGCAACGTGCTCATGCATGTGCGTGTCAGCAGGACTCTTGGACTGCTGTTGCATTAATTGGATCACTAATGTGGATAATTTAGTGACATTTTCATTTAAAGATTTAAAATTTTCTTCCATAACTGATATGCGTGTCTGAAGTGCACAAAATTCTTGAATGTCAAGCAATTCATAAGTGTCGTCACCTGCCGTAGCGTCGCGGGCACTCTCCATGAGAGCATCCGCCGGCCGTGAGCCATCATGGGCAAGATCAGGCGTATTTTGCTCGAAATCAAAAGTCATATTGATATCTGAATCCATGGCGACACAATGCAGTGAAAGGAATAGTCAGAAAAATACATGATATTGAGAGCACTACAAAGTTTAATTAGCCTTGCTAATCCCGTCGAAATTGATATTGTCCAAGTCGAAATGGGTTCGAAATGTCAGCCGTGTAGGGAAATCCTTAATCCCCTTGTAGCCGAATCGAGTATGGGTAGAATTGCTTTCGACTGCAATCAAATTTGAGAAATAACGTTGCTTTTGACTCCCCTTGAGATGCTTTATTAATTCTTTGATTTCGTGCAGGTAGTACGCAAAAAATTTTTGTGGGTGTGTGTACTTGCCGGCCCTGCCTTCGATCCCCTCGGATCTATGCTTATTAACTCTGGAGGTCGGAGCTCCTTGCTTGATGCGGGGTGTGTATCACCCCTAATATCAATAAAGTCCTAAGGCCAAAGGCCTTAGGCATTTTTGAGTGTGAATTCAAAGCTTCACAATCGGCATGGCCGACAGCAGTAGCGTGTGAGGAGCTGTTAAGAGAGATGGTGGTCGCTACAGTGCGAAGCGAGCTTCGGCCCTGGGTCGAGCTTCGGCCCTGGGTCGAGCTTTGCTCCTCAGCCCGGCGCGATGTCGTAGAGCCCACAAGGGTGCAATTTGGCGCAGGGCGCACTTGGGCCACTTCCCTCACAAGAGGTGTTGCCCATGCCGTCCTTCTTCTTTGTCCTCCGCACAGGGGGTGAGCTCCATGCCTCCTTGACCCCGACATGCAAAAGCATAAAAGAATTGTGTGGCTCCCCTCCTCCACGGCTGTGCCTTCCCAAAAATAGTAACCTTGCTCTTGATACCAATGTTAGACAAGGGGAACTAGAACTTAGAAGTCCACCTCCCAACCACCCACTATATAGTATGGCTCCTCGCCCTTTGCCCTAGTTGGACTCCCTTTCCACACTCCTTAGCCCGGCCTTGCCCTTGTCTAGTCCGGCCTTGCCGTTGTCCTGACAGAGAGCTATCGCCTTGGCAATAATTTTGTATGCTACTGACATCATCGTAATGGGACGCCAATGTTTAAGTTGAGAGCAGCAAATCTGTTTGGGGATGGGCTTGATAAGCCCTCTCTTAACACTTGCATTCAACGACTCTTCGAAAACAATTAGATTGGCTATTCGTGTGACTGGACCCTTGAGATCATCCCAAAATTCCCTAAAGAATTCAGCCGTCAGTCCATCCCAACCGGGGGACTTTTCATTGCCAAGAGCTTTAAGTGCCGCTGAGCATTCCTCCTTAGAGAAGGCCTTTTCTATGCGGTTGGCTTCCTCCTAGGGAACCTTCTTTCCAACACTTCCAAGTAAATACGCCCGGGCTTCTTCCAATTCCTGAGATTGGGTCTTTGGCCGGCCGATAATCTGGCTGAGATACTTGAGCATAAGTGCAGCTATCTCATCTTGGTTTTGAATTGTATTCCCTTTCTCATCATCGAGCACTTGCACGCGGCCTCGACTTTTCCTCATTTTCAGAGCCCTAAAAAAATGTGCTTGGTTAAAAGGCTCTGGTTGCTGGAAAGTTTCCCTAGATAGCAATCTCGCCTTCCTAGAGGCGAATTGCACTACCTCCTTTGGGCCAGTTTTACCCTTCTAACAAGGCTAGGAAAATGCTACCCTTCAAAAGAATTGTAGGTGCTGCAAATCCTTTCTTTGAGTCTTTCCAATTTGTGTAGAAAGAAAAGGGGAGTTTTTTTAAGGCCCTTGAATGAAACGTAGAGTCACCCTTCAAATTTGTGAGGGGTTTGCCATAGTGTTTGAGAAAAGTGTTAGGGGTTTGCCATAGTGTTTGAGAAAAGTGTGTCTTCTTGAGGCGGTTAGAAATTCATGGCAGCCGCTTGAGAGGATAGTGAAAAGGAAACCTTTCGCTTGAATTTTGCAAGAAAATCGTGCAAATATAATAAAAAGTATAGTTTAATTTATAAAATATCTGCTTACAAACTGGCTTAAAGGGATTTATATATGTTTGGGATAAAAGTTTTTCCCAAACACTGGTTGGTGGTGTCACACTATTCGCAAACCACTGGTATGCATGCAATGTTCCAAAAAAGTGTGCCTCAACTTAGCCTTGAGCTAGTTGAAAAACCAAATCAGCTAGTTGAAGAGAGGGGGAGAAGCAACAAATCCGCTTGCAAAATTTAAGAAAAAAGGGTTTAAATTGCAAAAAATGTCAATTACTTTGCAAAATATTCTCTTTGAATCTATCCTAAAAGGAATTTTGTACGTTTGTGAAATTGATTTTTCTCGTGTGTCACTGTATGCATGAGTTTGCATGTGTCTGTCCTCGCAAAGTTTTCAAAAGGTGGAAAATATTAAAAATTGGCACATGCACGTATGGTGGGTACCTTTGGGAATTATTGCTTGCTACCATGTTTGCATATGGTGAGCTTGTGAGCCTTGAGGGCTATGGCTATGGAAAGTGGAACAAATTGCCTATGGTCGGTTTATGTGTTTGTATAAGCTAGCTCTTACACCAACCTCAAAAGAAATGCATTGCTTAGCATGCCTACGATTGCTTGCCAGACAGCATACCCGTACTCACTTGGTGCAACGGTCAATTTTGTATGGTTAGACGAAGAATTCCTCAAAAAGAAAAAAATAAGTAGTGTTGAACGACTGAATCTAATTCTTTCTCTTTATGAAAATCTTGTCAAGTCCTTTTGAGAGGGGGAATGTACATCCTACATACACTCACAATTGTGAGTTTGACATAAAAAAAAGCATAGAGGGAATGTATATCTTCCTCGCGCCCCTAAAAACTCTCTCTCTCTCACACACACACACACAAACACCCTGCAAGGGAGTGGTTACCGAAGCGGTGTTCGAGAGAAATCAATTTCACAAACATACAAAATTCCCTTAAGGATAGATTCGGAAAGGAAAATTTTCTAAATATTCGACATGTTTTGCAATTTTACTTAATCTTCTTAAACATCTGGAAGCCAAAGATTCCACAACACATGAAGGTATTTTTGTGGAAGGTAATTTGGGTTGTTCTACAGACCGGGGTGAAGATTCAGTTCTATATCTATACTATATATAATTGAGCTTAAAATTTTCAAGGAAGGAGAGGGCATCCATGTGTCACTCTCTCCTTCATTTCAAGAACCTCAAGAAACATTTGGTTTGAAATGTAAAAGTGAAGGGTAACTAGCAAGTACTCTAATATGGTACAAAATGAAAAGACTTAGTCTTCACTTTTTTGTCCTGTCAAAAAGTCACAATACTTAGTACTATATATATATTTATATTATGCAAACTTTTTAGCAAGCCAGCCTTTAATTTTGAAGGGTGATTACTTTTGTTTTTGTAAAGGGTGACTCTACTTTGCAACTTGAAAAAATAACGAGCAACGAACTATATCATGCATCGATAAGTTGGTCCGTCTCAAACGTGCATGTGTATGTGTGTGTGTGTGTGTGTGTGAGAGAGAGAGAGAGAGAGAGAGAGAGAGAGAGAGAGAGAGATCATGTTTTATTTTCTACGGCATTGTTGTGTTGGTTGCAGGTCTTAGAGAGAGAGAGAGAGACGTCTTCATTATTTACTGCAGTTGTGTGTGTGTGTGTATGTGTGTGTGTGTGTGTGTGTGTGTGTGTGTGAGAGAGAGAGAGAGAGAGAGAGAGAGAGAGAGAGAGAGAGCCAATCCCAATTAGTCATGCTAAGGAGTGTGTGTGTCTATTTTTGTTCGAAAGAGAGAGAGGGTGCCATTGATTGGCCTTGGTGCTTGACAGAGATTGCCCCCCCCCTCCCCCCAACTCGATCATGAACACAACCCACCACTTACTTCATGTACAACTTCTCAAGTGTTGCTGCAACAAGCCTCATGTAGTCTTCTTTATCAACACCCCTGGCTGCCAACAGCTGATCCGCCACAAGCCCCACACCCTTATACAACCTCAATCCTCTGTTGGCCAAGATGCCAAGAGTTTGGATCCAATACATTTCCCACTCGCCACAAGTGCTTGCTGAGCCACCTACTCCTCTACCGCTGTCTGTCCGTCACCTTGATCTCGACGGACTCCATTTTTGCATAGTTGCGGCCCTCCACACCACGCAAGAGAGAGAGAGAGAGAGAGAGAGAGAGAGAGAGAGAGAGTCCCACATCCGTCTCTACACTTTCTTCGTCTTTTTTGGCGAGTCAACGGATGCTACAATGTTAAGAGCTCCAACATGATTATCCAAGCTTTTTAGCTTTCCCAAGTTTTTACATCTCAAACTCCTGACATAGGCAAGAAAAAGGGGTTATGCAAGGAGACAGGTGGCATTGCCTGCTGCTACAGTGCTCACGGCAACGGTCGTGCAAGGCGGGTCTTCAATTCAGAGTTTGGCAAAAATGTGTCTCAACTTAATATCATGTCGTTTTTAATTTCAAAAATACCGGTTGGACGACAAAGGAAAAAGGAGAAATTCTACCCCAAAATAGAGAAAAATAGTGTTAAAACCTGCAAAATAAACCAAAATTTCAAAATTTCAAGAACCTTAAGAAACATTTGGTTTTAAATGTAAAAGTGAAGGGTAACTAGCAAGGAATGTGATATCGTAGAAAATGAAAAGATTTAGTCTCTACGTAGATTCTTTGTTCTGTCAAAAAGTCACAATACTTAGTACTATATATATATATTTATATTATGCAAACTTTTTAGCAAGCCAGCCTTCAATTTTGAAGGGTGATTACTTTTGTTTTTGTAAAGGGTGACTCTCCTTTGCAGCTTGAAAAAATAACGAGCAGCGAGCTATATCACGCATCGATAAGTTGGTCCGTCTCAAACATACATGTGTGTGTGTGTGTGTGTGTGTGTGTGTGTGAGAGAGAGAGAGAGAGAGAGAGAGAGAGAGATCATGTTTCATTTTCTACGGCATTTTTGTGTGGGTTGCAGTCTTAGAGAGAGAGAGAGAGAGAGAGAGAGAGAGATAGACGTCTTCATTATTTGCTGCAGGTATGTGTGTGTGTGTGTGTGTGTGAGAGAGAGAGAGAGAGAGAGAGAGAGAGAGAGAGAGAGAGAGAGAGAGAGAGAGAGAGAGAGCCAATCCCAATTAGTCACGCTGAGGAGTGTGTGTCTATTTTTTGTTCGAAAGAGAGAGAGAGAGAGAGAGAGAGAGAGAGAGGAGAGAGAGAGAGAGAGAGAGAGAGAGAGAGAGAGAGAGAGCCAATCCCAATTAGTCATGCTGAGGAGTGTGTGTGTCTATTTTTGTTCGAAAGAGAGAGAGAGGGTGCCATTGATTGGCCTTGGCGCTTGACAGAGAATGCGCCCCCCCCCCCCCCCCCCCGCCCCCCCAAACTTGATCATGAACACAACCCACCACTTACTTCATGTAAAACTTCTCAAGTGTTGCTGCATCAAGCCTCATATAGTCTCCTTTATCAACACCCCTGGCTGCCAACAGCTGATCCGCCACAAGCCCCACACCCTTATACAACCTCAATCCTCTGCTGGCCGAGACGCCAAGAGTTTGGATCCAATACATGTCCCACTTTCCACAAGCGCTTTCTGAGCCACCTACTCCTCTACCGCTGCCTGTCTGCCACCCTTGATCCCGACGGACTCCATTTTTGCATAGTTGCGGCCCTCCACACCACGAGAGAGAGAGAGAGAGAGAGAGAGAGAGAGAGAGAGAGAGAGAGAGAGAGAGAGTCCCACATCTGTCTCCACACTTTCTTTGTCTTTTTTGGTGAGTCAGCAGATGCTACAATGTTAAGAGCTCCAACATGAACATCCAACCTTTTTAGCTTTTCCAAGTTTTTACATCTCAAACTCCTGACATAGGCAAGAAAAAGGGGTTCTGCAAGGAGACAAGTGGCATTGCCTCCTGCTACAGTGCCCACGACATCAGTCGTGCAAGGCGGGTCTTCAATTCAGAGTTTGGGAAAAATGTGTCTCAGCTTAATATCATGCCGTTTTTAATTTCAAAAATACCGGTTGAGGGCAAGGGAAAAAGGAGAAATTCTGCCCCAAAATAGAGAAAAATAGTGTTAAAACCTGCAAAATAAACCTACTTTTCAAAATTTCCTCTTGGAAAATTAAAGGAAAGCAATTTTGTATGTTTGAAAAATTATTTTTCCAAAACACTGATGTTGATTGCATTGGAGGATAATCATTGCCAGTCGAGGGTATTGGCCTTGGTCTCGGAGTTAGCAATCCTTTACTCATTTGAATCCTCCTTGGTGTTGCATACCTAATGTGAGCCCTTTGCCTCCCCCTAGAAATGATGACTCCGGTCTCTTATTGTAGGGCTGCCTCTATGCATGTGCCTCCATTGTAGGACTGTCTCCATGTCATTTTGCTTTCATTTAGAGCCTGGTCACTTTGAAACAAAATAGCCTTCCAGCTTTGTTTGCAAGTCAAGAAAATCGGTGGCTTCAAAGATAAATGCCTGATTTGACTGAGTGATGAGATAGATCTTGAGCAGGTCCCTGGTAGCCGAGAGGACCTCAAAAGTCAACCATGTGAAAGGGTATGCCCCTTTCGAGGCTCTTAACTACCACGATTAGATAGGCAGAGAGAGAAGACTAGCTCCTGCTCGGGCAGAAAGCAGGCTTGCTGGTACACGCGACCAGGCTCTTAGCCTCTCACATGCTTCATTTTTATACTACAAACTAGACATGCATCCTGAGCGAGAGAGAGAGAGAGAGAGAGAGAGAGAGAGAGAGATATTTTTCTTCATTGTGACGTGGTTTGAGACCCGTTAATCTTGAGACTGACTAATCTCGACTCTTAGCTATTAAGTTTAGGCAAACCTTATCCAATCCAAACATTGTTGGCAACAAGTTGTCATGCTGCATAGCAAGTTAGAAGAGAGAAAGAGAGAGAGAGAGAGAGAGAGAGAGAGAGAGAGAGAGAGAGAGAGAAGAGAAGAAGAAGAAGAAGAAGAAGATCACAAGAGACCTAAATTTTTTAGCTGATGAACGTTGATTCTTGAACTCAAGGGCTTGCATGCTCACATACTTATACAAGGAGAGGGGGACATAACTTTTAATATCATAGAAACAATCACAGTGACCTCAAAGGTTAACGCGAGAGAGAGAGAGAGAGAGAGAGAGAGAGAGAGAGAGAGAGAGAGAGAGAGAGAGATAGATTATCCTTAATGATTAGATTGACCTATGGGACCAAGTACAACATGTAAATTGCTTGAAGATTATGGATATAAGGGTGGCCACTAACAAGTTGAATCCATGAGGTGGCTAGGAGAGAAAGGTATGTAGGCCATGGTATGGGCTAAAATGTGGGTAAAGCAAGTTTGATGTGATTAAAAGTTGAGCACTCATGTAGGGTATGATGATCGCACTCTCAAATAGTTAAGGGATATAATTCGCGTACAAAAAGAGACTCTCCTCCATGTAGTGCCTCAATGCTCTTTCTCACATTTAAGGGAGTGGGAGCTAAGCCAAATGGCTGCTATGGTATAAAAGATGGGTAAGGGCAATTATGTGAATGGTTGAATACAGTCTTCTCTTTCAAAGAAGAACGTGCATGTGTGCTCCATGTGTGTATATGTGTGTGTGTGTGTATTTTGTAGCACGCCCTTTCTTTTAGCATGATGCCCAAAACTCTTGCAAAGAGAAACGATTGAGTTAACTTTTTTTCTTTCATTGCCCTCACATTTAAAGGTGCCAATGGTGCCCAAACACAAACAAACAATATGCACCTTACATGCTAGCTAGATTGAGTGCAATCCAACCTGTAAATTTTCAAATTTATCCACATATAGAGACAAAGCTGCTATAGCCATGCAATCACCCCTAGGTCACACACCCATCATGAATATTTCCTTTGAGAAGCAAACGACACACTACTCACCAAAGAAGTTGTGCATACCAATGGCAAAGTTTCTTCTACTACTATGTGGTGTAATGTTGGCATGTTGGTTCATTGCTGGTACATGCATCCTAAGTGCCAACAAATAACAATTGATGATTTAGTTGAATGTGATGCCCCAAATGCAAGACCAAAACTACATGAGAGAAGCATGGGAGAGTTGCTATTATGACCAATGCCTTGATTGGTAAGGATGGTGAGAGGGGATGCTAATGCATCTAAAGAATTCGTCGTTCAATGCAAACACTATAATCATAGAAGGATACCAGCTCTCTATTAGTCTATTTAGAGGCCCACTACCACTCAGCAGGGTCCCATATCAGTTGTGTGAGGGGGACATCTCTAGCCTAATCGCAAATTCGCTGCCTCCTTAGAGAGAAACATAGGATGTTAAAACAAGACATCATGCGAAGGGAGCCCATTTCTTAATTCATTCCCAAGAGACCTCAAATTGACTTGATAATTCTTGAACACACACATAGATAGAGACAAAGGGGGGGGGGGGGGGAGGGACAAACTCTCCATGACTAGGTGGAGAATGTTGGAGCTTGGCATGATCAACTAGAAGGAGATTTGTCCTTGGTCATTCCACAAGAATGTGGAGAGTAACTACACCTCATTAGTTGTTCAATCTTACACTCAAAAAGGTAGACATATTGTTGATCCAAAAGATAGATTTGTGCTTGGTTGATGTGAATGTGGAGGGCACTTAGACCTTGTGTGTTGTCATACATTGTCATCTAGAAAGTAGTTATAGTGGTGGTTGATGCACAAGTGTATTAAAGAGCTATAAAAGCTCACATGAGAATCATAAGCAAATTTTCCCACATTTGCCCTCCATGTGAAGGGAAGAAGAACAATGGTTGTTCAATTGATGCACATGTAGCCGCGGCAACGCGCGGGTCACATACTAGTAAGGATAGATTCGGAAAGGAAAATTTTCTAAATATTCGACATGTTTTGCAATTTTACTTTATCTTCTTAAACATCTGGAAGCCAAAGATTCCACAACACATGAAGGTATTTTTGTGGAAGGTAATTTGGGTTGCTCTACCGACGGGGGTGAAGATTCAGGAAAGAGGGATTGGGTCAGATCGATGCTTGGGATGCAGGTTGGCTAGTGAAGATCCGGCTCACCTCTTCATGGATTGCCCAACTATCAAAGGCCTCGCAGGGAAAATATGTAAGTGGGTCCAAAGAACATGGAAAATTGGTTTTTACAAGACTGATCTTTTCCTTGGATGGAAGAATTCACGTGGTCCTGCCATCCTCATCGGCACTCAAATCGTCAGGTACGTCTTCTTACATAATGTATGGCAGACAAGGAACCGCCGTGTGTTTGAAGGAGGTCTTGAGGTGGCAAGCTTCACAGAAATTATACAAGAGAGCAAAGTGCTAATATGGACGCTCGGACGCGGAAGAATTCACGTGGTCCTGCCATCCTCATCGGCACTCAAATCGTCAGGTACGTCTTCTTACATAATGTATGGCAGACAAGGAACCGCCGTGTGTTTGAAGGAGGTCTTGAGGTGGCAAGCTTCACAGAAATTATACAAGAGAGCAAAGTGCTAATATGGACGCTCGGACGCAAGCAACACTCAGAGGATTGGTCTAGGACTACTTGTGCCTTGTTGACAGCAGAGGGCATGCCTAGGATGAGGGGAAATCTTGGCTATCGGTAATTAAAAGATCTCAGAAGAACATGATCAGGGACCCTATGTATCAAGGATAAGGGGGCGAGTTGGGTGTGATGGCTGCTCTTATAGCCGATGTAATTATGGTCCTTGGATGACGTCATGGCTCAACATGAGCATGTCAAGGCCTTGTAATTATTTGAGTTGATAAATATAATTCACTCACAATTGTGAGTTTTGCTATTAAAAAAAAAGAAAAAAACTTTCCAAATGGATTTTCTCCTTCCTCTACTCCCTTTAACCGGTTGTTTTGTTTTTTCAATTGTCTCAAGGCTAAGCCGAGGCACACTTTTTTTGAACACTAGATTGGAGAGATCGTTCAGAGGGGCAACATTTTTAGACACTTGGAGTACCTGTGTGGGAGGGGACGACCTTGACCATGCTTAAACAAAATATGACAATGTCACATCTTGTATGGGGATGTCCAACGATTAAGTGCTTCACTAGAAGAGTTTGTAGATAGGTGTTTTGACAACTTGGTACCCCTTTCTTTAGACGAGACCTTGCGTCGGGCTCTAGGCCCTTGGACAATGAAGATTTGAGAACAAAAATTTGTATAGTTAGAGCTACAATCCTAAAAGCTATATGGGTTTCTAAGAATGAAGAAATATTCCAGAAAAAGAACGAAGTGTTGCATGCAGAACTGGTGTTGAAAACTTGCGGATAGCTTTTGTTAAGCGGGAGGAAGCGGCTTGCCGAGAACAAAAAATATGGCACAACGACGGAAATTTTGTAACTTGGATTAAGGGTATGATTAGGGTCAATGGTCTCAAATCCGCCAAGTGGCTTTGCGCACTTGAAGTGATCATTTTGTACATGTTGGAAGCCCCTCCGCAAAGAATATTCCAGGGTTTGCATGTATTATTTTGAGTTGATTCAAAAGGCTCAAATGAGCATTTGAAAAGAAAAAAAGGAGTTGTGTAGTATTCTAGTGCTACTACATCTGTAAGTTTCTATGGCATTAGTGCACATGCAACGTGGGTTGCCATTTTTGCCAAAGCTTGTGAAAGTGTAAGAGGCACCAAGGTGGAGCAAAGTGCCTATGCAAAGGCAAAGAGGCTCAAAAGTTCTATAGCCCTTACATAAAATAGACCTTGAAAGACGCTCAAAATTATCTGTAGCCCTTCTACCCAGACGAGGTCGCGGATCTTTGGCTAAATATATCGAACATCATCACAAGCATCACTTTTAAAATGCTATTTTTCCACCATGGATGTTCTAGTTACAAACTAACAAAGCAACACACAAAAAAAAATTATAATGGAAAAAAAATCCTCATACGCCTATGCCATGCTTTTGTATTTTCAAAAGCACTTTTGAAAGCTCATGTTGTGTGTGTGTGTGTGTGAGAGAGAGAGAGAGAGAGAGAGAGAGAGAGAGAGAGAGAGAGAGAGAGAGAGAGAGAGAGAGAGAAGTGAATGGTCCTTAGCTCTAAACCCTTTAGTGTTCCAATATTTCCTCCACCTCTCAATGTCTCTACCTTAATTCAGACTCCTCCTCCATTTGCATCTAGTAGAGTGTGACACATCTCCTATCACGATAGAATCGGTCCAAGTTCACCCTCTTTAGGGGGAATCTCGAGGACGGCGAACGACAGACAAAAGGTCAACGTAGGGTCGTTAGCAGGATTTGAACCTGCATGGCTGCGGGGAGAGGCACACGCTCTATCCACATGCATGCGAGCGTTTGGTTGTTCAAGATGGAAAAACATAAATATATAAATTAAATGAAAATGCTAAAAAGTAAAATAGGACGTAAAAAGTAAACTCGGACACATCGAACGATTGAGCGTCTTTTTAATATTCGTGTTTCACTTCTCGCCCGTCGATCCCACGGCTCCCATATGATTCAATACCCCTTGTTACTTAGTCCTGAGGTCCTCATTAGAAAGAGCTGGCTATTTTGTACATCATTTTTTGAGTTTGCATATCTATCAATAAACCCCTTACTCTTCACTCATTAACAGCCTAACGTTCTTTGTCTTTTCACACCATTCGTATGCCTATGTCTGCTAACTACATACCTTCAAATTTCAAGATGCAAGCATAGGAGTTCGCATTTGGAGAGAGGTCCTCACTTGGGTCTCATGAAAACAAATTAGAAACACCATCAGGCATCCAACAAATGAGGAGGATTTCTTCAAAATATGGCAAGCTATGCCTCACACAAATGTTGTAGCCCATAGCAAGGGGGAGGACCGGCCTTGGTCAATGGTGAGCCCATCATCCATTTGGCAGTTGCTTGCACCACCAAGGAGAACCCAACCCACAACCTCCAACATCTTATACTGCACTTGGCCCGACAAAACACCTTGTTTCCCTCCCGAAGAGAGGAGGCGATCATGCCACCTTTGCTTCCATAAATGGGAAGGTTGTCAATTGTAGCAGGAAGGAGAAAGTGGGTTGCTCAATCAAGTGCCCCCTCTAGGAATTTCTCTATCATGTGGCCCTTCCTTGCCCAACCGTGTCTCAAACCTTTGTACAACAAGAGTAGAACCTGCACTATATCTGCATCTTGCTTTTAATTTCTTGCAAAAACATTTAATAGGGTTCCATTTGTTTTTTTTGTAGAACTCACAATGGTGAGTGTATTATACTATCTTTAACCAAAAAATTACAAGTTCTAGTCATGCTCCAGCTGAGCCATGAAATCTCCCAACAACCATAGATACATCGGCTGGCACGTAAGCCACCTCGAGACGCTTTGAAAAGGACCTTGACTTGAGCAAGTACCCAAACAATTATCCACTATGGTGACAAATGCTTCTATGTTTTCTTGTAAAATCTCTATCAACCTTGCTGTTTTCAGGGCGTTCTCAAAACCTCAACAGTTTCTGGCCTTCCACTCATGTTTGAAGTAGCAGAATCTGACAATTTGTGTATTGATAAGTACTAGTACGTGACCCGCGCGTTGCTGCGGTCAAGAAGGAGTATCATTCAATTTTGGGTAACCCCCCCTCCCCCTTTCATAAAAGGGATAACATGTGTCGGTATTCTTTATGCATCCAATTCAAGGTAGTGACAACTATATCTTAAATGTTTTATTATGTGCAATAAAGTTTTAGATGCTTTATGATATCAACCTAAATCACATCGACTTTGTGCAACAACAAAAAGTACATAGAGAATTGAATGAACATAACAACTTTGGAACATAAATTTAACCGACTGCACGCTTTGGGGGGGGAGAGAGAGAGAGAGAGAGAGAGAGAGAGAGAGAGGGAGGGGGGGACTAAAAGAAAAGCAACAATCCAAGTATTATGGGGTGCTTTGTTGACAAGGGAAAAGACTCTTGTCAAAGATATTGGCATTGATAGATGTTTGGGTTGCAAAATGGCTTGTAAGGACCTCCTTCACCTATTCAAGGAGTAGCCAACTATAAGTGGCATGGCACAGAAAACTTGCAAATGGTTACAATGGACATATAAAACAGGGCTCTTCAAGAACGACCTCTTCCTTGGAGGGATGGTGATGACAAGCCAAGTGCTACTTGTATGCACACAAATTGTTAGCTTTTGCTACTTTAAGAAAATTTGGAAGGCAAGGAACTATCGAGTGCCTGAGAATGCTCTTTCAATTATTAGCTTCACAGAGATCGTTCAAGAAAGCAGGGAATTGATTTTTTCCATTAGTAAAAAAGACTCGGACGAGTGGTATAGGGTCATCAACGTCGTATTGACGGATTAGTGCTATCCAAATTATGGGTAGTTGTTTTCCCTTGTTGAAGCCTGGTAGCTTTTCGATGAAATACAAAATCCCCTCAAGGCTTGACACAAGCTTGAGGTTTCTTTGTACATTTATACAATACATCCACTCACAATTGTGAGTTTGGAAAAAAAAAAAGATTTAGATTTAAGTGTTAGCTTCAAACAGTTAATGGTTAAATTTAGTTCAATGTTGAGGGTTAAGTTAGTACATGCTTTTGGTCTATGATTAAGTTTAAGTCTACTTTTAGTGTTCCTCTAGAGTTAGTTTAAGATTTAAATTTATTAAAGAAGTAAGGGAAACAAAAAGATTTAAATTTAAGGGATGCCTTATTTTTAGGAAGTGAGCCTCTACACGTCGCCCGTGGTGAGGGCCTCCATACCCTAGCATAGATTTGCACCAGGTAGCTTCATTTGTTCCTCGTTGGGTGGGGCCCACTTTAGGAGGGTAGTTTAGGGACTTGAAGTACGGCTTGCACGATGAGATCGATTAGGAGCCTGTCGTTTTGTAGACTTTAGGGGTTGCCTCCGACACGTGGACAGGGGTTGCCCGGGGAGGGGGGCACCTGACTACCCTCTCCCCTTTTGCTTGTGTAAGGTGGTGTTGCATTGAACAATTTTTGTGCATGAAGGGCCTAGCAACAAGGCGTTTTTTATCAAAGTTGAATCGCTCGCCTATTTGGGATTTGTGGGGAGGAGATTTTGACAGGAAGGTTTGTCATGGCAAGGTGTGGCATGCTTGGTGGCATCGTGGTCAACGGGTTGGGCTCCCCTTCTAGCTTGGTTTGATGGTGTTGTTCGTTGGGCTTTGAAGTCATTGCTTGGCTCCCCGTTAAATTGGTCTCTGAAGCTATGGTAGGTATGCAAGGTGATGGAGCTTGAAGGTTCCCTTCTTATGCGTTGATAGCCTTGTATGTGTGGTTCTCTATGATTGGCAACTTTCGAATGAGCCGGATGAGACAATACTATTTTGTATATGTCTCAAATAGTTAGGGGGTTGTTCCTTGTTGGTTGTGCTAGGATGGCTTCCCTATCAACCGATGTACCTGGTGATTTTGTGATGCCATGGATCGTTCTGAGCATGGTTGTGCTTTGTAATTCTTTTTTCTAATCTACTGATATTTGTGAGTACTGAAAAAAAAGGATTTAAAAGTAAGGATTAGCGTTTTAGTTTATTGTTGAGGGTTAAGTTACTACAAGCTTTTGGTTTATGGTTAAGTCTATGGTTAGCTTAGGTTCACTAACTCTAGTTCAACACAATAAACCTAATTTTTTTAGTTTTAAAAATTTTCCATACTCACGAGTGAGTATAGTGTTGTACTAACTCATAAAAGAATCTACTAACATAATATGGCGGAAGGGCACCCCTTTTCACGTGTCACAATCTGCGACCCGAAGGCTAAAGTCCAAAACTAAGAAAGACCCTTTGCACGCGACACAGAGGGAGAGAGGGGGAGAGAGAGAGAGGCGGCTGTCCGTACTAGTGTACATTAAGCCTCAAACACAATCAGTTTCTTGAGGAGCCCAAAGATACAAAAGGGTGCATATAGAGTCACGTTCGATAGTTGGAAGCTCAAAGTTAGCACGTTTGAGTATTCGATGTCAAGGAGTGCTTGCTTCCACTCTTCAAAGACATTGTGTTTTCCTATAGAGAATATCCACTCACTGCTTTCCTAAATGCTTTCTTCAAATTTGACCGTCGCAGAGTCTCTTTCAAAAAGTCGAAGGTTCCTTGATTTGCAAGTTTGTTTGGAATAGCAGAAGCCAACAACCTGTGTGCACGCCAAAATGCCAAAATGGCTTGGTTATTGAGCACCTTTCCTCTTATCAAGTCTTTGGCAGCCGTTTGCATATTTTACCCACGAGACCTTTTGTGGCTGGGTAGTCTCTGAAAAGATGGAGGGGGCTACTTTACATCTAGTGTCTGTTCCTTTGTTTTTAACTTTGATCCTTGGTGGTAAAGTCACCCACATCACCTTCCAAATGAAGATCTTCATTATGCTAGGCCATGGAGGATCCCATATGTTACGTGTAACTATTTCCCACTTGGCCTCATGCCACTATATACACAAGAAGTTTTGGACAAATTCTCACAATAATTCCCACATTGTGACTTATCTCAACCTCATGAGTTTCTGTGAGGGAGGCACTGCATACCTAGCTAGATATGATTGGGGGCAGGGGACCGTCGGCCCAGTGGGGGGACCGGCGGTCCCTTGCCCCCAATCGTAGCTAGCTAGGTATACGGTGCCTCTCGAGCAGAAGCTCATGATGTTATGCATCGTACCAAAAACACTGAAAAAGACTCTGTTTTCCTACATGAGAAAATTTCTAAATCTTCTTATGATAGTCTCTAGTGTTTGTTAAACGGCAAGAACCAATGCCTTGTACTAAAGTTTGATGTAAGTTCCTTTTGTTTTGGTAAAAAAAAATTCATATTCATGGGCCAAGGCTAGACTTTCCAATCAAATTCGGCCTCACAAGTAGGGGTACCCAGCTGTAAAAAATCAAAAAATACATCATTAGCAGCCAAGACAAAAGGGAAGGGAAATTATGAGGGTGAAAGTCGATCTCTCTCTCAACCATCACACGTGGAGGAAGATTGAAGCGGTGCCATGATCTCTCTCTCTCTCTCTCCCTCTCCCCCACAAGGTGCGTCTGCGTCTGTGAACAGCAAGGGGCGGGGTGCGGCTGGGCAAGCTGTGTGTGTGTGTGTGTGAGGCTGCAATGCAAGAGAAAAGCGGTAGATCCAAATGTAGCATGAATCTAACACACAGGTTGAGGAAAGGGCGACGAGAAGTGGGGGCAAGAGGAGCATGGTAGGAGGCGGCAGGAAGATCGAGCCATGCGACACGCACAGGGGAGCTAGGCATTGCAAGGTGTGGAGCGAGTGTGAAGGCGACAGTTGATCGACGAGCGTGTCCGAGCTGCATTCTGTGGTAGTTTTGTTTTACTGTGTGGGTTGCATAAATGACAAGCCCGTGTTGATGATGGGTTGGTTATGGGAGTCGTCCTAATCTTCAAATTGTGCGTGTTCGATCCTCCCTGACCCTTTTAAAGCATTGAGAAAGCTACGTTCCAAGCAAAAGTTGGGAGTGCGAGATTCGGAGGAATCTTCTCAATGATTGAATAAAATAATAAAATAAACCAACTAGGTGCCCAAAACGTTTTTTTTGAGATCTCATTAAGAGGAATCTCAGTAGATCCTCTTATGTGTTTGAGAGTGAGAAGGGGAGATATGACGCGTGGAAGTTGAGAGAGGGAGAGACTTTTGGTTTTGCGCATTTGTCAGGTCGAAGCGAAGGAGATGGAGGGGGATTTTTTCCTCTTTGCAGAAGCGCTCTCTCTCTCTCTCTCTTTATCTCTCTCATGCCGGGGCTACTGCACTCTTTACATGCACGCACTCCCTCTCACTCTTTCTCTCTTCGAGCCCGCCTGGTCAGTGTTGGCAGCTACATGCATCGGTGCTCAAGGCTGCAGGGTATTTTTCGATGTAGAGCAGTGAGGACAAGGCGCAATCATTGTGAGCTTCTGGCGATCAGGTGCAGTGCAGCATGAGGCAAGCCATGAGCAAATGTAAGGGTCGCATCGTCGAGTCAGTGCTCTCTCTTGCGAGCAGCAAGCATGGAAGGGAAGGTTGAAGCCCACCGTGGCTGCGTTGGTTGTGCAACGACGTGTCCGTGTGATCGTCGAGAGCACAACTGAGGTTCCCATGGCGGTGCTGTGGGGGTTAGGTACACAGGACGGATAGCAACGCAGGAACGGACTCCAACCCTTTTAGCTTCAAGTTGAGAGATTTCTATGGAATCGAATATGGCAAATTAATAGTTTCTTGGTGGTTTAGACCCGTAGGCACCATAACCTTATTTAGACCTTGGACCACTCTACAGATCATTAGGCTTTCATTTTTGTTGAGGTTGAAATCGGTAGCCTGTTGGTCTAGTTAAGGCTACTTATTTCCTAGAGCTGAGTTAAGTGTATTCATCCTTTGTTGTTGAGCTGCTCGGTTATTTTCCTCCAAAAGGGCTTTAATAAAACACCTCCAAAGTAAGCCTCGTTTTAAACAACAAATAATCTTCAAATTTAATTACCCAGAAAGGTAAACCTAACCCCAAACAATCTACCCTAATCTCAAACAATAAACTTAATACAATCATTTTAGGTTTTTGTTTCCTGTTTAAGCTTTGAATTTCAGGCTTGTGTTTGCATTTAAGATTTTAAAGTTTGCACTACAGAGCCAAGAATCTTGGAGCATCTTAACCTATACTGCAATCTCTCACTCCAAAAGGAGATCCTCATTGGTGGTAGACTTCTTGGAAAAATCTCAAGTCTAACCCTTCCTCCGTGCTCCACACCACTGGATTGAAAAGCTTGAAAGTGACGTGGAGAGAGACTATTTTGCCTGCCCAAAACTAAATCGATATATGAAAATGTATGCTCTTTAGAGGCTTGGAGCGAACACTTCAACAAGATTTGGTCCAAAAAGTGGGCTGCAAGCAAATGGTCTCAAGTAGTTGGAAACATATGTAAAGCCAATTGTGAAGAGAGAGACAAAGTCTCCCTTTGGAAAGTTCTCTTTGGATTCATGCCAACCAGAGATAACTCCAAAACCAGAGGACTAGCAAAAGGTTCTTGTGTCAGATGCAAGCACCCGAATGAAACCTTCACACACCTATTTTGGGAATGTCCCAAAATAAAAAACCTCATGTGGGCATTGTTTGTAGGTGGGTATTCATACATCTAAAAACTCTCTTCTTTAGATGCAACCTGGCTATGGGCTCTAAATGCATTGACAAGGAGGATCTATTGACTAACATTTGCATAATAAGAGCTACAAGATTGAGGATCGTATGGCAGTCCAAAAATGAGTTACTCTTTCAAAAAAAGTGCGAGCAAAGCTCTAGACACACATTCTGTTTCTAGAGTCATGCCAATGGAATATCATTTGTAGTTGGAATAAAAATTATAAGCTTAACAAGTAAGTGAAGTTGGAGTTTCTTGCATTATTTTTCTTTATGGAGGCCCTATGCAAAGGATACGACAGGGCTGATTTGTGATCTTTTGTGATTAATACAAATCAAGCTCAACTGAGCACTTTCAAACAAAAAAAAAAAAGTTTGCATTTGAATTTAGGATTTGCGTTATGGCTTTAGAGTTTTGTTTGAATTTAAGTTTTTGTTTTAAATCTATGCTTTGAGTTTAAGTTTGCATATTAGTTTACATTGCAGGTTAAGTTTAGGATTTGTGTATTAATGCTTGCATTTTAGGTCTACTTTGTGTTTAAATTTAGGTTTGAGTTTCCATTTGCTTTGTAAGTCTACGAATTGCGATTGTCAATGGAGGAGGACAACATGGAAGAGAATATGGAGAAAGAGTCCCTTGAGGCGAAAGAGTTTGTACTCCTTTCACAACGATGCTTTCCAGTTATGGAATGTGAAGGGATTAAAAATTAGGCCTCGTCAATAAGTGACATGGGGTCCTCATCAAGGGATCAACGACGGGGGCGTGTGATCAGTGAGGCATTAGCTCTCGTGTGGGTCTCTATAGTATGGCCTCAATGTCCTCATGGCCAACTCTCGGGGTCGGGGGGAGGGGGGGGGCTCGATTTCGCTCAATCGTCACATTTGTAGGTGTCATAAATGTCCAAGTTGGATGGCTCAATCAAGAAAAATGCAACAATGATGGTGTGACTGGGTAACCTATGGTGGGCCATCCTGAGTAGTCCCTCTATAAAAAGTAGTGATCTGGCTCTGTATGTATTCTCTATGTGTAGGTCCTCTACTTCTAAGGGTATTCTCTCTGAGTTTACGAATCTCCATTAAGAAGAGATCTAGGCACCTTTGGCTCTCTCTAGAATACTTGGCATTATCTCTCCTGAGTAGTCCCTCTATAAAAAGTAGTGATCTGGCTCTGTATGTATTCTCTATGTGTAGGTCCTCTACTTCTAAGGGTATTCTCTCTGAGTTTACGAATCTCCATTAAGAAGAGATCTAGGCACCTTTGGCTCTCTCTAGAATACTTGGCATTATCTCTCCTCTAGGGATGTACCCCTGTATCGGCTAGTCTCTATCTCCAACTAGTGAGATTGTAGCTGACCAATAACACATCTACTGCCATGAGATAGGTGGATGTCCATATACTTGGGGCGTGACATAAACCCATCATCTATTGTTTGGAGAAGATGGTCTTCATAAAAATCCATCTTCATCCCCAACTCATGTGATAGAGATAGCCAAGTCCTAGTATCCAGTTGAATGAGATCATGTTTGATAATCCTGTTAATCTTTGAATGTGTGAGGGTGAGGGATGGTGCATCTAGGGAATACTGAAAAGGGGTCAGCGTGTCCATACTAAATACCGATAGCTCAAACCAAGATGATATATGTGCAAATCAACATGGATATCACCCTCACTGGCCAATTGTCGTGATGTATCAAGCGCTAGTGCATATCTGTTGCGTGGTAGCTACGTGTCACAAAGTGACAATGTGGTGTGCCCAACTAGAAGAGAAATGGCTAGGTGGATAGGAGGAACTAAAACCCAAAGAAATGAATGAAAAGTGTGGCAGGGGGATGAAAATAGAAGGGGTTAGGGTTTTTATTTAAAAACTAACCCTACCCAACTTATAGAGCAGTGACCAAGGGGCCTAAACCCAATTAATCAAAAGCTTAACCTCTGGGCTACAATTTTGTAAATCACATTGAATGTTGACGTGGCATTATCGTGCAAAATTTTGTGATTTGCACTAACAGTGATGACGTGGTGGGCTGTACGTGCTTCCGCATTTTGCACTCACAGATTTTAGGAGACTTTTGGGTGCAAGGTGTAAGTGCTTTTGGGGCTATGCTTTTGGGCATCCCTTGTAAGTTTAAAAGACCTTACAAGGCCACTCTTTTGGAGATAATTTGGATGCAAAGTTTTGGAGAGAGTTGGACCCTCAAGAGTTCTTTTTGCGAAGAAAATTTATAAAAAAATACCAAAGGGGTGCTAGTCTTTGAGGCCAATGCGTCTTGGCTCAAAACTCTACCGTGCCATGTCGACTGTGCTTCTCTCTCTCTCTCTCTCTCTCTCTCTCTCTCTCTCTCTCTCTCTCTCTCCACGTTCAATGATTTTGCACTTTCTATTCATGTGTTGCTATTGATTTCTCGCTTGAAGTGTCCAAGCCTACAATAGTGATATCAAAGCTGAACGATCTTCTTCTACGGAGGATATGATCCCTTCTACAACACACATGGGTTCTCGTGTGGAGAATTCAATAGAGATAACACACCTACAACTGTGGGTCACACGAGAAATGAAGAGAAGACAAAACCTAGCACTCCAACTGAAGAGACCAATGGAGTTTTTTGACGAGAAGCCTCGACAGAGATGAGTACAACTGTCGACTATAGGTTGACACATGTGAAAAGATTGATGTACTTTCAAGACTTAAAATATGTGACTCATATGAAGAATTGCCTGATTGATGAGATTCTTGATGGCGAGAGGAGGTCGATTCTCCTCTCAAGGTGGTAAGAGAGTGGAAAGAAATGTCAAGTGCAAAAAACCAAAAACTATACTCTTTGAAAGAGTTGCACAGAGCTCTTGAAAAGAAGATGAACCAGGCCTAAAGCACTCTTAGAAGAAGAGAAATCAATAGATTTCCCTAGTTTTTGGGATCGAGAGTTAACTTTTGAGGCAATAAGAATCTCCAAGAAGCGTGTTTGTTTTGCGGATGAGACATATTTTTCTTCATCTTCAAAGAGTTTCGACAATTTGTCATCCTCTAGTTCCAGATAGGATGAGAAAAGGCGGAAGAAGCGGAGAAAAAACAAGAAAAGCAGAGTTTTGAAAAAGTCTAGAAGGCTTGGGAGGCCATCTAGCAGCTCAAAGGAGGAGAGCTTGTCCTCTTCTAACAATGAACAAATGGAGAACAATACCAAGGAGTTCAAGGATGGGGGTCAACCAGTCAGGCTTGACACGTTTTCAGACTACCAGGACACCCATCGAGCCCTTGAGTTCACACATCAGTTGTTGGAATTAGGGTTGCAGGAAAACACACACAGCTTTGGAGAAGACGAAGGAAGCTCAAGGCACACAACAAAGAGTATATTACTTAGTGTGCAATGGAAAGATAGATAGCCCTAGAGTGATGGGTGTATATACAATGCACGGGAGAAAAAACCTCCTAGTGAGGGAAAAAATGCCCCGGCGGTCCTAAGTGTCTTCACACACATCACTACCACATGGTTATGGTAACAAATCCCCCCTAGAGTGATGTGGTGAATGAGAGCTTGCACATGAGTAAAGGGAACTGCCATGCCCTAAGGACATGATTAGTCCACAAAGGGAAGTAAGCCCAAAGCTTTGCGCGAAGCTTCGAACTTCTTACGAGACAATGCCTTTGTGAAAAGATCTGCAAGGTTGTCCTCTGTTGGCACATAGGCCAAGCCAATCTCTCCTGCTGAGAGCCTCTCCTTGACATAGAGGTAATGCACCTCAATGTGCTTTGTGAGAGCATGAAAATTTGGGTTCCTTGCAACTGCCAATGTGCTCTGACTGTCAGTGTAGATAGTGTTGGCAGTGTCCTATCCAACACCCAAATTAACCATAAGACGTTGTCGTGCTGTGACATGTACATAGTGGGAACACATGCTACAAGAGTTATCTTGTAACTGTTTAGATACATAATTATATTTCCTATAATGTACATATGCATATGTAAGTATAAAAATAAGCTTTCTATCTCATCTTATTATTTATCTCAAGGGTAATGTATTCTTACTTTACCATCAAAAAAATACTATGGGAAAAGTGTCAATAGCTCCGCCTCTTTAACTTGGGGCAAAAAGCATTGATTCTTTATTTCTACTATTTCATTATCATCTCACACCCTAGCTAGATCCTATATCTAGGGTAAACTCCAATATATATATATTCTATGTATTTTTTATATTTTTCTTATATTTCTTTTTAAATAGCTACTAGGAGAGAATCAAATCCTAGTGGGACAGTAGGTGGCATGATTTCAAAGATACACTTATTTTAATGCATTATTGGTTACAAAACTTTGTCAAGGAGAAATGTCATGCTTTCATATGGCATGAGGTGTCCTTGGGAATTAAATGAAAGTCAAGGCTAAGGAGACCACATGAAGACTTTTGCTGCCATAAATGGACCCTATTTTGATGAATTTTTTACACAAGGTTCCAATCCGAATTGGAGAATGATTTTAAAATGAAAATCGTAGCTAATGAGCTGAAGTTTTTGCCCATATTTTTATTTTTTTATTTGGAGCTACGGTTGAGGAGATATGATCAAAATACTGGACCCCAGTCTGCCCACATCATGCAGGGACAGCTCATTTCCAACTTTTCCAATTCCTGTTCACACTGGCTCCTCTCTTCTTGTGTAAACCCTTGTGGGTTCCCTTCACCTATAAAAGGGGACCTCTTCTTCCTTGGAAGGAACTCAAGCATTCAAGCCATTGATGAGAGGAATTCTTGAGGGAGTGAGTAGTAATGCCTAATTGTACTTAGCCATTAACATAAGCCCAAGCCTACACTTTCTCCTAGAGGGAGACTAGCCATTCTTGCAACAAGCTAACCTTGGAAGATCAACTCTAATCAAAGAAGGTCTTGCACTTGGTGTATCAATCAAAGTGGAATTATCCACTCTTCTTCTCTCTCCATCAATAATGGTGCCAAAGGGTTTGTCAAGTAAGATGTGTTCTACATTTATGTTTTCTTGATTTGTTGTTGTTTTCTTTTTCATCTCTAATCCAACATATATATATGTATCTAATCTCATCTCCTAAAGCAAACCTATCTCTCTCATTCTTAGTAATTCATCCTCTCTGCAAATTCTAGGTTCTCTTTGCTACAGGTACATCTCTCCCCGCAGTATCCTTATTGCCTACGGGCAAGAATAGGGCTTGGGAGGGAAACTTCTCATCTCTTCACTTCTCTCATATCTACATTTCTCACATACTATCCTAGATGAATAACCCAGATGATGACCATTTCTATCGCTTTCACTCTGTACGAGCTATTAGAATTAACGTATGGATTAGCCGTAAAATACACTTTCAACAACGTATAGTGTTTCTCTTCGGCCCTGAAAGGCTCAATGAAATACTTCTATCACCGGATCCCATCATACTACCTCTCATAGACTATAATTTTTCTTTTGATGTAAGCGTAGTTATCTTGCTATGAACCAAGAGGATTTGTACACACAATTAATCCCAATCACTAGACAAAATATATATATTATGGTAAGCACAAAACTACAATTCCAAAGAACAATTCGTAGCCTATTTGGTCAGCCAAGATTGAATGCCATTAACTCATCCATTAACCCTTTCATATTACCCATGATACGATATGACCATAGCCTTGATGTTTTCATCTTCGTATTGTTTTGACATTCTCTTTTGCGTTCTTTCTTTGTGTGTGTGTAAGTGCAAGAGAGAAAGGGTGAGTCTTCCTTGATTGCACTTCTTTCCAAACCCTAGTCTTCATGGCATCTATGGTTTAACTCCTTCATATAGTTTTTGTTGAGTTCTCTCACAAACTCTCACAGCCATAAGCCCGGTGCTTTCCTGGCAAGACCGCAAATTTCTTGACATATTTTTGGTGAACCCGACGTGAAATCTGCTAGGGTGAGAGTTTGTGGGTAACCATGGGTGATCATGTTGAGCAACAGGGTATGCATTTTGACCCAGCAACAATGCAAATGTTTCAAGCATTTGCAATGTTCATGCAACAACAACATGCTACTGAAAGAAGGGAGATTTCAGCAACGAAGGCCATACAAGCGGTCGTCAACAGAATGGATCAGTTCAATGGCAAAGATGTAACCAAGTACTTACGCGAGTATGTGAAGGAGATGGAGCTGCATCGCGTGTCAGAAGGTGAGATGATTCAAAGCTTTGAGCTAGTTGTTGCTCCAGAAATTAGGGAGCATGTTAGGGCAATTAAAGATGGGCATGGGAGAAATTGGAAAGAACTCAAAGTAGCTTTAAAGGAGGAATATTTCATGGAGGACTCTGAGAGAGTGACCAAAAGGACATTCTTAGAATGGGTAGTCAAGCCAAAGCAAGGACTATCAATAACAGAGCTACTTAGGGAATTTGAGCGGCGCTATGCACAACTCACTAGGACAGAAAGGGCCACACTAGATGCAGAGAAGACAGATCTTTTCTTACAAGCTGCAGGTAAAGAGTTTCAAGAAAATTTGGAGCTTCTTCTTGAAGATAAAGATGCTGAGCAAGGACTAAAGACCGACTGGAATGAGGTTGAAGGTGCTGTCTCACTGCTTGCCAAACGACAAAGAAGAAGGGACAAGATGGTAGTAAACACTACAAGTCCTTCCACCTCAACTTCTGACAAAATGGTAAAGCCTACTTTTATCGCTCCTAAGTTTGATGAGTCCATGCTAGATGAGCTTGTGAAGGGAATGCGTGACTTGAAGGTGAAGTTTGCGAAGCTTGAAGAAAAAGGCCAACCATCAGGGCCACTTCATAGGCAAAGACAACAGCCCAAAGAAGGGTTTGTTAATAGATGTATTTGGTGTGATAGTACAAACCATGTAAGAAGGGATTGTGATGATTTTAGTGATGCTTTGTCAAAAGATGTTGTCTTTTTTAAGGATGGTAAAATCCACTTAAGAGAGACAGGTCTACCCTTGAGAACTAACTTTGGGAAGGGGGGAATGCAAACCTTAGTTGAAGATATGGCAACCAAGCATGTCACCTCTTCAGTTGAAGCAACTACTTATGGAGTAAAAATTGAATATTTTTGTGATGAAGAGGTGAGTGACCATCATGGTCAAATTTGGCCAAATGTCATGCAATTAGCTAAAAAGGGAAAGCTTACAAAAGAGATTCTACATGAAGCAGGTGATTGCATACATCTAGAAACAGGATGGAATGATCCAGTGGACTCATTGTCAGTGCATGCCTACATTACAAAATGCCAACAAAATGAGGCAATTGTAGAAGAGAAGCGCAGACGTGAGAATGTTGATGAAGGACCATCAAAAAGAGCTTCTAGAAGTGGGGGAAGAAGCGACTCAATGCCTTCTCAAACACCCTCAACACAAGGAGCATCTCCACTTGAAGTACTCATGGAGGAGTCTACAACAGGAAAGAAGAAAGAGCCAATGAAAGGTAAGACAAAAGGCCCAACTTATAAACTACAATCTGATATTGAGGTTGCCACAGATTTAAAGAAAGTCTTGGAGGAAAGGATCTTGAATAGCAAGATTGAGTTTACTCTGGGAGAAGTTCTTGGCATTGCAAAGCGTGAATTCCATGAGGAGATCATTGACATCATCAAGAGAAAGAGGCAAACCCTTGCTGAAGTTTCTTGTCCACAGGTTGAAGGGGAAACCTCAAAGACACAAGGGATGCAACTGCAAAATAAGGAGAATGATGGAGCTGTGGTAGGATGCTACCAATCTAGTGGGAGAGTGAAGCAAGTGCATTTCTCAAATGATGATGAAGAAGTTGAAGATATTCCTAGGAGTTACTATTCACGAAGTCATTGGGCAAGGGCTACTACAGAAACTTTGGTCAAGGTAGGTGATCTTGAAGAGCCATTTGTTGCCTTGATTGACCATGGTTCAGAAATAAACATAATGTCAAAGAGTCTCTACAACAAGTGCAAATGGCCGATGGACACATATCATGGCTGGATGGTAAAAGTGGCAAACAATTCATCCGGTGAATTGTATGCAGCATGTCCAGGTGTGAAGGTAACAATAGGTGATGTAAAGATTGACCAAAACTTCTTTGTACAGGATACATCTTCATATCATCTCATCCTTGGACAACCCTACATTGTGGGAGTTCGAATGGAAACAAAGGTAATGGACGATGGTTCAGCATATGCTAGGATACGTAGCAAAGATGGTAAACGTGCTGTCCAATTCCTCACAGTTTCTGTAAACCATGAAAGAAATCGTGACAACATCAGAGAACATCCTCTACCAAAGGTGAGCAAAGAGTTTCATGATCATAGAGAAATGATGGGTTTTGGCCAGGGTTTTGGCCAAGTACCATTGTAAAGCGGGATTGCAGTGGTACAGAAAGAAAAAGGGTCTTGCCTGATCCAAAAATAGGTGAAGCATTTTCAATGAGATCCTTGGTAACAAAGAATGGATCAGTATGTTTTACAAAACTTGAAGATTTGAAGAGATGTGAGAAGCAATATGTGCATAATGTACAAATAGGCATGAAAAAGAGTGGGTTGCTAGAGCCTACTGAAAATGTTTTGGGTTTGTGTGAACAAGTTTCTTTTGTAGATACTATGGGTGAGCTTGATGCTATAATGAGGTCTAGTTTGCATCTTGAAAATGAAGTTGTGGAAGTTTGCTCTATGGAAATGTATCAAGTAATAGAAGCCTTTAAAGAAAGCCAAACAGTAGGCCCAGAAGTCCATGTTGAAACTAAATACAAGAGTGTAGCAAAGAAGGTGAAACCAGTAGCTTCACCCTTACCACCCAACAACAGGGAAAAGATTGAACAGACTTCTTTACAACCAAGTTTGCGGAATCCTAAAAAGATCGGGCATACCTTCACAAAGGAGTCTTTTCAAGAGTTGCAGATTGGTTGCGAGGAGTTTCTAACACAAGAGGAGACAAAGTGCTTCAAAGAAATGCTTTCAAAGCATGGTAAGGCTTTTGCATTTGAGCCACATGAGATAGGATGTGTTGATCCTTATATTGTAGCTCCTATGGTAATTTTCACAATACCTCATGTGCCTTGGAATCTGCGGCTTATTCCGGTTCCAAAGGCTCATTTGCCAAAGTTAGTAGAGCTACTGAATGAGAAAATCAAAATGGGAATCTTGGAGCCTTCTTGTGCTCCATACTCAAACAGGTGGTTCACAGTTCCAAAGAAGAATGGTTCTCTACGCTTCATCCAAGATATGCAACCAGTGAACAAGGTGACAATTAGAAATGTAGGAACAGGTCCAATTGTGGATGAATTTGCAGAGGCGTTTGCAGGGAGGGCAATCTACTCAATGGGGGATCTCTACTCAAGGTATGATCAATTTCAGCTTGCAATCGAAAGCAGAGACTTGACAACCATGAGGACACCTTTGGGTTTGGTAAGGATGTGTACCTTGCCACAGGGAGCAACCAACTCGGTTGCACATATGATGAATGGGATGAATAAGGTCTTACGTGACTTTATTCCTCAAATCACAATGCCTTTCATTGATGATTTGCCTATCAAAGGATGTGAACAAAGTGACAGAGATGAAGCTTTGGATCTCAAGGGATGTCGCAGGTTTGTGGTAAATCACATAAATGATTGTGATAAAATTTTGTCTAGGTTGGAAGAAGTGAATCTTACATTGTCAGGGAAAAAGTCTATGTTTGGTGTCAAAGAAGTGCTCATTGTGGGGCACATGTGCGGGCCATATGGTAGGAAACCTTGTCCATCAAAGGTAGATGCCATCCAAAGAATGAAAGAAACATGCACTAGCATCAGTGAGGTTAGAAGGTTTCTTGGAGCATGTGTCTTCTATGTTATTTGGATTCCACATTATGCACATGTAGCTGATCCTCTTTATCAGCTGCTTAGAAAGAATCAAAAGTTTAAATGGACAGAAGCACATGTAAAATCCATGAAAAAGCTAAAGGAGTT
The DNA here is from genome assembly GCF_014529385.1 of Adiantum capillus-veneris. Classification (NCBI taxonomy): domain Eukaryota; kingdom Viridiplantae; phylum Streptophyta; class Polypodiopsida; order Polypodiales; family Pteridaceae; genus Adiantum; species Adiantum capillus-veneris. Next base: position 138,899,410 of record NC_140931.1, on the reverse strand, counting down.
ACTCCAGTCAGCAACGACTTTGAGAAAGGTAGACTATGAGTGTCAAAGGCCAGTGATTGTGACAGTAGATACAAGCCCTACAGGGATTGGATGGGCAATAGGGCAAGATGACAAAGAAGGACACAGGTATGTGGTAAGATTTGGAGCAAAGGTACTAAGTGCTCGCCAAAGAAACTATCCACAGATAAAGAGAGAGTTATGGGGTATGGTTACAGCCTTGAAAAGTGGAAAAGAGTACCTAATTGGTGCATGTGTGGTTGTAGAAACAGATTGTCTACCACTTCTTGGGATGATTACAAGCTGCTCAACACCAGACATTGCTATGTTGCGGTGGATTGCCTACATTAAGTCCTTAAATCCCGAGTTTAAGCACATTGCAGGTAAAGACAATACAGTGGCAGATATGCTATCAAGGGCAAGGTATGAAGATGAGTCACAAATGATTGATGAGGGAGATGATGTAGGCACAAAATTCTATTCTATCTCTCATGTCAAAGGTAACAATGTCTGCATGACTAATTCACTTGAATTGTTCTTGAAAGATCTTTATGAAGGTGATTGGCTTTCTATTGGAAGGTACTTGAGTACTCTAACAAAACAGGATGATTGGTCTGAACAAGAATTCAAGAGGATACGCAGGAAAGCATATGGGTACTTTTTAAGGGATGGTTACTTGTGGAAGCATCCTAAGCAAAAGGGTGCTACACCACAACGGGTTATATGTAAAAAAGAGACTCAAGTAAAGCTCATGCAAGAGTTTCATGAGAGTCTATGGGCTGGACACAGGGGTGTGTGGGCAACCTTCTCCAAGTTGAAAGAAAAATACTGGTGGAAGGGTATGTATAAAGATGTATCTCAGTTTATAGAGTCATGTGTAACTTGTCAAATGTATTCAAATGTTCGACATCGTGATGGATTGCTCCCTACATATCCACTAGCCATGCACTATAAATGGGTTGTGGATCTAGTCACGATGCCTTTAGGACTCTGGCAGATGAGGTACTTGGTTCTTGCACGAGAGGACCTAACTAATCAGGTTGAAGGAAGAGCATTAAGAGCTAAAACCATAGAAGCTGTGTGCAAATTCCTTCTTGATGAGGTGATTTGCCGTTATGGTTGTGTGGGAAAAATCACTGCAGATCGAGGTGAACTGGATGCCGAAGAAGCAAGGGAGTTCTTTTCTAGATTAGGGATCAAGCTTTCTCTTACTACAGCTTACAACCCTGAAGGCAATGGAAAGAGTGAAAGAGGGCATCCTCCTATCATCAAAGCTTTGGCCAAGGCTTGCGAAGGAAGAGTTGGTGAGTGGCCAAAACTGTTACCATATGCTTTATGGGCTGATCGTACAACACATAGCTCAATAACTGGCTACATGCCTGCGGAGCTAATGTATGGTCAAAAGCCAGTGATGCCGATTGAGGATACAATTCCCACATGGAATGTACTACCTTGGCAAGAGGGGCTTAGTAGGGAAGATCTCCTTGCATTGCGCATAAGGCAACTAGAGAGAAGACCTGGAGACATTGAGGCTGCAAAAGAACGACTCAAAAATGCAAGATTGAAAAACAAGGACTACTTTGATAAGCGACATCGGCTCAGGAGCAAAGCAATTGACAAAGGTGACTGGGTTTTAGTGTATGATAGTAGCCTTGATAACCAACACACAGTCATGCGTAAGTTTTCAAAAAGATGGTTTGGACCATATGTTGTAAAACATGTGCATGAAAATGCTACTTACAGCTTGTCTGAACTAGATGGCACAGAAGTAAAGATTCCCATTGCAGGAAAAAGGATCAAAATGTTTAAGAGAAGAGGAGACAATGATCCAGAAAATGCTGATGAGGAAGAAGAGCAAAACACAGGTGAAGATCAAAGTGAAAATGAAGCTCTAGAATCATCCAGTGAAGATGAAAGCAAGGATGATGTACAAGAGGGCTGATCTTACAAAGAAATAATTTGGCACATACCGGAGGATGTGCACGTTTAGAGGGGGTGGATGTCGTGCTGTGACATGTACATAGTGGGAACACATGCTACAAGAGTTATCTTGTAACTGTTTAGATACATAATTATATTTCCTATAATGTACATATGCATATGTAAGTATAAAAATAAGCTTTCTATCTCATCTTATTATTTATCTCAAGGGTAATGTATTCTTACTTTACCATCAAAAAAATACTATGGGAAAAGTGTCAATAGCTCCGCCTCTTTAACTTGGGGCAAAAAGCATTGATTCTTTATTTCTACTATTTCATTATCATCTCACACCCTAGCTAGATCCTATATCTAGGGTAAACTCCAATATATATATATTCTATGTATTTTTTATATTTTTCTTATATTTCTTTTTAAATAGCTACTAGGAGAGAATCAAATCCTAGTGGGACAGTAGGTGGCATGATTTCAAAGATACACTTATTTTAATGCATTATTGGTTACAAAACTTTGTCAAGGAGAAATGTCATGCTTTCATATGGCATGAGGTGTCCTTGGGAATTAAATGAAAGTCAAGGCTAAGGAGACCACATGAAGACTTTTGCTGCCATAAATGGACCCTATTTTGATGAATTTTTTACACAAGGTTCCAATCCGAATTGGAGAATGATTTTAAAATGAAAATCGTAGCTAATGAGCTGAAGTTTTTGCCCATATTTTTATTTTTTTATTTGGAGCTACGGTTGAGGAGATATGATCAAAATACTGGACCCCAGTCTGCCCACATCATGCAGGGACAGCTCATTTCCAACTTTTCCAATTCCTGTTCACACTGGCTCCTCTCTTCTTGTGTAAACCCTTGTGGGTTCCCTTCACCTATAAAAGGGGACCTCTTCTTCCTTGGAAGGAACTCAAGCATTCAAGCCATTGATGAGAGGAATTCTTGAGGGAGTGAGTAGTAATGCCTAATTGTACTTAGCCATTAACATAAGCCCAAGCCTACACTTTCTCCTAGAGGGAGACTAGCCATTCTTGCAACAAGCTAACCTTGGAAGATCAACTCTAATCAAAGAAGGTCTTGCACTTGGTGTATCAATCAAAGTGGAATTATCCACTCTTCTTCTCTCTCCATCAATAATGGTGCCAAAGGGTTTGTCAAGTAAGATGTGTTCTACATTTATGTTTTCTTGATTTGTTGTTGTTTTCTTTTTCATCTCTAATCCAACATATATATATGTATCTAATCTCATCTCCTAAAGCAAACCTATCTCTCTCATTCTTAGTAATTCATCCTCTCTGCAAATTCTAGGTTCTCTTTGCTACAGGTACATCTCTCCCCGCAGTATCCTTATTGCCTACGGGCAAGAATAGGGCTTGGGAGGGAAACTTCTCATCTCTTCACTTCTCTCATATCTACATTTCTCACATACTATCCTAGATGAATAACCCATATGATGACCATTTCTATCGCTTTCACTCTGTACGAGCTATTAGAATTAACGTATGGATTAGCCGTAAAATACACTTTCAACAACGTATAGTGTTTCTCTTCGGCCCTGAAAGGCTCAATGAAATACTTCTATCACCGGATCCCATCATACTACCTCTCATAGACTATAATTTTTCTTTTGATGTAAGCGTAGTTATCTTGCTATGAACCAAGAGGATTTGTACACACAATTAATCCCAATCACTAGACAAAATATATATATTATGGTAAGCACAAAACTACAATTCCAAAGAACAATTCGTAGCCTATTTGGTCAGCCAAGATTGAATGCCATTAACTCATCCATTAACCCTTTCATATTACCCATGATACGATATGACCATAGCCTTGATGTTTTCATCTTCGTATTGTTTTGACATTCTCTTTTGCGTTCTTTCTTTGTGTGTGTGTAAGTGCAAGAGAGAAAGGGTGAGTCTTCCTTGATTGCACTTCTTTCCAAACCCTAGTCTTCATGGCATCTATGGTTTAACTCCTTCATATAGTTTTTGTTGAGTTCTCTCACAAACTCTCACAGCCATAAGCCCGGTGCTTTCCTGGCAAGACCGCAAATTTCTCGACAACGTCTGAGCCATACACACTCAACCATAGCTGTGAAGACTACCCTGTACTCAGCCTCACAAATAGAAGTAGCCATAGTAGGTTGCTTCTTGCTCAACCGTGATATACATGAACTGCCAAGCATAAAATAAAAACCACTTATGGACACTCGTGTGTCAAAACAACTAGCCCAATCTAAGTCCAAAAAAGCATGTAAGTCTGGTGGCAATGATCCCTCCTTGGGCTTAAAACAAGCCAAGATGTAAAGTACCACTCAAGTAGTGAAGAAACCTCTTGACAGCCTACCAATGCTTAGACCCTGGGCTATGAATAAATCTGCTGGCCTGTGAGACTGCAAACTAAATATCCGGCCCCGTGTTGCATACATAAATGAGGCATCCAACAACAATTTGGTATAGAGTGACATCTGCAGGATCACCAGCATCATGAAGAATCAATTTCAAACTTGTTTCCATGGGAGTGGCAACACATTTGCAATCCTCAAGTCCAAACTTACATAGCAATGTCTCTATGTAACTTTTTTGACACAAGGCAATACCACCATCACACTGCTTAAACTGTATACCCAAGTAATGATGCAACACCCCCAAATATTTCATCTTGAAAGTAGCATTCAAATCAGCCTTAAATTCAGCAATATGCCTCTCATTTGCTCCAGTGATCATTAAATCATCTACATAAAGAACCACAATGAGATCATTTGCTCCAGTGATCATTAAATCATCTACATAAAGAACCACAATGAGAAGTACATCACCCTCACACTTTACATACAATGTACTTTCTATGGACTGTAACGAAAGCCTCGTTTGGCTAAATGAGTGTCAGCCTTCTCGTACCAAGCACGAGGAGATTGCTTCAACCCGTACAAAGCTTTGTTACATTTGCACACAGTAACAATGTCAGATTGATGTACATACCAACCAAAATGAGCTGCCAATGTATATAGAAAACGCACAGTAGTCATACGACAAGTGGGAGCAAAAGTCTCTTCATAATCTATGCCTTTTTGCTGTGCATAACCCTTTGCAACAAGTCAAGCCTTATAGAAATCAACCTCACCATTCGGCTTGTGTTTAAATTGGTATACCCACTTCGTACCAAAGGCCTTTTTGCCAGGAGGCAAATCACATAAAGTACGACTGACTGCATGGCATCCATCCAATTTTCTAAATTTTGTGCTTCATCAAAAGACAAAGGTTCCTCAACATCATGTAAGCTAGACACATCTAGAGCATAACAATCTGATGCATAAGATGCATGGTAAGAGCCTGAACTAGTACGACTAGACAAAGGTGCATCCAATTTATTGTCACACAATGCATGCACTAGCCATTTTGGTATACCTCTATCGTGCTCATTTTCAGCCCTTTCCACATCAAGTACATCATGTACATCTACATCAGTAATAGGCTTATTTGTAACATTTTTAGAAACCCCATAGGGTGTACATTTGCTTCATTGGAATTTACGTTTGAACTTCCACCATTGAAAAGGGGCAACAAACTGTCATAAATGACTTGTGAGCTTACATTACTGTCTCTAGTACATGACGTCAAGGGCTGAACAAAATCTTCCACTGTTAACCATCACGGCTCACGGACACCCTATCACCTACGAGATGGACGTTGTAACCTACGGTGGACATTGTATTATTTATTTGGTAGAGTCAGGTACCGGGCTTGTCGGTCCAATAGGAAAAGGGTAAGAGTGATCGCCGATGAGAGGCGCACTCTAAGTGGGACATTCAAGGGATTAGTTGGCTAAGCATGGGTGCCCAAGTGTGAGTGGGGTGAGCTCATATAAAAGCCAACTAAACCTAAAATTCACTCATTCTCTCATTTGTGCAATAGAAGAGTGCTCTTGCTCCATCTCCATCTCCATCTCCATCTTCTTCTTCTTCACCTCCTTGTGTGTGTGTGTGTGTGTGTGTGTGTGAGAGAGAGAGAGAGAGAGAGAGAGAGAGAGAGAGAGAGAGAGAGAGAGAGAGAGAGAGAGATCGAGCATTGCGACGACGGCACGGCGGCGGCAAAGCGGTTGAGCGCAGCGAAGCGGCGGCTCCTTCTTCTTCGTGGCGAGGAATCCTCCACGGCAGGAGCATAGAGCGGTGAGTGACACACCATTGCCCTCTTTTGAGCTTACTAGTTAAGCTAGTTGTGTGCTTGGAGCCATCTGTGGCTCGCACACAGTGTTAGGCAAGGCCCTTGCTTCGACAGTGCGGCAAGGAGCACACATTTTTGGCGCCGTTGCCGGGGAATCGCCTTGCACTAAGCCCAAGAGGCACTTTGTGCTTCTCCTATGAGTTGTTTGTAGTAGGAAAGAAGAGGAAGAGGAAGAGGAAGAGGAAGAGGAATGAGTTATTTTTCTGCAAGTTGTTAATTTCTGTATTGTCTGCAAGTTCTGCGATTTCTGCATGATGTTGTGTTTTCTGTTGCACACAGTATTTGCACAATTAGTAGTCATTAGCTTGTTTGCAGTGAATGAATAAGTAGGTAGGCAGTTAGCAATTTTTGTTTGCACACAGTCTGTACACAGTTTTCTGTCAAGGTTTGCCTGCACACAGTCTTTGCACAGGAAGGTAGTGAGAGAGGAAGTAGGTGGATAGTCAGCCCACTGTCAGGAAGCAGGTAGATTAGTTAGTGGTTAGCATCAATGTTAGTAAGTAGATAAGGTAGTGAGCTGTCTGTGAGCTGTTGACAGAGAGGTTAGGTAGGTGTTGACAGTGTGTGTGGCAAAAAAAAAAAAAAAACCGAAAATATTTAAGCATGACTGATTGGGGGGCTACACTAAAATTTTGATCGGGATCGTTTCCCCAAGCCCAACCAGGCCCAGGCCTTAGTCCTCAGTCTTATGATATATACTAAACTCACTCTTATATATATACCCTACCCCCTCAAGAGGGAATGAGAGCATGTGGGGCAAGTCCTCCACTCTCCTCCCTTCTCTTCCCACTTGCACCCTTAGACTTTCTAATTTGGGCCTAGTTCCCTACTAGAAATTGACGGTTTTAGGGATTCTGAGGGCATAAAGTGACCAAACGGAGGGCTGTAAGGCACGGCACGTCCCTCTGACCGAGACGCTCGTTTTGAGCTATCATACGTTCTATTCTATAGCTGGGTCAGAAAAAAAGGACCAAAAAATCAAAAAATAAATAAATAAGAAAAGACCTGGGTTGCAAAACATCCCAAAATTACTAGGTGAGCAGCCTTCACGGGCACTCACTGACACTTCTAGGGGATCCAAGTCATATGAACCTACGCTCTGGACGAGTGTTAGAGCACGAGCATATTGGTAGTGCCTCCATTTACACGGGTACCCATTATTCCTCCACCCTAGGTTCTGGACCTTCGGCCGGGACTCAAGGTAGCGCGACCCAAGATCCTCATATCACGTCTAGTGATTCTTCCTCTGACTACGAAGTCATGGAGGGGTATCCTACACCAAACCTTGATAGTTCAAGTCAAGACATGCATGCCATAGGCCCACGGCTCGGGTCCAGCGTGTTTAGCCGCTTAAAAGAGACCCTTAGTAGAGCTAAAAGGGAGTGGGGAAGTAAATTCGTCATTCATGCCTAAAATAGTTCCATCCACTGCACCTCCTGATCCTTTAGGACTATCTCCCTCTGAGGTTTTACTACCCGATGATAGGAGTCTTGCCAAAGTACAAGAGATCGAACGCTATATGCAAGCAACAAGGGAGAGGGAAATTGAGAACCTACGAAGGCTAGAACAAAGTCGAGCCTTGAAAGCAAAGGCTCCTATGACAACAATCATGCCAGCCGAGCAACCGAGTGCTCCCAAGGTAGCAGTCACGGAGGGGCAAGCGATGGGGAGCAATAATGCTTCCACTTCGAGGGAAACCTCCAGCACGCCAGGCCTAGATGGGATATTCCTAAACAAAAATTGGGAGTATGACCTACAAGCAGAAGCTTTAACTGATCGGTACACAGGACACACCTATCATGTGGGTTGGTTGATGTTCTACAATCCACATCGGGTGCTACTAGCATAGATGAGCAACAACAGAAAGTCTGTGATGTCCTCCATAGGATTGTCGAGTTAGAAAGACGGAACACAGGGATCAACATGCCTTCAACAGGCCTAATGATATTCTTGGATACGGGAAAGGCCAACCAACCAACCCTATCACAAATGGAGACTTCCTCAGTGAGCCCCATTGATCCTCCATATGTTGTTTCGCCAGGAGCCTCAGTACAATCTGAGCCCACAAGTGGCAGCTTTACCTTCCCAGATCTAGCTCATCTTTCTCTTAATGACACTACGGCTACCATGCATATCCCAATTGTGAGCATGACAAGAAGTACACCATGGAGTTCATTTGTTAACACTGTGCCGATGCCTAGTAGCACAGTGCCCCCAACTATACCTACATGTATGTATCAATCGTGTGCACCTGTCGTACCTCAGCCTCATGTAGCTCCTACACCTCCGATTATTCCAAGATCTTACAATCCACAATGGAATTATCCAAGATCTTATACAAGTGGAGCCATGCCATTTAATAATAACATGCCATATCAGACACCCCCTATGCCTAGGGCCACTCCTGTAAACTTTGGACCACCGTCTGGTACACCACCATACGAAATATGGAACCCAAGAGCCGCGCGTATGCCAAGGCCAAGGCCAACTCCCATCTCACATGTGGTTCCAGGAGCACATACACCCATTATACCTGCTCAAATAGGAGATTTGGCAGCATTTGCTCAAACTATCGGTCGCTCTATTGCGGAAAACATGTGTAGTGCACCTGATAGAGAGCCTAGGAGCAAGGCAGTTCAAGTAGCCAAGCTCACACATAAATTCAGTGGAGACGGAGATGCTAGAAAGCATATGGAAGTCTTTGAACATGTGTGCGATTCCTTGGAAGAGCACAATGAGCTACATAAGTGTAAGGCTTTGAGTTTGACCCTAAGCGGAAAGGCTGGAGATTGGTATAGAACGTTAAGAGTAGAAGAGAAAACGATCTACTCTACTCTTAGGAGACTGTTCTTAAAAGAATACATACGAGAGGGAGTACTTTGGGGAGTAGCCTCTCAGCTCCAACGAGAAGAAGGTGAATCCATGAGAGACTTCATTAGTCGCCTAAAGAATTTGAATTCTCGATGCAATCCAAACGAGCGATTCAACAACAACCAATTTCTTGATAGATTCATTAGGGGACTACGACATGAAAGTATCTATAATGGCCTAGTCATTAGAGGTATCACTACTTGGGAAGCAGTCACCATGAATGCAATCCAATTGGAGGATAATTTAATGATTGCAGGAGAAAGAGTGTCTGCCGAGCCGAAGTCTAGTAGCTCGCAAGCGTCAGGGCATGAGCCAATGAAGATAAAGCCAATCGTGAAAGAGCAAACGATATCTGAGATGACTCTGGCAGATCTCACCAAGGACATCCAAGAAAGCCTTAGGGGTAATCATGCTCCACAAAACACTCATATGTATCCAAGAAGGGAGCAACAATGGTGCTCAATTTGCTTGGGCCCACATACTACGAGTGAATGCCCTACTTTCAGAGTAAAGTTTAACGGGACTTGTAACGCGTGTGGTAGGTATGGCCATCAAGCGAAGGATTGCTTAATGCTTAAACGCATCATGGAAAATAGACCACCTATAGCTTGGGCAGACTCACCTCGAGTTCCTGCATTGATGCCTACCCCACCCATGGAGCAACAGTTGCCATTACAGCACATGGTCCCTAGAACCCAAAATGTGGTCCAAACCACACCGTTGCCACCTCCAGTGCTAGGACCGCAACCCCCTCATCCAAGAGTTACACCTATGAACCAAATAGGTTGCGAGTCATCTAGTACTTATGTAGATTGCGAAGAGGACATAGACTCTAGTATCACCTATGGAGTCGACATGCTTGAGGAGTGTCCCATGTACTATATGGAAGACCATTGGGGACAAATCAAACCGGTATATCAAGCTACTACGCTAGCAGCAAGAGGCCAAAACATTAATAGTTTTGCCAGGAGACCACCTCTTCAGTGCTATGAATGTGGTGGACCACATCGAGTAGCTGAGTTCCCCATTAGAATGCAAAAGAATGCTGCACTAATGCAAACAAGTCAAGGGAGTGCATTGGCAATGCCAATACTCACTTGTAATCATTGTGGCATAGATCATTTGATCGCACAGTGTCCTAACAATCCAAACGCACCGAAAATCACACCATTGAACATAATAGAGATTGTTGATGGGACACCACCAACTATAAACATAGCACCAGTGAATGCACTCACACGGTCGATGCTCCAAAAGCAAAATTACATCCTCGAAGAGAGAGATGCTGCATCCATTGGCCGAGCGAGAAAGAAGAAAACACGAAGAAAGAAATCCCTTAATGCTTCTAGCTCAAAACCTAGTTCAAAGACTAACATAGGGACAGGAGAGGATCCCGTGTATATGAATGACCCTGAGGATGACTCAGATTCGATAGAGACCACGAAGACCAAAACTGTTACTACAAAGGAAAAAGCCAGTGAGGAGGATCACGAGAGGGAATTACGACAAACACCAAAAGAGTATTCAAAGTTAAACCACCCAGTTGCGAACCCCCAAGATAAGCCACAAGAGACAAAAAATGAGGATTGCAAGAGAAAGATTGGAACCTATACAAACCCAACAGTGGAAATTGAACGAGACTGAGGGGTTTGGTGGAATAAACTCAACGAAAATTAGAACCTGAACCCAAACACATCCAGATGTCGGACACAGTGTTTCCCACACAAGTTCAACCTCACAAGAACTACAGGCCGTTAGCTATACCCAGTATCATTCGGGAAGAGAGTAAGGGTAGGACATCTGAAAGTGGACACACACCTTTCCTACTAGAGAGAATGTTCAATGAGGGAATGCCCGACCCCCTTGAGGAAGTGGAGATTCCATCTTCACCATTCTCTTGTCAGGGTCCTACGTCCCACAAGATGCCATTAAATGTTGCCAAGCTGATGGATTTCATGTCCTCAGAAACATGTACGACTATCATATCTAAGTTATACGGAGATCCAGAATTATTCCTAGCACTGCGAGCGCTTCTCAATGGAGAATTACAGGCCGGATTACAACAGTTTGCACATATGAACAAACCACCATCTGACCTAGCGAGACATGAATCTGTAATTGAAATACCCGTTAACAAGTTGGGGCAATACTTTGAAGGTGATGAATCTAATGCTACTCTACCAATCACTGCTGAAGGATTAACTGTAAAGGGGGTCCTTGACGGTGGTGCGGGAGTCAGCATGGTGACAAAGAGTTGTTGGGAGTCTATGGGGAGACCTCACCTTGAAGCCACAAGCGTAGTGGTAAAAATGGCTAATGGATCTATTGTTACGCCTATTGGAATGCTAAAGGATCTCAGGATCAAGGTCTTGGGACACAAGGTAAGGCAGACCTTCATTGTTATGGATTTTTCCAAGCATCCTATGTCATTTGAGATGATCTTAGGGCGTCCATTCATGAGGGAAGCAAAAATGGTGCATGACTGGTCCAAAAACCACGTCTACTTACAGTTCCAAGACTTTGTCATTCAAGTTGATCTTTTAAGTGGTCGAACGCATCCTCTAGGAAATAAATTCATCATTGATAATCGAAATGGTGCATGACTGGTCCAAAAACCACATCTACTTACAGTTCCAAAACTCTGTCATTTGAGTTGATCTTTTAAGTGGTCGAACGCATCCTCTAGGAAATAAATTCATCATTGATAATCGATCAGACACAACAATTCACTCAGCTCCATTACAGTATTGTTACACGTGTAACGAAGACACGGATATTGGGGAGAACTCTCCTTATATGGATATCCTACCCGGAATGGCTGAGTTAGACAATGTCGATTGCGTGCACCTAGCGGCAACTATAGATACATGGGGAGCTAGAGGAACAACCTGGGTAACACCAGATGGGGAAGAGATACCACACATTGCATCAGTAAACATGTTAGGTGTAGCGCATGTAACATCCGATGATAAGAAAGAGGCACACCTACCTGAGAGTGAAACCGATGATTCCTCAAAGGCTTCAGGCCAATACACATCAGAAACGGAATCTCAGGGAGAAATGGATTCAGAACTTGAGGAAACATCGAGTGAACCAAGTATAGAAACTGAACACTCAAGGCCTAGTACGACCATCTATGGTAATTTATATGAGAGTGAAGAAGATACAAGCGAAGACCTATCAGGCGAGTCGAGTTCAAACATTTACCAAAATCAAAACCTTAACAAGAAACAAAGGTCATATAAGAGACGATGATATCCAGCAAATGTGAGAGCTAGGATAAACAAGGAAAGATCTACTCCAGAATGGCTTAGCTATCTAGGGGCATGTGATGCTCATCGAAAGCTAGTAGACAATTGGGGTGAACATCTCCAGAGTGTCATGTGGTGCAACCCGCGACCCATTGACCTCGCTCAATTGGAGGTTACAGAGCCAAAATTGAGTCGAACTATAAGAAGATGTCAAAACCGAGAGTTAACTCAACAACAAAAGGAGGCAGAACTCAAAGAAAGGTCTCTGTCAAGACAAGAGCCTGCTGACTTACATACGGCTCCTGAACATTTTAAATCTTATACCACGGGGGAGCGAAAGGTTGTGTATGCCAAAGTCCAACGAATACCTACCAATGGAAGCAGTGGAGTCTTTGATGGTCCAACGGTAGTTAAAGAGATAGAATTGGCAGAACCAGGTGAGGAGTCTAAACCAGTCTTTATTGCTCAAGACCTTACCAAAACTGAAGAGGCTGTACTTAGGGAGCTCCTCAAGGAATACAAGGATATCTTTGCTTGGACATATCATGACATGAAGGGCGTTCCACCTTCTGTGGTGCAACATACAATTCCCATGATCAACACTGCTAAACGACCCTATCCAATGAATCCTAAGTACGCCAAAATTGTACAAGAGGAGATTGAAAAACTTATCCAATGTGGATTCATATACCCTATTGAGCCCTCAGAATGGGTTTCTCCAATAGTCATTGTGCCAAAAAAGAATGGGAAACTAAGAGTGTGCATGGACCTCAAGAAAGTTAATGCAGCCACTAGGAGAGATTATTATCCCTTGCCATATTCAGAACATGTGCTTGAAAGAGTTGTGGGCAAGGAAGCTTATAGCTTTTTAGATGGGTACTCTGGTTACAATCAAATCACAATTGCATTAGAGGACCAAGCTAAAACTGCTTTTATCACAGAATTTGGAGTGTTTGCATTTCGTGTTATGGCTTTTGGCTTAACAAATGCCCCTGCTACATTCCAACGATTAATAAACACTGTATTTAAAGAATTTCTAAGGGAGTTTTGTGAAGCTTTCCTAGACGACCTTTGTGTTTATTCTTCTTGGGAGAAGCATTTGTTATACCTACAAAAAATATTTGAAAGGTGCAGATTTTATCGCATCTCATTGAACCCTTTCAAATGTCAATTTTGGGTTAAGCATGGAGTCATTCTAGGGCATATAGTGTCCAAGAACGGGATATCCACAGATGAGAGTAAGATTAAAGCCATTGCCGATTTGCCACCACCTACTAACTATAAAGGAGTTCAAAGATTTATGGGCCATGTTGGTTATTATCGAAGGTTTATTTTAAACTTTGCCGAGATAGCGCGTCCATTGTACAAGCTTCTTATCGAGTTTCACTGGATGGAAGAATGTCATCAATCTTATGAGTTATTAAAGAAGGCTAGGCCTAACAAGTGCTCCAATCCTGCGAACACCTGATTGGAATGTACCTTTTCATGTGCATATTGATGCATCAAATTTTGCTATTGGGTGTGTTCTAACTCAACCAGGAGAACATAAATTGGACTACCCTATTAGCTTTGCAAGTCGCCAATTAACTGATGCCGAGATGAACTACACTACTACAGAGCGCGAAGGTCTAGCTATGATTTACACAGTAAAGAAATTTCGCTATTACCTTCTTGCTACCAAGTTTGTGTTTTATGTTGATCATCAAGCATTGCTATATTTGGTAAACAAGCCGTGTTCCACAGGTCGAATTACACGATGGTTGTTAATTCTTCTTGAGTTTGACTTCACCGTTGTTGTGAGGCCTGGGAGGAAACATGTCATGGCGGATCATTTATCTCGTATCCCTAATGGCGAAGCTCCTACGGGGGTTGATGATGAATTTCCTGATACTCCTTTGTTCATTGTTGAGACAATGCCTGAATGGAGTGAAAAGATTGTTAACTTCTTAGTTAATGGTTTTCCACCCAAAGAGCTGTGAAAAGATATAGCTTGAAAATTAATCAAGGAATGCGAACCCTATTGCTTACTGGCTAGAACTCTCTATAAGAGAGGAAAAGATGATGTTCTTAGACGCTGTGCCCGCGAGGACGAGTATTTATATATTCTACAAGAGGCACACATGGGCGTAGCTGGTGGTCACTTTTCAGGAAAGTTGACTGCCCGAAAGATCTTACAGTCAGGCTATTGGTGGCTCACTCTGTTTAAGGATGCATCACTTATTGCAAAGGGATGTGATGAATGCCAACGCTTCAAGAAGCCACAAAGAGGGGATAGGATGCCTCTATATCCCATCAAGGTAACCCAACCATTTGAAAAGTGGGGCTTAGACTTTGTAGGACCGATTAGTCCGGCTGCACGTAACACGCAATCACGATATATCATTGTGGCTACCGACTATGTAACCAAATGGGCTGAAGCAAAAGCAACACGAAAGGCGGATGCACAAACAACAGCTAAGTTCCTCTTTGAGAACATTATCACACGTTTTGGATGCCCCTTTGAACTTGTGAGTGACAATGGAGCTCATTTTATAAATGAAGTAATAAAAGAACTCACATCAAACTTCATGATATCTCACCACAAGTCTACACCCTATTATCCCCAAGCAAATGGCCAAGCTGAGAGTACCAACAAAACTCTCATCTCCATTTTGACAAAGACAGTTGAGGCTCATCGCACTGATTGGGACCTAAAGCTTACATCAGCTTTATGGGCTTATCGTACTGCGTATAAAGTTACTATTAATTGCACACCGTTTAAGATGGTGTATGGCCAAGAAGCAGTTATGCCATGGGAGTTTGTCATTCCTAGTCTTCGAGTAGCTTCTCAAGAAGGTTGGGATGGTAACCCCTTAGTTGAGCGATTATATATCCTGGAAAGGCTTGATGAAGAGAGGCAATTAGCTGTGCGAAATGCTCTAGTGGAGAAGGATAGGAGAAAGAAGTGGTTTGATAGCTGTTGGGGTATAAAGCCCAATGTGGTCGCCCAGGTAAGTGGGCGGGCCGCCAGGTATGTACACATATTCTTTTGTTAAAACCTAATAAGAACTCACTATGCTCTACACATTAAAGTAGAGCGAGTTCACCATATCTTCGTGCTCTTCTTCTCGCACTCTCTCTCTCGCGTCGCACTTCCGCTCGTACTCCTTCAACTGGTATCAGAGCTCAGATCGAGGCTCGGGGTAGCATTGCAGGAGGCTAGAGTAACCAGATCAGATTGGAGTGAAATTTGACAGGCAAAGACACGGCCCCAAATCCTGTGGGTGAGCCCGAAGGCCTCGGTGTTCTCAGAATTTCATTCTGAGGTCATCTTGGCCACCGTTTGGCTTCGACAAAGGTCTGCGCAGGCCATTTTCGACTACGTGGTCTCGGCGGGTGCAGATCCGACTCTGCAAATTTGGGGTTTTCGGCCTACGACTGCAGGTGCTGAGGATATCGACACTCCCAGAGTGTTGATTTGTGGCTGTCTACACATCGAAGGACGGCTCACAGTTCTTGGAGGCGTGTCACATACGACACGGGCGCATCTACACACAGACTGTAGGCGACATCCACTAGTTCATCAGGTTGATATTGGTTCAGAGGTCAGTTTACAGGGAAAACTTTGCCGAATTTTTCCCAGGAAAGTAAACTACTGTGAAGCGTAGCTATGGCTGGATCACAGGACACTGCTCTTTACAATATCAAGAAGCTGGATGGAACCAATTTCCCATTGTGGAAGAAGCAGATTTGGCACGTGTTGGTACAAAAGAAGCAGATAAAACCTATAAAGCTCAAGGGGATAAAACCAGAAGATATGGACGAAGATGAATGGAGCGAAATGGATGAATTGGCACTTTCTACCATTAAGCTGACTTTGGCAGAAAGCGTTTACTTCAATGTAGCAGACGAGATGTCGGCTTATCAAGCATGGTTAAAGCTGAGTGATCTTTATGAGAAGCAGAGTGCAGCTTCACAGGTATACTGGCTTAAGAAGCTTGTTGACTTGAAGATGAAAGAAGGGACACCTATGTCCAATCATCTTAGTGAATTCAACATAATCTATAGTCAGTTGTCAGCTCAAGGTGTCAAGTTTGATGAACCTGTTAGAGCTATGTTCCTGTTGATCACATTGCCGGAAAGTTGGGACACTTTTCGCACAGCTTTGAGTAAATCTACACCTCCAGATGGTTTGAACATAGCAGGTGTAGAAGGAAGTATGCTTACTGAAGAAACCAATAGAAAGACAATGGACAAAGGCAAAGGAATAGCCTTAGTTGTCAGGGGAAGGACCAAAGAAAAGTACAAAGGTGGAAAGAGGAATCAGTCTCGTAGCAAGTCCCGCAGTGCTAAAGGCAAGAGTGACATAGAATGCTACCATTGTGGCAAGAAGGGTCACATGAAAAGAGACTGCAGAGAATGGAAAGCAGAAAAAGGCAAAGAGAAAGCTGAAGACCATGGTGAGAAGAACAAGTCCTCAGTGAAGATTCAAGAAATAAATGTGACAAGCACTGTTGCAGAGGATGACAGTCTAGTGTCAGGAGACATCTACTTCTTGAAGAATACAATGGACTCAGCTCTTCTTACAGCATTTGATGGAAATCACTGAGTGACTGGATTATAGACTCAGGGGCATCACTTCATGTGTCTCCAAACAAGGAGTGGTTTACCTCTTATGTGACCACTAAAGATCATGTTCGGCTAGGCAATGGGCAGACATGTGAGATCTTAGGTGTTGGAGATGTACAATTGAAGTTTCAGAATGGCTCTTCTTTCACGCTGAAGAATGTGAGACATGTTCCCGCAATTACAAAGAGCTTGATCAACACAGGTTTACTTGATGATGCTGGCTACGTCACCACTTTTGGACAGAACATGTGGAAGATATCCAAGGGTTCTATGACAGTAGCACATGGAGTAAAGTCTGGAGGACTTTACATGATTTATGTATCAAATGTCTCTAAAAATGTAATCAATGTAACCGAGCAGCCGAACGTTTCTTTGTGGCATAGCCGGTTAGGACATATGTCCAAGAAGGGAATGGAAATCTTGTCTCGTTCTGGTTATTTGCCTGGCTTTTCATTTAATGATTTTGAATTCTGTGAACATTGTCTGTATGGTAAGCAAACACAGCAGCCGCATAAGCATAGAAGCAATAGAAGAGATACACAGTTGGCACTTGTTCATAGTGATTTGTGTGGACCTATGCCCAACCTATCTCTAGGGGGAGCTTCTTACTTTATGACATTTATAGATGATTACTCGAGGAAAGTATGGGTTTACTTTCTCACGCACAAGGATGCAGCGTTTAGTGTTTTCAAAACGTTTGTGACACTTGTGGAGAATCAGAGTGGCAAGAAGCTTAAATGCTTACGCACTGACAATGGTGGAGAGTATGTTTCAAAGGCCTTTCAGGACTTTTGTGAGTCAAAAGGTATAAAACGTGAACTTACTGCTCCTTACAATCCTCCTCAAAATGGTGTTGCTTAGAGGATGAATAGGACCATACAAGAGAAGGTGAGAAGTAGGTTGTCTAATGCACAGCTGCCAAATGGGTTTTGGGCTGAAGCTGGGCTGAAGCTGCATCAACAACTTTTCATCTTGTAAATAGATCTCCTAGCAAAGTTTTGCAGAAGGATTCAGTGCGAGAGATGGTATGTTCAGGCAAAATGCCCTCATACAAGCATCTCAGAGTCTTTGGCTGTGAGGCACATACTCACGTTCCAAAGGAATTTAGGAACAAACTTGAGCCAAAGAGTAGAAAGTGCATCTTTCTAGGCTATGGTAATTCTGGTGATGGGGTACAGACTTTGGAATCCCGAATCCAGAAAGGTTGTCCGCAGCAATGATGTTCACTTTAATGAATCCAAATATCATTCTAAACCAGAGAGGGTTGAGGAGATTAGAAGAGTCGTCTTCCAAGAAGATGGACCTGCACGTGCAAGACAAAATGTCAGGGCTCAAGAGGAGCAAGGACAGGATAGATTGGAACCACAGGTTGTGGCTGAGCCTGAGCCACCTATTGTGCGTAGATCTGGACGTGTCACGCGACCTCCTGATAGGTTTGTTCCATCTATGAACTATGTCATGTTGACTGATTGCAATGAGCCTTCATGTTACAAGGAAGTAGTGCAAATGAAGGACTCCGGGAATTGGCAATTGGCCATGCAGTCAGAGATGACAGCTCTGCATAAAAACCAGACATGGAAGCTAGTTAAATTACCACAGGGCAAAAAGGCTCTACCTTGTAAATGGGTTTACAGGTATAAGATCACCGCTCATGATAGTCAGCCAAAGTACAAAGCAAGGCTTGTTGCCAAGGGTTTTAAGCAAGAACAAGGCATTGACTTTGATGAAGTCTTCTCTCCGGTGGTCAAGATGACTACATTGAGATGCTTTCTTGCATTGGTTGCCATATTAGATTTGGTGTTGCACCAAATGGATGTCAAGACAGCGTTCTTGCATGGTGATTTAGATGTGGAAATTTACATGCAGCAGCTAGAAGGGTTTGTTGAGAAAGGCAAGGAAGATTGGGTATGCCAGTTGTTAAAGAGTCTTTATGGCTTAAAACAATCACCGAGGGCATGGTACCATAAATTCCACAAGTTTATGCTTTCTCAAGGCTACAAACGTAGTGATTTCGATCACTGTCTATATACAAAGAAGGCTAAGGATGGTAGTTGGTTGATCCTTATTTTGTATGTGGATGACATGTTGATTGCTGGCAAGCACTTGGAAGAAATTTCAGCTTTGAAGTCAAAGATGGCAAAATTGTTTGACATGAAAGACATGGGTGAGGCAAGTCATATACTTGGTATGCGCATTGAGAGAGACAGATCAAAGAAGTTGATTTGGTTATCTCAAACAGAGTATATTGACAAGGTTTTGCAACGTTTCAATATGGAGAAGGGAAAGGCACTGAGTGTTCCATTGCCACCATATGTGAAACTTAGCAAACAAGATTGTCCTGTGTCTGAGGAAGAATAGGCTAAAATGGATAAGATTCCATATGCGTCTGCAGTGGGTAGTTTGATGTATGCAATGATTGCTACTCGCCCAGACACTGCATTTGCAGTGGGAGTAGTAAGTCGATACATGTCAAACCCAGGCAAGAAACATTGGGAGGCAGTGAAAGGAATATTGAGATACCTGAAAGCTACAAAGAGTCTGTGTATATGCTATGGGAGTCAGGAGCTAAGTGTAAAGGGTTTTATAGACTCAGATTATGCAAGTGACTCAGACAACCGAAGGTCTACGTCAGGGTATGTCTTTACATTGGCTGGTGGAGCAGTATCATGGCGTTCTAGATTACAAGATTGTGTTACTCAGTCTACTACAGAGGCTGAATATGTTGCAGCATCAGAGGCATGCAAAGAATCAATTTGGCTTAATCGACTAGTAACAGATTTGGGAATCAAAGAAGAGATGCATGTGTTATATTGTGATAGTCAAAGTGCTATACAATTGGCTCGCAATCCAGTTTATCACTCAAAGACAAAGCATGTGGATGTGAAGTATCATTTCATCAGGGAAATGCTCGAGGATAAGCAACTTCAGCTTGTCAAAGTTCACACCACAGAAAATTCACTGATCTACTTACAAAAGGACTTCCCTCAGAGAGCTTTGCGCATTTTCGCAAGCAGTTAGGTGTAGGGTAGTACATCACTTCTCTACATCTCTTGTATATTAGCTTGTATAGTAGCTTCTCTCACACTTAAAGTACCACATTGGACTTTAAGTGGGAGGTTGTTGGGGTATAAAGCCCAATGTGGTCGCCCAGGTAAGTGGGCGGGCCGCCAGGTATGTACACATATTCTTTTGTTAAAACCTAATAAGAACTCACTATGCTCTACACGTTACAGTAGAGCGAGTTCACCATATCCTCGTGCTCTTCTTCTCGCACTCTCTCTCTCGCGTCGCACTTCCACTCGTACTCCTTCAATAGGCATTAATAAAAAGAAAATTGCTATTCTTGGAGTCCTTCAGACCCCTGTTGTCTATGACAATGGAAGCATAGTGCAGAGGTTTCTAGTCATGCCCGTGGGAGCTATGGAAGGCAATGTAAACCTGGGATGCACGTGGATGTTGGCAACCAAATGCACTATTGATTGGGATACTCGTAGTGTCACGACGCGACCACCGACTCTTGCCCCTATCATTCAAGCAAAGTCACCTACGTTGCAAACTCTAGCAAAGTTGAAGGATAGCCAACATTCACAAGCCAAGGTGGTTAACTTGTCTTTGCCGGCTACCCATGAACCTAGCACTTCAACAGTTATAGTTGTAGCAAGCAGTAATATTGCAAGTACTCAACCTGCACGACCTAAGAGTACATATCAATGGGTCCCCAAGGCCTTACTTCCAACTACCTCAACCCTCCCATCCATTCCAAGAAAAAATTTCCCTGGAAAACCAAGAGCGCGCCCTAGGAGAGTCAAGACCAAATCATGATGGATTCCAAAACGACTATTAGAAGCCCAAGGCTACTATGATGGAAATGAGCAAATCTGGGTACCTAAACGTAAAATGTGTCCTTCCCTATCGACAACAAACCCATATGAGTCAAACAGTGTAACGCTAAAGCCAATGGCAGACCGTGGGAAGGTAAAGATCACAGAATGCTACACACCTAGTCCAGAGCTAGTTTGGGTTCCAAGGCAAAACCAATTTATTCCACCTAGCTCAGGAAGGGGGGAGTTCCATGAAGCTTCTAGCTCCTCATGTAATACATCCATAGAGGTAAAAGCTTCTACAGAGCCTCCATCTATAGTAGTGGACCTCCATGAAGCTACAAAAGAATCCACACCTCCCAGTGTTCAAGAATAACCCGATGAACCACTTCAAGTTCGATCTTGGGAGTGTACCTTACCGCCCTTGCAACTTGACGAGGCACCTAGGGTAATAGAAAACTACTGGCAAAAATCCTCACCTATTACCAACTGGAACAATTGGTTTCAAAGGGTGACGGCATCATTTCAAACGGTATGATCTACCCAAGGGAGGGGGGAGTGTTTGTTGACATCCATTATTCACTTGCTTCCCTCTCAACCTTTCTCCGTGACCTCTTAATTTCCAATCTTAGGGAATGTATATATAAAGCCTTATACTCACAAAAACAAGATAAAAAATTAAAAGAGCAAGATCCATAACACAAAATCATAAAAACAAATTATGCACAAGAACACGACCGTTGTAATATTTGCACTCTAACCATCATCTATTTGCGGGTACAGATATGGCTAGTACGCTAGAGTCATCCACTCCTGCCTTGGGTGAGAGGTACCCTCGTTACTTTTCACAAATATTTCACATGGTCTTTCCAGTGCTTGCATGTGAATGGGATTTGATAGGTACGCTAGCATGTGAGAGGAATTTTGAGGAGTTAGAATGGCTGATACGTCTCTTGACCACGTCTGATCCATACCTGATCCATACTTAGTAGAGAGCGTTTCTCCCATTGCACAACCCTACCCTTTTGACCAAGATGACTATAGGCGTCTAGTGACCTTCTTAGTAAACATGGGCACCTATGATGAAGAAGAAAATTTACAGGACTACACGGATGGCACATATGGTCTCATGGATGATGACTTTGTTTATCTCAACGACGAGGATAGGGGTTTAGCCTTAGGGTTTCCCCCCAACCTCTACAATATCCTATTCCCTTGACTCTCTAGGGGGAGTGCAAATAATTAGGTTAGGGTTCCTTATGTTTTTTGTTGTGTTCAATAAGTGTTGGTACCTTTTCCCACTAATGTGCCTCCTGGAGGTATTCCTTTTGTTTCCTAGTGTGTACAAGAGCGTGTTGCTATTGATAGGATTTGGACCTTCATGAAATATTTATCTCGACTCACTCTTCAAATCAAGTGCGACCATCGACACAAACAGGTGTTTCTTGTCCATTAGCATTGCCCCTTATCTTTTTTGCATCTATGATTGTCTGCTTTGATTGTGATTGGTAGGATAATATCCAGCACATTTGCTTAGTAACAAACATTTAATTCAATGTAATTTTTTGTCATAATCACTTGTCTAGGTTTAAAAATCAACCAGTCCGACTAAGCTAGTTTGACCAAGTTAGGTGTTAGAGATCTTCTCTTAATACCATGGGGAATGCCTTCCTAATAATCAATGGTTACTTAGGTTCTTAATCCGATTTAGGCAGCATTGTGTGAAATGTTCTAGGGATTTCTAGTGGGCTTGACCCTATTGACCTTTCGCTTAAGTATTATAAAGGGAGTTTACTAGTGTGATGAGCCTGGGGAGGTGTATCAGTGTTATATGACCCCCCAAAGTTACAAAATTAAAATGCTGAAAATGAACAAACAAAAAATAAAAGTGCCACAATGTAAAATCTTAAGCTGGAAGAGAAATCTCAGCTTGATTTGGTACTTCACTCACATGTATTGCCTATGGTACTAGAGCCCTAGAGGTTCCCAGTATGGGCACTTTTTCTTGAAAAGCAAAAAATCCAAGGCATACAAAATAAGCACACACATCAAATTGAATCACTGTGAAAACACTTTGGGGGGTCAAAGAAAAGGTAATCAGTCAGGCGATGATTTCATGAGAAATTCCTTTTATCGTAGCTTAACTACAAGGTCCTCTAGGTATAGCCTCTAGTCAGCCCTCGAACATGAAATACTTGGCTCTCGCGATTAAACAACTTAATTAGCCACATAAAATTAAGAAGCTTACCCATGGTATTAATAGTCGATCTCTAGTGCCTTTCGACCGTTAAATTAGCGACCCCAGACTTGTTTAATTTTTTACCTTTACATCTGTTTATGCATTTGATTGCATTGCAATTTAATGCTTATTGCTGACAAATTGTTTAAAATTCTGTTACCAATCAATTGTCTGCCTAAAATTGTATATGCTTTTTAATCGCTTATGAAAATGCAATTACTGTGCAATGTTGTTTGATTTTGCAGTGACTAATGAAGGCTAAGGACATTCATCTCAAATGCTCTTCCACCTCAACCAACGAGCTTCAACTCAATAGCTTCCAAGGACGGAATCTACATCAGGAAGGGGGGCATGTTAACCCTCATGGCTCACGGACACCCTATCACCTACGAGACGGACGTTGTAACTTACGGTAGACATTGTATTATTTATTTGGTAGAGTCAGGTACCGGGCTTGTCGGTCCAATAGGAAAAGGGTAAGAGTGATCGCCGATGAGAGGCGCACTCTAATTGGGACATTCAAGGGATTAGTTGGCTAAGCATGGGCGCCCAAGTGTGAATGGGGTGAGCTCATATAAAAGCCAACTAAACCTAAAATTCACTCATTCTCTCATTTGTGCAATAGAAGAGTGCTCTTGCTCCATCTCCATCTCCATCTTCTTCTTCTTCACCTCCTTGTGTGTGTGTGTATGAGAGAGAGAGAGAGAGAGAGAGAGAGAGAGAGAGAGAGAGAGAGAGAGAGAGAGAGAGAGAGAGAGAGAGAGAGAGAGTGCGATCGAGCATTGCGACGACGGCACGGCGGCGACGAAGCGGTTGAGCGCGGCGAAGCGGCGTCTCCTTCTTCTTCGCGGCGAGGAATCCTCCACGGCAGGAGCATAGAGCGGTGAGTGACACACCATTGCCCTCTTTTGAGCTTACTAGTTAAGCTAGTTGTGTGCTTGGAGCCGTCTGTGGCTCGCACACAGTGTTAGGCAAGGCCCTTGCTTCGACAGTGCGGCAAGGAGCGCACATCCACAAACATAACATCCCGTGAAACCAGAATACACGTTGTTTGTGGATGATACAACCTATAACCTTTGCTTTCAGCACTATAACCAACAAAAATACATTTGATAGCCTTATCATCCAATTTTCTGTGCTGTGTTTGTTGCACCAAAGCATATGCCAAACATCCAAAAACACACATGTGCTCAATAGAAGGCTTTCTATCATGCCATGCTTCATATGGAGTAATATATTGCAATGATTTTGTAGGACACCTGTTTAGTACATAAGTGGCACACATGATGGTCTCAAGCCAAAAAGAATGCGGCAAAGCTTGACTTTTGACCATACATCGTGCCATTTTTGTAAGTGACCCGTTTTTCTCTCTCAACAACACCATTTTCTTGAGGTGTATAAGGCACTATACATTGGTGGTTTATCCCACAACTAGCCAAAAATGCATTAAATTCATGAGACATATACTGCCCCCCTCGATCGGAATGGAGGGTTCCCATAGTACATTTCGAGACATTTTTAGCCATAGCCAAAAATTGTTTGAAGCACATAAATACTTCGAACTTTGCTTTAAGTGAAATACCCATGTATGCCTGGAGTAATCATCAATGAGAGTCACGAAGTAAAGGTAATTGCCCAAAGATGGAGTTTGCATGGGCCCACAAACATCATTATGCACAAGCTACAACTTGCATGTGGCTCTAACTGAACCATCCTTTGGAAACTTCAAACGCTGTATCTTACCCAAAATTTAGCAGCCTTCACAAACATGTTTGAAAGGTGCTTCAAGAGGTGGCAAAGAAGCAGCCATTTTAGATTTCTACAAATGCAACAAACTAGCAAAGTTCACATGAACAAAACGTGCATGCCAAAGTTTTGCATCTGAAATAGCCTTTGAATCCACAACTGCATTTGCAAAATTTTGCCTATGGCATTAAATGTATTTCTGTTGGTTATAGTGCTGAAAGCAAAGGTTACAGGTTGTATCATCCACAAACAATTTCATCACCGAAACTGAGATCGTGTACTGTACATGTGTCATCCACAAATTTGACTACAAGACCAAGTCTAGCAAGTGCAGATACAGACACAAGATTCTTCTTGATCCCAGGTACAGAAAGCGCATCAAAAAGTGTGAAAGAACTGCCATTTTCAATAGTAAGCACAATCTTTCCAACTCCCTGAACCGGATAAGAGGCATAGTTGGCACAAGTTATTGAATTCCCATGATGGACAGATGTGAGAGAGGTGAACAAATCACGAGGTGAGGTAATGTGCTTTGTAGCACCACTATCAAAATACCACACATGTGAATCTACAGCAACTGACATGCATGCATCATGGACAACAGGATTATAGGTACACTCTACACTAAAAGCCCATTCTGCATCAACATTAGCATCACAATCTCCTTTCATAGAAGACTCAACAATAGCTGCATTTGTGGTGGAACCAGCATTTGCAGTGGAACCACCCTCTTTCTTCTTAGCCTCTTTGGCCTTCAACTGAGGACACTGCTTGATCAAATGATCATTAGCTTTACAATAATGGCAACCATTTTCTTTTTGCCCTTATCACCAGAATTTCTAGACGAATTGCTGTCAGCAGAAGCATTAGGAACATGTGATTTTCCACTCACAGAAGAACCATAAGAAGTGGTTGCATTGCTATTACCACCCTTTCTTTGAGCAGCAATAAAAGCCTGTTCAACTGCACGCTGTCTAGTCCCGTTTTTTTTGGAAAGTGACTCTTGCAACATCAATGTGCATAATGCATCAAAATTGACAACTCCAGGATTTCTTTGGGTCATAAGTCTCCAAGTACTAGCAAAAATCTGGTAAGAATCCGGCAAGGCATCAAGAACAGTCTGCACAAGGGAACTATCTAAAATGACTTCACCTGCAGAAATAAGTTGCTCATTGCTATCCTTGAAACTAGCAAGGAAAGTGTCCATATCATCTTCCTCATGCATAATCTTTGACTCCAGCTCTTTACGCAGCAATGCAATTGTAGCCTTTGCGACTTGCATAAAGACCAGCCAAAATATCCCAAGCGTGTTTGGCAGATTCCGTTGAACGAATGTGGGGAGTAATAGTCCGCTTCACAGACAACACAATCAATGCATAAGCCTGTGCATCCTTTACATCCTAACGAGCTTGTTCTGCCGTAGGCAAAACAACTCTAACGGCAATAATACTTCAGCAAGACCTGCAACATCCTCAACATCCCCTACATCCTTAGAACCAAGACGTACATCAAGGCCCTGCACAATATTCCAGATGCCCTTTGACACAAGAACATGTTGCATCATGTAAGCCCACATAGGGTAACTGTCCCAATCCAATCTGTCCTCAACAACAAACATCTTGAACACATCCATGTTGTTGTGAACCATGGTAAATGCTGCCCTGATGTGAAAACTGCCCGAAAAGAGGAGAAACAAAGTGAGAACAACATGTGCTATATAACACAAACTGTAGAAGACTATTAGGGATCTGCACAAAATGACGAAAGAGCCTGTGCAGTACTGCCTGTAGTGGAGACGGAGGCCAAAATGAGCGTGTGCTAGAGCTGCTGGGGACTAATCCGGGGAGGACGTTTCCTGCTCTGATACCAATTGTTGGAATTAGGGTTGTAGGAAAACACACACATCTTGGAGAAGATGAAGGAAGCTCAAGGCACACAAACAGAGAGTATATTACTTAGTGTGCAATGGAAAGATAGATAGCCCTAGAGTGATATATACAATGCATAGGGGAAAAAACCTCCTTGTGAGGGAAATTAAATGCCCGGACGGTCCTAAGTGTGTTCACACACATCACTACCACATGGTTATGGTTACATCAGTTTGACTTTGTCTTGTCGAGAGGTCGGTTCTTGAAATGCTCCAAGATGCAAATGGGGGCATCTTACTTGAAATGAAATACATAGACATGGTGGTATACTCTATTGTTACGTAGAGAAGCACCCAAGAAGTGGGAGAATTTTCACTTTTGTCTAGATAATAGAAGAATATGAAGAAGATGTCATCACGGATTGACATCGTGTGAGAATGACTAAGAGAGACACATTGGATGACTACTACCAAAGTGTTGAGCCAGCAGAGGATCACACCCACATTTTTGCTCACACCCATCATTTTGAAACCATTGATTGTAATAAATGTCTTTCCGAAATTAATTTTGATTTGAGCCATTCATTAAGTAACGCGACTCAATTGAGTTTCCAGCTTGTAATCCCGAAGTAATTTCACCTGTTGATGTAAATAGTTAGAGATGTTCTCACCTCCAAGGCTGAGGTATATAAGCCAAAGTTTTGTAACCTAAGGGGATTCAATTATTAATCAAAGTGAGTTTTTGAGCGCCGTGACTGTGTCTGAGAGAGTGAGAGAGAGAGAGTCTTATCTTCTTGCTACACGAGCTACGGAGCCGCCATTGGAGAAGCGACACCGCCATTGTGTTAGCAACGGCGAGAGCTACGCACAGATACCAAGAGTGCGCGCTATCGGCTTCTATGTGTGGTAAGTTCCTAGGAGCTTCGGTGTGAGTTTTCTTCCAACTCGTGTGTCGGAATAGAGCGTGCAGCATATCTATAGAACCACAACGAGTAGAGCTACACATTGGTACCATCGGGGTCAAGTTTCGGTCACCTGTATTTTTCGGCCTGTCTTCATACGCGTTTACTGCACGGAGTGGTTATAGGTTGATTTTGCAGTTCAAGTCTTTAGGGTGTTGTTCTTACCTAGTGTATAGACTTCCCCTTGAGTTTGAGATCGATTCAATGATTCTAGATCCTGTTTCGTATAGCATTCGTTCGTAGTACGGATTTCAGTCACTTGCGTATTTTAGAACTTAGATTTGATTTCCTTAGTAGTGATTGTCATTAGAAGGTCGAGTAGGTGATTTGACACCCACCTAGTTGTTTCCATGCGCCTGCGGGTCAAGCTCCGTCCTCGTCTGACAAATTCTGTTGTTGGTTGAGTTCTCGCTATTTAGCTTCCGCTAGCGGCGTAACCGCCTTAACATTTGGCGCCGTTGCGGGGACGAGAGCCCTAAGTAGGTGACCTTAGACTAATCCTACGAGGTGAGTCGTATAAAGTACTTTGTATACTTTAGTTAGAAAAGATCTAGGAGTGGTGGACTCCGAAGGTCTCGAGAGATACTAGGAAGTGGGGTATTCCTGGGTCTTCCGTGTTGACAATATTTTTAGTTTAGCTTAGATTAGATTGTTTTTGATGGTGTTTAAGTGGTTGTTGACATAAAAAGCATTTGCTACTCCTTGTGTGGTAGTAAATCTCTTTATATTTTCAATTGCAAAAAATCCATTTTATGATTAGAAGTAGCCTAGGTAGGGCCTGATTTGATCCTGATCTAGAGCTATCAATTGGTGTTCTATTTGCTTGATGTGTTTGATTGCATGTTAGATCACTGAAAAAGTCGCTTTGGTAGTGAAATATGCAATAAACAAAGTTCAGAAAAATTTTCTGTGTAACTGATTGTTGCTGAGCACTTAAAAGAGCTATTGGAAGAGTTCTGTGCTAAAAAACTGGAAATCTGCAACTTTAGACATCATACGCGTATGATGTCTTAGGACCTAAACAGAGACTAAAATTGAAAATTTGACATTGCCAGAGTGTTTAGAAGGGGGGTTTTACCCTAAGATCAACTTGAAACAAGGGCTTTAACACTCTCAGAAACCCAAAAGACCAAGTCAGAGAGCAAAAAAAAAACGCAAAGAACAAGAAATTTTGATTCAGATCTTGTTTTTACATTCAAACCTGACAAAAACACTTGAAACTCGATTATAAACATTGGAGAAGGCTTAAAACCAAAAATAGTCAAAATCTGGGACAAAAGACATCATACGCGTATAATGTCTTTTGGCACTTCCACTGCTTATTTTTGAAATCTGACCTGGCAAGATTGTTACAAACACTGTAGAAAGCATAAATATCAAGTTTGGACCCAAATTGATGAAAAAGACATCATACGCGTATGATGTCTTTGACCTAATTTTGGACATATTTTGATACTTTGCCAACACAGATCCATTGTAATAGCTATCTAGAGGCTATATTTCAAGTTTCATCCCATTTGGATCACAATTGACCCAAAAAACAAGTCAAAAGCGGAAAATTTCCAAGAAAAGCCTAAATTATCCATAACTTGCTCAAACAGAGTTCAAACTGAATTTTGTGAGTGAACAGAGCATAAAGGGGCCACTGAGAGTGAGCATAACCAAAATAGTCAAAATCTGTGAAAAAAGACATCATACGCGTATAATGTCTTTTTCAGCATAACTGCGACAAAATTCTCACTTGATGAAACAGAAGTTGTCCAACTGACAAGATTAAACAGTTGACCAAGTATCAATCAGTTTGGATCAATTCTGACCACAAAAACTTGGGGAAAACAAATTGCCGAGACGAAAAAGTTACAGTCCTTTAAGGGAATTGATGAATTTGAGATCGGGCAGGAATCTCAGGAATAATCAACCAAAACAAGGGGAACCAGCAAGTGTCATATCAACCGAGGGAAGTGTAAACCAAAGTTGGGTGCAACCATTAGAGCCGATCTTTGAAGGAAGTGTTTCTGATACTTCTTCGGAGAGGTCTTACGAGATTTTCACCGAACACTCGAACAGGAACAACAGAAAAAATATGGCAGCAGGATCATCAAACCCTTCCGCCACCATGAAGCTATTGTTCATAAAATACCAGTACGACAATGAGCAAGGTGCAAAGATCTACAAAGATGGAATGGACTGCTATTGTGTAAAGATAGAAGAAAGACCTAGTGAGTTCAAGGACTTAGTGCCTGTGAGCTATAGCGGAGATAGATATCTAGATGACGAGGGTACCATGTACTTGGTAGTCCTAAACCCTAACATTGTGGACAAGTGGGGATTGATGGGCACCAAAGCCAAAATAGATGAAGAACTCGAGGAGAAAGCACCAATAATGAACTTCCCTAATGCGAGGTTAAGAAGAGAGAATGAAACTACAAGGATCAACACTGATAACATCTATGTGGGGCTATACAAATATAATAATGGGGAGCAAGATCTCTATTATAGATGTGAAGAACCCTACACCGGAGAGTTGACAGACAAAAAAAGACTCTATGTCTTTACCTACACAGAGGGATCAGAAGTGAAAATTGCCGCTTACGACAAGTATGAGAGGCAATACTCAACAATGGGCAAGAGAGAATTAGAAGGATATACATACTTTGGGGAACCACTACATCAGTATTATGTTACTTCTAGCTCACATAGACCAGCACCAACAACTGGAGTGCAAAACTCAATGACAACAAGAGGACAAAGAACTCAGGTTGCTGACTCTTTCAGTCAACCTTGGGACTCGAAGCTCGGACCAATGGGATCATTACATTCCAGAGAGTCAATGGAGACGAATCGAGGTAGTGCAGTTCCAATCCCCACGTATACCACTCCAGGTCCAAGGTTCGAAGCGGAACTGTCACATTTACCTCCTAGTAGTAGATTCAGGACAGGGGAACCGACAAGGGTAACCCATGAAGTCCATGATGCTAGAGAAAGCTTTAGCCGGGACACAGGAGCAATGAGATTGGTAGCAGACCATAGACGTATGAGACCATCTCAAGTAGCCAAGTGTATGCCAAAGAAGTATGGTGGTTCAGGAGATCCGTATGCACATGTGTCACTCTTTAAGCAAGTCTTAAGAGCTGAGCAGATAACAGATTTCCATACACAATACGAGGGATTTGGTCTTACTCTAGAAGGTACGGCATTGACATGGTTTCAACCACTGAACATAGGGGGATTCCAGGACATTGACCATTTGCTAAGAGAGTTTGCTGAGGAATTCTCAAAACGAGGGATTAAGCACAATACGGTCTCACAAATATATGCTTTTAAACAGAGAGAACACGAAAAAGTGAAGGAAGCTTCACTTCGCTTCAAACAATACATTGAGAGATGTCCAGTACGTGAACGACCACAAGATGACAGACTATCTGTTCTCTTTATTGAGGGACTGAGAAACGACACTCTCAAGAAGGACTTGCACTTGAAAGCTTGTACAAGTTTCGAGCAAGTAACGAGAGAGGCATTGTACTTAGTGGATAACTGTACGGTTTATGGAGAGGTGGCAGCGGATACAGATTTTGCACCCAGTAGCTCCTCCTCCGTAGCGAGCGAGACTACCACTAAAAAGAATGTTCAAACAACAACCATGCCAAATGTAGAGCAAATGATAGAAGATGCTCTAAAAAGGATGGCACCATACCAAAAACCATTGCCAAAACCACTGAAATGGTGTGCGATTGAGCAAAAATGGACAAATCATCCAACAGAGGAGTGCTATTACAACAAAGGGTATGTAAGGGAGCTCTGTCAGGGAACGAAGGGAGGCTATAGAGGTTTATGGGTCCAAGAAACAGAATGCAACCTACGGAGATATGGCAGATCAACGAGCGGCAACCCTTTGCCGATTATACAACCAGTTTCTCCATGTGTGCAGTAAAAGACCGCAGAAGTATACTACACCACCTCATGCCATTGCGACAACCATCACATGGGCACTGAAGAGCAACATGCCAAAAGAGGTGAATTATGCTCAATACATCCACGAGCAAGTAATCGCCATGCACAACCAGAAGCCAAAGTACATAGGAGGAGGAGAAATCCTAACAAGAATAGCTTATGAAGCTATTGGAGCTAGGGATCAAGGGCCACGGGTTCCCTCCCAGAATGAGTGGCTTAGAGAAGCCGATGAAGAGGAAGAACAGCAAGAAGCATCCAAGAGGGCGTCCACAAGAGCACGCCGAAAACTAGAAATAGTTTCAGAACCTGAAGAGGCTGTGGACGAGCCGCTCAAGAAGAAAGCGAAGAAGAAGGCTGATCCCAAGCAAACCAAAAGTCAAAAAGCCGCAAGAATGGAAAGGCTGGTGGAGGAGTTTAGAGCGGAAAGAGCTTTAAAGGGGGACTTTGAAGAAATGTGGGTGCCAGACCCCACTAAAGTCGGAACCAGCTCAGCCAGGCCACATGTTGATCAATATGATCAATATATTAGAGCTTATGAGGAGTCGGAGGCCATACTAGAGTAGCAACCTGTCGAGCCTTATACTGAAGAGGAAGTACAGCTTTTAAAAGCTGAGCTGAAAAAGGACGAAAAGGAGAAGAAGGAAGTAGATGAGTCTACTGAACTTCGAGAGAAAGACGGGCAAGCAAACAAAGGGAAAGCCAAGATGACTGAGGACAATCAGCCCTCCTTTACTGATGTACCAAGCCCGAAGAAGACGGAAATTATTGTGGAGGAGACCACAATAGAAATAGAAACAGAAGTTATGGAAAAGCCGGAGGCCGGACCAAGGAAAAGGAGATAGATCCAGTTCAGCAAAAGAAAGATGATTATGAGGATCTGGTAGCGATCGGATACAGTGAAGAAGAGGCCCTGGAGGCAGTTTATGGAATATCCCTACGAAAACAAGATGATCGGAAAGGGACGAAGGAAAAGACAAAGGGTACAATGGAGAGTGAAGAGAAAATGGACGAACAGAACATACTAGAAGAGCCGAAGCCATTGGAGGTGGTGGCAGAAAGAGCTGTCAAGTTGACAGATGAAGATGAAAAAGACATGCACATGGTGCATGAACTGCTCAGCAAGATTAAAGAAAGATCCAGAGCAAAGGAAGTAGCAATTGAGACAACAAAACAAAAGGAAGCAGAGTTGCAGAAGAAGTTAGAGAATGCTATGACTGAATCTGAAAGTCATAAAGCATCACTCTACGACGCAGAAAACGAGAGAGACGGCTTGATACTCCAACTAGCCGAAGCTTCAAGAGAGGTAACAAGTTTACAGGAAGCAAAGGAGCGAATAGAAGATGAGCTGGAGGCAGAGCTGGAGGCAGCCAAGGATGAGCTCATTGAGCTAAGGGAAAGAGTCGAACTTCAAGAAAGGACAATCACGAGACTCAGGACCACCCCTAGAGCTAGCAGAGCAGGAACAGAACAAGAGGGAGCCCTCGTACCAGCTCTAGAAGATCAAGTCAGAAGTTTGCAAAGAGAGCTAAGGTTAGAGCAAGTGCAAAGATTGCACATGGCGGAGGGATCATTGGCTGCAGAGGAGAGGCTCACATCAGAAAACCAAACACTAAGGATAGAAAATGAGGACCTCCGCAAACAGCTCCAAGACCTCCAAGAGCAACAAAGAAGAGAAACAGAGACACCACAAGAAGAAGCAGGGGGAGCAGCCATAGAGCTACCAGAAATTGGAGAGGCAACCACAATTGAAGATCCAGCCCCAGTTCAAGAAGTGGCCTCGACTTCAGGAATCTCTGAAGAAGAAGAACAAAGGCTCCAGGACCAAATAGAAAAGTCAACAGAGGAAAGTGCCAAGGCAGAAATGGAATGGGAAAGGAGACTCCTCATCTCCATTAGACTTCAAGGTTTAGACACAAAAGTGCTCCATGAAGAGTGGATGCAACCCAGCTTGCCTTTCCCTCTGATGAAATTTGAAGTGATAAAGACGAAAAAGAGAATAGAGGAGGAGCAGTATGTCGCTCTTTACGAAGGCGACATCACAAAGGATGAACAATCAAAGAAGATTGTAGATTCTCAACCTAGATGGAGGAAAGGTTGGCTGAACAAATACCCAGCCTACCTCATCTACTTGGTAGAGGCTCCAAAGGAGATTCGGGAGGATGCAACCTTCTGCTCGGTGCCAAGAGTCAGAAACTGGAAAGAGCATGGCAGGATTGCAGAAAAGAAGCCAAATTGGCTTAATTATCCCAGGATGCCAGGACCAAAGGAAGGAGAGAGAATAGGTAAAGCCTACATGGTGAAAACCCTAATGGGCACCATCAAACTCTTTACTGGCTCTCCTGACCTTTCATGTCAGATGCTAAAGAAAATCTGTAGGACTCTCTTAGCATGCATTGAAGTGTTCGCGCCAGATAAAGCCACGACCTCGAGTCTACTATCGACGGCCGACACAGTGACGGATATGATGTATGATCTTTCATTGCAGCCATCACCAAAGGTGTTACATCTCTTATACCAAAGAATTATGTTTTTGCCTAGCTTCCACATGCAAACATTCGAAGAAGCTTTCTACACCGGCTTTTACACTCACGAAAGCAAAATATTCGGCCCAACCTTGACCATCGGCAACCTACGCTACGAATCACATTTGCAGATGCTCAAGACGACAGGACTCTATTGACCAAGCCTAAAAGTCATGTCAGGGACGACATGAACGCGGAGGGGGGGAGTGTTGAGCCAACAGAGGATCACACCCACATTTTTGCTCACACCCATCATTTTGAAACCATTGATTGTAATAAATGTCTTTCCGACATTAATTTTGATTTGAGCCATTCATTAAGTAACGGGACTCAATTGAGTTTCCAGCTTGTAATCCCGAAGTAATTTCACCTGTTGATGTAAATAGTTAGAGATGTTCTCACCTCCAAGGCTGAGGTATATAAGCCAAAGTTTTGTAACCTAAGGGGATTCAATTATTAATCAAAGTGAGTTTTTGAGCGCCGTGACTGTGTCTGAGAGAGTGTGAGAGAGAGAGTCTTATCTTCTTGCTACGCGAGCTACGGAGCCGCCATTGGAGAAGCGACACCGCCATTGTGTTAGCAACGGCGAGAGCTACGCACAGATACCAAGAGTGCGCGCTATCGGCTTCTATGTGTGGTAAGTTCCTACGAGCTTCGGTGTGAGTTTTCTTCCAACTAGTGTGTCGGAATAGAGCGTGCAGCATATCTATAGAACCACAACGAGTAGAGCTACACATTGGTACCATCGGGGTCAAGTTTCGGTCACCTGTATTTTTCGGCCTGTCTTCATACACGTTTACCGCACGGAGTGGTTATAGGTTGATTTTGCAGTTCAAGTCTTTAGGGTGTTGTTCTTACCTAGTGTATAGACTTCCCCTTGAGTTTGAGATCGATTCAATGATTCTAGATCCTGTTTCGTATAGCATTCGTTCGTAGTACGGATTTCAGTCACTTGCGTATTTTAGAACTTAGATTTGATTTCCTTAGTAGTGATTGTCATTAGAAGGTCGAGTAGGTGATTTGACACCCACCTAGTTGTTTCCATGCGCCTGCGGGTCAGCGCCTGCGGGTCAAAGCTCCGTCCTCGTCTGACAAATTCTGTTGTTGGTTGAGTTCTCGCTATTTAGCTTCCGCTAGTGGCGTAACTGCCTTAACACAAAGGGTTTTGGGATACCTATTTGCCAGTGTCCTCGTCTCAGAGGGTCACTTAGGGACTAGATCTAAGATCCCTGATTTTCGAGTCTCTTTTAAAAATAAGAGAAATAGATTCCTATATCCGCTTCATGAAATTTTGGTCCAGAATGCGTATTTGACAATGCTATAAGGTTTTAAAATGAAACGCAAGATCGTTTTTATGTTTCGGTAGGTCAAACGCACGTTGGGCTCAATTTTGAAAAAATCCAATTTTTAAGTTTTTTCATGCTTTTTGTGCTATTTACTGTTTTTTTAATAAAGAAGAGCCGGTTCAATTTTGTAAAAATATGCTTTTTGGGTGCTTCTCATGTTTTTTTTAGTTTTTCATGATTTTTAGTGCGTTTTAGTGAAAAGCGAATCCGCTTTCTTGTTTTGGTAAACAAGGGAAACCTGTGGTTCAATTTTTTTTTTTTGCTTTCTACGCTATTTTTAGCTTTTCGTGCTTTTCGATGTTTTTGAAAAGCAAAGTGCTTTTTAAGATGACCTAGCTAAAAATAATTTTTTAGTCACCGTTGTGTATAAAAATGATCATCCAGTGAAGAAACAAGATTTTTACAGGCATTATTTTTATAAAAAGCGGCACCATGAATATGTTGGCGCAGTATGGGAAAGTCATAATTGTGTCCGAAGTGGAGATTTCGAGGGAGCTTTGGAGGGAGTTTTTTCCAAAGATTTGCTCAACTGACCAATGCAAAAAAAAAAAGCTCGCTTCACTCCAAAATCACTTCTTGGAGCAAGCTTTTCGAAGAGAGCTTTTTTTTAAATCCCTCTCTCTCTTTATATATATATATGTGTGTGTGTGTGTGTGTGTGTGTGTATATATGTATATAGGAAAAATTCCCAAAATACCCTTGTATCTATTTTTGTTGGATTGCTTAAGATTTTTTACTTTTTATTTTTTCTTGAGAATTGAGATCCGTTTTTGAGTGCTTAGTATGTGATTAGTCACAAAATACCTCGCAAAAGAAGGGATTTATGTCTAGAAACAATGAAGCAATTGATCGCCCAAGCCTACAAAACCAACTCAAATTCTAGTTTTAGCATCTTGTATGATAGACAATCGGTCTTCTTATGAATAGCTACAAAATTTTCTGGGAATTTTGGAAATTTATGAAAAGAATGGGTATATTTTGGGAATTTTAAAAATTTGAGGAGTATTTTTGGAATTTTCCCTATATCTATATCTATATATATATATATATATATATATATATATATATATATATCTTCCTCCCCCCCCCCCCCCCTCTCTCTACCATTTTCCCGAGCAATGCTCCCCTCCACTCTCTCACTCTCTCTCTCTCTCTCTCTCTCTCTCTCTCTCTCTCTCTCTCTCTCTCTCTGTGTGAAGCCTATCGCGTGCGAGTTAATAGAGAGTCACCTGGTAAGCTCCTCGCCTTTGCCATCAAAATGGTCGCTCTTGAGATCGTGAGAAGGCACACCCACATCCGTTTCCCTCTTGTCTGGGGTTTCCCTATTCTCTCATGCGGTGATTGAGGCAATTTTTCAAGCCAACCTTGCTCCTGCAGGCCCTCGCTTGTCAGATTATTAATTATCTTTTGATTGGCTCACA
This sequence comes from Adiantum capillus-veneris, assembly GCF_014529385.1. Lineage (NCBI taxonomy): Eukaryota > Viridiplantae > Streptophyta > Polypodiopsida > Polypodiales > Pteridaceae > Adiantum > Adiantum capillus-veneris. The sequence continues at coordinate 138,862,637 of NC_140931.1, read as the reverse complement.
TACATTCTCCAAGCCAATATTGTTTTTGTCTCTTGAGACGAAAATCAATGATAAATTGGGCGAGCTAAGAAGCATGGAGGAGCCCCCTTCAAGGACCTTGAATGATGATGCCTTTGTTGCAGCTTCTGAAGCTATTGGACCTTTTGCTCTTGTTACAACACACATTGACAAGGAGGAAGAGACTGCAAAATCTCATGAATACATACCTGATGGCATTGCACTATTGAAGAGAGAGCTGGAAGAATCAAGGGTACCATTACCGGCAAGGATCGGAGATGATGAGCTCAAAAGATTCCTTCTTGTTGCAAACAATGACCTGAAAAAATGTGTTGCACTAATAAAAAGCAATATTCGATGGCGGGAAACAATCTATTTCTTTCTTCAAACGAGATGGATAAATGGTCCTTACGAGGCCATCGCTTGTTGTTCATATTGATGGGCATAATCAATTTTGCAACCTCGTGACCGCCCACGTTTTGCTCAAGTTGTCTTATCTCAGGTTGAGTATGGGATTACACACTTAATCCAGACTGAGGATCCAAGGATAACGGTCATTCTAAATTATGAGGGAACACCTGCACTTCAATTCCCAAATGCTGAAATTGTGTTGTGCTCATGTGTAAGAAAATTATCCCTGTTTGTTGTCAACCTTCCTCCTCTTGTTCGTGTGATTGCCCAAACCATTATCTAGGTTTTGAAGCCAGCTACCAAAAGAAATATTTTTGTAGAGGGAGACCAACACCATGCCTTGGCTGAGCATTATGGGAGGCTTCACTCATTGCCTATCTTTTTGGGGGGAAGTTGTGCTTGTTCAAGCTGGAAGAAGGCATTGACGAGTGATGGGGTACACTTGCAGTTCATGGTGAATAAGGAGTAGGCCTGTGATGAAGATGAGGATGATCATGATAATGGTCTTTCAAATGAGGAGTTGAGCAATTTTTGTAGATATAACTCTCATAATTGCGGGATTCTTAATATTGTGGTTTGTTGTGAGTTTTTGTGTCTAGGATGTTTTGATCCTGAGGCTGATTTTATACCAACATAGCGTCACCTTGACTTGCAAGTGAATGTGTTACATATATCAAGGCACATAAGTAAACCCTAAGAGAGTTGGTGAGGAAGGGTCTTTTCTTTTCTTTTCTTTTTGTGAGCGTTTAGCCTCATAATTCTTAAGGTTCGACTTATCTGACTTTATGTATATGCCTGGTGGCCTTCTTTATGCAATTGTATGCAATTTTCTCAAAGAGAGAGAGAGGGAGAGAGACAAAGAGATCACACACACACACACACACACACACACACACACACCCCACACAATTCTACCTAGTAGCATTTCTAGATTCAATTTTGCATTTCTTTTTTTGGACCCAGACATGGTATCAGATTCACAAGTTTGTAATGGATTGGTCTCATAGGTTATTTTGGCCTTTTTGAAGATGTTGATATATCATTTCATCTGTGTGTGTGTGTGTGTGTGTGTGAAGATGTTTAATACAACATTTCATTTGATTTCAATACTATGGGTATGGTCATTGCAAATGGTGTAGCTTTATGGAATAGAACCGATGGATTTACCTGTAGGAAACATAATGGGGATAGTGTGATTGACTATTTGCTACTCTCCGAAGCCATCATGTATCACAAAAGGAGTTTTGTGCTTGGCCAATGCACCCCATAATTAGACCATTAGACCTTTGTATTGACCTTACATGTGGAGAAACAAGTAAGCATGATAATCTCAGCCAAAGGGAATAGAAGTTATCTCTTTGGATTAGGAAGAGAATGGAGTCTAGGAGGGCTCTTTATTTGGCAGTTTAAGGGAGTCAAACCTTTAGTATTAAGAAAGCAATCAAAGGACTGCTTTTGAATTCAAACAGGAAAAATGGCTAGTTTATTTGAATTCAAATTTTCTTCCCAAAATGAAATTTAAAATCTAGTGGGCAAAAGTATATCATATAGCATAACTATGGAAAGAGCTCAACGTGTAGATTCCAGATCTATAATCTCCGCTCAAATCGGAGATCATATGTAGGAGTTATGGAAGGCCAAAAATCATTAAGTTCTCCACCTCCTTTTTGGGGAAAAGTGTATCCTTTGACCATCCTTACGCCTCTCTTACACACCCATCATTCTTGCACACATGGCATACATCTATTTGTCAAAATATTAATCAGCTCCATAATCTCATGGAAAATAAAGAGGCTCTCCTAGACCCCATCCTCTTCCTAATGGTATGGATTTCAAATGGGCACTAATGTATATTGAAATGGTTGAGCAAAAGTTATGGATGACAAAACTTCAACACGATGCACCATTCAAAACTAAATGAGAATCTTTCAAGAGAGTTATTTGTTCTTGTGCTGAAGAATGCTTTGCCATAAAGCATGTCCATGGTATCAACAAAGGTAGATCATGCAAAGGGCAGTTTGATAAAGAATTTCAAGATGATTAAAATTCCTTGATAAAGTGCTATGCAACTATGGACAAAGAAAACTACTAAAGTCATTTGCATACATAGAAGGCATTGATTCAAAAGAAGAGAAGAGCATGGGAAGTCAAGAATCAATTTTTTTGAGTCCAAGAAAAGGCACGCGCATATGGAAGATTTTGGAGAAACTTGAAGGGCAAGCGGGTTGAGAGTTTTGCTAACTTGAGTCTTATAGGACATGTACACACATGTTCTATACACTATCAATTGTAGAGAAATAAAGGGGAGGGGCAGAGAGGCAGAGAGAGGAATACCTCAAATAGTAGATCTGGGAGCTTAAATGAGCTCGCAACATGTTTCACGCAAAAATTTGTCCCAAGGGAGCATCGACATTAGTATTAGTATCACAATAATTATGGATGCTAATACGAAGGCTAATATCAATTCAAATGGATGACCCCAAAGCATCGAGTGGCGAGCATTAGTACCTCTCCAAAGCTTAGAAGTTTTTCCAACATTATTCTTTATTAGTGAGATAGCACGTGGCTCAAGGAGTAGAGTTAAGTGGTTGTGCCCTTTAATGTGACAAAAAAGAGGTGAGGTTTGCCACTCATCCCACACTTTAGGGGTGCCACTCATTCCACACTTTAGGGATTTGGCACCTCACATTGGTTCTTCTTCTTTACACAAGATTGGACCCGTATTATATGCTTTTGCAAGAAAGTAAGCAAGATGGAGATCTAGTGCAGGTTCGTGTGCCTTGCAAAGTTCTTAGGGAGGGATGGGATGGGAAGGCCAACCCGATAGGGGAATGCCCCAAGGGGACGCTTGGTTGAGTAGCAGACTTTCTCCTTCCTACTGCAATTGATGCCCTACCCATTTTTGGAAGCAAAGGCACCAGGATTGCCTCCTCTCTTTGAGAGGGAAACAAGGTGTTGCACTGGGGCTATGGTGGTCCTTGCTTGGTGGGTTTTCCTCTTGGTTACAATTATCTTTGTTGGTTTTGGGAGTAGTGTTTGGCCTCTTGTGGATAATTCAGGGTAGGGCGATAGAGCTTCTCTCTTGGTGGCATCACCTTTAGATCAAACTCGGTTTTAGGTTGTATGGGTGGCCATAATCCTTGTGTGCAGGGTGACTCAAACACTAATCTTACAATGAAAACTATAAACTTAAACTGTAGTATAAACCTAACACACAAACTAAAACTCAAAACCCTAGACCTAAAACAAAATCTTAAACTCAAACGTAAAACTAAAATGCAAACCTACAATGGAAAGTTTAGAGCTAAAGGGCAAATCCAAAACCTAAAACACAAACATGGACTCAACCCCTAAACTTAAAACAAAAACTAAAACTTGAGGAGATAGTGTCAAGAGTGATATTATTCCGACACCTTGGAGCCTTGCTAGGGGTAGATGTTACCTACAAGCAAAAACTCACTTGGGTTATGGAGAAGATAAGAAGCAAGATGTGTATATGGGAGTTTGCGCTTCTTCCCTTCCAAAGTAGAGTGAAAGTAATCAACTCATTCATGCTCCCATATATAGCTTTCAATGGTCCTCTAGTGAAGCTTGTCAAATGCAATTAGAAATAGTTTTTCAAACTGGTAAAAAGATTCCTACGGAAGAAAAATACCAAAGACTCGACAGTCTGGGAGTGAGCTGGTTGAGAAACAGTTACAAGATCGATCGAGCAAGGTGGTCTTGGGATTAGTATTTACGCAGAGGTCCAGTGTGCTAAGTTTGTGGCCGCACTTGCAAAGCAAGACCAGGCTTGGGCTACTATGGCCAATGCCATGATGGAAAATGCCAAGCTCTACTCGCAAGGTGGTCAGTGAAAAGGGCTCGAGGTACACGGCAAACTGTTTGCCCTTTGGTGGGCTAGCCTAAAGCTCGGGGGTGTGACAGGCCGAGCTCATTAGGAAATGCAAAAGAGCAGTGGAGAATTTAGGATGGGGAGAACTTACACTTTCACAACTCCGCATCTCATTGGTCCCCATGGCTGTCTAACGTGAGAAACATTTCTTTGAGCCCATTTTGGAGGGAAGCTCCTAGAAAGATCAATAACAAAGGTATTCGTTGTCATGGCCAACTGTGGGATTATAGTAGTAATTGGTGGGAAAGAATAGACCAAATGGTGTTCCAGTACAACCTTGATGGACTAAAAGTCTAATGATTAGTAGATACTTGAAACAGATGGACAAATGGTGCCTGCCTAGATGTGAGTTTGAGTTCAAGTGAAAAGCATGGAGATGGCCTAAGGACATGCACTTTTTAAAGCCTCAAACCAAAGAAGTGTACCACACACTTATGGCTGTGATGAACTCATTCTCTCCGTTGAACAAACAGTGGGGCATGAGTTGTCCACAGTCAAGACGGTAGGAAGTCACCAAGAACATATGGTGCCCACACTGGCCACCTCGATATGAAGGTCTTTCTCTGGAAGGTACTACAGGGAGCCTTGCAAACTGGGGTGAGAACTCTAGCTAGAGGGATTGGCCCAAATAGACGCTCTCGATGCAAAAACCAGGGAAGACCTCTCTTACTTGTTCAAGGAATGCCCTGCAATCAGCGGCCTTGAAGGTAAGATATGTTAATGGGTGCAAAGTGAAGGAGAGGAGCCGGAAGCATAGTGGAAGAGGAAGATAAATACACGCACACACTCACACAAACACCACCATAGCCACACACATAGGTTGGAGGGGGAGAGCCGACACACACTATGTGTCTCCTTTCTTTCTTCTCTATCTTATGCACTTAGGCACAATACACACTCTATTTTGTGTTCGTGGCTCACACAAGTGTATAGCTGTACACTTAGGGTTAGTAGGAGCTGATGAAAAGTGACTTTGTAACCCAAGTCATCAAGACGTCCAACTGAAATCAAATTGCATGTCAAGGTTGGAACATGACGCACATTATGGATGGTAAACTTCACCCCATTTGCCATAACCATGGCAATGTTACCTACACCAACAATGTCACAAGAGTAATTGTCACCAAGTGTAACAGAGCCAATGGTTTCTTTGTATGTAATAAACCAATGCCTATGAGGTGTGACATGCAATGAAGCACCCAAATCAAGAATCCATATATGGATACTTCACCACTAACAAGGAGTTCAACTGGCATAGAACTTTGCAAAGATAGAATTTCCTGTGCATCATAAAAGACATCATTAATTTCAGTCAACATATTCATTAGGAAAAATATGGACTCTCCTTGGGTCTTTTTGATTAGTGAAGGCTTAAGGGAGAACCAATGAAAGGGCTCTTGGGATATCACCTAGAGGGGGAGGAATGGTAGGGGTGCAGCCTAATTGTCTCCCTCTTCAATGCTTGGTTCTTAGAGAGTGGGGGGAGGGAGGCTGGGGGGGGGGGGGGGGGGGGGGGGGGTAAAAGGGGGAAAGAGGTGTCATAAAAGAGGGAGGGACCCCCCCCAAAAGAAAAAATGCGCAGGCTTAAAAACCTTAAAAAATGATTTTTTTTAAAAAGTGTCAAAATTGACTCATTTGCCTCCAAAACTATCCCAAAACATATACTAACTTCAAAAAGTCAATTTCCCCCCCGGTAAAATCCACTTTTCTCTCTCTCTATCACTACTTTTCTCTCCCACACTCTTCCTCTTCTCCCTCCTCCCATTCTCTCTCTACAGTTAAGGCAGCCATAGCCAAAATCTTTCCACCACTCTCTTCCTCTCTCCATAGCTCCCCCTTCTCTCACACCTCCATCAACCCTCTACAGTCCCACACCCCATAGCCCACAGCTCAACACTATCCTCTCTACCTCACCCTCCCCTCAGCTCCTCATTCTCTTTCCACAATCCCCACACACAATAGCCCACAGCCTTGCCCACTTCTCTCACTCACCTTCCTCCCACCCATTCCCAATCCCTTCCTAAGCCCAACTTCCCAAGCATGTCCACCGCTAACACGCATAGATGGCCCAAACCAGAGATACAGGATATTGTGTTTCACAACACAAAAAATTCAGAGGGGGATGGATCCCACAGGTATTCAAGAATGGTTCATGGGTCTACATGCAACCGTCCAGTGCTTGATCTCATCGCGTACGATGTCGAGGCGTATTAGAACGCCATTGGAAGGGAAGACTATTGGCATTCAAAGAAACCAAGTCCAGAATGGTGGCTATCGTGCAACACGTGTACAGTGCAGCTGAGATCCACCTGAAGAGAGCTTCAACTCAATTCGAACCTCATTGTAAGTCCTCATGGTTTAGCTATCCCATGCATATATCATGTTTAACGTGCATGTAATCATTATGTTTGACTAAGGGCATTTGTAAATATGTTTTTCCATCCAGCTTAGTTGAGGAGCAGCCACTTGAGTGCCTCTCAGGCACGTTCATGGTTGTGCATGCTCACATTGGGGAGCTTATGTTTCCTAATGTATCGTCGAAAAAACGTATCAAGCAGCGAATATTCATGTACTCCCACAAGTACGTGGTACCGAAGTCAAGCCAAAGCTATGGTAGGTTAGAAGCTGTGGAGACACCCTCATCGTAGAGTGTAGAATGGCCAACTCCAGACCATTGGGCCTTGCTTTCTTTCAAGTGCAAGGTACTGCAAGATTTCCAAGGGTCCTTAAAGTTTGGTAAGGCAACCAGATCGGTGGGTCTCAGTTGGCATTGTCCCATCCATTTGTTTGCGCATGCATTTCGCTCTCTGTCGATTGTGGAAACACCGACAATGTTCTTTTGCAAAGAAGTTGACATAGATGCAATGGACACCATTCTAAGTGTCAATTGGGGCTATGTTGATGGTTTGCATGATGGTGACCGTTACAAGTGCAATGTGTCCCCCACATAGCTTTGCCTTCGATATTTGAAGGCAAGGTGCAGCTTGTATGCACGGTTTAGCTACGAAAGATGGATGCACAAACGTGGCAAATGGATACCCTTGCAGCTGACGGCCGAAGAGGTTCAATCCTTTGAAATTCGTGTCCGCATGTCCAATAATGAGGTGGAGGTGGTTGCAGTGAATCCGCATTGGACTCTTGCCAATCTTCGGGAGCACTTTGTCATAATGGGATTCGAGGATGTTGGCAATGCAAGTTTCAAATTGGGACAACGCAAGGTCTGCTTTGTGCTTGATTAGCTACCTTTTCTTAATTTTTTTGGGTCTTTGTATCTTGATTGCCCATTTTTTGGTTGTGTAGATTGGAAGGCGGATGGAGGCCACTATGCTTGTTTACAAAGATTGGGCTACAGACGAAGTCATCTTGTCTAAGTAAATTGGCTTGTAACTTTAATCTTTTATATATTGGATATTTTATTAAAGATTTTAAAATTTTTTAAGGTGTTGTTTTTGATTTTGTACTTGAGTTTTAAGGTGTTGTGTAATTTTATTTTTAAAACGTATATTTTTTATTTTTTTCGAGATGGAATATGTCTATATAAGGGGGACCACCTCCTCATTTTACCATTTTCATCCTAGCATTGCAGAGAGACCTAGCATACCCAATTACGCATAGAGAAAGCATGGCTGCAACTAGTGCTTTAGATGCATTCCTTATTGAGGCTGGGCATGCAAATCGCCCTGAGCTTCATGCATTTTTCACAACCCAACCTGATTTTGAAACCACCTTGACCCTCCACTCTCAATCTCTTGAGCACATCACTTTATACATTTCCACGTGCATGGGGAGATTCATTGTTGAGTTACCAAACCAGCAAGGGCAATGGGTCCTTGAGGGCCTTCTGCACCACATCTACAAAGGGGACAATCCATTTCATCAGTGGCTTGCACGTTTTGCCACCATAGCACAACCCGCCGGACAATATGTGCGGCTTGAAGATGATGATGTGCAAGCAATGCGTAAGTGGAAGATCGGAAACACTTTTTTCTCTATCCAGGCCATAATGATCTTCCTCCCTCACGAGTGCCCAACAGGCCCTGACGTAGTGCTACCACACTTGCAGATCAACCGGGTACTGGTTGATGTGAAGGACTCCAAGCCCGCGGCCATTGACACATCCTCAGAGGAGAGGACGCTTGCCTTGACCTACCCTGTAGGGATTCAAGGCCTCTTGGAGGCCTCTCCATCTTTCCGTTCATCCTCGGGGCCGCCAGAAGGAACCAGCGCTCGGGATGCCATCCCTGAGGTAGAGATTACCCATTTCTCCTCCATTGTGGTGGGTGGGGAGGAGTTTGTGTTTTTGCATGATCTGGAGAAATCCTTTGAGCTTCGCATGGATGAGTGTTTCACCATCCTCGATGCCCATGGCAAGTTTGAGGTTGATACCACCACCTCCCATGACGATGATCTCCTACTGCCCATGGGGAATACTTTGGCGGACACAGTGGCGATCGCACAAGCCGAGGTGGCAGCGGCTGAGTAGGCCAAGGTCTCTGAGGAGGAGTTTGTGGCCGTGCAAGCCATGTGTTTGGCTAAACGTGCAAGAGTGGATTTATCATCACCTGCTACAACACCTGTTTTGCTTGATCCAAAGGGGAAATAAAGTGTGGATCTGTACTTGCACCCGGATGCTGATGAGGAGGATCGTAAACAAGAGGTATAGATGCTCACTTACATTTGATTGTCACAAATGATTTTGTTAATGTTATAACATAATTCTCTGCCATATTTCTCACAAAACCTATGTTTTCCAGGATGTTTTGGATGTTGACGCTTGGGCACAACGGTCACGGGGGAGGAGGACGCCATTCGGACCTCAAGCGGAACTTTCTCACTACCTCAGCACACTTCCGAGTGGTGTCGTGGTGTTTGTGCATGCCGACTACTCTCCCAATGGACGCTACAACATTTTTTCCCTCTGTTCACTCTCCAAGGCATTGTGCTTAACAACCCTTGCCCAATCGGCCAACCTTGTAGTGCTTGTAAAGAAATATTTTGCAATATCCACCAACTTTCGCGGGTGCCTCATTGCCCATGTCGGCATGAACCAAGTTGTAGGGGTTAATGACACCCAAGAAATCACAACCACTTTACTTAACAGGGAGCCACCCCAAAAGGCCAAGCGCTAGAAAATTGTAATTCGAAAGATCCTAAAGCAAAAGCAGGATATCATGTAAAGCATTGATTTCCTTAATGAGTCTACTTTTTGGTGTCTATGACTCTCTCTTACTTGCAAGTTTTTGAATTTGCTATATGTTTGGCTTCCAATGTGTATGAGAAGCACCATAATTTCTGATATGCCTACTAAAGGGCTTGGGAGGCCCCAAAATTATTGATATGCCTACTTTGTTATATGTTTGGCTTCTAGAGTTATTGATTTGCCTACTGAAGGGCTTGGGAGGCCCCAAAATGGGCTGCCACAAGGGTGCGCATTTGGGCCTTCCATCAGCATATGCAAGGGGCAAATGTGCGCCCTTGTGGCACCTCATTTTGGAGCATCTCAAGCCCATTTTGGAGCATACCCAGATACTTTACAGTTGCAAAACCCAAAGACAAGAGAAAACCATGTTGTGGCAGCTCATTTTGGAGCATCTCAAGCCCATTTTGGAGCATACCCAGATACTTTACAATTGCAATACCCAATCACAAGAGGGAACCATGATTCAAAAATTCTATGCTACATGGACTAAGTGGGGCATGACTTCTTGCTGCATCTATGCTATGTGAAGCATTGAAGCAAATGAAATATCCCTATTTCTTGTTAAAAGTTTCTGGAAAGCCTTGGAAAGGGCTTGGAATTCCCTAAGAATGGGTGCCACAAGGGCGTGCATTTTGTCCATCCATCTGCCTTTGGAAGCCCCATATGCGCGCCCTTGTGGAAGCCACTTTGGGGGCATTCCAAGCCTTTTCCAAGGCTTTCCAGATACTTTTTCCATGCATTAGTGAGTTTTCCCTTGCTTCAATGCTTCACATAGCATGGATGCATCAGGAAGTGCATGCCCCACGTAGCCAAGGTGCTTAACGTAGGCAAGTTTTCACAACAACAAGCTAATGGCTACATACATACAAAAGAAGGTAGACAAAACATGGACCAGTGCTACATCGCATGGTACAGAATTAAAGCATTACAATGCACAAAGAGTGGGGTATACAATCAAAAGACGCTTATATTCAAATTCTTCCCAATCTTGGAAGTTTCATAAATACAAAAAGGTTTGATGACTAATTACAAGCTATTGCTCATGGCGCAAATGGCGAGCAAGCTGCATATCCTTGGGCATAATCATTACACGCTTTGCATGGATGGCACATAGGTTCGCATCCTTGAATATGCTAGTTAGATATTGCTCTGTTGCCTCTTGGACTGCCTCTATGGCCACGGCGCCCATCCGAACCTGAGTGTTGTACATTTGCAAAACCTCCCTGCAAAGCCTTGCAAAAGGGGCCTCCAAATCAAGAGCTCGATGCTCTTCTGATAGTGGCAAATCTCTGCAAAAGCACGGCCGTGCTTTTGCACCTTCTGAGGTCAACGGGGAGGTGCATTTGTTGCACGAGTTGGGGCAGCTTGCTTCCTCTTCTTGTAGACAATGCTCTTTCTCTTTTTCGATCGCACAGGCACCTCCAACACCTCATAATCTGATTCCACCCACTCTCCATCTGATTTGTGCTCTTCACTATTGAGCAAATGTGATGGTGTGGGTCCACTCCCTTTAGGGAGTGTCTTACCCCCAATAGACATGTGAGCCTCATAAGTTTGTATTTTGACACCAACCCATGGGGGATCTTCATCCGTTTGTGTCTCTTCGAAACCTTCTGACGACTACTTTTGGTTGTTTGTTTCTTTGCCTTGGTCGCTCTCATCCGCCGTGTTGCCATCAGAATCGTTGGAGTCCGATGAATAGACAACAAGGCGATGCTTCCTTCTCTCTTTTGCTTCTGTAGAGGACTGTCCATGTCGATTTGAAGCTCCAGCTTCTTTTGTGTGGACCTCACCTTGAGCTTGTGAAGTTCCAACTTCTGTTGCTATAGCTTGGACTCATTGGCCATCCGGGAGCCATCCGGCCCCTCTGGATATGCAATCCTTGCTGTTTGTTTTGTTCTTGCCATGGTAGTACCTAGTATGGAAAATGACAAAATGAGCGCCTTTAATCTTTAAATAGGGTTTTTTGGGATTTGGGCCCTTTCACACTATGCGGCCAATTAAGTGAAACTCATATAAACCAATTGAATTTAACAAGTGAACATGGATCATGCGGACGGCTGACGCGGCACCCAAACGCTGCCTTTTCGATACTTAGTTGCACGCCAAGCCTCATGGCCCAGGGACGCTCGTGAGCGTTTCCACTTCTTGGATGCTGTAGTACGGGAGGCCTTGCGTAACTGCTTTGCTAACATCGACTCTCTTGATTTCTCAATAGTGCGAGTTCTCCTAAAGGTGTGCCTAAAAAACCAGTTAAACATCTCTTGGAGGTAGTTGGAATGTGAACCACCACCACCATGCTGAGTATTCTTGAAGTAGACTCCTTTTGCTTGATAGTGGGACTTCTTCATGCCTTGTGTACTCCATATATCAAGCAAACCATAGCGGTCCATGAAGTATGCACCATGCGCATAGAGAATGTGCTAAAACAACAAAAAAGGAGATAAGCCAAAAGAAAAGTTGCATTTCAAACATTGCATATGTATTAAGTCCGTTAAAACAAAACATGTAGTGTGTAATCTTGCTTTCAGACCATCCGTCCTTAGCAACCTTTGTGAACTCATAAAGCACTTTCTTGAACTCCTCTCGCTGCTCAACGGTGGTGCTTGAAAGATTCATCAATTGTACAACCTTTTGAAAGGATGACCATACTAGCTTGCGTTGGTTAGCAACCTCCACATTGGGATCTTTGTCCGTCGTGCATGAGCACAAATATTTCCACAACTCCCACCGCTTCTCACTTGCTAGATCGACACTTGCCTTGGGTACTTGCATTGGAGACTTTGACATCTTCTTAAAAATCGACGTGCCTTGGCTCCATTCATGGAAACCTTCTGTGCCACCTCATATGTCTTCTCCCTACAAGTCTCTGCTACAATGTTCACCCTTGATCGTGACATCCAATCTCATTAAGGAGCATCTCCACCCCCTGCAAGGAGTCTTTTGACCATTGAAGGGGCTTCATTGTGAAAGCATAATCAATGTGATGATTTAGGATTCTATCAAATATTCGCATAAACGCATGCAATGTACAAAAGTGAACATTGTTAAGGGAGAAGGGAATTATGGGGTTCCACCCAGGATCTTTGCTATCCCTATTGGGCAACTCTAGCATATCACATGAAAGAACCTAAGTTTGCCACTCCCTATTTATATGATCATCATTATCTTTGTCCTGACCTTCCACTTGAGTTGCTCGACTTGTCTTGTGCCCTTTCACACAGAATGGGCAGGAAGTAAAGAATTTGCACCTTGTTTGCATCCAAGCATGCACTTTATGGTCTTTAGATCACCACCTAAATGCCATTCAACATCAAACTCCCCACGCCCTGGAACCATGAGCTTCTCACCGTTTATTTGAGCTTTAATGACCTATGTGACCCATGGGATTCTACTAAAAATCCATGCGAGGACTTCATGTGTCTCTTTCGGAACTTCAATTGCACCAAGCCACCATATATCCTTCTCTGATTTCACACTAAAAGAGGGCTTTGTCGTTTCACTCGAACTGCAAGATTGCTTGGCATAAGCTAGGGCTTCATTCATAAGTGTGATGCTCATTCTCTCCAACTTTCTCCCTTTTACAATTACACACTCATCCAACTTCATCACAAACACAAGCTTCCCTTCAAGAACTGCCGACAATATAAAGCCTCAGAATGCATGTTATGACACATCATAGAGCATGTAGGCAACCCTAAACTAACCTGCATCACTCAAATTGTAGAAAACAGCCATGGACTGCTGCAATTGTATCAAGTCCACAAAGATATTGTTGAATTTGGTGTAAACAAAGCCTTCGGCCCTCAACACACTATTAGAAACAACACCGCTTCCCTTCTCGCGGCCCTTTCTTCCTTGTGATTTGCTACGGAGCGGCTGAAGAGGCATCGTGTCTTCAATATACAAGTAGTCCCCTAATCTGTGAACAACATCTTCATTTGACACCCTCTTGGCAATCGCCACTCTGTGAGGAAGTGGGAATAGGTTTTCCGTGACTCCTCGACTTATTAATGAATCTTTTAACACTTGATGTATTGCTTGATAGCCCTTCGTACTAATCCCAACAGCATCACAAATATCCTGAACATCTAGATCAGTGACAATAGAAAAATCACTAAGAACTCTCTTAGTGATTGCGTCTTTCAAGTGTTTTGCCTCTGGAGCATCAAGCATCCCAATAAAGTCCTCTTTGTTGAAACAAGAACGAAGTAAAGATGCCCGAGCTGACGCATTCTCGCCGCCACACGTTTCTTGGACGAAGTTCCTACTACCCAAAACAACAATGATGAGTGGTACTAGACTTAAACAACATGAGGGGAAAAACATCTTACCTCATAGCTGTCACCCTTCGTTTTCTTGCCCCAACACGTGGTGCAAGAGTTTGAATTTCGGACGACTCTCATTTCCTCACCCTACCTCCCATGGCAGTACTCTTCATGTGTGAAAGAGTATCCTCAAGCTTTTTAATTACATTTTCCTTGGTTGCGATGGTGCTCTTTGCCTCCTCAAGCGCACTAGTAGCTGTTTGCATCTGATCTTGAAGATTGTGGAAACTCCCATTCAGCACAACTGCCAATGACGCAAGTAGATCTCGGACCGAGCAATTTTGTGTCTGTTGAGTCTCTTGCAGTAGCCCAACAAACCTTGCTCTCCATTTCCAACATATTGCAACAGTGATGGAATGTTTGTAAAAGGCGGATGGACATTGAGAGAAGGATCCTTTGGGTACAAGCATCCCTCTGTCCAAAGATCCACATTCTTCTCCCCTTGAGCGCGGCGTTCGTTGGCTGAAGGTAATGTACCCAAGCATGTCTTCTTTGTTGGAACATACTCTTGAGGTAGGCGTAGGAAAAGCCCTGGAGACCTACCGAGTGAAGAGCTTGCTGGGACATTGGTCACGTCGTCAAGAGGCATTGTAGGATGGAGAGATGGAGATTGAAGGATGGAGAGATGGAGATTGTAGGATGGAGAGATGGAGCTTGAAGGATGGAGAGATGGGTGTGTAGGTGTAGCAGCAGTAGGAGGAGAGGAGCTTAGATTAGGAGGGAAGGTGGTCAATTTTGGGGGCAATTTCCTAAAAGTTTTGGAGGGAGTAAAAAAATGTTGAATTATGAGTAATTTAGCTTAAACATATTTTTTTTATATGTATATATGTTGGGGCTACTTTTTAGGGGGAAATAGAGTTTATTTGAAAGTTTTTGAAAAAAGTCACTTTTTTGACCTCTTTGACCCACGGATTTGATTAGGTGGCATGGGAGAGTTAAGAGGCCACTTACAAGTCAAAAAGCTAAAGAGAGAAGACTCCCTACCCCCCTACTTTTCAAATGGTTTACCCCCCCTTCCCCTTCCCTACTTTTTAAATGGTTACCCCCCCCCCCCCCCCCCCCCCCCCCCCCCCCCCCCCCTTCCCCTTACCTTTTTAGGGGTCAAAGGTGGAGGAGACGCTACCAAAATAGTCCCATTCAAAGCCTTTGTCCCCCTTAATCTTGACAGGCTTCCTTGAAATTAGGGATTCTTACAAGGCCCATGGAGAGTCCATATTTTTCCTAATGTAATGTCTTGCGCATCACTGTCATCATGAACTATGTTCAGTTCTTCAATCTTAGCCGAACTCTTTGGTTTCTCCTCTTTATCCTTCTCTTTGTCACGCTTCCAAGCATAACAATCCTTCTTTATGTGACTAAACTTATCACAATAATGGCATTGAACATTGTGGAGACCACGAACTTTGATCTACCCTTTGATGCATCTCTATTTCTCTCTTTCTTGGACTCAGGTTGCGAAGAACAACCCTTACATTGCTTATTATCCCTTTGAACATAATGAGCTTCACCATAATGCCAGCTAGTCATGGGCTTCCGACACATCTTCTCTGACAAAAGTGCACTAGTAACATCATCGCATTTTAGCGTACCATTAGGAGCACAGTTACTAACAGCTGTGCAAAAGATATCCCAAGATGGTGGCAACGAACAAATAAAAAAGATTGCTTTCATATCATCATCAATGGTCATGCACTGGGCACGAATCTTGGCACAAAGAGAATCAAAATCATTGATATGGATGGCAACGCTAGCTGACTCTTCATACGAAGGTTGAAAAGTTTTCACATCATGAAAACCTTATTGCTAGCCGTATCTTTTTCGTAAGTGTCGCATAATTTTTGTCATAAAGCATGAGTAGTCTTGCATTCTAACACTGAAAATTACACCGACTCACCAAGGTGCAGTTTTAATCATAGACCTGCATAGGTCATCAAGCTCCTCCCAACAAAATTGATTCATGTTCATATCTTCAGTTCTAGCCGCATAGGCAATAGGCAACTTTTGCTTCTTTTGAACAAGCACATCATGCATTTGGTTCTTCCAAAGCTGAAAATTAGTGCCATCAAACTTCTTTATGTCATAAATGTCACGGTCTTTGCTAGTAGACATGGTGACAAAACTACCAAAAGATTCTGGGAAAAATTCGGCAGAGTCTCCTTTGTATTTGGAACTATGTCAACCAAAATAAGAGACAAAATGACCAAGTATGTCACTCAAAGAGTCACAAAGCATAAAGGAGGGAAATGCCTCTCAAAAGCACACTGTATAGAGACCAACTGAGGTGCATAAACTGTCAAACTGACCATAGACTGCCAACATGGCATTAAAAGCACCTATACCACTCTATATATGTCCTATGGCGAGGCCTCGTAAGGGATGCTCAAGCTACTTGTATCACCGAAGGTATCTCCACATTTGAGAATACCCCAGCTCAATGAAAATCTCATGCTATCGACCCTCAATAATGTAGGTTATGTAGCGAAACGTATAGCCAAGTCTCAGAAATGGCTATCATCCGGACCAAGTCTTAGAAATGGCTGGGACTGCCGTATTAGCCACAAAAGATGGATCCACAAAAGCTTATAATGGCAGGATCCACAGGAACATACAAGTCTCAAACGTACGCCAAAAGCATGTGTATGCAAAGAAATATCCGTGCAGGGAGTCAAACTACTCTCAAAAGAGCTCAAACACTATCAAAAGTGCCAACATATGCATATGTACGCATAAAAAATTGCTCCCACTGGAACGAGAACATCACAAGAACTAAAACCTATAGCCTGTGAGTCGATGTCGATGCCATAGCCGAAGCCGAATTCGAGGCCGAGAAGCACAAAGGAAGCTAACTAAGCCGCTCTATGTACCTGTAGTCAAAGAAGACAATGCTCCCACTCTATGTGTGTGTATGAGGCCACTCCGAAAGAGGCTACACACTCCCGAATGAGTCACATGCTCTTGTAGATGGAAGAGATTACAACAATGGTACTTGTAATGCACTATGGAAGCTCTGCAACACAAACTACCAAAAGAGAGTTGAAAAATGCAGCTCCTAAACCGTAGGTCGAATGAGGTTTTTGATGGCACGAATGGTTCTGAAAGAGACGTAAAGCCCCAAGACACCTAATGGAAACGCTCCGAAATGCTGAATTTGTCGATGCCAAAGTCAGAACCTGTTTGCACTCTTGAAAGTGTGCGCACGTGGAAGAAATTTCGGGAATGAAACAACTCTGATACCACATGAAGGAGAGGAGCCGGGAGCACAACAAAAGAGGAAGATGAATACGCACACACTCACACACCACACCACCATAGCCACACACACAGGTTGGAGGGGGAGAGCCAACACACATTGTGTACCCCCTTTCTTTCTTGCTGGGAGCACAAGACTTTGCCAAATGGGGAATAGACTTTGTTGGGTCTATCTTGCCACTGGCATATTGAATGTATGCTCAATACACTATAGAGGCCATATATTATTTGACCAAATGGGTGGAGGCCTGGGTGGAGGCCAAGGCAACACAAAGGAACGATGCTAGGACAACATTGCAGTTCTTGTATGAGAACATTTTCACAAGATATGGCCTTCCAAACAAAATTGTGAGTGATCGAGGAACTCATTTTCTCAATGATATGATTGATTATCTGTTGCATGACTTTACGGTGCTTCATTCTAAATCAATCTCATACCACCCTCAAGCAACCGGGCAAGCCGAGAGCACGAACAAGATATTATACACAATGCTCACAAAGATTGTCAATGAATCTAGAACAAACTAGGATCAAAACTACATTGAGTCTTATGGGCATATTGTCTAGCATACAAAACACCATTGAATACAACACCTTTCAATTTAGTGTTCATGATAAATGCCATACTGCCTGTAGAGTTCTTAATTCCTACACTACGTGTAATGCAGAACTTGGGATGGACAGGGTATGAGTTGTCTAATCGGCTGGACCAACTAATATAGATGGAGGAAGTACAACTCAAATTGGTTGTAGCTATGTATGCTCAAAAATAAAAAATGAAACAGTTCCATGACCAACATGTTATAAACAAATTCAAAAGGGAGACTACATTCTAGTCTACACCCTTAAGCAACATTCCAAGAAACTCAAAAAGTGGGGTGAAGGCCCATTTGTGATCAATGATATATCACCAAGTGGTGTTGTCCAACTTGCAACATTGGAGGGAGAGGTAATGTTTAATTGGATAATGGATGCAAATTGAAGAAGTATCATCAACCTCTCACTACGAAAATGCTTGAGAAAATACATTTGATTAAGGAATGGCAGCAGAAGGTTCAAGCAATTAAAGATCAAGCACAAGAGGAATCTAGGTTGTGAAGTTTAAAGCACAAGGAACAACATTGTTAAGCCTAGGAAATTTTGGATGTTTTACCTTAGTGGAAGTTGGAATGTTAACTTTTGTACTTTTAGGATTCCAAGGGGTGTTCTTGGGAAAGGGCGTTGCCCATTAGTATTCTCAAACTATGTAACTGTAGATCAGTGTCTTCTTGGGAATGTGAAAGTGGAAGTTATGGCGGATTTAGTATGTTGTCAGTTTCTGTGTTCTGTTCCAGTTCCAGTTCCAGTTCCATTCTGATTTCTGTGTTTGTCTATTCTGAATGTCTATGCCTTAAACACTTGGCGATCACGGTGTAAGTGTGATGTAGCATGGACGAATTCAAGTTTCTCTTGTAGGAGCGAGTGTTGTGGCAGTGAAAGGTTTAGTTGAATGGAGGGAGGATGTTCAGAATAGTGTGAGTTGGTATGGGTGGTTGGCTGCACTCTGGAGGAAGCGGAAGAGGATACATTCCCGTATTGGACAAGGTCAATTGCTAGGCGGTTTTGGAAATTTTATGGGCGAGATGGTCAGCGTTCGGAACTGCAGGGAATTTTGGATTATACTGGGATGCACCGAGTTTCTATAGGGGAAGATTCAGATGATACTATGAATGATTTGGATGGCGCAGAGGATTATTTAAGTGATCGGTGGGAAGAAGAAGTAGCGAATGAAGAACATGATATATTTCCGCGGCTATTGGCGGTTCCAGTTGTTTAGCATGCATTAGTGGCGAGAAGGAGATTGATTTTTGATCCGTTGGGAAGTACCAGCGCAGGAAATCTTGTACAAACAAGTGGACTTACAAATATGGCGGCGGCTAGGCAGGATATGCGCGTCAAATTCCAAACGTTTTCGGGAAAGTCGAAAGAAGACAATGATTGCCACATATCTCAATACGAGACAAGATGACAGGCCAGAGGATTTGCCGGAGTGTATGATGCCCAGGCTAGAATGTGCCAATTTGAGGCTACATTGGATGGGAAGGCTATGCAATGATTCAGTAATTTTCGAGCAAGTCATTTTGCTGATTATGATGGTTTGAAAGGAACATTTTTGAATAGGTTTAGAAGGGAAAAGACTCCACATGATGTGTTGACCAAGCTTAGGGAAGTGAAACAAAGGAAAATGTTTGTTGAGGATTATGCACAAAAGTTTAACCAATATGTGAGAAGGTTGACTGCTCAAGAAAGGCCAACTGATGAAATGCTTGTTGGATATTTTTTGAATGGATTAAGGAAGGAATTGAAGAATGCTGTTGCTGGAGTTGATGTTGCAGGTGGATTACAAGCATTAGTGGAAACAGCTCAAAGAGCAGAGAAAAGGTTTGGGGTCTCTCATGGGAAAGCAGCCAAGAGGTCATCTAAAGAAAAGTAGGTCGAAGAAAAAGAAGAGGTCAGATAAGTCGGTTTCGGATAGCAAGTCAGATTCGAAAACCGATACTGATTCTGATAGTGAAGAGGATTCCAGTGATGATTCGGATTCAAAAGTAGATGAGGATACGAAGAAGAAAAGCAAGAAGAAGTGGAAGAAAAAGTCTAAAGAGAAAGAGGATAGAGTGGAAAAATTGGTGGCAAAGAAATTGAAGAAGTTGGGAGTGCAGAAAGTTGTCGAATCAAAAACCCCTCATTGTGAAATTTGTGTTAAGGATGGGCATTGGACAAAGGAATGGTGGTTTAATCCGAATTTCAGGGGTGTTGTACCAGAAAGGATTCAGTAGAAAATACAACAACAGGGACCTCAAACTCATGGGGTGTTTCCAGAGACAGTAGGAAGGCAGAGGATGTTCAATAATCAAGGTTGGCAAAGGCAACAACCGTATTCTGGGTGGAGACCACAGTTTAATCAAGGGGAACCATCATTTAGAGGAAATTTCAATTCGGGAGGAGGACCAAGATATGGAGGATGGCAGAATTCAAGACCCCCGTGGGGGGGAAATTGGGATAAGCAGCAACGTTGGCAGAATTGGCAGCCACAACCACAAGGATGGAATCAACCGGTTTCGAATTATCAAGGGGGGAATCAGCAATAGCCAAGGGGGCAAGTGCCGCAGTTGCCAGCACCACCAACACAGTCCGCTGAAGCAAACAAAGAGCTGGGAAGTAGTTTGATAGTAGTAGAATCGGTTCAGGATCAAGGGGAGAATGAAGTCGCTATGGATTGTCAGCCGGAATGTGATTGTTCTAAATGTTTGCAAGAGGAAGTAGATGTATTAGTGACAACAAGGTCAAAAGCAAGGTTGAAACCTCCACTGGACTGGGAGGAGCAGAAGGAGATTCGGGATGAGGTAGCTGAAGATTTGATGGAAAAGGATCAACATCAGAGTAAGTTTAAATTTGAAGGAGAAAGGAGTAAAAAAGAAAGAGAAGGAAAGAGAAAGGACGGATGCCTTGTTTGAAGAGTTAACTAATTCCTCTATACATTTTACCTTGGATCAGTTGTTGTCATTAGTTCCAATTTTCAGAGATAAATTATATACAGTGATACGAAGGTCAAAGACTGTTCCGAGTATGAAGGAGGTGCAACAGACTGTTCAAAGTTGCCAGATTATCCCGGAGGATGTGGATACCAACACTATCGTTGGAATTTAATAACCGTAAATTTTCCGATGTTCTATTGGATGGTGGATCAGGGGTCAACATACTTTCGGAATCGGAATTTCTAAGGATGCAAGATGTCAGGTTGGAATTAGCTCCATTTCAAGTGCGTATGGCTGATTAGAGCAGAGTTCAACCAGTAGGGATGTTAAGGAGGCAAGGAATTTTCATTCATGGATTGTAGTTTATGGTAAACTTTGTAGTCATCAGGATGAAGGATTCAAAAAATACCTATTCTATGTTGTTGGGGAGGCCATGGTTTCGCACGGCTAAGCTAAAACAGGATTGGGGAAAAAATGAAGTGACGGTTAAGAAAGGAAGGAGGGAAGTTACGTTACCGATAGGGCCGAAGAAGGAATTGTCAGAAGAGACGAAGCCAATGTTGGCACAAGCAATTAACATGTCTGCAGGATTGGAGGATGATGAAGAAACATATTTCCTAGCAGCAAATCCAACAATTTTTTCGGTATTTGAGGTAGATGTGGAGCGGATCATTGACAAATATGCAGAGAAAGAGAATAGTTTGGAAATTGATCAGTTGCAGAGGAATACAGATGGTGTGGAACAGGAAAATTTAGAAGATAAGAAAATCCAGCAGGAAACTATGATGGAGGATTCGAAACTGGAGCCAAAGGAGGCAATTCAGAGAGCGGAGGCTCTGTATGATAAGATGATAAAGAAAGTTTCTCGAGTTAAGGAGGATGATTTATAGGATCTGAATTTGGGGACGGAGGATCATCCAAAGATGGTAAGAGTTAGTGTTCATTTGGAAGATGGCTTCAAGAAGGACTTGAAGGAATTACTGTTGGAGTATATTGATGTCTTTGCATGGGATTATTCTGATTTGAAAGGCATGGATCCTCAAGTGTACAAGCATCATATAAATTTGAAAACAGATGCTGTTCCAGTGATTCAACAAAGATATAGGATGAATCCAAATTATGCCAAGCAGGTGAAAGAGGAATTGGACAAATTGATGAATGCAGGATTCATAGTGCCAGTGGATCAGGCAGAATGGTTGTCACCAATTGTAATGGTACCCAAGAAGTCGAGAAAGTTAAGGGTTTGTGTGGATTACAGAAAATTGAATGCAACAACAGTTTCAGATCCATTTCCATTGCCTTTTATTGATTTAGTTCTGGATGATGTAGCGGGACATGAGATGTACACTTTTCTTGATGGATTTTCAGGGTACAATCAAATACCAATGGCTGAGGAGGATATTGAAAATACTAATTTTATCACAGAATGGGGAGCTTTTGCATATACAGTGATGAGCTTTGGATTGAAGAATGGACCACCATCGTTTTCGAAGGCAACTTTTAAAACCTTTGAGCCACATTTGACAGATTTTATGAGGATTTTTATGGATGATTTTTCAGTTTTTGGGGAAAAAGTCAGGCATCTGGAATATTTGAGGAAGTGTTTTGAAAGATGTAGGATGTTTCGGATGTCACTTAATTCCCAGAAGTGTGCAATAGCAGTACAAAAGGGAAAATTGTTGGGACATATCATCTCTCAAGAAGGAATGTCGATTGATGGGGACAAGATTAGTGTAATTCAGAAAGCTGTAGCTCCAAAAAATTTGAAGGCAGTGATGCGGTTTGTTGGACAGATCAAATGGCATGGTAGGTATTTACGATATTTGGCGGATGTAAGCGCACCACTCAGTCATTTGACCAAGAAGGAAGTGGAATTTGTTTGGGGAGAAGCTCAAGAAAAGGCTTTTCAGATTATCAAAAAGATGTTGGTAGTTTCACCTATACTTCAACCACCAAACTGGGAATTGCCATTTCATGTGTATGTTGATGCTTCCGACATGGCAGTAGGAGATGTTTTAATGCGAGAGAAGATTAAAGGATGGTTTAGACCGGTTTATTATGCTAGTAGAATGTTGAGAGCACCGGAGAAGAATTACACAGTTACGGAAAGGGAAGCTTTGGGAATGATTTTTGCTTTGGAAAAATTCCGACATTATCTGTTAGGGAATAAAGTGGTTTTTCATGTGGATCATCAGGCTTTATTGTTTCTGGTAAAGAAGCCAAAACTGGAAGGCAGATTAGCAAGGTGGATGCTCATGTTGCAAGAATTTGATTACATAGTTGTGCATACTCCAGGAACTCAGCATGCAGTGGTAGATTACCTCAGCAGATTGGAACATAAGGAGGAATTACCAGGAGTATCGGAAAAATTGCATGATGCGGATTTGTTCCGAGTGGAAGGACAGTTTTTGATAATTGGTATGATCAAATGGTTCAGTTTCTGACAGGTGGAGTTTTACCTTCGACAATGTCTTCGGATCAAAGGAAGAAGTTTGCTTTGAGGAGCAGACCATTTCTGATTATAGCTGGAGCATTATATAGAAGAGAAGCAGATCAGATTATACGATGATGTGTTCTAGATGAACAGCAGAAAGCAGTGTTGCAGGAGGCACATTGGGGATCAGCTGGAGGACATTTCTCAGGGGAAATTACAGGTCGGAAAATTTTACAAGCTGGACTTTGGTGGCCTTTGTTATTGAAGGATGCACATAATTTTGCCAAGGAATGTGTTCAATGTCAGAAGATGGGGCAGCCTACACAAGGGGATAGGATGCAGGATCATCCAATCTTACCATTAGAACCATTACAGAAGTGGGGAATGGATTTTGTAGGCCCAATAAAACCACGGGTAAAGAGGACAGGTTCAAGATATATTCTTGTTGCAACATATTATGCTACCAAATGGGTGGAAGCGGTGGCTTTGAGAGATAATAAAGCAACAAGTGTGGCACGGTTTCTATATAAAAACATTATGACAAGATTTGGATGTCCTATTGAGTTGGTGTCAGATCAGGGAACACACTTTTTGAATTCTGTGATTCAGGAGTTGACATCCAGACATATGATTTTGCATAAGAAATCTACTCCATATCATCCGCAAGCAAATGGGCAGACAGAAAGCTCTAATAAAGTGCTAGTGAGAATTTTGAAGAAGATTGTGTCGGAAAACAAATCGGATTGGGATGATAAGTTGGATTCAACACTATGGGCTTTTCGGACGGCTTTTAAGGTGGCGACTGGAATGACACCTTTCAAATTGGTATTCGGGATTGAAGCTGTGGTGCCAATGGAATATGTAATTCCAAGCTTGAGGTTGTCAGTCCAGCATAAGTTAAGTCCGGAGGAATCAATTTCTCATAGACAGAAGGAGCTGCTTAAATTGGAAGAGGATAGAATTCAGAATGCCTATTTGGTGGAAGTTGGTGGGCAGAAGAGGAGACAAGCATGAATGCCTAGGCATGTGAAATTCAAAAATTTTCAGAAAGGGGATTGGGTGATGTTATATAATTCTAAATTGGAGCCACATCCGGGTAAGTTGAAGCTGAGATATTTGGGACCTTATCAGATTGAATCAGAATAGGGCCAAGGAACATTTTTGTTGAAAGATGTTTTCGGAACAAAGATTTTGAAAGCTGTGA
Organism: Adiantum capillus-veneris; assembly: GCF_014529385.1. NCBI lineage: Eukaryota > Viridiplantae > Streptophyta > Polypodiopsida > Polypodiales > Pteridaceae > Adiantum > Adiantum capillus-veneris. The sequence continues at coordinate 138,838,404 of NC_140931.1, read as the reverse complement.
ATGGATTCAGATTGAAGAAATTTTATGGAAAGGTGCCTGAGGTTCCCAAGTGGATGGTCAATAAGGCTGAGGATATTAGCACTAAATTGTTAGCAGTTGATGTTTTGGGGGTTACAGTGGAATATTCAGAGGCAGAATTGGCAATTTGTTCTAGCAAATCAAAACCTATAAAGGAATCTGGAATTCAGAATTCGGATCGCGGACTGGAAGTCGGAATTTGGTCTATCGGATTTAAAGTCCGGAAAGAGGAAAGTCGGAGGAATGGAATTGGGCAAAAGGGTATAGAGGTACTCATAAGTGGCGGTGTGAGCGGGATGAAAACACACACAGCGCCTCTATAACGACCCGACACACACTCTTGGGAAGATACACACACACACTATGGGGCACCACTCGGCTTACACAACACACCTGGCCGAGACAGGGAACACAACTCTGGAGTGAGAGGAGAGAGACTATCCACTTGCCCACTCCACACAGAGACACACACACACACACACACACACACACACAAAAACTCAGCTCAAAAGAGGAGAACTTCTGATGTTTAGATACAAATAAGCTTGGGCCAACACCAATGGGGCAAACAACTCACACAATATGGGTAAAAGATACCAGATACAATCACAAATTGGAGAAGAAGCTTCACTCACCGGAGAAGATTACACAGAAAAACAGTAGAAAAAGAGTGAGGAATTTGGCAAAATGGACAGCGCCATCGCGTCCGGAACGGCCCAAAACCCCAGTCTACAATGTCAAAGTGCTCAAATCCGACCTCGGATGAGCAGTTTACGGCCAAAACAGGCTCCAAATTGAGCAAAAACACAGCTGCGGCAGTTCCTCCTCTCTTCTCCATGTTTTTTCTGGTCTTCTCTCTGTTTTTTCAGTTCCCACACTTAGCTTTATTACTTGGTCACCCTTGGCCTTTTAGATGACCTCAAACGGACCCCGAACAGGCCAAAAACTGACCTCGCAGTGCATAGTTGTCACCTTTTTTGCATCATCCGCACACCTGGCACTCATTTCTTTTCAATAATGCGTCTCGCAACCACGTGAAGTGGCCCCAAAAAGTGGTCCTAATGATGACCTTTCTGCATAACTCTCACAAGAAAACACCCACGTTGTGTCCGTCCTCATCCGCGTGCAAATATTGACCTCGTTCGCCCTCTTGACGCCACTAGATGCCATCTAACGCACCTGCTTACCTCATGTCGTCGGCCCGCGGATAGCTTCCTCGAGAAGTTTTACGTGCTACCAACTCCTCCTCATTGTAGAAAAAACACAGTGGTACTGGTAATAGTGAAAATCGATGCACTATGTACACCCTGTCCTACCTGTACACATGTGGGCCCCACGTAACCACCTAGCTCTGAAAAATGGGCAATTCTTTATTTGATGCACCATGCATGTATATGTACATAGGCGCAATCCCTTGCTCCAAAAAACTCCTGACATAATTTGCCCACCCCCTAGCCTGCTAGAGCATTCATGCTCAGCAGCAGCACTAGTAGATGCTCATTCCACCTGGATCAAAAGGCCAAAGGCATATCGCCTGATTCACAAGAAGCATCATAACACCACACCTACATTTGTCAACAATCAACCAAAATGCACCATAGGCATATTCAACTAACACATCCGCCCTGCCTGGAGTTCCAAAAGCATAAATATTGCATGCCACATTCAACCCAACCGATATAGACAACTCAAGTGACTCATCACCTGGCATCTTGGCTTCACCAGCCATAGCAACAACCTGCAAATCATGCACCCAAGTAGCTAAAAGCATTGTGTGAAGGTAAAGTTGTTGATATCCAAAGCACAAAAGTATGCCCGCAGCACACATATCCCTAGCATAGGCATCCACATAGCTGAGATTGGACTCATATATGCCAAACCCCTTCTCATCATCATAAGCATACTCCTCATCACACATAACTTCATCCACATCATAATCATGGCTAGCACCACTATCCATAGCTTTTAGCATGGGTTCATCAATCTCCAAGAATACAGATCCCTGCTCTAAACCACAACCATGCTCACAAATCGGTTCAATCACTGCACATGCATCAAAATATGGCTTCAAAACAGGCTCCACATCCAACAAATCCACAAAATGGCTCTCAACCTTGCCCTCTTCCCTAATTTCCAAGGAACTAGTATCCAAAGATATGTGCTCATCATCAATAACCTCGAACTCACACTCACACCCAGAATCACAAGGTACACAAGTATCCAATGCATCCTCTTCAAGACTTTTCAATCCTGTATCCAAAGCATTACTCACCTCTTTAGGCTCTTCCAGAAACCAGTCAACCTGCAAGACCTCTTTACGCTTCACAATAGACCTTGGGAAGAAACGAGAAACATCATAGGATAGGCTACTTTTCACCTGCTTAGGCTTAACTTCATCTTCCATGTCAAATCTATCTTGCACATGCATACTTGTACTGATACCATGTTCCTCAAGACGCTTAAACTTCCATTCCTTGTGCTTTGCAATGCATACCGCATCTTCAAAAGACTCGGGCATCTTCAACTCAACCTCGAACCGCAACCAAGGTGACAAACCATCAACAAAAGAACTTTTCATCAATGAACAAGGGGGGGTCTCATCCTTAAGAGCAACACACCAACGAGTCCATAAATCTGTAAAACCTTGTACATAGGCATCAACACCTTGACAAGAACCTTGCTTAAGAGCATTGAGCTCATTCCATACTGCATTTGCATCTTCAAAAACTTGGAAACGCTCTAAAAAAGCTTCTATAAACTTGTCAAGACTCAAACCATAAGAAGAAGCCACTGCTTCTTTAGCTTCCAAATCCATGAACCAAACACGGGCCTCATCTTTCAAAAGCAATCCAAATAGCCTCAAAATCTTCTCCTCATCACACATATTGTTGCTTATGCATGCCACCTTGACTTGCTCCAGAAAGTCTTCCGCATCTTCACCACTTCTTCCATGAAATTCCGGATAAGAGAAAGCCATGGCTACCCAAGCTACTATGCTTTGAGAACCCCTTCAAACACACGTGCAAGAACCCACAACTTTTGACTGACTCAATCCCCAAAAACCTCAATGGAGCTCAGCTTTAGATAAGGACAAACACATGCACATCAAATGAGTTTTCATAGTTGATCATCGGAATTACAACAGGCAAAGGACATTCCAGGATCTCTCTCAATCTTCTTGGCCCAAACATAAAGACTATGCGCTGCTGGAAAAAGATCTTCCTGGACACATGAACATGAATCTGAATTCTTTGAGTTAAATGAAAAGGAGTGAACTGAGGGCCATTTTGATCATCCATTAAAGCCAACCATGAAGCTCCCAAGAAGGCACACCTGACTCAACCTCTGATTTTGCCAAAATTTCAGCAGCATAACAACATAAATGGCACAAAATACCAAAAAACTAGCCATCATAACTTGGGAAAATTTCGACAGAGTTTCCCCAGAAGTAGAGCAGTAGGAACCCAAAATATAGACTATCTATGTATGCATAAACTGTCAACAATAGAACCCAAGCATCAAGTAGGACTCACTAGTACATAGCCTATGGCGAGGTCACAAAAAGGGTGCTCCAGCTACTTGTATCACCGAAAGGATCTCCACATTTGAGAATCCCCCAGCTCAATAAAAACCTCACGCTATCGACCCTCACACGAAGGCTAATGCAAATCGCATATAGTCAAGTCTCAGAAATGACTATCTTCTAGACCAAGTCTCAGAAATGGCTGGGACTGCCAAATACAACCAAGTATGGCTCCACAAATGCGTACAATGGCAGTTTCCACAAGTAACGTACAATCCAGCAGACAATGCGCTAAAATAGGCGCCAAGTGATGCATTCCCACAACAACTGCAAGTGATATCACTGCTAGTATATCACTGTACTCCAGCTACCTGTACCTATGTGAATCACCTGTACATGTACCTGTCCCTGTAACCTGTAACCTGGAACCTGTAATCTGCAACCTGCAACCTGTAATCCCGAAGCTCGAAGCTCGAAGCTCGAAGTAGAAGGTACTCGAAGAAGATCCTCAGTGGGGGCACCAAAAGAATGTGAGCGGGATGAAAACACACACAGCGCCTCTATAACGACCCGACACACACCTTGGAAAGATACACACACACACTATGGGGCACCACTCGGCTTACACAACACACCTGGCCGAGATAGGGAACACAACTCTGGAGTGAGAGGAGAGAGACTATACACTTGCCCACTCCACACAGAGAAACACACACACACACACACACACAAAAACTCAGCTCAAAAGAGGAGAAATTCTGATGTTTAGATACAAATGAGCTTGGGCCAACACCAATGGGGCAAACAGCTCACACAATATGGGTAAAAGATACCAAATACAATCACAAATTGGAGAAGAAGCTTCACTCACCGGAGAAGATTACACAGAAAAACAGCAGAAAAAGAGTGAGGAATTTGGCAAAATGGACAGCGCCATCGCGTCCGGAACGGCCCAAAACCCCAGTCTACAATGTCAAAGTGCTCAAATCCGACCTCGGATGAGCAGTTTACGGCCAAAACAGGCTCCAAAATGAGCAAAAACACAGCTGCATCTGTTCCTCCTCTCTTCTCCATGTTTTTTCTGGTCTTCTTTCTGTTTTTTCAGTTCCCACACTTAGCTTTATTACTTGGGCACCCTTGGCCTTTTAGATGACCTCAAACGGACCCCGAACAGGCCAAAAACTGACCTCGCAGTGCATAGTTGTCACCTTTTTTGCATCATCCGCACACCTGACACTCATTTCTTTTCAATAATGCGTCTCGCAACCACGTGAAGTGGCCCCAAAAAGTGGTCCTAATGATGACCTTTCTGCATAACTCTCACAAGAAAACACCCACGTTGTGTCCGTCCTCATCCGCGTGCAAATATTGACCTCGTTCGCCCTCTTGACGCCACTAGATGCCATCTAACGCACCTGCTTACCTCATGTCGTCGGCCCGCGGATAGCTTCCTCGAGAAGTTTTACGTGCTACCAACTCCTCCTCATTGTAGAAAAACCACAGTGGTACTGGTAATAGTGAAAATCGATGCACTATGTACACCCTGTCCTACCTGTACACATGTGGGCCCCACGTAACCACCTAGGTCTGAAAAATGGGCAATTCTTTTTTTGATGCACCATGCATGTATATGTACATATGCGCAATCCCTTGCTCCAAAAAACTCCTGACAGCGGTACTCGTTTTAAGGCAAAAAACTCGCTTAGTGCTGATGTGACTCACTTAAGGATGAATATTTTTTGGGTGAATCTTGCAGGGTGTGCCCGAATCGAGGAGAAAACTCATCATCATAAGAGTAAGGTGGTGAGAGGAGTTGGGGATCACATCCAAGTGTGTGAACGTCGGAGTTCAGTGATTGTTAAGTTGGGGAAGAAGGGCAAAATGTTTTCTGAGAATATTAAGGGAAAGCTGATGGCGGGTATGCAAGATGATGCGTCAGAAGCGATGCCGAACACCAGGTCGATGAAGATGGCAATGGAGGAGTTGTTCAAGGCGTGGCAAGGAAGAGCACATAGAGGTGGAGAGTGATGAGGTTGAGTCTTTGAGTGATCAGGGCAGTGTGGAGATGGCGGTGGCAACGTTTGACCCAAATGAGGCGGAAACCCAGGTATGGCTTAAGCGCATAGGCCTTTATGAGTTTGCATGTCTACCTTGGGATACATGGGCAGAGAATGAGTTCGCTGAGTAGTAGTGGAATAGGATTAAGGAAAGTGATGGAATGATTACAGCCGATGTTTGCTTGACACCAAAGTTGGTGTCCAAGTCTTCAAAGTTCCCTGTCTAACTGTGTCGGCTAAGACGAGGAAGCTTATTGATTCCCAGATGAAGGGGGAATTTGGAAATCTGGTAGGAACGAAGGCATACTACATGGTGAAGAATGCGGGTGGAATCAGAGCCTCAAATTTGTTTTGGTATTTGGAAAAGGTGTGCATCCTGCAGAAGACTGCCTACATGTCTAAGGAGGCTTTTCACTCTTGTTTCAAGCTGAGAGAGGCATTGAAGTTGATTGGGCATCAGTTTTGTATGATCGGATGCAGCTTACTGGAAAGAGAGCCCGACGTCGAACACCAACAGTGGGCAGAGTAGCACCTTATTTGGCTGCAATTTTTTAGCATGTTCTGAAGGTTTCGACAGTAGCAACAAGTTTGAAGACACCAGTGGCAGATGTGGAAAAAGAAGAGGGAATAGGATGTGGAAGTAAGAGAAGGAAGTTGTTGTTGGGCTCTCCAACAATGGAAAAAGGTAAATCACCTTTTAAAGTCTCTTGGAAGGGTTTGGACGAGTCAGAGTCAAAGTTGAACAGTTTCACAATGGAATCAGAATCAAAGAAGTCGGAGTCCAAAGGCAAGAAGGTAACACTGTTTCTGAAAGGAATGGGTGGAGATGTGGAGAAGACTGCTCTGGAAAGTTTGAAAGTTAAAGCAAGTAGCAGTGACATTTATGAGAACATGGGGATTTTTTCTGTGGAAGAGGCAGCTTACAGTTTGACTCAATTGGATGAGTTCCTGCAGAATCAAGATGCAGCGCTTAGGGTGATGGAAGCTGAAAAGATGGAACATAAGTGTAGTGCTATCCCAGAATGGGAAATGCAAAAAGTCAGAATGCAGTTGTTTCAGGAGAGGCCGAATAAGGAAAGATTGCAGGAGGAGGTTAGAGGATTACAGCTGAGGCTATGGCAAGAAATGCTGAAGTTTTGAGTGTAGCTGAGGATTTTACTAGGTGGGCGGACAGACTGAAGACTGCAGTGGATGAGCAATTCAAAGAATTTGGGGACAAGGTGGCTGATTTGACCACTGAGAATGTTTTCCTGATTAATAGATTAACTCCATTGTTGGAGATGGAGAAGGTGGCATTGCAGAACCAGGGAATGACAGGTATCTTGGTTGCTGATTCGGATGCGGATATCCTGAAGCAGGAAGTGTTGGAGTATACACAAGAGATGTGGAATAAAGCAACTAGGCTTTGGAGGGAGCACATGGAGGTGTCGACGGACCGATTCAAGAATTGGTTTTAGCTAGCTCGAAAGGAGAGCATCAGGAGGGAGAATGAGGCATTGAAGGTGGAGAATGAGAAATTAGTGGTAGAGATGAAGGAGTTGAAGAACAAAAGTAAGGAGATTGGAGTGAATGCAGGGGGTTTGAGTAAGTGGACGCGGAGCTGAGTAGTGATGTTTTGTGTGTGCGTATGTCGTACGTGTCAATGCAAGGAACTTGCCGATACACCGTGTGCGAGCCACAAATGGCTCCAAGCACACAACAAGCCTAAACTAGTAAGCTCAAAGAAGGCGATGGTGTGTCACTCACCGCTCTACGCTTGCTTCGTGGAGGATTCCTCGCCGCGAAGAAGAAGGAGACGCCGCTACGCCACGCTCAACCGCTTCACCGCCATCGTGCCTTCGTAATGCTCGATCGCCCACACAATCCCTCTCTCTCCCTCTCTCACTCTCTCTCTCTCTCTCTCTCTCTCTCACACACACACACACACACACACACACACACACACACACACACACACACACACACAAAGAGATGAAGAAGAAGAAGAAGGAGATGGAGCAAGAGCACTCTTCAATTGCACAAATGAGAGAATGAGAGCTCTCCATATTCACACTTGGGCGCCCATGCTTAGACAACTAATCCCTTGAATGTTCCAGTTAGAGTGCGCCTCTCATCGGCGATCACTCTTACTCTTTTCCTATTAGACCGACAAGCCCGGTACCTGACTCTACCAAATAAATAATACAATGTCCACCGTAGGTTACAACGTCCGTCGTAGGTGATAGGGTGTCCGTGAGCCGTGAGGGTTAACATGCCCCCCTTCCTGATGTAGATTTCGTCCTCGGAAGCTATTGAGTTGAAGCTCGTTCGTCGAGGTGGAAGAGCATTTGAGATGAATGTCCTTAGCCTTCTTCAGTCACTGCAAAATCAAACAACATTGGCACAGTAATTGCATTCTCATATAGAATTCAAAATCATATGCAGTTGTAGGCAAACAATGTGATTGGTAACAGAATTTTAAACCATTTGTCAGCAATAAGAATTAAATTGCAATAAAATCAATTGCATAAACAGATGTAAAGGTAAAAATTTAAACAAGTCTGGGGTCGCTAATTTAACAGTCGAAAGGCACTAGAGATCGACTATTAATACCATGGGTAAGCTTCTTAATTTTCTCTGATCAATTAAGTTGTTTAATCGCGAGAGCCAAGTATTTCATGTTCGAGGGCTAACTAGAGGCTATACCTAGAAGACCTTGTAGTTAAGCTACGATAAAAGGAATTTCTCATGAAATCATCGCCTGACTGGTTACCTTTCCTTTGACCCCCCAAAGTCTTTTCACAGTGATTCAATTTCGATGTGTGTGCTTATTTTGTATGCCTTGGGTGTTTTGCTTTTCAAGGAAAAGCGCCCACACTGGGAACCTCTAGGGCTCTAGTACCATAGGCGATACATGTGAGTGAAGTACCCAATCAAGCTAAGATTTCTCTTCCAGCTTAAGATTTTACATTGTGGCACTTTGATTTTTTGTTTGTTAATTTCTAACATTTTAATTTTGTAACTTTGGGGGGTCATATAACACTGTTACCCTCCTCAGGCTCATCACATTAGTAAACTCCCTTTATAATACTTAAGCTAAAGGTCAATAGGGTCAAGCCCACTAGAAAGCCCTAGTACATTTCACACAATGCTGCCTAAGTCGGATTAAGAACCTAAGTAACCATTGATTATTAGGAAGGCATTCCCCATGGTATGAAGAGAAGATCTCTAACACCTAACTGTTAGGAAATAAGACGTAGCTAAATAGATAATTGAGTAGATTACTTAATGGAGAGAGACAAATTTATATACACGAGATTATAGTGTAGAGAGAGAGAGAGAGTACACACGATATACGTGGTTCACCCAATGTGGGCTACGTCCACGGGAAAGCAGCCACTCAATGGCTTTGGTACTTCAAAACAAGAAGTAGTTTACAAAGGGATTATACCCTTAATGGAGCTCCCGCCTTGCTTCACTCTCACCACCTCACACTCACCTTGTTGCATCAACTTCACACTATCAAATGTGTGTAGAAATGGCCTCCTTTTATAGGCCAAAAGGGCTGCCCTCTCTTATGAGAGACAGCCATGTGTAGCCGCCCTTGTGCGAATAAGTCCAAATCGGACCCTCCAATCCGCCCATGTGTGGCCGCCCTTGAGAAGACAAGTCCGCTTTTGAATTCGGCCACCGGCCATTGAATTCGGCCACCGGCCACCGGCCGGTGGCCGAATTCAAAAGCGGCCATTGACTTCCGACCACCGGCCATTGACTTCCGACCACCGGCCACCGGCCATTGACTTCCGACCACCGGCCATTGGCCATTGACTACCGGCCACCGGCCAACCGACCGGTTGTTTTCCGACCACTTTCCGACCGCCGTCCGGCCATAATATTCCGGCGAAAAAAAGTCTCGGGGGCCTCCGCCCCCGAGGCCTTTAAAGTTGCCCCTGATTCTTGTCCGTGAAAATTTTGGTTTCCGGTGAGTGATTTTCCTTCACGCACGATGGCTTCTCCTCATAATGGGGGCCTTACAAATGTGCGCTTTTACCATAGAAAATTACAAGGGTAAATCAGGCTCCATACTTAACAATCTCCCACTTGGAGACTGATCTCCAAACCAAACCTGTGACTGCTTTCCATTCTAACTTTTTTATCCTTGAATGCCGATTGAAGATGAGCAAAAGCTCAACTTCTCCTTGTTGACCATCTTTGTAAACATGTCTGCAGGATTTTCACTTGTATGCACCTTTCCTAGCTTTAGTTGTCCCTCTTCCAAAAGAGTGCATATGAAGTGATATCTCACTTCAATGTGCTTTGTCCTTGAATGAAAGGCTGAGTTCTTCGCAAGATGGATAGCGCTTTGGCTATCACTGTACAAGACACAATTGTCTTGTTTGAATCCAAGCTCTTCTAAGAATCTGTGAAGCCACAGAATTTCTTTGCTTGCCTCCGTCATTGCTACATACTCTGCTTCCGTGGTAGAAAGTGAAACCACTTTCTGCAGCTTTGAAGCCCAGCTTACTGCTGTGCCTCCAACCGTGAATACATAGCCAGTAGTGCTCCTTCGAGTATCTTTGTCACCTGCCATATCTGCATCAGCATACCCTTCTAGAAAAATATCAGTTCCTCCAAAATACAAAGCATTTGTTGTTGTCCCTTTTAGATACCTAAGTATCCACTTCACAGCTTGCCAATGCTCTTTACCTGGGTTGTCCATGAACCTACTCACAATTCCCACTGCATGTGCAATGTCTGGCCTTGTCCAGACCATAGCATACATTAGAGAACCTACCGCTGCAGCATATGGAACTTTAGACATATAGGCTATCTCCTCTTGTGTCTTTGGACACATATCCTTCGTTAGTTTAAAATGACCAGCCAAAGGTGTAGAAACTGGTTTTGCATTTTGCATTGCAAACCTTTCTAGTACCTTCTTGATGTAATCTTCTTGAGATAGCTTTATTGTCTTCTTCGTCCTGTCCCTTGATATTTTCATACCAAGTATCCTCTTTGTAGCACCTAAATCTTTCATTGAAAAAGATTTGGACAGCTCCTCTTTTAGGTCTTTGATGTCCTGCATGTTAGCACTTGCAATCAACATGTCATCAACATACAACATTAGGATGATGAATTTCCCATCTCCCAAATTCTTCGTATAGACGCAGTGATCCGAGTTGCATCTTGTGAATCCATGATCCAACATCCATCGATCAAACTTCAAGTACCATTGTCTTGATGCTTGCTTTAAACCATACAAGCTCTTCTTTAATCTGCAAACCATTTTCTCCTTACCTTTTACTTCATACCCCTTTGGTTGAAGCATGTAGATTTCCTCCTCTAAGTCACCGTGAGGGAATGCCGTATTTACATCCATTTGCTCGAGATTTAGATCATGAGCAGTCACAAGGCTTAAGACAAGCCTAATTGAGTTCATTTTTACAACAGGAGAAAATATTTCATTGAAGTCAATACCTTTCTTTTGAGAAAAAACTTTTACCACAAGCCTAGATTTGTACCTTTTCTTCCCACCTTCTTCTTCCTTTATCTTGTACACCCATTTGTTTTGAAGTGCCCGCTTACCTTTAGGCAACTCAACCAACTCCCATGTTTGGTTCTGATGTAGTGAGTCTATCTCCACTTGCATGCTCTTCGTCCATTCTTCTTTGGATTCATGTTGCATAGCTTCTTCATATGATTCCGGCTCTCCAGAATCTGAGATCAAGAGATGGTTGAAGGAAGGAACAAACCTTTCTGGAGGTCTACTTGCTCTTGTAGATCTTCGGGGAATAGGTTGAGGCTCCTCATTTGGTTGATGTTGTTGCACATTGTCACTGTTTGCAGTCCTTGAGTCTTCACCGTCCTCAAGCTCCATGTACTCATCACCTGTTTCTTTTGTTTGTTTTCTTTCCAAGTAATCTTTGTACATATTTTGTTCATTAAAAATTACATCCCTACTCCTTAAGATTTTACCATCTTCAGGATTCCATAGGCGATACCCAAAGTCTCCTTCTCCATAGCCAATGAAGAAACACTTTTTGGACTTTGCATCTAACTTTGATCTTATGCTTCTATCTATGTGCATGAAAGCCTCACACCCAAACACTTTGAGAAATGCATAATTCACCGGTTTACCTGTCCATGCCTCTTCTGGAACTCCCCCATCCAATGCCGTTGAGGGTGACCGATTGATTAAGTACACAGACGTACTTACAGCTTCCGCCCAAAGTTCAAGCGGTAGGCCTGCATGTAGCCGCATGCTTCGTGCTCGTTCCATAATTGTCCTGTTCATCCTTTCCGAAATCCCATTTTGTTGAGGTGTCCTTGGGGTTGTCCTTTGCCTCCGAATTCCATTGCTAGCACAAACGCTTTCAAAAGCTTGGCTGCAATATTCACCTCCATTGTCGGATCTGAGGCATTTAACCTTGGTACATATTTCATTCTCCACAAAGGCTTTCCACCTTTGAAATATGGAAAATACATCGAATTTATTCTTCATGACATAAACCCATGTTTTTCTAGTCGCATCGTCTATGAATGTTACATAGTACAATGAGCCACCAAGTGATGGTGTACTTGCAGGACCCCAAACATCAGAATGAACCAACTCAAGTTTTTTATTTTTTCTTTCATTTCCTGATTTTTGAAATTTTACCCTCTTTTGTTTACCATAAACACAATCTTCACAGAACTCTAAGTCCACTTCTTTCAAACCTGGTAGAAGCTTCTTTGTTTGAAGGATTTGCATTCCTTTGGCACTCATATGCCCAAGTCGGTAGTGCCACACCGCACTGTCAACTTCTGTAGTTGCTGCACAAGCTGAAGGTTGCGTGCTAACAGCACACAAGTAAAGTGTACTGACTTTTTCACCCTTGGCAACCACCAAAGATCCCTTTGAGATCTTCCACCGTTTGTTTCCGAATGTAATGTTGTGACCTTCATCGTCCAATTGTCCTATAGAGATCAAATTTTTGCGAAGAGAAGGAACATGCCTAACATCTTTCAGCTTCCATTCATTTCCGTTAGTAGTTTTGATAGAAACTGTACCTTTGCCGACAATCTCACAAGCTTCATCATCTCCCAAGTATACATACCCAAAATTACCTTTGGTGTAGTCTTGGAAATGTTGCTTGTGTGGTGTCGCATGGAATGAAGCCCCGGAATCTACTATCCAGGAATTAGACACATTGTCTAATGAGAGAATTAGAGCATCTTGCTCTACTTTACCTGCCACATTGGCCTCCGATGTTGGCTTGTTGTCTTGAGACTCTGTCTCCTTCTTCTTCTTGGACCAGCAATCCTTCTTGACGTGGCCCTTCTTGCCGCAGTTCCAACATTCAAGAACTAACTTTGTTCGTGATTTGCTCCGTCTTGAGCGATCACGACCCTTTTGGTTTTTGAACCTCTCCTTAGGCCTTCCTCTTGTTTCCACTGATAGTGCAGCACTTGATGATTCTCCTGTGCTTCTCCTTCGCATTTCCTCGCTTAGAAGAACACCCACAACATCATCAAACTTAAGAGTATTTGTGCCAGAGATAGAATTACTTACAGCCATCACAAGGCTGTCCCAACTATCCGGTAGAGATGATAGTATAAGGAGAGCTCGCACTTCGTCATCGAAATTGATTTTCACTGATCGAAGTTGACTTATGTTTGTGTTAAAGTCATTTAGGTGTTCTGCAACTGAACCATTCTCTGCCATCTTTAGATTGGACAAGCTCTTCATAAGAAATACCTTATTGGATGCCGATGGTTTCTCGTAGAAGTCGTCAAGTGACTTCATCAAGTCCTCCGTGGTCTTCATCTCCGAAACATTGAAGGCCACCGTTGACGCCAAGCTTAACCGGATTGTTCCCAGTGCCTTTCGATCAAGGACAATCCATGCTTCATCTGCCATTGTTGCGGGCTTCTTTGCAAGACCGCCTAATGGCAAATAGAGGTCCTTCTGGTAGAGATAGTCTTCAATCTGCATCTTCCAATGTTGGTAGTTTTTGCCGTTGAACTTCTCAATCTTGAGCTTCCCCTCCTCCGCCATAACTCCCACTCAATTCAAGGAATCCTTTCCTTGAGATAATTTAGCTACGAGCAAACCTTGCTCTGATACCAGTTGTTAGGAAATAAGACGTAGCTAAATAGATAATTGAGTAGATTACTTAATGGAGAGAGACAAATTTATATACACGAGATTATAGTGTAGAGAGAGAGAGAGAGAGAGAGTACACACGATATACGTGGTTCACCCAATGTGGGCTACGTCCACGGGAAAGCAGCCACTCAATGGCTTTGGTACTTCAAAACAAGAAGTAGTTTACAAAGGGATTATACCCTTAATGGAGCTCCCGCCTTGCTTCACTCTCACCACCTCACACTCACCTTGTTGCATCAACTTCACACTATCAAATGTGTGTAGAAATGGCCTCCTTTTATAGGCCAAAAGGGCTGCCCTCTCTTATGAGAGACAGGCATGTGTAGCCGCCCTTGTGCGAATAAGTCCAAATCGGACCCTCCAATCCGCCCATGTGTGGCCGCCCTTGAGAAGACAAGTCCGCTTTTGAATTCGGCCACCGGCCATTGAATTCGGCCACCGGCCACCGGCCATTGACTTCCGACCACCGGCCACCGGCCATTGACTTCCGACCACCGGCCATTGGCCATTGACTACCGGCACCGGCCAACCGACCGGTTGTTTTCCGACCACTTTCCGACCGCCGTCCGGCCATAATATTCCGGCGAAAAAAAGTCTCGGGGGCCTCCGCCCCCGAGGCCTTTAAAGTTGCCCCTGATTCTTGTCCGTGAAAATTTTGGTTTCCGGTGAGTGATTTTCCTTCACGCACGATGGCTTCTCCTCATAATGGGGGCCTTACAAATGTGCGCTTTTACCACAGAAAATTACAAGGGTAAATCAGGCTCCATACTTAACACTAACTTGGTCAAACTAGCTTAGTTGAACTTGCTTGATTTTTAAACCTAAACAAGTGATTATGACAAAAAATTACATTGAATTAAATGTTTGATACTAAGCAAATGTGCTGGATATTATGCTACCAATCACAATCAACGAAGACAATCATAGATGCAAAAAAGATAAGGGGCAATGCTAATGGACAAGAAACACCTGTTTGTGTTGATGGTCACGCTTGATTTGAAGAGTGAGTCGAGATAAAGATTCCATGAAGGTCCAAATCCTAACAACAGCAACACGCTCCTGTACACACTAGGAAACACAAGGAATACCTCTAGGAGGCACATCAGTGGGAAAAAAGAACTTTGCTAATCACTCAACTCTAAAACAGAAACACTCCTATTGTATTAATCCTACCTACCCTCCATCACTCAAGTGATGGGGATCAAAGGTATTTTATGACATAGGTTTCTGTTTCAGTGTATCGGATGTGAATGTGTAAGTCTAGGTCAATGTTTTGACTTTTATTATGCATACTCGTTTGCTAATTACTCTTGCTCTTTATTTATTTTTTATTATTTTTGTGAGTATAAGGCTTTATATGTACATTCCCTATTAAGATTGGGAGATTGAGAGGTCAGGGAGGAAGGTTGAGAGGGAAGCAAGTGAATGATGGATGTCAGCAAACACTCCCCCCTTCCTTGGGTAGATCATGCCGCTTGAAATGAGCTCGTCACCCTTTGAAACCAATTGTTCCAGTTGGTGATAGGTGGGGATTTTTGCCAGTAGTTTTCTATTACCTTAGGTGCCTCGTCGAGTTGCAAGGGTGGTAAGGTACTCTCCCACGAACTTGAAGTGGTTCATCAGGTGATTCTTGAACACTGGGAGGTGTGGATTCCTTTGTAGCTTTATGGAGGTCCACTATTGTAGGTCGACGATGTGGAGAAGCTTTTACCTCTATGGATGCATTACATGAGGAGCTAGAAGCTTCATGGGACTCACCCCTTGTTGAGCTAGGTGGAACAAATCGTTCTTTCTTTGGTACCCAAACTAGCTCTGGAGCGGGTGTGTAGCATTCTGTGATTTTTTTCTTTACGCGATTGTCGATTGGTTTTGGAGCTAAAGGACTGGGTTCATATGGATCAGGTGACAGGTAAGAACACAATCTACGTTTTGGCACCCAAATTTGATCATTTCCTCGATAGTAGCCTTGGGCTTCCTATAATCGTTTAGGGATCCAACGCCAGGTTCTCGTACATTTCTTGGGGCGAGTGGTATGTTTCTTACAAGGCTTCTGTTTTTTAGTACTAGCCATGGTCACTAAAGAAGTTTTAGGGACCCACTTGTATGTTTTCTTCATTATATTAGGATGAGTCTTGTCAAAAGCTATATGCATTGCTTGTAGCATATTTAAGGGTACCGACATTTCATCCCCCTCAGGTGTTACCCAGGTCGTCCCCCTATTCCCCCAAGTGTCTATGGTTGCTGCTAGGTGGACCCAATCCACATTATCCGACTCAGTCATCCTAGGTACTACATCCATATAAGGAGAATCTTCCCCAACATCAGTTTCCGCTTTACACGTATAACAATACTGCAATGGGGCCGAGTGAACTGTGGTGTCAGATCTATGATCAATTATAAACCTGTTTCCTAGAGGATGTGCTCGACCCGCAACAAGATCCACTTAAATGACATAATCTTGGAACTGCAAGTAGACATGGTTCTTAGACCAGTCATGCACCATTTTTGCTTCCCTCATGAAAGGACGTCCTAAGATCATCTCAGATGCCATAGTGTGCTTGGAGAAATCCATAACAATGAAGGTAACCCTTATTTTATGTCCAAACACCTTGATCTTGAGATCTTCTAGCATCCCAATAGGTTTAACAATAGACCCATTGGCCATCTTCACTACTCTAGTTGTGGTCGCAAGGTGAGGTCTTCCCATAGTTTCCCATCAATTTTTAGTCACAATGCTAACCCCAACGCCACCATCAAGGATTCCCTTCACAATTAATCCCTTAGTAGTGATTGGTATGGTCGCATTGGATTATCACCCTCAAAATATTGTCCCAAATTGTTAACATGTATTTCTATAACAAGGTTCTCATCTAGGTTGGGTTGTGGATCTAAGTGTTCCTCCTCTATTGGCATCTCCCCAACTCCATCCATCTGTGCAACTTGTGGTAGCCCAAACTTTAGTTCTCCATTGAGGAAGGCTTGAAGAGCTGAGACTAGCCCAGGGTCTTTATATAGTTTGGACATGATAGTGGTTCTAACTTCTGAAGACATAAAATCCATCAATTTGGCAATGTTTAAAGGACTTCAGTCCCTTGACGTGGGGAAGATGGGATTTCCATTTCTTTGATAGGATCAGGTAGTCCCTCTGTAAACATTCTTTCCATCAAGAAGTGAGTACGTCCACTTTCCCATGACTTTAAGTCACTTTCTTCTTGGATGACACTAGGTATGGCTAAGGGTCTATGGACTTGGTGAGGTTGTTTTTGCGCAGGGAACACGGTGTCTGTAATCTGAATCTGCCTAGGTGCTGGTTCTAGATCCCTTTGGGTATCTTCTACCAAACTCCTTAATTGCTTGACTCGCTCAATCTCCTCTGTAGGGTTTGGGTAAGTTCCTATCTTCTTTTTGGATCCTGGCCATTGTGGCTCATGAAGATCTTCCTTGTTGGTTTCTATGTTAGTGGTCGTTTTGGTCTCCATGGTTTCACCTGAATCAGAATCTTCTTCAGCGTCGTTCATATATACGGGGTCGTCACCAGTCCCTATGTTGGTCTTTGAACTGGGGTCTGACTTCGCTGCTTTTTGCGATCTCTTTCTTCGTGTTTTCTTCTTTTTGTGAGATTGGGAAATTGATGCCGTGTCTCTTTGCTCAAGAATATAATTTTGTTTTTGGAGCATCGATCGTGTGAGTACGTTTACTGGTACCACGGCTGTACTTGGTGATGGCTCCTCGGTAACTTCAATCAAGTTTAATGGCGTGATATTCGGTGCATTTGGATTATTTGGACATTGGGCAATCAAATGATCTATGCCACATCGATTACACATGAGTATCGGCATTGTAGACGTGCTCGCTTGATTGGTTTGCATTAGTGTGGCGTTCTTTTGTAGCCTAACAGGACACTCGGCTACACGATGTGGACCTCCACACTCATAGCATTGAAGAGGCGGTCTCTTAGCAGTGTAATTGATATTCTGGCCTCTTGTAGCAAGAGCAGCTACTTGATATACAGGCTTGACTTGTCCCCAATAGTCCTCCATGTAATATTGTGGAGTTTCTTCAAGCACATCCATCCCATAGGCGATATTAGGATCTATATCTTCCTCATAGACTTCCAAACAAGAAATAGATGACTCACAACCCACTTGATTCACAGAAGTGATTCTCGGATGTGGTGGTTGCGGTCCTAGCACTGGAGGTGGTAAGGGTGTTGTTTGAACAACATTTTGGGCCCTAGGGACCATGTGTTGTGCTGTTTGTTCAAGAGGTGGGGCCGGCATCAAGGCAGGCACTCGAGGTGTGTCTGTCCATGCTAAGGTTGGTCTATTGGCCATCGCGCGCTTAAATACTATGCAATCCTTAGCTTGATGACCATACCTTCTACATGCATTGTAGTTCCCATTGAATTTTACTCTAAAAGTAGGGCAGTCACTGGTACTATGCGGTCCATAGCATACTGAGCACCCTTGCTGCTCCCTTCTTGGATACATATGATTGTTTTGCGGAGCACGATTGTCTGTAAGAATCTCTTGAATAGCCTTGGTGAGATCTACTAGAGTCATCTCAGATATCTTTGGCTCCTTAGCAATAGGCTTTAGGGTCATTGGCTGATGCCCTGATGCTTGCGAGCTAATAGATTTAGGCTCAACAGACACTCTTTCTCCTTGAATCATTAAATTATCCTCCAATTGGATCGCATTGGTGGTGACTACTTCCCAAGTGGTGATACCTCTAATGACTAGGCCATTGTAGATATCCTCATGTCGTAATCCCCTAATGAATCTATCAAGCAATTGGTTATTGTTGAAGCGCTCATTTGGATTACAACGAGAATTCAAATGCTTCAAGCGACTTATAAAGTCTCTCACCGACTCTCCTTCCTCTCGTTGGGCTTTCTGAAGCTGAGAGGCTACACCCCAAAGCACTCCCTCTCGTATGTATTCTTTTAAGAACAATCTCCTAAGAGTAGGGTAAATCGTTTTTTCTTCCACCCTTAGGGTTCTATACCAATCCCCAGCCTTTCCACTTAAGGTTAGGCTTAAAACATTGCTCTTATGTAGGTCATTGTGTTCTCCTAGAGAATCGCATATTTGTTCAAACACTTCGATATGCTTTCTCACATCCCCGTCTCCACTAAATTTTTGTGTGAGCTTGGCTATTTGTACTGCCTTACTTCTAGGCTCTCTATCAGGCGTGTTACGCATATTCTCAGCAATAGATCGACCAATAGCTTGAGCAAATGTTGCCAAGTCACCTAAGTGAGCAGGCACCGTGGGTGAAGGTGCTTTAGAGACTACATGTGGAGTAGGTATTGGCATTGGGCTTGGCGCATAGGAAGCCCTTGGGTTCCACGTTGGGTATGATGTTGTGCCATGTGGTGGTCCATAGTTCATATGGGTGGCCTTAGGCATAGCAGACGTTGGATGTGACATGCTAATGCTAGCCGGTATAGTCCCATGGAAATAAGAACTTGTGTATTGTGGTTGTGGAGCATAGGTAGTTGAAACAATGGGAGGGGTAGGGACTACATGAGTACGTGGACCCATAGGTGCATACGATTGGTTCGCACTTGTAGGTACTATTGCAGGCATTGAGCTACCATGTAGCGGTGCTTTACTAACAAACGAGGTCCATGGCGTGTTTCTTGGCATGCCCATCATTGGGGTAGGCATGGTAGCCGTGGTGTCATCAAGGGAAAGATGAGCTAGACTTGGAAAAGTAAAGCTATCACTTGTGGGCTCAGATTGCATTGAGACCCCTGGAGAAACAACATATGGGGGATCGATGGGACTCACTGGGGGAGTCTCCATTTGTGATAGAGTGGGTTGTTTCCCTTTTCCCGTGTCTAAAAATCGCATAGGACCCGTCGAAGGTATGTTTATTCCTCGATTTTGCCTCTTGGACTGGATAATCCTATGGATGACATTGCAGATCATGTGTTGTTGTTCCTCTAGACTAGTGGCACTAGATGTAGATTGTACAACTTCTAACCAACCCACATGGTATGTGTAGCCCATGTATAGGTCGGTCAAAGTCTCTGTGTGTAGGTCATATTCCTAATTTTCATTGAGAAATACCCCGTCCAAACTTGGTGTACTAGAGGGTTGCCGTGAGGTGGATGCAATGTTGCTTCCCGTGTTTTGACTTTTAGTCACCGCTACCTTAGACGCGACTTTGGAAGGTGGTAGCTCGGTAGGGCCCTCATTAAATGAGGTAGGTAGAATGTCCACGTGGACACTCTGAGGGAGTGTGGGGTCTACAGGATATGTGAATGGTGATTCTACTTCCCCACCCCCTTCGTTTACTTCACTAGCTGTAGGTTCAGAGCGCGTAGCTCTACTAAAAGTTCCCATCAAACGGCTAAAAACACTAGTTCCAGGTTGTTGGGCCCAGCTAGGTACGGTTTCATTTGTTCCCCCGGGGCTTTGTGTAAGATGCTCTTCCATAATATCGTAGTCAGAGGAAGAGTCGCTAGCCGCTATATTTGGGTCTTGGGTTGCACTACCTTGGGTCCCCGCCGAGGGCGTAGACCCTAGCGTGGAAGGATAGTGAGTACCCCCGTAAATCGAAGCACTAGCTAGTTGTTCGGACTCTAGCACACGACCAGAGCGTAGATACATGTGCTTTGGGTGCCCTACAAGTGTTCGCAAGTACCCTCAAAGGTTACTTGCTTTGTTTTGTGGGCGTTTTGCACTCCGTTTTCTTCTTGATTTTTTCTTGTTTTTGATCTTTTTTGAATGTTTGATTTTTTTGATTGAAGTGTATGATAGCTCGAAACGAGCGTATCACTTAAAGGGTCGCTGTGTGATTTACATCACAATTTTCGGGCATCTGACGTTCCGTTGGTCCTCAAAAATCATTTTTTAGCTACGTGTGAAGCTAAAATTCATTTTTTTAAAAGACGACTGAGGCCTAGGCCTGAGCGTGAGCTTGGGTTTGGGTCTGGGAGATATTCCCGATCCTGGTCCTACCTTTAAATTTTTTTTAATTTTTTTAATTTTTTAATTTTTATTTTTTTAAAAGGATAAGGTCGCCGCGGCCTGCGCGAGAGCACACACACACACTCTATCTACCTACTTCTAACTAATATACCTACTCTTACACACTAACACACTCTATTAACTCTCACTAATCTACTTCCTACTTACTGTACATAGGAAACTAACTACCTTAATACACAGAGAATAAACACAAAACCTTTGAAATCTCTATTAACAAAGAAAACTAACTACCTTAATACACAGAGAATAAACACAGTACCTTTGAAAACTCCATTAATTAAAAAAACACACAGTATAACACCAAATCCCTCTTCTCAACACACACACACACACACTCCTTCCTTACCTTTCCTATAATTGAAATTGCACTACGGAGAAGCACAGAGTGCTACTCGAGCTTCATGTATGGCACTCCCCGGCAGCGGCGCCAAAAATGTGCGTGTATGTCGCACGTGTCAATGCAAGGAACTTGCCGATACACCGTGTGCGAGCCACAAATGGATCCAAGCACACAACAAGCCTAAACTAGTAAGCTCAAAGAAGGCGATGGTGTGTCACTCACCGCTCTACGCTTGCTTCGTGGAGGATTCCTCGCCGCGAAGAAGAAGGAGACGCCGCTACGCCGCGCTCAACCGCTTTACCGCCGTCGTGCCTTCGTAATGCTCGATCGCCCACACACTCCCTCTCTCTCCCTCTCTCACTCTCTCTCTCTCTCTCACACACACAAAGAGATGAAGAAGAAGAAGAAGGAGATGGAGCAAGAGCACTCTTCAATTGCACAAATGAGAGAATGAGTGAATTTTAGGTTTAGTTGACTTTTATATGAGCTCGCCCCATTCACACTTGGGCGCCCATGCTTAGCCAACTAATCCCTTGAATGTTCCAGTTAGAGTGCGCCTCTCATCGGCGAACACTCTTACCCTTTTCCTATTGGACCGACAAGCCCGGTACCTGGCTCTACCAAATAAATAATACAATGTCCGCCGTAGGTTACAACGTCCGTCGTAGGTGATAGGGTGTCCGTGAGCCGTGAGGGTTAACATTTTGGGACCAGTTCGGATTGTAGCAGGAGGAGTGGAATCGGAAGTGGAAAAGTAGGTGGAAGCAGAGGTGGAAAAGCAGGCGGACTTGGATGTTGCAGCAGAAAACGCAGATGCAGAAGGGGATGCTGGGGAGCAAGTTATTTGATCAAGGGATTGTGGGTCCAAGTCAGCCTATGGCTCTAGCCACCGGGCTGTGCCAAGTGTTAAGCCTAGGAAATTTTGGATGTTTTACCTTAGTGGAAGTTGGAATGTTAACTTTTGTATTCTGGGATTCCAAGGGGTGTTCTTGGGAAAGGGCGTTGCCCATTAGTATTCTTGAACTATGTAACTGTCGATCAATGTCTTCTTGGGAATGTGAAAGCGGAAGTTATGGCTGATTTAGTGTGTTGTCAGTTTCTCTGTTCTGTTCCAGTTCCAGTTCCATTCTGATTCGTGTGTTTGTCTATTCTGAATGTCTATGTCTTAAACAAACATCAACCACCACAATCTATTACAATAGTTCAAGTCGAGCAAAATTGGCTAGGCGGAATGGATGTTTAGATCACTGTCCAGCTAGCCAATGTTACAACCAAAAGAGCACTTGTGGACAGTGGAGAACGTGTCAACGCTATGCAATGTTCAACCTACCTAAAACTATCAAAGTCTATGATCAAAACAACTTAGATTGAGTTAAAAATGGCTAATAGGAAAACCATGGTTAGTTTGGGACATGCCAATGTTTCCATTAAGATGTAACCACTGTCCACATCAATTCCACAGTATGGCAGATACAAATCTCAACAAGAAAATCATTTTGGGAGTTTCATGGATGCAAGCTGACAAGGCTGTTACCGACTGGCAAGATGACACTAGATTACTATCTCAAGAATAAGCCTTATGTCGCGTCCTTCGCACAAACAGATCACATTTGGGATGAACAACCGCATTCAGACGACTCCGATACAAAAGACAAACACTCCACATAAAGATAACAATTACCTAAAAGAAATTGTATATAAAGGGTTACAAATGTCTGGATCTGGAAGTCAATCATGGCATTAAAGCCGTAAAAGATATGGAGTCACAAAATAATGCCTGCCAATCACTCTTGTCCCTTGCTAAAATACAACTCCCCAATTAACTGAACATCACATCATAAACAACACCATTGGTAAAGTACCAAATGAAAACTTCATGTTTCAACTAGCTTACCAAACTACAAATGGATTCCCAAAAATAACTGGAAAAGCCCAAAAGGGTCAATAACAATAACATGGGAATGGAGACAGAAAGCATCAAATGGCCACAATAACATGGGAATGGAGACAGAAAGCATCAAATGGCCACACTTTGTTGCATTTTTCCAAAACAAGCCTAAAATGGATCCCCAAAGTCCAACCAAATCATCTATTGGACATACACAAGATAATCAGCAAACCAAGCATTTAGGAGAGGTCATTACATCTTCAACAACTTCTGTTCGATAAACGCATCATGGATGAAACTTCGCCATCAAAAACCACCAAACAATTGGTTCAATATCCACATCTTGCACAACACTGTGTTACCCAATGCATTTCTTCTTTAAGCATGATGGATCCATCTTACACGACCTTGGATAGACACGTTGCTTTCGCCCATGCACATTGCACAAACCTTCATCTGGGAGACGACTCCGAATGGGAAGGGGGGAGTAACAGTGGCTACAATAGCTGAAGCCACATATTAGGTTGCAAGATATTGAGATATTATGTGTAAATGTATAAAGTGTGTTTGAAATTTTCTATTTTTTTATAATTTTTTACTCTTATCTGGCAAAGAATTGGACCATATTGGCAAATTTTGATGAAGGAGATACTTAGAGTGAGGGTATGTACATATGAGTGTGAGGAATAATTTTTGGCCAATTAATAATACCTTTTAGTAATTTTATTTCTTTTTTAACCTAATAGTGATTAAAAAATTAATAAATAGAGCCAAGAATTTTGGATTTGAGATTTGAAAGAAAATGTTGAACCTACAAAGCAAAAGCTTTGAGCATGTCAAATACGGAGGGATTTGACACATGTCAAAATTGTTGGGTGGTAAAACCCAATGTGCCACTCCTAAGTATTCGGCGGTCAAAGACTGGACAAGGAACTAACACTGACCATTCTTTCTACATAAAACAATAAGGACTCATAACCCTAAACAATATTGCGTTTGGAGTTCACCCAACCCTATGTCTTCTCTCTTATTCTCTCTTCTCCATTGTTACACACACACACACACACACACACACACACACGCTCTCGCTCGCACACTTCAATTGGTATCAGAGCTCAAGGATTGGAGAGCACCATTAGAGCTCGACAGGGAATCAGGCGGTGAAGTAGCAAAAACTGCAGCACGTTTTTGCAGATTTGTTTTTTGCCTATCAAAAGGTTTGCATTCAAACCAATTCTCGCATGTTTTGACCGATTTTTTGTCCTCTTCAACTTTGTAGAAGAAATTTTTCTCAAAATATTCAATGATTTTAAGATACGTCACTCAGACTGCCTACATGTCCTGAGAAGAACATGTTGCAGATTTGTTTTTTGTTGGAATAAGCAATTCAGGTCGATCCCCCCGCTCCATAGTTGTTTTTGCGTGCTCTATAACTTTGCAAAAGGAAGTTTCCGCAAAATTTTCACGGTTTGAGAGATATTCAGTTTAGATAGGAGGGTGGTCTACTTTTGTCGGTTCTTCTGTGTACAAGTTTTCATCGTTGCACTCTTTTTGCAATCTCTGTCACATACATATTTGATGTAAGATCTTTAGGGTCTGTTAAATCAGAAAAATTGTCGCATCACTTATAGAAAAGGGTTTCTATGGTTGATGTGAGATATTATGCGGTTTATGTATTGTGAATGAAATATGCAAAGCCTATTGTTGAGGGCATGGTAAGGTTTTATTGTGCTAGGGGATTATCAAATGTGGAGATTCTTTTGGTGATACAGGTTTTGGAGCGAGCCCCCGACATCCCCATAGTTCCGGGATTGACATATGATGTATATTTATGCGGCTAGTGCAATATTGGTGTGCATATGCTAACTCGCCATTAATGGCATTGCTGTCATCTTTATGCATATGCGTTTGACAGTGTTTAGTTGGTTAGAGACACTCTTCGTGAGTTGGAGACATTGACAATGACAGTTCTTTGAGATTCTGTCATGCCAGTTTAGCCACTTGGAGCATCATTTCAATCATTGTACACATTTGTATTGGGCTCATAAGTCAATTTACTGGGGATACTCTGCCAAAAAATTTCAGGTTTTCTATCATTTTGTTTAGTGCAGTGGATCTATCATTTTTGTTCCTTGTCGAGTGATGGCTTCATCATCAAAGAACTCTTTGTGCGACATTGAGAAGTTAGATGGCACTAACTACCCATTTTGGAAGGAACAAATTTACAATGCCTTAGTACAAAAGAAGCAAATTTGACTCATAAAGATGAAGGGGATAAAGCCTGAGGATATGGATGAGTATGATTAGGAGGAGCTGGATGAGCTTGCCAGGTTCACCATCATGCTAACTTTGTTAAAGAAAATGTACTTTAACGTGAATATGGAAAAGACTAGCTATGAGTTTTGGAAGAAGTTATGTATGTTCTTGCTAGTTACGTTGCCAAAAACTTGGGATACTTTTTACTCAATCATAAGTAACTCATCACCTCCTGATGGTTTAACATGTGCTGATGTTGAGGGCAATTTGCTTATTGACGAGGTTAGTAGGAAGAATCATTGATGCTTCTCGTGGTACTGGCAATGCTCTCGTTGTTTTTGGTCGATCACACAAAAAGGACAAGAAAAATCAGAGAGAAAAATTTTGTAGCAAATAATGTGGCCAAAAAGACATTAAGTGCTATCATTGCACAAAAGAAGGATCTGTGTCTTGGTGGGAAACATTTTCAAAATCCTCCCTTGCTAGTTTGTACGCAAATTGTCAGATATTGCTTCTTTAGTAATCTTTGGAAGGCCAGGAACCGCCGAATTTTGGACAGTGACCTACTGTGGCTAGCTTCTCAGAGATAGTACATGAAAGTAAGGAAATAATATTTGCGATAGGAAAAGGGCAAAACTCGGATGATTGGATTAGAGTGAGTCTCGCCATCCGATCGAGCTATCTTGTGTAAAGGTTAGTTAATAGTTTGGTACTGTGGTATGACTGATGTAATAATTTGTCACTCATGGCTCGAGATGAGCTTGAGGTGGATTTGTATATTTCTTGAAGGACTTCTAATACAATCACTCACACAAGAGAGTTTTGCTTTTTTTTTTTTTTAATTTGAAAGGAAAACTTTTGCATGTGTAATTTAATTTGCAAAATATCTGCTTGCGAATTGGCTTTAAGGGATTTGTATATGTTTGGGATCCAAAACACTAGCTAGTCGTGTGCACGGGTGTGTGTGTGCACATGTGTCCTTTTCGGGCATTTAAAAGGTAGAGAGTATTGAAAAAGGGGCACATGCACGTGTTTGTGGGTTCCTTTGTGCGTCATTGCTTGAGACATTTTTTTTTTGCATATGGGGAGCTTGTGAGCGCTAGGGAAAGTGCAAGATGGCTGGGGTTGGTTTATTTGTTCTTATAGTTTTTGCAACAACCTGAAAAGACATTGCTTTGCATGCCTACACTTGCTTGCCAAACACCTGGCTAACTTAATTGTAACAAATAAAGAAAGCCTCAAAAGAGGGGAAAAAAAAAAGTGAATGATTGAATCTACTTCTTTCTCTTTATGAAAATCTTGTCAAGTCCTTTTGATAGAGGGAAGGTACATTTTTTTTTTCTATACTCACAATTATGAGTTCAGACATATTATATTAACTAAAAAAGAATACAATTGCCCTCAAGCATTACATGTGCCTTTTTGGGGGTGTTTTTTTTTTTTAAGGAGGTGTGTGTGTGTGTGTGTGCGCGCGCGCTTGCTAGGGCTCCAAATGAGGCTTGTACATAACCATAGAGGGAAGGTACATCTTACACAAACACACAAGCACATACACATCTTTCTTGAAGTTTAGAGTGTGGGAATGGTTCAAACTTAAGAGTGGGGTAGCATTCTAGTGCTAGCTGGAATGCTATGTACACTACATCCAAATTCTATGGCACAAGAGACACCAAGGTGGAGCAAAGTGCCAATACCTACTTTAAAGGCAAAGATGCTCAAACATTCTATAGCCTTGAAAGTATTGGGCCCATCTAGTGAGATGAGGCCCATGTCTTTTGGCTTAAATATGTCGAATGTCACCATAAGCATCAGACATAACACTAATACGTGATCCGCGCGTTGCTGTGGTTAGAACATGCATGTCTTCTATTCTTACTACTACAAAGGTAGAAAATTATATAGATTCTATTCTTCTCCATGTATACATTCTCTTGCATCTCAAAAAAATAATTCACAACATCTCTCTATGGATTCTCAAAAAAAATTGTACATGCAAGAGGCAACAAATATTCTTGAGAGAGAGAGAGAGAGAGAGAGAGAGAGAGAGAGAGAGAGAGAGAGAGAGAGAGAGAGAGAGAATTAAACAACAGCAAGCACATAGAGAACTATCCATAATTCTCCTCCTCCTCCTACTGTTCTCTATTTAATTGGATAGGAGGAGGAGGAGAATTATGGATAATTATGGATAGTTCTCTAGGTGCTTGCAGTTGTTTAATTCTCTCTCTCTCTCTCTCTCTCTCTCTCTCTCTCTCTCTCTCAGAGTACCCAAAACAAAATTTAAATACTAAATTTCTTTACATTTTGTAGGTTTTCTTACCTTCTAATTTAAAATTTAGAGGTAAAATTTCAAAATTTGTAGGTGACATTAAACTTTTTTCTTGAGATTCGCTCCCAAGTCATGAAATCTCCAACGTTTTTGGTGTTTTCCAAACAATAGAAGTCCCTTCTTGTTAAGCAGCATGCTACACACACACACACACACACACACACACACACACACACACACACACACACACACACACACAGTCTGATTGTTTAAGAAAAAAGAGAGCTACAGAGGGCTTGCTAGCTCCATAATGAAGGAAAGTTAAACCTGAAATAGCTTCTCCATGGAGCTGTTGCGCATCTTTGGTCAACATGGAAAACGATCATGCCTATGTGTACCACATTTGAGAGATGCATTTGGCCATGGAATGGCCATGGACGTGCAGAAGATGTGTAGTGCCATTGACACCCAATGAGCCATCTTGTGAGGAGTACCATCGCCACTCAGTTGCACTCACATCGAGCTTGTATGCTAAAGATGGATATTCCGAGCCTTTAAAAGAGGTGAAAAGAAGCATAGCTCATGTTTGCTCATTGGTTGACTGATACATTAGAATCAACATTCTTGACTCCATGGGATTGGCCCTTAACTTGATGTAGGAAGAGATGAGAATGGTTTACAGACATCAAAGCATGTTGCTGGCCATCAACCTTCAAAGGATCATTTCCATACCCATCCCGCATTCACACAAATCAATATTTCAAGAAACCATTAATGTGTTAGACATCACGCAAGGTCTAGATGAGGGAGAATCTCCCTCATCACCATCATTAATGGCATCTTCAAAAAATAATGCGTAAAGCATCGCGACACCTTTTTCTCCCTACTTAAAGCTTCAAAGATTTCATCTCTTGTAACAATGACATTGTGTATCCCATGCTAGAAAAGGAGCTGTTGGAATTAGGGTTGCAGAGAAACACACACAGCTTGGAGAAGATGAAGGAAGCTCAAGGCACACAATAGAGAGTGTATAACTTAGTGTGCAATAGAAAGATAGATAGCCCTAGAGTGATGGGCGTATATACAATGCACGGGGGAAAAAACCTCCTAAAGAGGGGAAAAATGCCCTAGCGTATATGGTAACAAATTTCCCCTGGAGTGATGCGGTGAACGAGAGCTGGCACATGAGTAAAGGGAAGTGCCATGCCCTAAGGACATGATCAGTCCACAAAGGGGAGTAAGCCCAAAGCTTTGCCAAAAGCTTCAAGCTTCTCACGAGACAATGCCTTTGTGAAAAGATCTGCAAGGTTGTCCTGTGTTGGCACATAAGCCAAGCTGATCTCTCCTGTTGAGAGCCTCTCCCTAACATAGTGGGAATGCACCTCAATGTGCTTTGTGCGAGCATGAAAAATTGGGTTCCTCGCAACTGCCAATGCGCTCTGACTGTCAGTGTAGATAGTGTTGGGAGTGTCCTCTCCAACACCCAAATCAGCCATAAGGTGTCTGAGCCATACACACTCAACCGTAGTTGTGAAGATTGCCATGTACTTAGCCTCACAACTCAAAGTGGCCACAGTAGGTTGCTTCTTGCTCAACCATGATATAGATGAACTGCCAAGCATGAAACAAAAACCACTTGTGGACACTCACGTATCAAAACAAAAACCACTTGTGGACACTCACATGTCAAAACAACCAGCCCAATATGAGTCCAAAAAAGCATGTAAGTTTGGCGGCAATGATCCCCCCTTGGGATAAAACAAGCCAAGATGTAAAGTGCCACTAAGGTAGCGAAAAATCCTCTCGACAGCCTGCCAATGCTTAGACCCTAGGCTATGCATAAATCTGCTGACCTGTGAGACTGCAAACTGAATATCTGGCCTCGTGTTGCATACATAAATGAGGCAGCCAACAGGAGTTTGGTAAAGAGTGACATCACCAGGATTGCCAACATCATGTAGACTCAACTTCATGTTAAGTATGGAGCCTGATTTACCCTTTGTAATTTTCTGTGGTAAAAGCGCACATTTGTAAGGCGCCCATTATGAGGAGAAGCCATCGTGCGTGAAGGAAAATCACTCACCGGAAACCAAAATTTTCATGGACAAGAATCATGGGCAACTTTAAAGGCCTCGGGGGCAGAGGCCCCCGAGACTTTCTTTTTTCGTCGGAATATTCTTTTTCGCCGGAATATTATGGCCGGACGGCGGCCGGAAAGTGGTCGAAAAACAACCGGTCGGTTGGCCGGTGGCCGGTAGTCAATGGCCGATGGCCGGTGGTCGGAAGTCAATGGCCGGTGGCCGGTGGTCGAAAGTCAATGGCCGGTGGCCGGTGGCCGAATTCAATGGTCGGTGGCCGAATTCAAAAGCGGACTTGTCTTCTCAGGGGCGGCTACACATGGGCGGATTGGAGGGTCCGATTTGGACTTATTCGCACAAGGGCGGCTACACATGGCTATCTCTCATAAGAGAGGGCAGCCCTTTTGGCCTATAAAAGGAGGCCATTTCTACACACATTTCATAGTGGGAAGTTGATGCAACAAGGTGAGTGTGAGGTGGTGAGAGTGAAGCAAGGCGGGAGCTCCATTAAGGGTATAATCCCTTTGTAAATTACTTCTTGTTTTGAAGTACTAAAGCCATTGAGTGGCTGCTTTCCCGTGGACGTAGCCCACATTGGGTGAACCACGTATATCGTGTGTACTCTCTCTCTCTCTCTCTCTCTCTACTCTATAATCTCGTGTATGTAAATCTATCTCTCTCCATTAAGTAATCTACTCAATTATCTATTTAGCTACATCTTATTTCCTAACAACTGGTATCAGAGCAAG
Source organism: Adiantum capillus-veneris (assembly GCF_014529385.1). Classification (NCBI taxonomy): domain Eukaryota; kingdom Viridiplantae; phylum Streptophyta; class Polypodiopsida; order Polypodiales; family Pteridaceae; genus Adiantum; species Adiantum capillus-veneris. The sequence goes on along the minus strand of NC_140931.1, from coordinate 138,808,103 downwards.
GTTTGCTCGTAGCTAAATTATCTCAAGGAAAGAATTCCTTGAATTGAGTGGGAGTTATGGCGGAGGAAGGGAAGCTCAAGATTGAGAAGTTCAACGGCAAAAACTACCAACATTGGAAGATGCAGATTGAAGACTATCTCTACCAGAAGGACCTCTATTTGCCACTAGGCGGTCTTGCGAAGAATCCCGCAACAATGGCAGATGAAGCATGGATTGTCCTTGATCGAAAGGCACTGGGAACAATCCGGTTAAGCTTGGCGTCAACGGTGGCCTTCAATGTTTCGGAGATGAAGACCACGGAGGACTTGATGAAGTCACTTGACGACTTCTACGAGAAACCATCGGCATCCAATAAGGTATTTCTTATGAAGCGTCTGTTCAATCTAAAGATGACAGAGAATGGTTTAGTTGCAGAACACCTAAATGACTTTAACACAAACATAAGTCAACTTAGATCAGTGAAAATCAATTTCGATGACGAAGTGCGAGCTCTCCTTATACTATCATCTCTACCGGATAGTTGGGACAGCCTTGTGGTGGCTATAAGTAATTCTATCTCTGGCACAAATACTCTTAAGTTTGATGATGTTGTGGGTGTTCTCCTAAGTGAGGAAATGCGAAGGAGAAGCACAGGAGAATCATCAAGTGTTGCACTATCAGTGGAAACAAGAGGAAGGCTTAAGGAGAGGTTCAAAAACCAAAAGGGTCGTGATCGCTCAAGGCGGAGCAAGTCACGCACAAAGTCAGTTCTTGAATGTTGGAACTGCGGCAAGAAAGGCCACGTCAAGAAGGATTGCTGGTCCAAGAAGAAGAAGGAGACAGAGTCTCAAGACAACAAGCCAACATCGGAGGCCAATGTGGCAGGTAAAGTAGAGCAAGATGCTCTAATTCTCTCATTAGACAATGTGTCTAATTCCTGGATAGTAGATTCCGGGGCTTCATTCCATGCGACACCACACAAGCAACATTTCCAAGACTACACCAAAGGTAATTTTGGGTATGTATACTTGGGAGATGATGCAGCTTGTGAGATTGTCGACAAAGGTACAGTTTCTGTCAAAACTGCTAACGGAAATGAATGGAAGCTTAAAGATGTTAGGCATGTTCCTTCTCTTCGCAAAAATTTGATCTCTACAGGACAATTGGACGATGAAGGTCACAACATTGCATTCGGAAACAAACAGTGGAAGATCTCAAAGGGATCTTTGGTGGTTGCCAAGGGTGAAAAAGTCGGTACACTTTACTTGTGTACTGTTAGCACGCAACCTTCAGCTTGTGCAGCAACTACAGAAGTTGACAGTGCGGTGTGGCACTACTGACTTGGGCATATGAGTGCCAAAGGAATGCAAATCCTTCAAACAAAGAAGCTTCTACCAAGTTTGAAAGAAGTGGACTTAGAGTTCTGTGAAGATTGTGTTTATGGTAAACAAAAGAGGGTAAAATTTCAAAAATCAGGAAATGAAAGAAAAAATAAAAAACTTGATTTGGTTCATTCTGATGTTTGGGGTCCTGCAAGTACGCCATCACTTGGTGGCTCATTGTACTATGTAACATTCATAGACGATGCGACTAGAAAAACATGGGTTTATGTCATGAAGAATAAATCCGATGTATTTTCCATATTTCAAAGGTGGAAAGCCTTTGTGGAGAATGAAACATGTACCAAGGTTAAATGCCTCAGATCCGACAATGGAGGCGAATATTGCAGCCAAGCTTTTGAAAGCTTTTGTGCTAGCAATGGCATTCGGAGGCAAAGGACAACCCCAAGGACACCTCAAAAAAATGGGATTTCGGAAAGGATGAACAGGACAATCATGGAACGAGCACGAAGCATGCGGCTACATGCAGGCCTACCGCTTGAGCTTTGGGCGGAAGCTGTAAGTACGTCTGTGTACTTAATCAATCGGTCACCCTCAACGGCATTGGATGGGGGAGTTCCAGAAGAGGCATGGACAGGTAAACCGGTGAATTATGCATTTCTCAAAGTGTTTGGGTGTGAGGCTTTCATGCACATAGATAGAAGCCTAAGATCAAAGCTAGATGCAAAGTCCAAAAAGTGTTTCTTCATTGGCTATGGAGAAGGAGACTTTGGGTATCGCCTATGGAATCCTGAAGATGGTAAAATCTTAAGGAGCAGGGATGTAATTTTTAACGAACAAAATATGTACAAAGATTACTTGGAAAGAAAACAAACAAAAGAAACAGGTGATGAGTACATGGAGCTTGAGGACGGTGAAGACTCAAGGACTGCAAACGGTGACAATGTGCAACAACGTCAACCAAATGAGGAGCCTCAACCTATTCCCCGAAGATCTACAAGAGCAAGTAGACCTCCAGAAAGGTTTGTTCCTTCCTTCAACCATCTCTTGATCTCAGATTCTGGAGAGCCCGAATCATATGAAGAAGCTATGCAACATGAATCCAAAGAAGAATGGACGAAGAGCATGCAAGTGGAGATGGACTCACTATATCGCAACCAAACATGGGAGTTGGTTGAGTTGCCTAAAGGTAAGCGGGCACTTCAAAACAAATGGGTGTACAAGCTAAAGGAAGAAGAAGGTAGGAAGAAAAGGTACAAGTCTAGGCTTGTGGTAAAAGGTTTTTCTCAAAAGAAAGGTATTGACTTCAATGAAATATTTTCTCCTGTTGTAAAAATGAACTCAATTAGGCTTGTCTTAAGCCTTGTGGCTGCTCATGATCTAAATCTCGAGCAAATGGATGTAAATATGGCATTCCCTCACGGTGACTTAGAGGAGGAAATCTACATGCTTCAACCAAAGGGGTATGAAGTAAAAGGTAAGGAGAAAATGGTTTGCAGATTAAAAAAGAGCTTGTATGGTTTAAAGCAAGCATCAAGACAATGGTACTTGAATTTTGATCGATGGATGTTGGATCATGGATTCACAAGATGCAACTCGGATCACTGCGTCTACATGGAGAATTTGGGAGATGGGAAATTCATCATCCTAATGTTGTATGTTGATGACATGTTGATTGCAAGTGCTAACATGCAGGACATCAAAGACCTAAAAGAGGAGCTGTCCAAATCTTTTTCAATGAAAGATTTAGGTGCTGCAAAGAGGATACTTGGTATGAAAATATCAAGGGACAGGACGAAGAAGACAATAAAGCTATCTCAAGAAGATTACATCAAGAAGGTACTAGAAAGGTTTGCAATGCAAAATGCAAAACCAGTTTCTACACCTTTGGCTGGTCATTTTAAACTAACGAAGGATATGTGTCCAAAGACACAAGAGGAGATAGCCTATATGTCTAAAGTTCCATATGCTGCAGCGGTAGGTTCTCTAATGTATGCTATGGTCTGGACAAGGCCAGACATTGCACATGCAGTGGGAGTTGTGAGTAGGTTCATGGACAACCCAGGTAAAGAGCATTGGCAAGCTGTGAAGTGGATACTTAGGTATCTAAAAGGGACAACAACAAATGCTTTGTATTTTGGAGGAACTGATATTTTTCTAGAAGGGTATACTGATGCAGATATGGCAGGTGACAAAGATACTCGAAGGAGCACTACTGGCTATGTGTTCACGGTTGGAGGCACAGCAGTAAGCTGGGCTTCAAAGCTGCAGAAAGTGGTTTCACTTTCTACCACGGAATCAGAGTATGTAGCAATGACGGAGGCAAGCAAAGAAATTATGTGGCTTCACAGATTCTTAGAAGAGCTTGGATTCAAACAAGACAATTGTGTCTTGTACAGTGATAGCCAAAGCGCTATCCATCTTGCGAAGAACTCAGCCTTTCATTCAAGGACAAAGCACATTGAGGTGAGATATCACTTCATACGCACTCTTTTGGAAGAGGGACAGCTAAAGCTAGGAAAGGTGCATACAAGTGAAAATCCTGCAGACATGTTTACAAAGGATAAGAAGCCAGAATGGAAAGCAGTCACAGGTTTGGTTTGGAGATCAGTCTCCAAGTGGGAGATTGTTAAGTATGGAGCCTGATTTACCCTTTGTAATTTTCTGTGGTAAAAGTGCACAAGGTGCCCATTATGAGGAGAAGCCATCGTGCGTGAAGGAAAATCACTCACCGGAAACCAAAATTTTCACGGACAAGAATCATGGCCCCTGAGACTTTTTTTTTTCGTCGGAATATTCTTTATTGCCGGAATATTATGGCCGGACGGCGGCCGGAAAGTGGTCAGAAAACAACCGGTCGGTTGGCCGGTGGCCGGTAGTCAATGGCCGATGGCGGGTGGTCGGAAGTCAATGGCCGGTGGCCGGTGGTCGAAAGTCAATGGCCGGTGGCCGATGGCCGAATTCAATGGTCGGTGGCCGAATTCAAAAACGGACTTGTCTTCTCAAGGGTGGCTATACATGGGCGGATTGGAGGGTTCGATTTGGACTTATTCGCACAAGGGCGGCTACACATGGCTGTCTCTCATAAGAGAGGGCAGCCCTTTTGGCCTATAAAAGGAGGCCATTTCTACCCACATTTCATAGTGGGAAGTTGATGCAACAAGGTGAGTGTGAGGTGGTGAGAGTGAAGCAAGGCGGGAGCTCCATTAAGGGTATAATCCCTTTGTAAATTACTTCTTGTTTTGAAGTACTAAAGCCATTGAGTGGCTGCTTTCCCGTGGACGTAGCCCACATTGGGTGAACCACATATATCATGTGTACTCTCTCTCTCTCTCTCTCTCTCTCTCTCTACTCTATAATCTCGTGTATGTAAATCTGTCTCTCTCCATTAAGTAATCTACTCAATTATCTATTTAGCCATTTCCATGGGAGTGGCAATAGGTTTGCAATCCTCAAGTCCAAACTTACATAGCAATGTCTCTATGTAACTTTTCTGACACAAGGCAATACCACCATCACACTGCTTAAACTGTATACCCAAGTAATGATGCAACAGCCCCAAATCTTTCATCTTGAAAGTAGCATTCAAATCAGCCTTAAATTCAGTAATATGTCTCTCATTTGGTCCGGTGATCAGCAAATCATCGACATAAAGAACCACAATGAGAAGTACATCACCCTCACGCTTTACATACAATGTGCTTTCTGTTGGACTGTTACGAAAGCCTTGTTTGACCAAATGAGTGTCAGCTTTCTCATACCAAGCACGAGGAGATTGCTTCAACCCATACAAAGCCTTCTTACATCTGCACACTTTGTCCTCTTGTCCTTTTATGACAAAATCGCGAGGCTGCGTTACATAAACTTCCTCAAATATGTTACCATTCAAGAAAGCAGTAACAACGTCTGATTGATGTACATCCCAACCAAAATGAGTTGCCAATGCACATAGACAACGCACAGTAGTCATACGACAAGTGGGAGCAAAAGTCTCTTCATAGTCTATGCCTTTTTGCTATGCATAACCCTTTGCAACAAGTCGAGCCTTATGGCGATCAATCTCACCATCCGGCTTGCGTTTCAACTTGTAAACCCACTTCGTACCAATGGCCTTTTCTCCAGGAGGCAAATCACATAAAGTCCATGTATCATTTTCCATGAGTGCATTATATTTTGATTGCATGGAAACCATCCAATTTTTTGAATTATGTGCTTCATCAAAAGACAAAGGCTCCTCAACATCATGTAAGCTAGACACAGCCAAAGCATAACAATCTGATGCATAAGATGCATGGAGAGAGCCTGAACGAGTACAACTAGACAAAGGTGCATCCAATTTACTGTCACGCAAAGTGTGCACCAGCCATTTTGGCATACCTCTAGCCTGCTCATTTTCAACCCTTTCCTTATCAAGTACATCATGTACATCTGCATCAGTAATAGGCTAATCTAAAACATTTTCAGAAACCCATATAGGCTGTACATTTGCCTCATTGGAACTTACATTCGTATTTCCACCAGTGAAAAGAGGCAACAAAGTGTCATAAATGTCCTGTGACCTTACATTATTGTCTCTAGTACATGACAACAAGGGCTGAACAAAATCTTCCACAAACACTACATCCCGTGAAATCAGAATACGTTTTTTTTGCGGATGATACAACCTGTAACCTTTGCTTTCAGCACTATAACCAACAAAACTACATTTGACAGCCTTATCATCCAATTTTCTGCGCTGCACTCGTGGCACCAAAGCATATGCCAAACAGCCAAAAACACGCATGTGCTCAATAGAAGGCTTTCTATCATGCCATGTTTCATATGGAGTAATAGACTGCAAAGCTTTCGTAGGACACATGTTAAGTACATAACTGGCACACATGATGGCCTCAAGCCAAAAAGAATGCGGCAAAGCTTGACCTTTGACCATACATCGTGCCATTTCCGTCAGTGACCTGTTTTTCCTCTCAGCAACACCATTTTGTTGAGGTGTATAAGGCAGTGTACATTGGTGTTTTATCCGACGACTAGTCAGAAATGCATTAAATTCATGAGACATATACTCCCCCCCTCGATCGGAACGGAGGGTGCCCATAGTACATTTCAAGACATTTTCAGCCATAGCCAGAAATTGTTTAAAGCACATAAAAACTTCGGACTTCGCTTTAAGCGGAAATACCCATGCATGCCTGGAGTAATCATCAATGAAAGTCATGAAGTACAGGTAATTGCCCAAGGACGGACTTTGCATGGGCCCACAAACATCACTATGCACAAGCTGCAACCTGCATGTGGCCCGAACTGAACCATCCTTTGGAAACTTAGAACGCTGCATCTTACCCAAAATACAGCCTTCACAAACATGTTTGACAGGTGCTTCAAGAGGCGGCAAAGAAGCAACCGTATCAGATTTCTGCAAACGCAGCAATCTGGCAAAATTCAGATGACCAACATGTGTATGCCAAAGTTTTGTATCTGAAATAGCCCTTGAATCTGCAACAACATTTGCAAAATTTTGTCCACACTTGTCATACAAAGTGAGCTTATACAGCCCACGACACAAAAGGCCAGATGCAACAATTTCATCACCAAAATTGAGATCATGAACTGTACATCTATCATCCACAAATTTGACTACAAGTCCAAGTCTAGCAAGTGCGGATACAGAGACAAGAGATTCTTCTTGATCCAAGGTACAAGAGAGAGGTAAACAATTCACGATGTGAGGTAATGTGCTTTGTAGCACCACTGTCGAAATACCACACATGTGAATCTGCAGCAACTGACAAGCATGCATCATGGACAGCAGGATTGTAAGTGCACTCTGCGCTAAAAGACCATTCTGCATCAACATCAGCATTACAGTCTCCTTTCACAGAAGACTCAACAATGACTGCATTTGTAGTGGAACTAGCATTTGCAGTGGAACCACCCTCTTTCTTCTTAGCCTCTTTTGCCTTCAACTTAGGACACTGCTTGATCAAGTGATCATTAGCTTTACAATAATGGCAACGCATCTTGTTTTTGCCCTTATCACCAGAATTTTGAGACGAGTTGCTGCAAGCAGAAGCATTAGGAACATTAGTTTTGCCACTCACAGCAAAACCATAAGAAGTGGCCACATTGCTGTTACCACCCTTTCTTTCAGAAGCAATAAAAGCCTGTTCAACTGCACGCTGCCTAGTTCTGTTTTTTCTGGAAAGTGACTCTTGCAACAGCAATGTGCATAATGCATCAAACTTGACAACTTCAGGATTTCCTTGGGTCATAAGTCTCCAAGTACTAGCAAAAGTTTTATAAGAATCTGGTAAGGCATCAAGAACAGTCTGCACAAGGGAACTGTCTGAAATGACTTCACCTGCAGAAATAAGTTGCTCATTGATATCCTTGACACTAGCAAGGAAAGTGTCCATATCATCTTCCTCATGCATAATCTTCGACTCCAGCTCTTTACGGAGCAAAGCAATTTTAGCCTCAGCGACTTGCATAAAGACCAGCCAAAATATCCCAAGACTGTTTTGCAGATTTTGCTGAACGGATGTGAGGAAGAATGGTGAGCTTCACAGACAACGCAATCAATGCATGAGCCTGCGCATCCTTAACATCCCAACGAGCTTGTTCTGCCGTAGGCAAAACAACTCTAACAGCAGCAATCCTTAGAGCAAGACCTGCAACATCCTCAACATCACCTACATCCTCAAAACTAGGACATACATCAATGCCCTGCACAATGTTCCAGACGCCCTTTGACACAAGAACATGTTGCATCATATAAGCCCACATAGGGTAGTTGTCCCCATCCAACCTGTCCTCAGCAGCAAACATCTTGAACACATCTGTGTTGTTGCTGTCAGCCATGGTAAATGGTGCACCTGATGTGAAAACTGCCCGAAAATAGGAGAAACGGAGCAGGAACAACCTGTGCTATATAGCACAAACCGTAGAAGACTGTAAGGCACCTGTTATGCAGAGAAAAGCACTGACAGAAATTCTACACAAAACGACAAAATAGCTTGTGCAGTATTGCCTGTAGTGGAAACGGAGGCCGAAATGAGCCCAAATAAAAAATCTGAGCCTGCGTGAACGCTCTCCCGAAATATTTGTCGACCTACGAACGCTCGCCAAAGCTCACTGAAATCGGAGAAAGTGAGCAGGCGTGTACTGGAGCAGTTGACGACTAAGCCCGGGAGGACACAACCTGCTCTGATACCAATTGTTGGAATTAGGGTTGCAGAGAAACACACACAACTTGGAGAAGATGAAGGAAGCTCAAGGCACACAATACAGAGTGTATAACTTAGTGTGCAATGGAAAGATAGATAGCCCTAGAGTGATGGGCGTATATACAATGCACGGGGGAAAAAATCTCCTAAAGAGGAAAAAAATGCCCCGACAGTCCTAGTGTGTTCACACACATCACTACCACATATATATGGTAACAGGGGTTAGGTTTAGTGTAGTCCCACCTAGAAATGTATTGGAGTGTACACTTACAGTAATCATATGTACATTTTCCAAGTTTTTTGGAAAAAATATTGTGTATTTGAGTGCTAATTTTTTTAAAGGTTTAATGTGATCCCACCTGCAAAATAAAACCTTCAAATATAGTAAATTTGCCTCTAAAATTTCACATACGTAGGTTTTCCAAGTTTTTGGGAGAAAGTATTGTGTATCACAGTGCTCGAAAAAAACCTACATTCACTGTAATCTAACCTACAAATTTTGAAATTTACCTCTAAATTCTAGATTTGAAGGTAAGAACTCCTACAAAGTTTAGACAAATTTAGTGTAAAAACCATCAAATACAATAAATTTGCCTCTAAAATTTCTCATAGGTAGGTTTTTAAAATATTTTGAAAAAAGCATTGTGTACCTTAGTGCTCTAAGAAAATCTAAGTTTAATATAAATATAGTAAAATTTCCTCCTTTGAAAGTGATCCTAAAGAGTAAGAACCCCTAAGAATGGGAGTGCCAAGGGCCACATGAGTGCATTCTAAGAGGTTACTTTTAAATATGGTGTACATGTTGACCAAAACATTTTCAAATAGGAAGGTTTTTAAAAAGGGTCCCCCAATAGCCATTTTAGTTTTGTCATGTCAAATACTTGCATGATGCCACATGGGTTTGAGATATAAGGATACACAATTGTATCCGTACACGAGCCCTCACCTTGCCTCATGTGGAAACTAGTGAGAGCTTCCTTACCGTTACCCTTCTCCTTCTAGACATATGCGGCATCCTAAACTACAAACATTAAGACATAGAAAAAAGCATTATGCTAAAAAAAAACCTAGGCTAAGTGTAATCCCACTTACAATTTTTAAGGTTTACCTCTAAATTCTAGATTTGAAGGTGAAAAACCATACAAAGTTCAGAGAAATTAGCATGGATAAATTACAAATCAAAGGGGGGGCATACAATCATCATCATACACGCAAACTGAGAATAGTCTCTAAATTTTTTATATATGTAGGTTTTTTAAATTTCATTTTTTTGTGGGATTCTCCAAGAGCTGATGGTGAAAACCTCCAAATTTCATAAAAACCTTCAAATTTTAAAGACAAATCTCCAAAATTTATAGACAAATAGGAAAATCATGTAAAGACCTTCAAATATACTTTTCTCATATGTAGCTTCCAAGTTTTTGAAAAAGAGCACTATGTATCCGAGCGCTCGAAAAAAGGTCAAGTTTAATATAATCCCACGTACAAATTTTAAATTCTAGATTTGAAGGTGAGAAAACCCATGAGGTTTATAGAAACTTAGTGTAAAAACACTCAAATATACTAATTCTCGAGATTAAAGTTCTCATATGTAGGTTTTCTAAGTTATTGGGGAAAAGCACTATGTATCCAAGTGCTCGAAAAAACCTAAGTTTGGTTTAATTTCACCTATAAATTTTGAGATTTACCTCTAAATTCCAATCTAAAGGTAAGAATGCCTACGAAGTTTATAGGGAAAAACCTAGGCCTAGTGTAATCCCACCCACAAATTATGAGATTTACCTTTAAATTCTAGTTTGAAGTTGAGAATACCTACAAAGTTCAAAGAAATTCTCTCTCTCTCTCTCTCTCTCTCTCACACACACACACACACACACACACACACACACACACACAACCTTGGGTGCGCACATGGACTCGCTCAGATAGATTGGACTCTCTCTCTCACACACTCCACCAATGCCCATTCACACTGTAGGTTGAGATTCGAGTCTCATGCACACACATAGTCACTGGCCAATCGTCTTTCTTCTCTCTCTCTCTCTCTCTCTCTCTCTCTCTCTCTCTCTCTCTCACACACACACACACACACACACACACACACACACACACACAGTACATGAACACATCACATACACACAACATGTACGCGAACGCAGGGACGAGCAATTGTTATAGGTCGAGATTGGACTTAGACCTTCAAGCGTCAAGGTCGTCGAGTTGCAGTTATTTCATGGAGTTCCAAACATGGACGTTTGTGCAAGCTGCAATGGATGACACATGGAAAGTCTCTCTTTGCTTGAAAAATTTAGGCTCCATTATATATGTATAGATTTACTTTAAAGTTATTTTGATCAAGAATTTTTTTTTGGCACTCTCTTGGAGACCTCTCTCTCTCTCTCTCTCTCTCTCACACACACACACATGCACGCACGGACGCACACACATAGCCTTCCATTTTGGGGCTATTTGAGACCAATGTTCGATTAAAATTAGAATTGTGTATTAATTAAAAAATCCTAACTAGATTCCAAGTTCACCTTGAAGTAAATTGGTTAAATTTTGCTAATGTATATACAACCAATTTTTTAACTTCTGAAATTTATGCCTTTTCAAAAGCAAAGTTGAGCCACCCTTCAATTAAAGAAAAGTAAAGTTGAAAAAATAGAGTCAAACCGGTTTTGCTTTCTAAAGAAACCTTAGTGTTGTGTTGGGTTAGGGAGACTTTCATTGTTTCAGTGCATGATGGATACTTACTTAAGCAAAGTTGGTGAGCCACCCTTCAATTAAAGAAAAGTAAAGTTGGAAAAATAAAGTCAAACCGTTTTTGTTTTCTAAAGAAACCTTAGTGTTGTGTTGGGTTAGGGAGACTTTCATTGTTTCAGTGCATGATGGATACTTACTTTAAATATTTATTTTAGTTTCATTTCATATCCTAACATGTATTGTTATTTCTTTTTTTTTTTACAAAACTCACAATTGTGAGTGGATAGTATTAAGAACATCAAAAATATACACTAACCTCAACTAACCTCAAGCTCAGACCGAGCCTTGAGGGTCAAAGGATTACAAGTTTTCACAACTACTCCTAGGCTTTACTTATTACAAGATGTCATCATGACATGTATATTTCTAAACTACTCCTCCGAGGCTTGTTTGCGGGGGATTGTTATTTCACATCTTAACATGTTTTGATTTTTCTTGCATTCTATTGTTTTAAAATGTTAAAGTGAAGTTTCACCTCTAAACAAGAAGGAAAAAAGTGATAAAATCATGTGGCCTGCAAAATAAGTCATGTTCCAAACTAACAAGACACTTCCATTCTTTGACCGCAAACTTGGTACTACGCCCATACGAAGGTGGCCACCAGTGCCAAGTAGATTAATTAAAGCAAGCTGAAATTGACTCCATGCATTTCTTTTGAACTCTACAAAGTAGATCATTGAAAAACAATCAGTGCTTGCGAGCCCAACTGTAAAACACAACCAAATCTTGCCCAATCACGTGGGTATTGAGAGAGAGAGAGAGAGAGAGAGAGAGAGAGAGAGAGAGAGAGGTTCAAAGTAGATGCAAACCCTACAAGTTGTTCACTTCATATCTCATCGTGGCATCTAAAGCCACTCTTTCATTGCCCTAGTCCATTCAGAATTACAAAACAACTCTACCACCAACAACCTTCAACATAATGCAAATGGAACCTCAGCCGGATTCTTGTGACTAACCTGTTTTCATTACAAAACAGAAGTCCAGTAAGAAGCCGTTGGGAATGCTCCATTCACCTCAATCATCTTGCAAAAATATTTTCCTATGCATATGAACATATTACAAACTTCCCAACAAGGTTTTCACACGACTGCAATGCATCACAAAGAGGCCACAAAGGCTACTCCTCCAAAGAATCATCTATCATCTAATCACTCACATTAATTTGAATTGCTTTGTACAATACACTTGCTATACGTTATTGGGATGGCACTGCGAGCAATGAGAACTAGCTACTGTCTCAGCCTTGGAGCCTTGTGTTTCCCTTTATCCGACACCACCACCTGCTTGTTTCGTTACTCAAGCTTTCAATCCACCAAGACTTGCCTGCTGTTAGTGAAGAAATGAGGTGCATCCCAAGAAACCAACCTGCAGACTTGCACCATGCCAATAAAAGAACCAACATATACCTTAGGAAAAATGCAAATATTTAAAAAGTAAATAACCATCACCAATAGGGTTACATCTATAAATTACTTGCCCAACAAAAGTAGCGTCGTAGGGTTTGCTGCAACCCTTTACAACCTTGGCCCACACTTCTTGATGTGAAGGCTGAGCTCAGCTAACGACATATATAACTGTACAGCTTGTATTGCTATCCCCCTCAACATAGCCCATCCATCCCAAGGGTGAGGATTGATATTGATCCTGAGGGAGAGAGTGAAGAGCGTAGCAGTGTCCTATTACAGATGCCTTTTAGGGAAGGGAGGCGCCTGGGCGAAGAGTGCATGAGAATGCGCAGATTCTGAGATGTCTTTTATAAATTGACACATGTTCTTGTGTGTTATGTGTGTGTGTGTGTGTGTGTGTGTGTGTGTGTGTGTGTGTGTGTGTGTGTGAGAGAGAGAGAGAGAGAGAGAGAGAGAGAGAGAGAGAGAGAGAGAGAGAGAGAGAGAGAGAGATTATTGCCGCTGCACCCTGCAAGAAAGAAACCACAAAAGAGAGAGAGAGAGAGAGATTATTTCCGCTGAACCCTGCAAGAAAGAAACCACAAAAGAGAGAGGGGACTTTTATGGAGGAAAAGAAACCACAAAAGAGAGAGGGGACTTTTATGGAGGAAAAGAAAGGCAACCAGAATATTGATCCCCCGGGTGTAGTAGGCCCATTACTCCCTGATTTATGACCACAGGGCAGGGGCGCTAGACGCGAGAGCATTGGTACATGGTTTGTTATATACGATCAAGAGAATCAGTGCCAACACACTAGTAGAATTCGCAGGCAGCTTTGGCCGAGGCCCAAGCCCCCTATCTAGAAATGGAGACTACGAGACTCGACAGAATATAACCAGCTGGAAGTTGAAGGAAGCTGCCCCATAATCCATTGGCGTACTACTGCTTATACAACAATTAGGTTGTAGGTACTGCCTGTTATAGAATCTGCAGGTTCATCCCTTGCGTGAATCGTCACATAGTATCGATAACAAGTGGTTCGACTACAGCGGCTACTACTGCACCTAGTATTGATAGCAAGGGGTTTGTCTTCTCTCTTGCTAATAAATTTAACAGTCTAGATCATTCCTACTCTGGCCCCCTTGCGGACCATTTACCCCACATTGCCTAGTTCTCATGCATGCACAACTCCATTTGTTGCTAATACTGCTCTTGCTCATGCTTTGCATACGTCCCCCCGGCTTCATGAAACTGAGGGCGACGATCGACACAAGAAGCACCTCATGCAATGGTGCAAATTACTCAATGCGAGAGAGTGCACCTCAACACAAGATTAAAGATTAGAGATTCCTTTCGAGTGGGAGATAGTCTGGACTTTGCCCCCCTCCTCGGGACTAACTGCTGGCCCCCTCCATCATTCGCTTGACATTATATGCATGATTCATGAACTTAAGAAACGAATCACCAAAACCATTAAATTTTTTACAAACGGGACACTTGATCATGGAGGTTGCATGAGAAAAGAGGAGCCAAACTCTAATTTTGAGCACATTCAATAATATGATCTTGAAAAAAATCTTATCTCAATATCTTTTGAGAGAAAACATGAGATTGTCACCCACTCAATGTCACTCTTAATTTTCTCATGAGTGCTCACTGTAGCACTCACTAATCAAACATTTTCATTTATTTTTATTTTTTTAAATACATATGAGATTTTTCACTAACAAAAAGGGACCACATCACTATGGACTTAGCCCTTTGGGCAGGCCAAAAAACTATAGATACTAATATGGTCGTCTCTCTCTCTCTCTCTCTCTCTCTCTCTCTCTCTCTCTCTCTCTCTCTCTCTCTCTGTGCGCATCACTATGTAGCTGGAGCCGGAGGGCGCATAGACCAGATCAAGGAGGTGCAACCATGTGTGGGGGTTGGGGTGGCAAAATCCCTCCCCGTTTTATAATAGTATAGATACACACACACACACATATATATAATTATATATATTTTTTTTCATTTATTTATTTATATTTATATTTACAAACATACATACACATAAATAAATAAATATATATTTATATTTACACACATAAATATATATATTTTTAAAAAAATTTAAATTTTTAAATTTTTTGATGAGCTCTTTTTATTTCGCATTTCATTCCATAGCTTCACATGGCTTGATTTTTCTTGCAATCTATAACTTAATTCTAGTCAATTCAGAAAGTCTCTTTTATTAAGTGGTCGTTGGCCGAGTTGCCTCTTCACAAAGAAGCGAACCGGAACTACTAGCATAAATTTAAAATTTGTAGAATTTTTGAACTATTTTCTCACATTTTATCGGTTTTTCTTCCCTTTACCATGGTTTGCAATCGGCTAATATTGATTTTCAATCGGCTCAAGGCTAAGCTGAGGCAATCCTTTCTCGAACAATAATTCCATTTGACTCCAACCTAATGATTTTATCACTTTCTTATTGTTTTAGAAAGTCATCGTGATCCTTTCACTTGTTTTTTATTAGTCTGAAAGGTTAAGAATCTAAGGTTGAAAAGGTTCACATGTTCCAAGATTCCAAGCTTTAGAGAAATGACACATTTTGTAAGGTTTTCTTTGAAGTGAAGGAGTGAGTGACTCGTGGAGAGTCTCTCCTTCCTTGAAACTTTTAAACTGCATTATATATAGTATGCTATTTTTCCATCATCGTGTATGTTTTTTGTAGCAAATTGCACATATCTCGTGGATAAAGTTGCTTGGTTGCATTCGAACCCGTGACTCGGATCACGGAGATCAAGTACTCAACCAACCAAGTTAACTCCTTTGGACTCAACCATGCATGTTTTAGCTACAAACTGACAAAGGGGCATACAAGTAACACTTATAGCATAAAAAATTATCATTTGCTATGTTTTTGCATCTTTAGAAACACTTTAGGAGCTCGTGACTTTTGTGTGTGAGTGTGAGTGCGCGCGTGCGTGTGTGTGTGTGTGTGTGTGTGTGAGAGAGAGAGAGAGAGAGAGAGAGAGAGAGAGAGAGAGAGAGAGATGTTCTTGGCCCATTTGGAGAGCATGTGCAATTGCATTTGGAGAGAGTAATCGATATCGTATGCACACCGAGTTTGAGAGCTTGGCTCAGCAATGCAAGGAGCCTAATGTCTATGTTGATAACGGGAACCGGAGAGATGTCCAATCTCTCTCACACTCTTTCGACCAAGAAGAGGAATTGATGTCGCCCTTGCTTGGCGTCGACGCCCGAGCTATTGTATGTGTGAACACACCCTTAAAGAACAAAGAAAGTTAGGTCAATTTTAATTATTTGTTCCTTTATCAATTCCTTTGCTTTCTCTTTTTCCCTGCACTCTGTAGCGAGGTTCTCAACTCCATTGCACTGCCTAATTTCTTTATTGTTGGCTACCCAACTTGGCTCGTTGCTCAATTACTACTTGTCTTAGTGCTACTGTGTGTGTGTGTGTGTGCACCACACACAAACACATTATTGAGCTTAGGTTGTCTTGCTTGCAGCTACAATGTGTGTGGTCAATTGCCTGCATGATTTGCTACTTAAAGTCCAGCACTGCCAATTTTCAGCCCATTTCTTAGTTCCTTTGGCTCGGTATGGCAAGCCTTAACACACTGCAATGTTTCCTTTTACTCGACTTGCTCAATAATTTGCTTAATTGTTCAAGCTGCCCCCTATTGCTTCACGTGCTCAATTTCTCTTGCTTTGTGCCTTCAATTTACCTACAAAGTGCACACACACACACACATAACACTTGGAGGCAAAGGAAATGCAACCAATTTTGATGTCTCCAATGCTCTCTATTAGTGCATGTCTCCCATTCACCATTTCACTATAGCCCCAAGCTCTTCTCTACTGCTTGGTGTAGCTACTCTTGCAAGATTCCATCGACTTGTTTTGTAGCTCTTGCCCCTTTTAGATGCCGACTCTCCTACTCATCCTAAGCTTTTCTTCAGGCTCAATGTAGCATCCAATTTCTCATGCAGCTACTTGAAAACTCAAAGGCTCTCCAAGTTGAAGCTCTGTTCGATTCTCTGTTGAGATCTGCCCGAATCTCTTCCAATCCAACTTCTCTTTTGTCAGATCTACCACCACAAAGCTCAAGCTTCCATAGCCAAGCTCTGTCGCTTTCGTGCCTAGCCAAGAAGCTATCGCATGCATGTTGATTGCCAAGCCGTAGCTCGAATACCAATTGAAAGTGCATGTATTGCGGATACCTGTATGTGTGGTGCGGTGTGTGCATGCGGAGAAGGGGAGAAGAAAGAGATTGTGATGAGTGGATGGAGAAAACCTCCAGAATATAGAGATGAGCTCCTTATTTTTTGGTATAAAGAGAATAAGGTTAGTGTAGTTAGTGGGTAGCCGGACATTGCACGTTTGGCCTCGGGCAAAGGCACAACATCTTTACCCAAACACAAAGCGGCCCATGATTTGACAGGCACTCTGAGGTCACCACCTTCATTTCAAGTAGCGATGGAATCCAGACGACTTGATGACAACAATAGCACCTATCAAGCCAAGATTTTTTGTTGGCATACTACAAGTTGGTCTACATGAAGCTCAGCATGCTATTCCAAGGACCAACCTCCCACATGTCAATCAATGCTTGGTGCGGGGAAATCTCGTCTCACCCACCAAAAAAAAAAATTATACCCATCTCCAACACCCAAGTTTCATGTCTTTTTTTTTTTGGATCCTGTTTTTGTGCAAGAATCATTTTCTTCTAGCCATTCTTTTGACAAACTTACAGTAGTGGTCGAAGGACCGGTAACCTTCAACAAATGACTAATGAGGTCAATCCCACATCCTTAGAGACCATCTTTGTCTTGTCGTGCACCTCAGTACAAGGGCACTCTGCCTCTTTGCTATTTCTTCTAGGGTTATCAATTTCTAAGCTTAATGAATCTAGCTTATCTTGGGGGTTGTCCATCTGCATAGGTCTAATTGGCACCTTCCTAGAAGGGCTCCCAATCTCATTGTTAATCCCACCAGAAGGTCTGACTGAGGCACCTTGTTCCTCTTGTACCTCCTCTGCGCAATCCATCTCTTTATCCACCTCCTCACCCGCCCCATCCTATTCCATGGTATTTATTTCCATCCCTGTTCCATCCGCTGAAGGCTTGATCTCTCTAATGTCTCGCCTCCAATTTGTCCTTAGCTTCCGAGAAGGGGCAATTGCGGCCTCCTGGCAATCCCTTGCATAGTGACTTATTCTACAACAATTGTAGCAAGCATTTGGGAATGACGCAAACGCTAATTCTTATCGCTATGCACAAATCCTACCTATGCTCACATCCAGATACTTGGGGATAGGCTTGCTCATATTCCACAATATACATATACATACCTTAATGTCCAAGCTGGACCTTACTCATCGTTGCAATTTCAGAATGAACAGCACCCTACGTAGCATAGCAACGACGGAGTCAACATGATCTTGCGGTCACATAGGGAATCCCTTAAGCGTGACCCACACTAGGCAATAGCCCATAAACTCTTTGTCTGGAAAAAACTCAGGCATCCAGGACATAGCATAAGCAAAATAAGAAGCTATCTCATAAACCTCCTCTCATGACTAGGTCCTGAACAATTTGCTCAGAAGGACATCCTGCCACATAAAATCCTTTCCCAATTGTTCAGAATTGTCAGATTGTAAGACAAGGGAAGCTAGAGCCCGAGAGTCCACCACCCAACCACCCATTATATAGGCAAGCCCCTGGCCCTTTGCCCTAGTTGGTGGACTCCCCGTTCCACACTGCCTAGCCCGGCCATGCCCTTGTCTAGTCCGGCCTTACCGGTGTCCTGACATTACTCCCCCCTTAAGGAGAGTTTTCGTCCTCAAAAACAAAAGTGGGGAACTTCTTAAGCACACTAATGTTCTCCCAAGTGGCACCTTCTTTAGGTCGGTCTTTCCACTTGATTAAGGCTTGTTGACGTACGTGATGACGTGTACGCAACTCATGATAATCAAGAACACGTTCAGGTTCATGCGGTAGGTTAGGAGGTTCAATGAAATCAACCAAAACCTGTTGGTCAATGACATTGTCGTCCCCATGTAACCGCTTACATGAAACACTGGATGAATGCGAGAATGTGAAGGTAGTAATAATTTGTAAGCACGATCACCTACTCGCTTGAGTATATTGAAAGGCCCACAATATCGGGGAGATAATTTAGGCGTTGGCCCAGTTTTCAGACTTTCTGAATGTTCTAGCACACGTAGAAATACTTCCTCCCCTTCTTCGAAGGTAACTTGCTGACGTTTCTCATCAGCGTACTTCTTATACCAATCCTGTGCTTGCCAAACATTCTGATGAGTAAGTTTCAGCATATCCATGTGGTCTTGGAGAAAATCCTTAACCTGTTGGAGTTTTTCGGTTGCCAACTAGGTTGAAACCCGTACATGAGCATGAAAGGACTAAAACCTGTTGTGACATGCTTAGCATTGTTGCAGGAAAACTCATGAATAGGTAAGTATTCTTCCCAGTCTGATTTTTTTTTGCTGATGTATGCTCTTAGCATATCATCTAGCACCTGGTTAACCCGTTCTGTTTGACCATCTGCTTCTGGATGATCAATTGTACTGAGGTTTACTTGTGTACCCAATCGTTTAAATACAGCTCTCCAAAAGTGGTTGTTAAACTTGGGATCATGGTCACTAACAATGTTACTTGGCAAACCATACAATTTGTATAGATTGTCCACAAATAGCTTGGCTAATTCTGGTGTCTTAACCGTTGATTTGGTCGGAATAAACTTACATAGTTTAGTCAACCTGTCTACGACCACCCATACTAAGTCATGACCTCGTATAGTGGTTGGTAAACCTACAATAAAATCCATAGAGATGCTTTCCCATTTTCCATTGGGAATCTCCAAAGGATGTAAGAGTCCTCCTGCTTTCACGTGCTCTGCCTTGTTAACTTGACATTTTCGGAAGTGCAAGACATAAGCTTAAACAAAGCCATGTAGACTTGGCTAGTAAAACTGTCGTCGTACGAGAGCATAAGTTTTTCTAATCCCCGGGTGCCCTGCACTTGGACTATCATGACATTCATAAAGAATTTGGCGTCGAATGTCTGTGTCCGTCGGTACACAAACTCTCCCCTTGTGGAGTAGGTACCCATTGTTGATGGTAAAATTCTTCCATCGTTGTAGTTCATCACTTGATAAAGGAGAACTAGGTGTGGAGGTTAACTGTACACTACCGTCATTGGAGTGAGAAGGATCCCTATTTTGAACATGGCTCCACACTTTGGAATATGCTTCATCATGCTCATATTTACCTTTGAGAGAATCTAAAAATTCACTACAAAGTTCCGTGAACAAGAGCGAATTGATCTTTGGCATTCGACTTAGAGCGTTTGCCACTACATTGTATCGGCCTTTGCAATTACCTTAGCTTGGCATCATATTCCTGAAGGATCTCAGTCCACCTGGCTTTTCGACCCTTTAAATCCGTTTGTTGTGTAAACCATATGATGCTTTCATGGTCAAACACAATCTCGAACTGAGCACCATACAGATAATGCCGCCATGTTTTTAAGGCAGACACTATTGCATAGAGTTCGCGTTCGTAAGCAGAATAGTTCTGCTGAGCTGCATCAAGCTTCTTGCTTTCAAATGCAATCGACCGTCCGTCTTGTAACAGGATTGCCCCAATAGCACGGTCACTGGCATCCGTTTCCAAAACGAATGGTTTCAAAGGATTTACAATAGCCATTATAGGAGCTGTAGCTAATGCATCCTTGAGCGTATCGAAACTATGTTGTTGAGTGGATCCCCACTCAAAAGCTTTACCTTTTCCTTATAGTTGATCTGTCAGAGGAATAGCAATTTCAGCATAGTTTTTAACGAACCTTCGATAAAAAATTGCAAATCCTAAAAATATCTGTAATTCTTCCAGATTTTTAGGAGGAGGCCATTTCCTTATGGTATCTACTTTGGATTGATCCATGTGTAGGCCGTTAGCTGAAATAACGTGCCCTAAATAATGAATTTCATCTTTTAGAAAATCACATTTAGATTCCTTGGCATATAACTTGTTTGTGAGTAACAACTCAAACACCTGCATGAGATGTTGTAAGTGTTCTTCTTCAGAAGCACTATAGACTAGGATGTCATCAAGGAAAACAATGACAAATTGCCCAAATATGGCTTCAAGACACTATCCATAAGTGTCATGAATGTTGTGGGCACATTGGTTAACCCAAAGGGAATTACCAAAAACTCGTAGTGTCCAAACTGTGTTCGGAATGCAGT
Organism: Adiantum capillus-veneris; assembly: GCF_014529385.1. Lineage (NCBI taxonomy): Eukaryota > Viridiplantae > Streptophyta > Polypodiopsida > Polypodiales > Pteridaceae > Adiantum > Adiantum capillus-veneris. The sequence continues at coordinate 138,787,136 of NC_140931.1, read as the reverse complement.
TTTAGGTATATCGGCAAGTCGAATACGGACTTGATGATATCCTGACCGCAAGTCAATTTTTGTAAAAATGCGAGCATGAGTGAGCTTATCAAACAACTCATCTACTCTAGGCAATGGGTATTTGTTCTTAACTGTAACCGCATTTAAGCCTCGGTAGTCTACGCACATGTACATACTGTCATCCTTTTTATTCACTAAGAGTATAGGTGAAGCCCATGGTGAAGAACTGGGTTGTATAAACCCTCTGCTAAGGTAGTCAGCAAGCTGACTTTCCACCTGAGCAGCCTCTGAATAACTCATATGGTAAGGTGGTTTACTAACAGGTTTACAGCCTGCAGCCACGTCAATGCTATGTTATACTGATCATGTCGGCGGTAATCCTGATGGCAAATCATTAGGAAATACATCTTGAAATTCCTTTAATAATTTTTGTAATTGACTAGCAACGTTTTCTTGTTTAGAATTAGCAATTGGTGGAATAGAGGAGAGAGAAGCATGTGGCGTTGAGGAATGTTCAACAGACTCAATGTTAGAAAGAAAATGAGACAGTGAGTAAGACAAGAAAACCTGATCTATTTCATTATAAAAAATGAGCTGCATAAGCTCAACGGTACAAATCAATGGTGATGAAGGTATATCTTTTTCTCCTACCAACAACACATGTGTGCCATGGGATTCTATGCGCATCTATTGCACGTGTCAATGCAAGGAACTTGCCATTACACTGTGTGCGAGCCACAAATGGCTCCAAGCACACAAAAAGCCTAAACTATTAAGCTCAAAGATGGCGATGGTGTGTCACTCACCGCTCTATGCTTGCTGTCGAGGAGGATTCTTCATCACGAAGAAGAGGGAGACGCCGTGCATAGTGTTTATTTGTGGCCTCAGCTTGTCCATTTGCTTGTGGATGGTATGGAGCATATTTCCTATGTATGACCATGAATTCCTCTAGCAGATATTCAATGACTTCATTAAGAAAATGTGTCCCACGATCACATTGACAATTTCTATTGGTAAACCGTATCGTACCAAAACATTCTCATACAAAAATTGTGTAGTGGTCCGTGCATTTGCTTTTTGCGTTGCTTGGCTTCCGCCCATTTTGTGAGATAGTCCGTGGCCACAATGATATATTGGGTATGAGTGCGATATGCAAGGGGTGAGATAGGTCCCACAAAATCAATGCCCCATTTTGCAAATGCTCTTCCTCCCATCATTGGCCGTAGTGGCATCTCATCTCTCTTTATCGGCACCTTGGTGTGCTGACATGCGTCACAACGCTTTACAAACTCTTCAGCATCCATATGCAATGTAGGCCACCATATTCCTGCGGTTAAGACAATTTTTGTCGTCTTATCGCCCAAAAAATTACCTCCACTTAGTCCGCTATGTGCATGTTCTAGAATCAGCAGGTATTCGCTTTCACTTGCACAGATTCTAAGTTGATTGTCCTTTCCTTGCTTATAGAGTTGGTTCCCAATTAACTGAAAGTCACGAGCTTCCAACTCTATAGCCCTTTTTTGTGCTCTTGTGATGTTCTCAGGAAACGTCCTGGTGGTTAGGAAATCAATGATATATTGACTCCATGCAGGTGAAATGTTTACCTGAAACAATGTCGCGTGATCCAGTGGTTGTTTGGCACTACATATAGTACAATTGGTAACATAAGAATGGGTGTCCCCATACATAGTTGGCCAATAAACCCCTAATTGTTTCAGTCTCTGGTGTGTTTTCACTGTTGAACAATGAAATGCACAATCGTGGACATGTGCTTCTTCAACGGTAGCACTCGAATTCTTCCGGATTTATACATAGTTGTAGGAATTGGTCCGATCCTAGATAATACAGTCGTCCTGCTATCAACTGGAAGTTTTTTGTTTATCGAATTTTTTGTTGTTTGGATCTGTATTCCGTATTATCAAACCTTCTTCCAAAGGAAAGAATGCTAGCAATTTCCTGTGACCATTTGGGTATCATTTCAATATTGAAAAGATAAGTATCTGGTATGTCATCTCTACTCCTTCAGGAGCTTCCCTGTTGTGTATCCTTGAAAGATGATCGGCTCGTAGATGGGTTTTACCGTTTTTGACCACCATTGTGAAATCAAACTCTAGCAATATAAACCAGTGTACAATTCTCTCTGTATTGCATGGTTTATTTACCAGATACAAAAGAGCTTGATGATCTGTGAAGAACACAAATTTGTTTGCGAGAAAATAATGCCGAAATTTCTTTACAGCATAAATCATTCCTAACCCTTCTCGTTCTGTGGTTGTGTAGTTATTTTCCGCACTGTTTAACTGTGGGCTTGCATAACAAACTGGAAAATCCATTGTTCCGTCTCCAGGTTGAGCCAGAATACTCCCGATTGCATATGCAAAAGCATCAATGTGAACATGGAATATCTTTTCTCAATCTGGTGCTTTAAGTACAGGTGCTGATATAAGGTTTTCCTTCAGCTTTTGGAATGAAGTTTCACACTCCTCGGTCCAATCGAAATTGACTAGTAAACGATACAGAGGTTGTGCGATGACCGCATTCATGTATATGAATCTTCGATAATATCCGCAGTGTCCCATGAAGGATTGCACTTGTTTCTCATTAGTGGGCCTGGGTAGGTCTACTATGACTTTGACTTTGTTTAGGTCAGTGGTTATGCCATTTTTTGAGACAATGTGTCCTAAGATACGGCCTTGCTTAACCATAAAGATACACTTTTCCGAGTTAAGACAGATTCGATATGTTCTGCATTTTTCAAAGACCTTTTGCAAATGGTCAATATGTTCCTCTCGTAGTAGAGAGTGTACACAAAGATCATCCATGTATATTTCTAAGAACATTCTTAGGTATTGTTTGTACGCATGCGTCATTAACCTTTGGAAGGTAGCTGGGACATTAGTTAAGCCAAACGGCATAAATCGATACGCATAAATTCTCCATTCTGTGGCAAACATTGTTTTGTGTTGATCCTCCCTTGCAATTGCCAATTGGTTGTATCCTGAAAACCCGTCCAGAAAGGAATAAGCCCGTTTTTCGGCCACCCGCTCAAGTACATGTTCTGTGATTGGCAAGGGATAATTATCCCTTATGGTGGCTGCATTTACCTTTTTGAGGTTTACACACACTCGCAGTTTTCTGTTCTTTTTGGGAACTACCAGAATGGGTGACACCCAATCTGTATGTTCAATTTCATAGATGAATTCAGCTTCCATCAACTTATCAATCTGTATGTTCAATTTCATAGATGAATTCAGCTTCCATCAGCTTATCAATCTCCTCTTTGATTCGTTTAGCAAATGTATCATTGTATGTATAAGGACGTTGTTTGCTAGGTTTTGCATCCGATTTCAAAGGAATTGTATATTGGCATATCGATGGATCAACTCCTTTGAGGTCTTTATAGGACCATGCAAACACAGCTTTATATTTCTTGAGAAGTTGTGTTAGCCGTTCTTCTTCTTCAGGCTCCAAATCGTTTTCTATATAGACCGGCTGAGGCTTTTCATATGGTTCCGCGAGGTCTATCCTTTTTGCATTTTCTGGCCCATCGTAAGATTCTTGGTTGGTTCTTTCCCTGATTGGTGGCGTCATGATGATTTTTCTGTACTGGATGGTAAATTTCCGATAGTGCGATGATACATTCATGTTTCCCTTCTCTGACTCCCCTTTACCATCACTATCTTCTTCCGTAGTCCATATCTCACGTAAAGACCGTTTCAGTTCTTGGTATTTCTGTTTATGCTCCAGTTTGGTCCACTCTTGGTCTTTTGTTGTTTCTTTTTTTTATTTTTGAGATTTTTGTGATTTTGTTTCTCTTTTAGCTTTTCATACCTGTTTTATTTCCTCTCGCGTTCTTTTCCTTCGATCTTTTGAGAAGCTTCCTGATATTTGATCTTTTACACAATCCTCTGCTTTTACAAGCATCAAATAGTGAGTTTTACCTTTTATCCAGGGCACCAGGTTCTCTCTCACTTTGTTTCCTACTCGTTTCCTCCTATAGCGTTCCTGGCGTCTAGGGTGATGATTAGCAAAATCATAAAACTTGATATTCTCAATTTTCCTTCCACGCTCACTTGAGGTGTCTGAACACTCACTATCTGCATCATCATTTACTTCTAGATGTTCAGAGGAGTTATAAAACTCTTCTTGTTCTGGTGGTTCTATCGTCTCATCTTCTCCGGGTCTAATGCTTACCATGTAGTAGGGTAGCACATCATAGCCATCCTTATCGCAAAATTTTGTTGTTGGACTATCTATAATGGGGTTCCAAGGCATCTTCAGGGAAAGGTTCTGGAATATACTCCTTGTCCTCAATCGCTCTTTCTAAGACGCATTACTCCCTTCTTAAGCTTCCACAATGTAAAGCTCCGCACATCCATAGCTTTTTTTGTTGCCCTAACCATACTGGGAGTTCCGATCCTACTACTGTAGCTGAATCAAACTCTTCCACAGGTGTTTGGTTCACATCTTTGTAACTATGATCTTTCAGGTGTATTTTAGTTGTTGTCGCCATGTCTGAGGTATATATGGTCTTAACCCCAATCTTGGACCATCTTCAATTGTCGCATGAACGGGCTTCCCAAGATGATCTCATAATTGTTCTTTTTGTCAAAATCGACTATTGCAAATGTATGCTCATACTCGATCCCGCACGAAGTGACAATCATTTTTTCTAAGAGTCCTAGAGGCTTCTCCATGAACCCATCTGCCAATTGCAATTTCATTCTGGTTTCTCTTAAAGCTGATTTTCCCCATTTTTTCCAAATTTCCTTGGTGGCGATAGCAACTCCCGCTCCACTATCAAGAATAGCTTTGGAAACTACTCCTTGGAATTCTACTGGTAGCGTGGTGTTTCCATCTTCTCCCTCGTAATATTCTCCAACCTTGTTTAATGGTACTGGCCTAGTGTTTAGTTGAGGCCTGTCCAACTCTCTGATCCCTTCCTGTAGCCTCAAGGTGGGGTCTTTCACTCTAAATTTTTCTAGGCATTTACCTATTGTGGTCCACATGTTTGGTCGTAACCTTAGGAGCTCGGCTAATGTGATTGTGCATGCCACCGGGGTGGACAATAACTCAATCAATCCTTGTGAATCCATCACTTTGTTAGAAGAAATTCTTTGAGATGGGATTGCTCTCACTTCAAACTTGGCTTCATACTCTCCTTGGTAAGAGGGTAAAGTTTTCAGCGAGTCTGGTTGGGTGTGCCCCAAACTAATTGATCCGTGGTATCTCCCTTGTGAATGTATCTCAAAGTTCATTTGTGACCTTGCCTCAAATTATTCAATAGGAGGTAAGATCACATTCTTCTCTTTTCTCGTGCTATTCATGTGGTTACTCATCTTGTTAGCCTCGTTGGCCTCATGGATTTGCTCTCACAAATCGTCTAGATCGTTACAGTCCTTACCCATTTCTATCAATGTTTTAGGCTGGAACCCGTTACTTGCCTCATCTGTTGTATTTGGCACTATGATAGGTTCTCCTTGTTACCATATACATGTGGTAGTGATGTGTGTGAACACACTAGGACCGCCGGGGCATTTTTTCCCTCTTTAGGAGGTTTTTTCCCCCGTTCATTGTATATACGCCCATCACTCTAGGGCTATCTATCTTTCCATTGCACACTAAGTAAAACACTCTCTATTGTGTGCCTTGAGCTTCCTTCGTCTTCTCCAAGCTGTGTGTGTTTCTCTGCAACCCTAATTCCAACAATTGGTATCAGAGCAGGTCACGTCCTCCCGGGCTTAGTCGCCAGCTGCTCCAGCACACGCCTGCTCACTTTCTCCGATTTCAGTGAGCTTTGGCAAGCGTTCGCAGGTCGACAAATATTGATTGCGTTCGCTGAACGGATGTGAGGAATAATGGTGCGCTTCACAGACAACGCAATCAATGCATGAGCCTCGCGGTTTTGTCATAAAAGGACAAGAGGACAAAGTGTGCAAATGTAAGAAGGCTTTGTATGGGTTGAAGCAATCTCCTCGTGCTTGGTATGAGAAAGCTGACACTCATTTGGTTAAACGAGGCTTTCGTAACAGTCCAACAGAAAGCACATTGTATGTAAAGCGTGAGGATGATGTATTTCTCATTGTGGTTCTTTATGTTGATGATTTGCTGATCACTGGACCAAATGAGAGACATATTGCTGAATTTAAGGCTGATTTGAATGCTACTTTCAAGATGAAAGATTTGGGGCTGTTGCATCATTACTTGGGTATACAGTTTAAGCAGTGTGATGGTGGTATTGCCTTGTGTCAGAAAAGTTACATACAGACATTGCTATGTAAGTTTGGACTTGAGGATTGCAAACCTATTGCCACTCCCATGGAAACAGGTTTGAAGTTGAGTCTACATGATGCTGGCGATCCTGCTGATGTCACTCTTTACCAAACTGCTGTTGGCTGCCTCATTTATGTATGCAACACGAGGCCAGATATTCAGTTTGCAGTCTCGCAGGTCAGCAGATTTATGCATAGCCCAGGGTCTAAGCATTGGCAGGCTGTCAAGAGGATTTTCCGCTACCTTAGTGGCACTTTACATCTTGGCTTGTTTTATCCCAAGGGGGGATCATTGCCGCCAGACTTACATGCTTTTTCGGACTCAGATTGGGCTGGTTGTTTTGACACGCGAGTGTCCACAAGTGGTTTTTGTTTCATGCTTGGCAGTTCATGTATATCATGGTTGAGCAAGAAGCAACCTACTGTGGCCACTTCGAGTTGTGAGGCTGAGTACAGGGCAGTCTTCACAACTACGGTTGAGTGTGTATGGCTCAGACGCCTTATGGCTGACTTGGGTGTTGGACAGGACACTGCCAACACTATCTACACTGACAGTCAGAGCGCATTGGCAGTTGCGAGGAACCCAGTTTTTCATGCTCGCACAAAGCACATTGAGGTGCATTACCACTATGTCAGGGAGAGGCTCTCAGCAGGAGAGATCAGCTTGGCTTATGTGCCAACACAGGACAACCTTGCAGATCTTTTCACAAAGGCATTGTCTCGTGAGAAGCTTGAAGCTTTCCGCAAAGCTTTGGGCTTACTCCCCTTTGTGGACTGATCCTGTCCTCAGGGCATGGCACTTCCCTTTACTCATGTGCCAGCTCTCGTTCACCGCATCACTCCAGGGGGGATTTGTTACCATATACATGTGGTAGTGATGTGTGTGAACACACTAGGACCGCCGGGGCATTTTTTCCCTCTTTAGGAGGTTTTTTCCCCCGTGCATTGTATATACGCCCATCACTCTAGGGCTATCTATCTTTCCATTGCACACTAAGTAAAACACTCTCTATTGTGTGCCTTGAGCTTCCTTCGTCTTCTCCAAGCTGTGTGTGTTTCTCTGCAACCCTAATTCCAACACTCCTCTGGACTCATAGGCATTAGTGAGTCTTTCCTTTGTTTCTACCTGTTCCTCTAAAGTTGGTTGGATAGGGGTTGGAGCTGGTGCTTCATGCCAATTTGCAGGTTTACCTAGCTGGTCTTCCATCAATGATTGAGTTGTTTCAATCATCTTTTTACACATTTCCAACCTTTGTTTTTCTATTTCCGCATATGGATAAGTCATCCACCTTTGCTCCTGGGTTCGGTTCTTTTTGAGTCTGGCTTCATAAGCTTTTAGAAGCGCATCCAACTGCTCATTTACCTTGTCTGCCAGTACAGATCCTCCTGATCCTGCACTTTTAGGCTCTGCTATTTCCTTGGGTGCTATGTTTGCCGTGGTGTGTGAACTTAAGCTAGCTAGATCCTCTAACCGCTCTAATCTATCCTTTGTATGTTTTAACTCCTCGGATAGAGCTGTTTGCTCTCGTTCTTTCCTGGCTTTCACACGCGCCTTTCTAGCTTTCCAAGTGCTTCTTTGATTTTTCGTTTCTGAACTTTGGGCATCGATTTTTGGCTCTTCCATTATGGGTTCGTTCGTCATTCTTTGACCTTGGGCTCGTGTCACCGCCTGAATAGGTATGATTGTTTCATTTTCTGACCCTCCACTGGAAGGTACTATTTCTAGCATGTTCAAGGTGGTTTTTTCCCCTCTGCTCGGGTTTTTAGGGCAATCGGGAATCAAATGAGTAACTCCACACTCGGTGCAATATGTGTTGACTCTAATGATTTCATCATGAGGACAGTCTCTTAGCCAATGGTCTCCACCACACTTGTAGCAAGGTCCCTTGGGTTGTTGAGGTGCTCCTTGAGCTCCCCTTTGTTGGTATGCATGTCTCTGTTCGCCCATGCCCCCGTTGGCTATGAACAACAATGTTCGTTCATCTAAGCTATATCTTCCTTCTCCTGCTACATGTGCAGCTGTTGGTGGTCCTGTACTTCCTATCATGCTCCATGGTTCTGGTGTCGTGGGTTCTTTCGGTGGATAATAGGCAGAGTTTGCCGCATATCCGTTGGGATCTTCATAATATGCATGCATATGCACCAAAGCCTTTTCCTCTGATTCGGTTATGGTTGGTGTGTATCTTATACCGACTGGTGATAATCCTGGTAGGGGTGGTTGTTGCCCCAACACCGGTTGTGGTCTTTCTACTCCTACAGGTCCTGGTAGGTTGTCTGCTTGATACCTAGGCATGGGTGGAACTTGAGGAGAAGCTACATGAGCTTGGGGAGCGTAGGGTCTCTCTCTCACATATCCTTTTTTATAATCACATTCCTCTGTCCCATGGTGCGTCTATTTTTGTTCAATAGCACACCACTTGGGCTGTTTAGTTTGGGGTTGGCGTATAAGTTAATCTTTTTTAGCACTTCATCTACAAGCAGCTCTTGGTTTACAGCTACTTCTCCTTTCGGTGCTGTCTTAGAAGACTTGCTTCCACTTTGTTGTGAAGATGAATCATTGTCAAGGTCCTTGAACTCCCCCTCTTTGTAGACCGCACAATTGTCCACAAGGTAAAGAACCTCCTTGGTCAATTCATTCAACGTCGTGCTCCTCTTCATATGTAAGTCTTTCTGGAGATCTGCATTCCTTGGTCCTTGGATGAATATAAGCATAAGTCTGGACTGAGTTGGCAGTTCTTCCACAGGACAGAACTTAACATATCTTTTTAGTCTTAGGGCTACCTTCCATACAGATTCCCCATCTTTCTGTTTAAATTTATGGATTTGTGAGACGGTATTATGAGCTATCCCCCTTTGTGAGAATTCCTCAATAAACTCGTCAAACACTTCCTCCATAGACTCAAAGTCTCTACGCTCTACAGAGTCAAACCAAGTAGCAGCATCATCCTCTAGGGTTAGTCCAAACCCTGGAAATTGGGTAGGGAAGTCTAACACCTCTTCAGCTCTAATTACACGCACAAAGGCTGCTACATGATCTCTTGGGTCTCTGTTTCCTGTGTATTTCTTGTTGACCCATTTTTGCACTTGAGAAGGTCTAATTCTACGATGGTCTACAAACCTCATCATTGGATCTCCACGTCCTAATCGATATACCTCCTCAGGTCTTCTGTAGTAGGCTGGTTCCTCTCCCAGTGGTGCTCCTAAGCCATAATTTCTAACAGTTCTCGCCAGAGATGGTTCATCTCTTTGAACTCGTTCTATGGGTGGTCCTCCAGGCTCTGTTGACCCTTGAGTCTTTGGCTTACTCTCTCCTTGATACCTTGAATAGAGTGTGGTTCTTACAAATCCCTTAGCCCTCGTGCGGCTTGATGACCATCTCGGTTTCGGTCTTGTTCCAATGTTGCACTCTGTCGAAGCCATGCCTGCAATGATGGCTGAGTTGCTGGTTGGTTTTTATTGTTGAACGTCTGCGGTCGGGGGTAGAATGTGAGGTGGCGTCATAATCTTCTGAAAAGGGATTCGTCGACTTTCTAGGGATGTAGGTGGCTCTTGGCACTTCGTCTGGGGCATATGTTGATGCTTTTGCAACTGTCACCTTTTCTACTTCCTCTGGGAGAATACGTTGGTATTCCCGCCCGTATCTATCAAAAAAAACTATACCCTTCCCCATAGCAGTTTCATAAGAGAATAAGTAAAGAACCTTGTCTTTGCTTAATTCGTTTAAGTATGGTTCTTTGCTGCGAAAGTAAGCGACTATACCCTCACTCTCTTGCTTGTAGATTCCCACGTTCTCATTATAAGTTGGAACCCTGGTTGTTTTCTTATCATACATAAAAATAGCTCCGAGCCGATCAATGTTTGGTGGCAGTTCTTGAGCTTCTGAAACCATTTTCCCTTTCACCACGTTATCTCCATATCTGTTGTAATCTACAGGGTTACTGACTATCAGATAGTGGTTCCCCTTTTCGTCTCGGAATCTATCTCCATCATCATAGACTCGAATTATCTCCAATCTCTGAGCCGGCCTCTCTTCGATACAAATGCACTTGCGTCCTTGATAGTCTAAATAGACTAGGGCTCCCCTCGAGTTTGTTCCCTCTAAGAAGATCACAGTGAGCTTGGAATCATTCAAAGGATTTAGGGAGGTGCTTCCTCCTGGCATTGGTCCGTTATAGGTGAAACCTTCTGGCTGTTGACTACCCATCATGAAGAAAGATTTGTCTGATGAAGTATCAGTATCACTTCCTTCCTCAATAATCGGTGCTAGTGGATCCAGCCTTGCCTGAGTTACACTCTCCTCGGTGCACACTAAGCTACCTTGGTCACCTGCCACCTTCTGGTCTCTAAAAATGTATCTGCCTGATCTTAAATTCATCAAAATTATCAATTCAATTTACCACAAATCCAACCACTCACCTGGCAAAGGATCATTCTCCGCCCAACTTCTTGCTTTGCTGGCTGAATATACCTGTACACAAGCGTTTAATTTCGGCAATTGAATCAAAGCATTTATCTGCTAGAGGTTATCTTAGTAATGATTGGTATAACTGGAGAGTTAATCTCAACCACTACTGTATTTTATACACTGCTGATGTTTTGGATTAGGTCTGCTAATCTGGAACTGTACTTCCCTCGGATGTTGCTCAATTTACATGAAAAATTCTGAATTCAATCTTTGCTCCGTCAAATGGACAAACAAGGTCCAAATTCACTTCTGAAAGAAGTTCTGGAATCCTTAAGCCAAATGGAATCTCACTGTCTAAGCCCAATCAAATTTTCTCTTCAGTAGGCCCCAGTAGACATCCTACGCATAGGATGTCTCCTGCTTTGTTTTGCTTGGATTTTTTCACTATGGATTCCCCTTGATGTGCTGAGTCCATAGCTGTTTTTACTTTTTGATTTGGACACCTATAAGCTGGTCAATGGATCAGAAATCTGTTTCGATAGCCTATTGCTGTTCTTGATCAGTCTAATCAACTCCAATTTGGACCAAAATTGACTAGAAGGCTTACCTCAGGCTATACAACACCTTGCTATGCCCACAATCAGTATCTGGATTCAATTTCTTGCTTTAGATATCCTACGCGTAGGATGTCTTTTTCATTAGAATGGCTTCAAATTCAAAACATAGGCTCCCCTTGAGTTGCTGATCACATGCTCAAAATTAGGTTTGGAGTATAAAATCACACAGAAGACATCCTACGTGTAGGATGTCTTCTTGGCCTGTTTGACCTCAGACTTGACCCACAGCTTCCCCTTGATGTCAGCAACCCAGTGGTATGCTTAGATTTTGGTTTGGATTTTAAAAGTCCCCAATTTTAGCTGTTCTTTCCTTTTTCAGTCAAAAGTGCTAAAGTCCGCTTTGAACCCAAATTTTCTCACCCAATGAGGGGAAACCCCTCTCAATCACTCAATATATCATGCAAATCATGCTCATACAACCATCATATGGTTTTGGTCTTAAAATAATGCTTTGGCACAATTTGGGTAGGATGTCTGACAATTTCAGTCTATCTAGCCTTATCCTGTCAAGATAAGTCAAATTTCCACTTTCCAGTTGAAAATAGGGTAAACTCCACCTTCTGAACACACTGGTCAACTCAAAATCCCAAAATTCCCACCAGATTAGCCTGTAGACATCCTAGCGTAGGATGTCTCCTGGTTTGAAAATTAAATTTTTTCCTGACAGAAATGCTCTTGATGCTCTGTAGCTCTATAAAAAACACTCACAGTAACTTTTGGACTTCACTTAGGCTTTCAAACACACTTTTGCGTCTTTTTCAAACTTGTGATGAATTTACCGAGCAAGTATACATGCATGAATTACTCTAGATCCCAAATCATGATGTCCTACTTACTCTACTCCTACTCATCATATGCAATGGTGATAATGGTGTTTTGGTTGCTTTCTGGACTCTCCGGACTCTCAAGCTCTCCTCTCACCGCTTCTACCACTCCAACTCCTACTCAAGAACTCAACTAACACCTAAAACTATCTTAGTCTACCTAAATCTACCTAAGTCGAAGGATCTAGGCCAGACACACGCTTCTTAGACTCCCTCTAAGACCTAGAGATTCCTCCACCCTCTGGTCCTATCTAAATGTAAAACGAGAATCTTGGCAAGCCAACAATCCCTATTCTCAAGGACTAGTCTCGGTCACCTACCTAAGGTTTTCGTCCCCGGTAGCGGCGCCAATGTTGGAAGGATACGCCGCGACGTACGTCACCACAGCGAGAACTCACCTAACAAGATTTTTCAGCTAAGGACGAAGCTCGACCCGCAGGCGCGTGGAAGCAAGTATAAGGTGTCAACCTACACTCAACCGACTCCTAACTAATTCCTATAGAGGTCTCTACCCAATGTCTAAGTCACAGCCTTCAAGAGTGCATAAGAGGAAACTTCCTACAACGCTTTTTTGAGCCGAACACCCATCAAACAATCTTGAAACACCACAGAACTTGAAGGAGACCCTACTAACACCAATAGGTCACTCTCCCTAAGGTCTATGAACCAAAATCCCAACCCAAAATACCCGGTGCAAAATCACGTAGGATGTCTGGCCGAAATTTGCAGGTCTTCGTTTCCGAAATCTAATGTGGCTAATGTGTAGCTCTACTCAATGTGAACGCGTGGATATGTTGCAATGCAAAATCGGACAACATATGCTCACCAAATCACCAAATGAAGCTCGTAGAAGGAGCTCGCAAAACCGGACCGTACGCGCACAATGTAGGTATCGGCGCGTAGCTCTCATCGGGGGCAACATGTTGCACTTCTCCACACTCGATTCCGACCACCGGTGCACACGTAGCGTCAAGAAGAAGATCTCACTCTCTCTCGTACACAGTACGCTCACTCACAGAAAATATATTTTTCAAAATAACAAAAGGTTTTTCATTAAGGTAAAAAAGTGGTATATATACCTTACAATTCTCAAACCCTAAAGTTCCAAATCAACCATCTACTCAATCTAACTATCAAAACTGGGATACAATCTGGAAACTTCTGTAAGCCCCAATATTTACAAGATGAAATGTCGAGTTTTCTCAATAAATGAATAATCACAAAAAAAATGATAATCTGCCGAGAAGTCAATTTCCGTAGAGTGTGTCCAGCTTCTAACAACTGGAGTGATGAGGATCAAAGGTGTTTTATGACATAGGTTTCTGTTTCAGTGTACCGGATGTGAATGTGTAGATCTCGGTCAATGTTTTGACTTTTATTGTGCATACTCGTTTGCTTGCTCTTTATTATTTTTGTTTTTTGTGAGTATAAGGCTTTATATATACGTTCCCTAAGATTGGGAGATTGAGAGGTCAGGGAGGAAGGTTGAGAGGGGAGTGAGTGAATGATGACTGTCAGTGAACACTTCCCCCTTCCTTGGGTAGATCATATTGTTTGAAATGTGCTCGTCACTCCTTGAAACCAATTGTTCCAGTTGGTAATAGGTGAGGATTTTTGCCAATATTTTTCTATTACCTTAGGTGCCTCATAAAGTTACAAGGGTGGTAAGGTACTCTCCCAGGATCGAACTTGAAGTGGTTCATCAGGTGATTCTTGAACGCTGGGAGGTGTGGATTCCTTTGTAGCTTCATGGAGGTCCACTATTGTAGGTGGAGACCATGCAGAATCTTTTACCTCTATGGATGCATTACATGAGGAGCTATAAGCTTCATTCGTTTTTTCTATGGCTGAGTTGAGAAAAACAAGCCTTTCTAGCTTGGGAACCCATACTAGCTCCGGATCCGGTATATAGTGTTCTGTGATTTTTCCTTTCCCACGATCTTTCATTGGCTTTGTCGTACAGGGTTTGACTCACATAGGTCAGGTGACAGGTAAGAACACAATCTACGTTTTGGTACCCAGATTTGATCAGTTTCTTGATAGTAGCCTTGGGCTACCAATAGTCGTTTAGGAATCCAACGCCACGTTCCCTTACATTTCTTAGAGCGAGTGGGATGTTTCTTACAAGGCTTCTGTTTTTTAGCACTAGCTATGGTCACTAAAGAAGCTTTAGGGACCCACCTGTATGTTTTCTTCCTTATATTAGGATAAGTCTTGTCAGAAGCTATATGCATTGCTTGTAGCATATTTAAGGATATGAGTGATGGCATTTCATCCCCCTCAGGTGTTACCCAAGTTGTCCCCCTATTTCCCCAAGTGTCTATGGTTGATGCTAGGTGGACCCAATCCACATTGTCCGACTCAGGTAGTACATCCATATAAGGAGAATCTTCCCCAACATCAGTGTCCGCTTTACACGTGTAACAATACTGCAATGGGGCCGAGTGAACTGTGGTGTCAGATTTATGATCAATTATAAACCTGTTTCCTAGAGGATGTGCTCGACCAGTTACAAGATCCACTTGAATGACAAAATCTTGGAACTGCAAGTAGACATGGTTTTTAGACCAGTCATGCACCATTTTTGCTTCCCTCATGAAAGGACGTCCTAAGATCATCTCCGATGCCATAGTGCGTTTGGAGAAATCCATAACAATGAAGGTAGTCCTTATTTTATGTCCAAAGACCTTGATCTTGAGATCTTCTAGCATCCCAATAGGTTTAACAATAGACCCATTGGCCATCTTCACTACTCTAGTTGTGGTCGCAAGGTGAGGTCTTCCCATAGTTTCCAAGCAATTTTTAGTCACAATGCTAACCCCAACGCCACCATCAAGGATTCCCTTCACAATTAATCCCTTAGTAGTGATTGGTATGGTCGCATTGGATTATCACCCTCAAAATATTGTCCCAAATTGTTAACATGTATTTCTATAACAAGGTTCTCATCTAGGTTGGGTTGTGGATCTAAGTGTTGCTCCTCTATTGGCATCTCCCCAACTCCATCCATCTGTGCAACTTGTGGTAGCCCAAACTTTAGTTCTCCATTGAGGAAGGCTTGAAGAGCTGAGACTAGCCCAGGGTCTTTATATAGTTTGGACATGATAGTGGTTCTAACTTCTGAAGACATAAAATCCATCAATTTGGCAATGTTTAAAGGACTTCAGTCCCTTGACGTGGGGAAGATGGGATTTCCATTTCTTTGATAGGATCAGGTAGTCCCTCTGTAAACATTCTTTCCATCAAGAAGTGAGTACGTCCACTTTCCCATGACTTTAAGTCACTTTCTTCTTGGATGACACTAGGTATGGCTAAGGGTCTATGGACTTGGTGAGGTTTTTTTTGCGTAGGGAACACGGTGTCTGTAATCTGAATCTGCCTAGGTGCTGGTTCTAGATCCCTTTGGGTATCTTCTACCAAAATCCTTAATTGCTTCACTCGCTCGATCTCCTCTGTAGGGTTTGGATAAGTTCCTATCTTCTTCTTGGATCCTGGCCATTGTGGCTAATGAAGATCCTCCTTGTTGGTTTTTGTCTTAGTGATCGTTTTGGTCTCCATGGTTTCACCTGAATCAGAATCCTCTTCAACGTTGTTCATATATACGAGGTCGTCACCAGTCCCTATGTTGGTCTTTCAACTGGGGTCTGACTTCGCTGCTTTTTGCGATCTCTTCCTTCATGTTTTCTTCTTTTTCTGAGATTGGGCAATTGATGCCATGTCTCTTTCCTCAAGAATATAATTTTGTTTTTGGAGCATCGATCGTGTGAGTACGTTTACTGGTACCACAGGTGTACTTTGTGATGGCTCCTCGGTAACTTCAATCAAGTTTAATGGCATGATCTTCGGTGCATTTGGATTATTTGGACATTGGACGTTGGACATTTGTATCGGCATTGTAGACATGCTCGCTTGATTGGTTTGCATTAGTGTGGCATTATTTTGTAGCCTTATAGGACACTCGGCTACACGATGTGGACCTCCACACTCATAGCATTGAAGAGGTGGTCTCTTAGCAGTGTAATTGATATTTTGGCCTCTTGCCGCAAGAGCAGCTACTTGATATACAGGTTTGACTTGTCCCCAATAGTCCTCCATGTAGTATTGTGGACTTTCTTCAAGCACATCCATCCCATAGGCAATATTAGGGTCTGTATCCTCCTCACAACTTTCCAAACAAGCAATAGATGACTCACAGCCCAATTGATTCACAAAGTGATTCTCGGATGTGGTGGTTGCAGTCCTAGCAATGGAGGTGGTAAGGGTGTTGTTTGAACAACATTTTGGGCCCTAGGGACCATGTGTTGTGCTGTTTGTTCAAGAAGTGGGGCCGACATCTATGCAGGCACTCAAGGTGTGTCTGTCCATGCTCAGGTTGGTCTATTGGCCATTGCACGCTTAAATACTATGCAATCCTTAGCTTGATGACCATACCTTCCACATGCATTGTGAAGGGGATCGGGGAGCACCACAGATGGAGAGTGAGAGAGAGAGAGAGAAGGAGACACACACGATGTGGGTGGGGAGACAGTGAAGTGGCAGCTCCCCCTATACAGTATACTCACTATAAGTATAGGGTACCAGTGGGCGGGCGCCCATGACTTGGGCGACCGGTCAAGGCACATAGCCCTTAACCCCAACAACCTCCCACTTAAAGGCCAATGTGCCTTTAAGCAAGATCTACTAGTGTACAACTAATAGAAGGTGAGATATTCTCTCAACCTATGCCCACTGACTCTCGATGAGCTAGTGCATCCGGCTCTACTGATAGACAAACATCCCGTTGCGGAAGCCACACAGAGCTAGCTCCAAGCTCTGCAAAGAGTCTACAAGAGCTCATGCACTCATGCAAGTATCGGTCCAATACCTGCAAACCTCCCCTATGCTCTATGCCGAGATCAGTCATCGAACAACTAATCAACCCTGCTGCAAATGCTTCCACTGCAGCTGCTATGTCGGGCCTCGAGATCAGCATCTCGTACATGAGGACACCGAACGTTGATGCAAGCCTGGCAACCTCTGCCACCTCCAACTCAGAACTCAACTCATGGCAATCTTGTCCCCTATCATAGAGACCATGGCACTTTGACTCCGAGCTTTGGAGTGACTTCTCGTGCCCACCACATATCACATGTGTACCAAGAGTATCCATCTGTCCTGAATCTGTATCAAGCTCTGGCATAAGCATATCAAGAAATGACTCCACAATAGCCGACATCTCAGCATCCATGTGAGTCATCTCTGTCATCACCTCTGATGACTCATCCTATTGTGACTCACTAGAGCTGTCCCGCTCTACCTGCGCATCCGTAGACGCAACCTGCACAACAAGGTCACTGCTCTGCACTCCATGCAAAGCATCCTGCAACCCACAAGCAAAAGAGACTCGCCTGCTCTCTCGCTCTCTACCTGGCTGCATGATCACAGAGACAACACCGTCTCTCCCGTGATCCACATGCAATGGGTAACCTGTACCACTCCTGGCACC
Source organism: Adiantum capillus-veneris (assembly GCF_014529385.1). NCBI lineage: Eukaryota > Viridiplantae > Streptophyta > Polypodiopsida > Polypodiales > Pteridaceae > Adiantum > Adiantum capillus-veneris. The sequence goes on along the minus strand of NC_140931.1, from coordinate 138,769,533 downwards.
TCTCGCAATCACTAGCGAACCCAAATGCATCACAAAATCTCGCTCTCGTAGCGAAATCTGACATCCACAATCTCTAAGTTGACCAATCGAGATCAAACTCACTGTCAAATCTGGTACATAGCGCACATGTCATAACAAGTAAGATGCACCACTCGGTAATGACAGTCTCACATCTCCTGCACCTGCTATCGCATGCACCGATCCATCGGTCAAACGTACACTGCCAAGCATCCCGCTAGAATAGCTACAAAACCATTCACGATGCGGCGTGACATGAAACATAGCATCTGCGTCTAGCAACCACTGCGAAGGGAGTGCACTATCCACATGTATAGCATCTCGTGCATAGCTCGAGGTAAAAGTGACATCCCCGTCACTAGTATACTCGGACACTACATGTGCCTCAACTGTCAAAGCAACTGAGTCCATGGCATCACTACATACATCTCTGAGACTTCCATGTCTCCTACGATGTCGCATACGACAAAAACAACGCCGCCTAACGTGTCTAAAATGACCACAATACCAACATGTCACCTGTCGACGTGCTCGTGAATGTACATGTCTCACACGAGTCCGTGATGACTCGGATCTATCATACATATCATGTAATCTGCGCCAAAGTGCTCTCGAAGTAGTCTCATACATAACAAGAGCATATACAGATTCCGCAAGGTGCAAAGAGAGTGTAGATAGTGCCATCTCCTCTAGCTCCTGCCACTGATCGTCAGACATGTTTGAAGGTCTACCTGCATCACCACTCAATGGTCGATGCAACCCTCGCTGTGTCAATGCATCAAGCATACACTCTCTCCATGCAGCAAAGTCTGACCCATCAAACACGCGCATCTGTGAGAGGTCACAATCTGATCGATCACCTGTCTCTGCCATGAGCACAAGTAGCAAGCTAGATAGTAAAACCACCTCACCAACAACACCTGGAAACTGTCTACCAATATGGCCAGAAACACACTGTAAAACCTGTGAGACACACTCCAAAATAGAGCTTTCGCAATGTCAATACAAGGCTCGCCTGCTCTAGTATCACACTGCAATCTGTGAGCTAATCACCAAGCCCACACTGTGCGGTATTGATGCATACACACGCACAAATCTCCCACCTGCAGAGAACACCGCACGCAAATGCTGAGTGCAACCCACAATCTCTACCTAGATCGCATAAATGATACGCTTAAAACTCTTGGGAAAATTTCGCCAGAGTTTCGTCAGTAAAAAGGCCACAAAACCAGTAACCAAACTGACTGCACGCTCAAAACCATGAGCAACCAAAGCGCATCAAACCGCACTCCAAATGCATGCACCAATCTCCACACTTTGCATACATCATTGCAAACACCTGCAAATCTAGTACACAAATATCTGCTCTACCTGTGACTGCCAAAAAACATGCTCGAGGCATACATTGCCGAGCTCAAAATGCAATCACATTAGTCTCCATGAGCATCAAACCACATAAGGCATACATCGTATCCTCCCACCTGTGAGGAAACTTGCAGCAAATATCACTCTCACATCTGAGAGCAAACCATGTGTGGAATCCTCGACACACAATAAACAACTGCTGCTGCAGAAAATTCAGCATTCAGAATTTTAAAATTCTGATATGATGAGCGCGTCCGGAGCGTGCCAAAACCCCAAGGTAAACTCCTGGATCACATGTATCCGAGTCCGGGTGTGAAAGCTATGCCAAAAAACCTCCGTTTCGACCCAAAAACGAAGCATAAACTGCCAAAAGAGGGTTGAAAATGCAGCTCCTCAACCGTAGCTCGAATGAGGTTTCTGATGGCTCGAATGTCTTCAAAAGGGGGGTAAAATGTCAGGACGCTTGGTGGAAACGCTCTCGAAAAGATGAATTTGCCGATGCCGAAGTCGAAACCCTGTTTGCACTCTTGAAAGTGCGCGCACGCGGATGCGATTTCGGGAATAAAACTGGCTCTCCGCTGTCGTCGTGACTGTGCACACACGTGCTCCCTCCGCACCTACGCTCTGATACCAATTGAAGGGGATCGGGGAGCACCACAGACGGAGAGTGAGAGAGAGAGAGAGAAGGAGACACACACGCAAATGTGGGTGGGGAGACAGTGAAGTGGCAGCTCCCCCTATACAGTATACTCACTATAAGTATAGGGTAACAGTGGGCAGGCGCCCATGACCTGGGCGACCAGTCAAGGCACATAGGCCTTAACCCCAACACATTGCAGTTCCCATTGAATTTTACTCTAAAAGTAGGGCATTCACTGGTACTATGCGGTCCATAGCATACTGAGCACCGTTGTTGCTCCCTTCTTGGATACATATGATTTTTTTGTGAAGCACGATTGTCTGTAAGAATCTCTTGAATAGCCTTGGTGAGATCTGCTAAAGTCATCTCAGATATCTTTGGCTCCTTAGCAATAGGCTTTAGGGTCATTGGCTGATGCCCTGATGCTTGCGAGCTAATAGATTTAGGCTCAACAGACACTCTTTCTCTGAATCATTAAATTATCCTCCAATTGGATCGCATTGGTGGTGACTACTACTTCCCAAGTGGTGATACCTCTAATGACTAGGCCATTGTAGATATCCTCATGTCGTAATCCCCTAATGAATCTATTAAGCAATTGGTTATTGTTGAAGCGCTCATTTGGATTACAACGAGAATTCAAATGCTTCAAGCGACTTATAAAGTCTCTCACCGACTCTCCTTCCTCTCGTTGGGCTTTCTGAAGCTGAGAGGCTACACCCCAAAGCACTCCCTCTCGTATGTATTCTTTTAAGAACAATCTCCTAAGAGTAGGGTAAATCGTTTTTTCTTCCACCCTTAGGGTTCTATACCAATCCCCAGCCTTTCCACTTAAGGTTAGGCTTAAAGCATTGCTCTTATGTAGGTCATTGTGTTCTCCTAGAGAATCGCATATTTGTTCAGAAACTTCGATATGCTTCCTCACATCCCCGTCTCCACTAAATTTTTGTGTGAGCTTGGCTATTTGTACTGCCTTACTTCCTCTCTATCAGGCGTGTTACGCATATTCTCAGCAATAGATCGACCAATAGCTTGAGCAAATTTTGCCAAGTCACCTAAGTGAGCAGGCACCATGGGTGAAGGCGCTCCAGAGACTACATGTGGAGTAGGTATCAGCATTGGGCTTGGCACATAGGAAGCCCTTGGGTTCCACGTTGGGTATGATGTTGTGCCATGTGGTGGCCCAAAGTTCATATGTGTGGCCCTAGGCATAGCAGACGTCGAATGTGACATGCTAATGCTAGCCGGTATGGTCCCATGGAAATAAGAACTTGGGTGTTGTGGTTGTGAAGCATAGGGAGTTGAAACAATGGGAGGGGTAGGAACTACATGAGTACGAGGACCCATGAGTATACGATTGGTACACACTTGTAGCTACTGTTGCAGGCATTGAGCTACCATGTAGCGGTGCTTTACTAACAAATGAGGTCCATGGCGTGTTTCTTGGCATGCCTATCATTGGGGTAGGCATGGTAGTCGTGGTGTCATCAAGGGAAAGATGAGCTAGGCTTGGAAAGGTAAAGCTATCACTTGTGGGCTCGGATTGCACTGAGACCCCTGGCAAAACAACATATGGAGGATCCATCGGACTTACCGAGGGAGTCTCCATTTTCAATAAGGTCGGTTGTTTAGCCTTTCCTGTATCCAAGAATCTCATGAGACCCGTTGAAGGCATGTTGATCCCCTTGTTCTGTCTCTCTAACTCAATGACCCTATGGATGACCTCACAAACTCTTTGTTGTTGATCCTCCACACTAGTAGCACCCATTGTGGATTGTAGGACATCTAACCAACCCACGTGATAGGTGTGACATGTGTGTAGGTCGGTTAGAGTTTCCGTTTGTAGTTCGTACTCCCAGTTCTCATTTAAGAACGCTCCATCTAAGATTGAGGTGTTAGGGGTGTCCTTTGAGCTAGATGCAATGTTGCTTTCTAGGGGTTGGCCATTAGCAGTTGCTAAGTCAAGAGCACTTGATTGCTCTCTTAGCAAGGATATTGACATAGGGGCTTTCGATTTAACTCTCTTCGTTGTTCCGCCTTGCGTAAGCTCTCAATTTCCTTTTCCCTCGCTGCAAGGATATACCACTCAACCTCTTGCACTTCGGCAAGGCTTCTCCCATCGGGTAATATAACTTCGGAGGGGAATAGCTCTGAAGAGTCAGGAAGTGCAGTCAATGAAGTCTTCATGTTGTCGAGAAATTTGCGGTCTTGCCAAGAAAGCACCGGGCTTATGGCTGTGAGAGTTTGTGAGAGAACTCAACAAAAACTATATGAAGGAGTTAAACCATAGATTCCATGAAGACTAGGGTTTGGAAAGAAGTGCAATCAAAGAAGACTCACCCTTTCTCTCTTGCACTCACACACACACACAAAGAAAGAACGCAAAAGAGAATGTCAAAACAATACGAAGATGAAAACATCAAGGCTATGGTCATATCGTATCATGGGTAATATGAAAGGGTTAATAGATGAGTTAATGGCATTCAATCTTGGCTGACCAAATAGGCTACGAATTGTTCTTTGGAATTGTAGTTTTGTGCTTACCATAATATATTTATTTTGTCTAGTGATTGGGATTAATTGTGTGTACAAATCCTCTTGGTTCATAGCAAGATAACTACGCTTACATCAAAAGAAAAATTGTAGTCTATGAGAGGTAGTATGATGGGATCCGGTGATAGAAGTATTTCATTGAGCCTTTCAGGGCCGAAGAGAAACACTATACGTTGTTGAAAGTGTATTTTACGGCTAATCCATACGTTAATTCTAATAGATCGTACAGAGTGAAAGCGATAGAAATGATCATCATGTGGGTTATTCATCTAGGATAGTATGTGAGAAATGTAGGTATGGGAGAAGTGAAGAGATGAGAAGTTTCCCTCCCAAGTCCTATTCTTGCCCGTAGGCAATAAGGATACTGCGGGGAGAGATGTACCTGTAGCAAAGAGAACCTAGAGAGGATGAATTACTAAGAATGAGAGAGATAGGTTTGGTTAAGGAGATGAGATTAGATACATATATATATGTTGGATTAGAGATGAAAATGAAAACAACAAGAAATCAAGAAAACATCAATGTAGAACACATCTTACTTGAAACCCTTCGGCACCATTATTGATGGGAGAGAGAAGAAGAGTGGTTAATTCCACTTTGATTGATACACCAAGTGCAAGACCTTCTTTGATTAGAGTTGATCTTCCAAGGTTAGCTTGTTGCAAGAATGGCTAGTCTCCCTCTAGGAGAAAGTGTAGGCTTGGGCTTATGTTAATAGCTAAGTACAATTAGGCATTACTACTCACTCCCTCGAGAATTCCTCTCATCAATGGCTTGAATGCTTGCCTTTTTTCCAAGGAAGAAGAGGTCCCCTTTTATAGGTGAAGGGAACCCCCAAGGGTTTACACAAGAAGAGAGGAGCCAGTGTGAACAGGAATTGGAAAAGTTGGAAATGAGCTGTCCCTGCATGATGTGGGCAGACTGGGGTCCAGTATTTTGATCATATCTCCAATATAAAAAATACATAGAATATATATATATTGGAGTTTACCCTAGATATAAGATCTAGCTAGGGTGTGAGATGATAATGAGATAGTAGAAATAAAGAATCAATGCTTTTTGCCCCAAGTTAAAGAGGCGGAGCTATTGATGCTTTTCCCATAGTATTTTCTGATGGTAAAGTAAGAATAGGTTACCCTTGAGAAAAATAATAGGATGAGATAGAAGGCTCATTATTATACTTAAATATGCATATGTACATTATAGGAAAGATAATTATGTATCTAAAAAGTTACAAGATAACTCTTGTAGGATGCGCTCCCACTATGTACGTGTCACAACACGACAACGTGCACATTCTCTAAGGGCATAGGGTCTATGTTGGTCATGAATGGAGAATTTCCTTTTCCACCCCCCTCATTTACATCATTAGTTCCATGTTTGGAGCGAGTGGCTCTACTAAAGATTTCCTTCAAGTGGCTAAGCACGCTCGGCCCCGGACCGTGGACCCATGGCATGCATGTCTTGGCTTGAGCTATTGGAATTAGGCATTGGGAAACCCTCCATGATGTCGTAGTGAGAGGAAGAGTCACTAGCCGCTATGTTTGGGTCTTGGTTTGTACTACCTTGGGTCCCCGCCGAGGGCCCAGAACCTAAGGTAGGTGGATATTGAGAACTCGCGTAAGTCAAAATTCTCTCTAGTTGCTCCGTCTCTAGCACACGACCAGAGCACAGATGCATGTGCCTTTGACATCCTACAAGCGTCGGCGAATAACCTCGAAGGTTAACCGCTTACTTTTTAGGCGTTCGTTTTTACTTGTTTTTTAATGTTTTTTAATGATCGATTTTTTGATTAAAGTGTGTGATAGCTCAAAACAAGCATATCACTCAGAGGGTCGTGGTGTGCTTTATAGCACAAAGTTCGGTCACATGAAGCTCCATTGGTCCTCAAAATAATCGAATTTTAGCTACGTGTGAAGCTAAAATACGTAATTTTAAAGGGCGACCGCGGCCTGAGCTTGAGCGTGAGCTTGGGCTTGGGTTTGGGCTTGGGTCTGAGAGATATCCCGATCCCGGTTCTACCTTTTTAAAAAATTTTGATTTTTTTTTATTTTTTATTTTTTTTGGGATAAGGTCATCGCGGCCTGCGCTTGAGCACACACACACTCTACCTACCTACTTACAACTAATACACCTACTGTTACACACTAACACACTTCATTAGCTCTCACAGATCTACTTCCTACTTACTGTACTTTACATTACACAGAACTAACAACCTTAATACTAAGACCTTATCACAGAGAAAACACAGTAACCTTTCAAAACTTCATTAACAAAGAAATACACACTAGCAACATAAAATCCTTCTTCTCAACACACACACCTTCCTTCCCTACTTTTCCTACAATTGAAATTGCACCACAAAAGAAGCACAGAGTGCCATTCAAGCTTAGTGTATGGCATTCCCCGACAACGACGCCAAAAATATGCGCGTATGTCGCACGTGTCAATGCAAGGAACTTGCCAATACACTGTGTGCAAGCCACAAATGGCTCCAAGCACACAACAAGCCTAAACTAGTAAGCTCAAAGATGGCGATGGTGTGTCACTCACCGCTCTACGCTTGCTGTCGTGGAGGATTCCTCACCACGAAGAAGAGGGAGACGCTGCTACGTCACGCTCAACCGCCTTGCCGCCGTCGTGCTGCCGCAATGCTTGATCGCACTCTCTCTCTCTCTCTCTCTCTCTCTCTCTCTCTCTCTCTCTCTCTCTCTCTCTCTCTCACGCATACATACACACACACACAAGGAGATGAAGAAGAAGAAGATGGAGATGGAGCAAGAGCACTCTTCAATTGCACAAATGAGAGAATGAGTGAATTTTAGGTTTAGCTGACTTTTATATGAGCTTGCCCCATTCACACTTGGGCACCCATGCTTAGCCAACTAATCCCTTGAATGTTCCTGTTAGAGTGTGCCTCTCATCGGCGATCACTCTTACCCTTTTTCTATTGGACCGACAAGCCCGGTACCTGACTCTACCAAAAAAATAATACAACGTCCGTCGTAGGTGATAGGAATGTGTGTGAGGGTTAGCAGATTCAAACATCAAGCTGTTGTGCTCATAGCTACGCTTCAGTGATGGTCCTAGGCTATGCAGCCACTCCCTACCAAGAACCACATCAGCCCTTTCCATGTTCATAACTTGAAAATCCAAACAAATAGAGTACCCTTGTACTTCCACTGGAACAGTTCGGCATTGAGTATCCCATATTTCAGTATCATGTCCGTTCATCATTGCTACCTTGTAGCGGTGGATACTCGGAGTTTGAGGCAGTTTGAGCTTTTTCACCAATCCGTAATTGATGAAATTGTGCATAGCACCGTCATCTACCAAGATGCGCACCTTGTGCCCTTGCGGATATCTGTGCATACGTACTAACTCATGTGGTACAAAGGTTGGTTGCCACATGGAAGCTGTGAGACAACATTCATGCACCACCTCAGTGGGTGTTACTTGCATTGTAGAGAATCTTGAGAAAGACTCAAGAGACAACAGTTGCACCGTGTGCACTGCTTTCTCCTTTCCCTGAGCAGTAGATTTCCCCTTGGGACAATCCTTTTTTCCATGACCTCTTCCTAAACATTGAAAACATAACTTCTCTTTCTTGGCTTTATCAAAATCCTCAGGAGAGAGAGGACCCCTGGACCCCTTTGATTTTTTAGATGCATCTGAATTAGCAACTAGAAATTTTCTTTTATTGTGCCCATACTGAGTGCGTGTATTACCATGTATACTAGCAGGCACGTGACTATTATGTGTTTTATTCTCATCAGAATCATCATGAATATGTGCTTTTACTATGGCTTCCTCAAGTGTTTTAGGGTCTTGGGTCTTGACATACTTCTTAAGCTCGGGTGTCAGACCTCGTATGAACCCCCATACTTGTTGAAAGGTATCCAAGCCTTCCAACTTGAGGATAATGTCCCGATAGTCAGAGATATATTCAAGGAGTGATGGGTATTGGCGCATGAAACATGTGTCCCAAGCCCTCCAATTTCGATCGGCCTCGTTTGTAGGCAAAAATTCCTTGCTAATCATTGCTTCAAAAGCTGCCCAACTCTGTGGTATGATGTTCTTCTCCTTGAGAGACATCCACCATTTGTAGGCCTTGCCTTCCAGAGTTAAGCTTGTTTGCAGAGCTCTAACTGCATCCGGAGTACGCCGTAAGGCGTGAATTCCATCACACTTGCTAAGAAAGATATTCACTGCATCCTTATTGTGGTCTCGGTCTTCTCCCTTAAAAATTGGCAATTTAGTGTTCTTTAACAATTCATCCACCTCTTTGGCAGTGAGAGTATGCAATGTATCAGCAGTTGGGCCTTGCCCTAGATTAGAAATGCCCTACCCTTGTGTGGCAATGTGCCCATGCATGTGGGTGTTAGTAGGACTCTTAGACTGCTGATGCATTAATTGAATTACTAACTTGGATAGTTTAGTAACATTTTCATTTAAAGCTTTAAAATTTTCATCCATGACCGTCATGCGTGTCTGAAGTGCACCAAATTCTTGAATATCGAGCAATTTGTAAGTATCTTCTCCTGTCGTAGCGTCGCGGGTACTCTCCTTGAGAGGATCCACCAGCCGCGGGCCATCATTGGTAGGCTCAGGAGTACTTTGCTCAAAATCGAATGTCATATTGATATCCGAATCCATGGCTACACAGTGCGGTGAAAGAAGTACTCAGAAAAAATACCTGATAGTGAGAGCACTCGCAAAGTATAGAAGCCTTGCTAACTTCGTCAAAATCAAGAGTAACTCGGTGGAAAATGATTTGACTTGTCTGTTGTTTATGGAATTCCACTAGCTCTTGATAGTCGAATCAATTAGGCTTGAAAGTAGTAATTGATGCCAACAAAAACTTGTACTGCAACTTTGCCAATTTGGTTGTCTTGAAATTTTTGAGTTTTTGCGTAATACGCAGGAAATTGTTGTTGGAATGTGTGCCGGATTCGTTGATGCCTCCTAGCCCCGGCCTTGCCGTACTCGCACGTAGTGGAGTAGGAAGGGGGGGGGGGGGGGGGGTACCCACTCTGGGTACCACCCCGTGAGATTAAAATTGTTGTGAATGGCCACTACCCCTAATGGGGTGGGCGCCCTTCAAGTGGGAAAAAAAGCTTCACTGTCGGCTATGGCGCCCAACGGGCAACGCGCAGAGGCTTCAAACACATGGGGCGGTTGATGCAAAGCCCAAGGGGCTTCGGCCATGTGTCGTAAACCTCCCAGCATGGCCTTGCACCGCTAACGAGCCCAAGCGCGGAGCCCAAGCGCGATCGCTTTGGTGCTCCTACACCCGGCGGTCCTCCGTTCCCAAGGTAGCGTGACCACGGGCTACGGCTTCGTCGTCCACCTTGCTAAGGGGTGATCCCCAGTGTGTATGACCCCGACATGCAATCCTTGAGTGGCTAGAAAGCACCATGCCCTTCCCCCTTTCCCAAAATAGACACAAGCTTTGATACCAATGTAAAACAAGGGAAGCTAGAGCCGGAGAGTCCACCACCCAGAGTCCACCACCCAACCACCCATTATATAGGCAAGCCCCTAGCCCTTTGCCCTAGTTGGACTCCCCATTCCACACCGCCTAGCCCGGCCCTACCCTTGTCTAGTCTGGCCTTGCCGGTGTCCTGACACAGATCGCATTTCTATTGTTCGTCGTCGTTGTTGCCCACTCCCATAAGCCATGACTTGACTTGCACCGGCCCATAAAATACAACACTACTTCTTGAGCACATCACAACTCTATGCTCCAAATCATGGCTTTTGGATTAAACTCAGTCTGCATCACATACCCATCATGCACCTTGTTCTAACTTTGCTTGATCGCCCATCCTTTCTCTTATCCACCATATTAAAATCTCCAATTGGGAGCCATTCCACTTCTATAGGGATATCTCTAAGATGCACCCATCATTTGGCTCTTCCTTAGCAGTGTAGGACCATATATGTTAATAATGGTGAATACCTGATATGTCCAACTGACCCTCACTCCTAACACCCTCACGATGGATGATTCAAGACCGCCTTGGGCTCTAGGTCCTTGTACACAATAGTGAGGATTCCATTGAACCTGTTTACTCCTCTATAGAATACCAACTTCTTCCTGAGTGCTTGTTTTCTTTTGCTAAAAGCATCCAAGGGATATATCTGTTCTAACTTCCTCTTAGAAGAGAGTATTCTTCTTTCGGGGTGTTGGACCTTTTACATTCCAAGATTGAATAGTAATATCTTACATTATTCAAAGAGGGGTACAAACTCCTCCACCTTGAGGAACTCTTTCTCTAAGATATCTTTCCTCATGTCCTCCTCCATTGGCACTTTCTCATCCACAGTTTGAATGCTTGCCATCTGAGTTGTCATGAGATTCTTGGGATTGGCATCTAAGATGTTGTCGTATAGAAAGGGGGGTTTGGGATTATGAGGTGGGAGTTCTTTTAGTTGTCCAATAGCTCTAGCTTGGGACCTGAACCGCTTGCAAGAGATGTTGGATATTTCTACCATCCTTCGTCCTTCTTCCTAAAGGTGGGTGACAGCATAATCTTTTGGAACATTGGGGTTGTCGTTTTCTGTTGGGCAACAAATGAAAATTGATATCGTATAGCAACCTTTCCATTGCTATGTTGGGCTTGCAAGGGCTTCTCTGATTTCTCTAGGGTTTTTGAGTTCACATTGAATTGCTCATCCTTCCTTGATTGTTCCTTCTATGGCGGAGTCTTCATTTCAGTAGCTATCCAATGTGTTGATGGCTCGTGTTTTTCTTGAGAAGGCATCTTTGCTGCCTCAAACAAGCCGATCAACTTCAAGAGGATAGGGCTCCAACCCTTTTTATTTATTTTTGGCAAAACTCACAATTGTGAGTGAATGTATGATAAAGTCACCAACAGATATACAAGTCGGCCTCAAGCTCATGCCAGGCCTTGAGGGACAAAGGGTTACAACCTAGCTAAGTTACAAGTAGCGAGTAACTTACTATTGCATAGGGCACGACTAGATGGCGAGGGTTGCCCTAAGCCAATCATCTGCCGAGCTATACCTTTTACTTACCACACATGTTATCTGGACCTTGCTTTCTTGCACAATCTCTAAGAAGCTAGTCACAGAGAGGTCGCTATCAAAGACATCACAGTTTTTGGCCTTCCAAATATTATTGATGAAATAGTATTTGACAACTTGAGTACAAATTAGCAGTGCAAAACTTCAAAATTGCTTGCGACCAAGGCACATATCCCACTTGAAAAACCCTATCTTCCATGTCCTTTATAGAACCATTTGCACATATTTCCTGCAAGGCCTCTAATAGTTGGGCATTCCATGAAAATATGGTCGAGGTCTTCACTAACCAATCTGCACCCTAAACATCTATTGGGTCCAATACGACACGCTTGAATCTTGACCCCTGTCGGCAAGGGCCCCCAAAGTACCTTCCACATAAATATCTTCATACCTGAGGCCACTGTGGATTCCAGATTTTCTTTGTGACCTCTACCCATCGAGCCTCCGACCATTGCTTCTTCCACTGCTTGTTTAAAGGGGCAAACCAATCAGCCTTATGAATTAACATTTGGTAAATACCCTTGGTATGGGGTTTGGCGAATCGGCTACTCATGGGCCATTTCCAAGCTTTCCACTCAAAAGTAGATTCACAGATGGGCATGAGAACACGATCCATGTGAAGAAGGAAAACTAATGGACATTGCCTTAGAATTGGACTTGAGCCATTCGTGAAAGACAATCCTATCTTGCATGTGGAGCATGGATAGCTATAAAACTAGCTAATATAACATTATATCTACCTAAAGAGTACACATTAGAGTGTTAAGCCTCAAATCTCTTTTTTTTTTCCACATTCACAACCTCTCAATTCCACACCTTCTTACGAGCACCTTCCCAGATTTCCATCAATACAAATTGTTCAAAATTGCACGACATATGCATATCTACATGCTACTTTCAATTCTTTATATGGAATCTACGCAAGATAATCCACCCAATCACCATTTCAAAGGCTACATAAAACCACTCATAATTTCAACTTTAATTATTTGAACTATTGAAATTACAACCCCCCCTCCTCCCCCCCTTTTTCTTTTCCTTTCTTCTCCCTCACCCTTCCCTTTTACTTTCTTCCCTCCCTCACCTAGTTAAATGAAAGAACTTTTTAAGTTTAATTTGATATTCAAAGGAGAACTCTCATTCCAACTCAAACTCCCTTCTTCTTTTGCACTGCTTGTTAGGTAAAGGTCGTGTGCCTCACTGTGCTTTGCCCGTGCTCGTCGGCCAGTGTTCGATTGCCCACATTTATATCCTTATTCATTATACATACAAAGAATAAGGAGCTCTCACTAATTCTCACATTGTGCTCATACAGTGAGATTTGGGAGCTCCACCGCACATCCTATGTACTCTCTCTCTCTCTCTCTCTCTCTCTCTCTCTCTCTCTCTCTCTCTCTCTCTCTCTCTCTCTCTCCCCCCTTCTCACTCTCCGCACATGCACCACATTTCCGCACTGAAAATTGGTATCAGAGCTACGACAACGAACGGCATGCGCGACGGCTTCCCGGTGAGATGAAAGCGACAGAGCTCGACTATGGCAGCTTGAGATCGGCGGTGGTGGATACGGCCCGATGATGTCAGATCTCAGTGTAGGCATGTATATTCAGCTTGTGTAGAGCTTGTGTAGCAAGCCATTGCTGAATTTTGTAGAAAAGAGCAGGAACAAAAAGTGTTGCAGCTCGTTTTTGCTATTTTTGGCTCTCGAAACAGTTTTTTTGCATATCTCCGTCACACGGAGTCGGATGGATATGATCCACAAGTCTAGGTTGAGGTTTTGGCACACTCTAGACATGATGGTGATGTCCATTTTCTGAAATTCTGATTTGAATTACAGTAGGTGTAACAGCAGCAAGTTTATGATGTGTTTTTGGGCCGAAAACAGAGGTTTTTGGCATATCTCTCACATTCGGACTTGGATACATAAGATCCAGGGATCTATCCTATGGTTTTGGCACGTTTTGGACACACTAGTTATATCATAATTTTAAAATTTTGAGCGCACTGAATTTTTTGCAGCAGCCTATCAACAATCTCAACATATAGAGGTTTTGTACTTTGATTCCTACAGTGTAGAGAGTGATGCGATTTGCATCTTTGGCTATGTATGGCACACTGTGGTGCTATTTGAGAGAGAATTCACCTTTTTTTTGCATATGCAAGTGATACTTTGGGATGTGACTTTCGGATTGTTACAGATTTGAATGCAATTTCATGCGCATTGTTTGACTGTGTGGGGCATTTCAGCGAGCTTTTTTTAGCACGGTTTTGTGCAGTTTCATGCTATGTATGCATTACACAGATACAGTTTGAGCTAGCCATAGCAGCTCACAAGTAGAAGGTTTATAGGTTTGCAGTGTTTTTTGGACATGTACACGTCCATAGAGCTACTCAGTCAGAAGTGAGTCAGTTTGCCAGGCTTTTGGTATTGCATGTAGACCATTTGTGGATTTTTCTACTGAGACAATGTCTATTGTCATGCGTATTTGGTGAGATTTTTTTTGAGTTTTTGCTCAATCTCCAGGGGAAACTGTGCCGGAGTTTTCCCAAGATTTCTCGCCATGGTTTATGCGTATTCGGAGTTTGCTCTCTAATGGTTTAGTGGTCGACTTGACTCCCACTCTAGCAGTTATCTGTAGTTTTTTGGCTTGCGGTTTGCGTTGAGTTTCGACTCATTTTGCAAAGGAAATTCTGTTCATTTTTTTCCATCTTCTCACCATAAAATTTTTCAGTGTTATGCCATCTTGTACAGTGGTCGATATATTCCCACTTTGACAGTGATCGACTGTTTACCCTCACTTTTGACAGGGTTTGTCAATTCAGGCACGGTTTGGTGTTCTTGTATCCACTCTCGCAGGAGTGAGGATTTGTGTATGCTTGTGTGGCTACAATACATGCTAGTCACAGGTTTCAAAGGTTTTTGCAGATTTCTACAGGTAGTTTCTATTGTGGGACGGGTTTTGAGCTAGTTTGTTCTCTACGTGCGTATATGGTTATGCGTTTTACGCTCGGTTGAGCAGTTTGTCCCAGTTTATGCTTGCAGAGTTGGCATATTATGGAGTTTTTTTATGCATATGTGAGCATAGATTTTGATGCGATTGATCATGCTCTTGAGAATTGTGTAGTGGTCGAGTTACCTCCCACTTTGTTTGCCATAGTTTTGGCATGGATAGATGCTTCAGGTTAGAGGCGGTTCTCGCTCACGATCACGACTGACATGTTGGCACTACGGCCACGATGGGCATATTAGTCATCGTTGCTTCAGGCGTATGAGGCAGCAAAAGAGGCAGATGTATGGTGCTACTATGAGGACAGATGCTAGAGAGTATGCATGTGACGGGCATGTCACTTTTGAGTCTAGCTTGTCCTCAGACTACTTTGTGTCTTGGGATAGCACATCGTCTATGCGTTTTCTACTAGACAAGCATGTAGTTTTTCACGTGACTCCATGTCGTGATTTGTTTTGCTTTTTCTCTAGTGGGAGACTTGGTTGTGTGCAGTTTGCTAATGATTCAGTATATGACATAGAGGGTGCTGGGGATGTATGCATGTCTTTACATTGCTTACACTATGCATTTCTTTACATAGAGGGTGTTGGGGATGTATGCATGTCTTTACCTAGCGGTACATTGCTTACACTATGAGATATACACTATATACCAAGACTCAGCCAGAGTCTCATTTCAATGCGTCAGTTGTTTGCAAAGTAGTGGGCATTGTATACTGCTTGGAGAGCGGTCATTTCAGGTGCATAGGGGATCATTGGTGATAGCCAGAGGTGCTAGGAGTGGTCTAGTATACCCTTTGCATATTTTTGACACACGAGACGGTGTAGTCTCTGTGTATTTGCAGCCATGTTTGGAGCGAGAGACGAGGCGTGTCTCTTTTGCGAATGTGCTACATGGAGAGCAGGTTGTGTATTTTTCTCATGGTGATGTTCACGCAAAGAGTGGTATCTCTGGGGATGCACAGCTTGGTCAGTCATCAATTGAGGTGACATCAGTTGAGCATGAGACCGATGCATTGTTCTATGATGCATCTAATACGTTTGAGGGTGACATTGTCCTTCAGACAGCTATGTGTGATTGCAGTGGTGCTGATTTTTTGGTTTTGCAGTCATTCTCAGCAGATATGCCTTTGCAAAATGATGCTGACATGGTGATGCATAGTCAAGTGGTTCCTGATGAGGATGCATATGGCACTGAGGTTGTTGACAGGGTCTTAGCAGTAGCTAACACAGGCTACACCGGTTATGCATCAAGCGAGAGATATGCTATGGATGTCACAATATTTCTCACTCACTTTATATAAGTCTTGGGCTCGCTTGGAGTTCCAAAGTTGTATATGGTAGTTTGAGGGCTCAAGCTTAAACCCACAGTAGAAGCGATTGTGGTGCTACTGTGTTGAGAGCAATTTGGAATTCCAAAAATGAACAAGTTCCTTAAGTGATTTAGAGCATGTGTTTGTTGGGATCCCAGGGGATTCACCATGGAAAACTTACCGCACCATGTAAGTGCATGGGAGAGGGGTTTTGTTATTAGTTACAAGCGTATAAGTTAGGGAGAGGCCCCCAATAATTTATCTCCCGAGCCTAAAAATAAGGGAGGGGGTATCATATTTATGGGGGGGTGGGGGGGGGAGTGAGAAAAGGGGAAAATGAGAGGAAGTTTTTGTGTTTCAAAACCATGGCTTCCCAAAAGAGTCTGCCCTAAAACTTGTGAGTCAATAGCTACAAAGATACATGCAACAACTAGCACTACTTTGTATCAATTGCTTGTTTTGTGATTATAGTTTATTTGTTGAGGGATGAAAGCTATAAAGAGTTTGTTAAATGCAATTTTACACAGAGAACCTAACACAACTTCATAACTATGTTTCTTTAGTAATTTAAATGGGTCAGAATTGGACGATTAGCTAGAGTGTAGGCTGCTCGCACATAGTTTGAAAGTCAAACCAAGACACATTGAGGGTACATCTAGTTATCAACAGAAGTGGTTCCTTAGTATGTTGCCAATCACTATGCTACACGCTCTTTGACTAGTTTTACTTTGTTAGATCATGTGAGACCTAAATTTTATATGTAAGATAGTGGTATGATAGTTTTCTACATTCATGGTCATATAAGCGTAGAAAGGGGGCTCATATTCCCTAATATGAGTCGTATATAGGAGTTTATCAAAGTTATCCGCTTGTAGGTGGCGTCCCGTTTTGTATATAGAGTGGATCCTTCGGGGTTGGTCCTTCGGGGTTGGGATAGCCTTTATGTTGTCAGCATCAAAAAAATTATTTTCTAGAAAAAAACATAGACCAATTTTGAATTAAGACACTCTTAGGATTAGGATTTTCTTACAAATGTTTACTTAAAGATATCAAATCTATTTATGTAAAAAAAAAATTATAGTCACACAAAAAATTACAAAATAGCCTCAAGCTTAAGCCAAGCAAGTATAAAAAAATTGTTATCTAAATGTTCCACCCCTTATTTGGCATTATGATCTGCTTGTCTCGATAAGCAGCCTCTGTGTGGTGGTTGTAATATGACGGCTAAGTTGGCTAGGTTGTATATTGGGTAAGGGATCCCTATAAAGGCCTGGCCATCTTGTTTTGGTTGAGTCTGGTGATGTATTGCATGGCTCGGTACGAGAATGGATGGTATTGTAATTTTTTGAGTTTAATTCAATTCACTCGGCTGATTGTGAGTTTTGCCCAAAAAAAAAGATAATAAAGGCTTCTTTGTGAGAGGAAAGAATAGAAAGTGACACTAGTATTTGACAACATGTGGTATAAGAATAAAAGATTACATTTTTTGAAAAAAAAGAGTGACAACACTCAACTATTTAGTTCACAATATGTTACAAAAGCATAGAAAATAATGTTTGACACAATACTCAATGTCTTTCTTTAAAGAGAGGTACACAAATGTCAACACCCTCTCACAAGTGCTTTTATAAATTAAAAAAAGTTTATAATCATTAACTTGCCATGTGGCATTAATTGGCAAGATTTTTCCAATGGTCCAGATTTGCACCCAAAAATCCACCCTTTACTGAGGACTACTTATGTTCTCCAAAACTTAAAAACAATAAGTATTATAAGAGTGGGGTTTGAAGTAAACAACATCCTCTTTCATTGCTCTAAAATTGTACAACTAAGATCTATCATAAAATATAGTGGAAGCACTTAATGATTCATAAAATACAAAATCATATGTCGATTCATTTTTGTTCAATTACAAAATGGCATATAATGTCATATTTGATAACGACGTATATGTCCTCACCTTGAGAGTGGTGTGACTGGTTGACGTTTGACACAATATTTTTCTCCTTCCTCTCTCTTGCATGCATGCATTTGCACGTATAGTCTTTCAAGTGGTATCAAAGCTGATAGTTACGATGCTCGTTCTCTCACAATGTTTCCCGCTTCTTGATGAGCTTCACATTTGGTACATCACAGTCGATCAAAGCATGGAGATTCCATGGATATGGAAGCACATTGAGCTTGGTAGGTAGAGCTCATCGATCGAGGCAATGGAAGCTTATGCTTGACCAGCCATATCGAGAGAGAGAGATTGAGTTTTCTATGAGCACACAGACGGAGGGAAGCAAGTCACTTAGATTTTGGCAGCTTGAAAATAGTCAATTATTTTGCTCACAACATGAGCTAAGAAGCTCCAATTCCAAAATTTCTTTTATTGAGAGAAAGCTTGCTTTGAGTTCTACATTTTGCAAAAGAGTTAGCTGATTTGGAGTGCAAGTACATCAAAAATAAAAAACATAGAGAATTTTTTCAGGACAGTTTTGCAAAAAACACAAGAAGAGAAAGTGATTGTGTGTGCTCTCAATGTAGAATGTGCACGTCAGTGCACACACACAAACACACATATGGTGTCAATGCAAGTGCGAACAAGTTGGAGGGTGTGTGCAGATCTTGGCTCCACACACACACGCAAACATGTTGCTGTTTATACACAGTTTAACTCCTTCTGGTATATAGAAATGGCTTGTTTCCACTTCCTAGGTATAATTAACTAGGGACTAGTCAACTCAATCTATGCGCACACAGAGGGAAAGAAGCAAGTCACTTAGATTTTGGCAGCTTGAAAATAGTCAAGTATTTTGCTCACAACATGAGCTAAGAAGGCTCCAATTCCAAAATTTCTTTTATTGAGAGAAAGCTCGCTTTGAGTTCTACATTTTGCAGAAGAGTTGGCTGATTTGGAGTGCAAGTACATAAAAAATAAAAAACATAGAGAATTTTTTCAGGACAATTTTTCAAAAAACACAAGAAGAGAAAGTGATTGTGTGTGCTCTCAATGTAGAACGTCAGTGCACACACACAAACACACATATGGTGTCAATGCAAGTGTGAAGAAGTTGGAGGGTGTGTGTAGATCTTGGCTCCACAAACACACACAAACATGTTGATGTTTATACACAGTTTAACTCCTTCTAGTATATAGAAGTGGCTTGTTGACACTTCCTAGGTATAATTAACTAGGGACTAGTCTCAATAACTAGTATTGGCCTGGGAAATCTCTTGTGAAAAATGGTTTGAACTCACTTAGTGAAATTCTAAATGGGAAATTAGTGGGTGGATTGTTAATGTATGGTACCTAACACTTTAGGACTTAAGTGGGATAATGGGGTTCTCGGCGCGGGCTGGCCTGACTCTGTATACGTTGTCCTCATCTGCTTCATGATGTGGTGGCTCCCTCCTGGAGGCATCTACTCTACATAGCTCTGTGTGTGTGTGTGTGTGTGTGTGT
This sequence comes from Adiantum capillus-veneris, assembly GCF_014529385.1. Taxonomy (NCBI): domain Eukaryota; kingdom Viridiplantae; phylum Streptophyta; class Polypodiopsida; order Polypodiales; family Pteridaceae; genus Adiantum; species Adiantum capillus-veneris. The sequence continues at coordinate 138,750,139 of NC_140931.1, read as the reverse complement.
GTGTGTGTGTGTGTGTGTACGAGGTGGCGTTGATGGTTCTCTCTACATAGCTCTATGTGTGTGTGTGTGTGTGTACGAGGTGGCGTTGATGGTTCTTCTCCCTCATGAAGTTGGACCTGTCATACTTTTGTGGAAAGAATGTGGCTACTGGCAAATGAATCCTATAAAAGGTGAGCTTCCATGCTCACTTAGCATTGGTACCTATGTGCTTCTGTGGTGTGTGTGTGTGTGTGTGTGTGTGTGTGTGTACTAGTGAAAGGTTGTTTGTACCTTGTAATTGTGAGGGTTTTTCCCACAAGGGCGTGTATTGTTAGAGTGGTTGACTCTATGGCAAAAGGCAAAGACAAGCAGGCTATTGTGAAGCTAGCTGCTCCGACTCAATCTCAAGTGACTTAAGACATTAATATAGGACTACTGTCCGAGCTGCTTGGATGTGTTGTGATTCACTTTTTGATATAGTAATAGATCTCATACATGTCTTGGCTATATAAATGATATATGGTTGGAAACTTCCACTGACCCTTTGGTATCTGTGGCACTGGTTTTTTACTCGCCTTTCGAGTTTAGGGAATGCTTTCAATATATGACTAACTTGTCATAGGCGTGTATATGAGCACCCTTTGGTATCTGTGGCACTGGTTTTTTACTCTCCTTTTGAGTTTAGGGAATTCTTTTAATATATGTCTACTGACCTGTCTCATAGGCGTGTATATGAGCAGTGAAAAACATTAAAAGGCTGTACCCTTCCTTCAATACTGGATAATGGTTGCCTTGAGATTTTTTAAGATAAAAAAGTAACGATAGAAGTTTTTTCTGACAACTTGGTGAATGACCCTATAGTATATGGTAGGTATTGGCTTACTTTTGAGGTTTAAGATAAGCGGCCTGGTTTATTTTACTGGGGCTGCTGTTGTGGTTATCTTTTTGATGAGGTGCCTCTGGGGTTCGTTATTGAGCTTGCATTTCTTTCTCAGATATGGTCTATGCCTTTTGATTGTTGTGTGACAGATATTTGGCAAAGATGCTCATGTAGCCGAATATGGTTGTGCATGGTTGGTTGTGAAATATGGTTAAGAATGGTTGTGGTTGAATATGGTTGTGAAGGGTTATGAAATATGGCCGAATATGGTTGTAAATGGTTACCTTATGGCTGCTCATGTGGCCGTATAAGGTTGCTTATTACATCAATTTTATGTTCTTTAATGGGGCTTGGCGGCACACTCCCTTGGCCTTTGGCACAACTAGGGGATTTTTGAATATCCCACCTCTACGTGTTATGATTAAAGGGAATTGAGCACTAATACTTACTACCTTTTATGTGGGTTTTTTTATTCCATCTAGGAAGGTGTAGTACATACTTACTAACATCGCTTTGTGTTACAGGTGACTCCAACGTATAGAGTGACTGCACGTATGAGCACTACTACTAGCCCAAAAAAAAAGCGGCAATTAATGCCAAACTCTGTAAAGTTAAGAAATAGACCTGTATATGTGGCCCACTTCGGGGCTAAATTGCCTCATAAAACTCGTCTCCGGCCTTATCTCATGAGAGCTTGCAAAGCAAAAGGGGCTCAACATGGTTTCCCTGCAACCCCTTGTAAATGGAACCATCTCTGAATATATGTTATGGTTAGCTTTACCTTTCTTATTATTTCTTATTATTTGTCTTTGATAGAAATCTAGTTGGGTGACATCTATAACATGTGGGATACCCATGCATCACCTGCATACAGTGCCAATGCTAACTATATGTTGTGTTGTTTCCGTGGGTGCAAGTGAGGGTTAGCTTCTCAACTATGGTTTTCAAAGTTCCTTGGCTTGAAGATGGCGGACTTATATATCTTCAAGCTCTTGATTCTCTTGCACTTGTGTATAAAGACTGTTCTCTAATATGAATGGGGATTATACCACCTTTTCATTGGCGTAGTTTCTAGTGTCTTTTGTAATTTTAAAGGATTCTTTGGTGTATATGTTATATTGTTATTGGAACACACACATGTTGGAATTAGGGTTGCAAGGAAACACACACAGGTTGGAGAAGACAAAGGAAGCTCAAGGCACACTATAGAGAGTGTATTACTTAGTGTGCAATGGAAAGATCGATAGCCCTAGAGTGATGGGTGTATATACAATGCTCGGGATAAAAAACCTCCTAAAGAGGGAAAAAATGCCCCGGCGGTCCTAGTGTGTTCACACACATCACTACCACATGTATAAGGTAACAAATCCCCCCTAAGTGATGCGGTGAAGGAGAGCTGGCACATGAGTAAAGGGAAGTGCCATGCCCTAAGGACATGATCAGTCCACAAAGGGGAGTAAGCCCAAAGCTTTGCGGAAAACTTCAAGCTTCTCACGTGACAATGCCTTTGTGAAAAGATCTGCAAGGTTGTCCTATGTTGGCACATAAGCCAAGCTGATCTCTCCTGCTGAGAGCCTCTCCCTGACATAGTGGTAATGCACCTCAATGTACTTTGCACGAGCATGAAAAACTGGGTTCCTCGCAACTGCCAATGCACTCTAACTGTTAGTGTAGATAGTGTTGGCAGTGTCCTGTCCAACATCCAAATCAGCCATAAGGCGTCTGAGCCATACACACTCAACCGTAGCTGTGAAGACTGCAGCCTCACAACACGAAGTGGCCACAGTAGGTTGCTTCTTGCTCAACCATGATATACATAAACTGCCAATCATGAAACAAAAACCACTTGTGGACATTCACGTGTCAAAACAACCAGCCCAGTATGAGTTTGGAAAAGCATGTAAGTTTGGCAGCAATGATCCCCCCTTGGGATAAAACAAGCCAAGATGTAAAGTGCCACTAAGGTAGCAAAAAATCCTCTTGACAGCCTGCCAATGCTTAGACCCTGGGCTATGCATAAAGCTGCTGACCTGTGAGATTGCAAACTGAATATCTGCCTCGTGGTTCATACATAAGTGAGGCATCCAAAAACAATTTGTTAAAGAGTGCCATCTGCAGGATCACCAGCATCATGTAGACTCAATTTCAAACTTGTTTCCATGGGAGTGGCAATAGGTTTGCAATCCTCAAGTCCAAACTTACATAGCAATGTCTCTATGTAACTTTTCTGACACAAGGCAATACCACCATCACTCTGCTTAAACAGTATGCCCAAGTAATGATGCAACATTCCCAAATCTTTCATCTTGAAAGTAGCATTCAAATCAGCCTTAAATTCAGCAATATGTCTCTCATTTGGTCCAGTGTGATCAGCAAATCATCTACATAAAGAACCACAATGAGAAGTACATCACCTTCACGCTTTACATACAATGTGCTTTCTGTTGGACTGTTACGAAAGCCTTGTTCAATCAAATGAGTGCCAGCTTTCTCATACCAAGCACGAGGAGATTGCTTCAACCCATACAAAGCCTTGTTACATTTGCACACTTTGTCCTCTTGTCCTTTCTTGACAAAACCACGAGGCTATGTTACATAAACTTCCTCAAATATGTCACCATTCAAGAAAGCAGTAATAATGTCTGATTGATGTACATCCCAACCAAAATGAGTTGCCAATGCACATAGAAAATGCACAGTAGTCATACGACAAGTGGGAGCAAAAGTCTCTTCATAATCTATGCCTTTTTGCTGTGCATAACCCTTTGCAACAAGTCGAGCCTTATGGCGATTGATCTCACCATCCGGCTTGCGTTTCAACTTGTAAACCCACTTCGTACCAATGGCCTTTTTGCCAGGAGGCAAATCACATAAAGTCCATGTGTCATTTTCTATAAGTGCATCATAATCTGATTGCATGGCAGCCATCCAATTTTTTGAATTTTGTGCTTCATCAAAAGACAGAGGTTCCTCAACATCATGTAAGCTAGACACAGCCAAAGAATAACAATCTGATGCATAAGATGCATGGCAAGAGCCTGAACGAGTACGACTTGACAAAGGTGCATCCAATTTACTGTCACGCAAAGTGTGCACCAGCCATTTTGGCATACCTCTAGCCTGCTCATTTTCAGCCCTTTCCTTATCAAGTACATCATGTACATCTGCATCAGTAATAGGCTGATCTATACCATTTTTGGAAACCCCCATAGGCTATACATTTTCCTCATTGGAATTTACATTCAAACTTCTACCACTAAAAAGAGGCAACAAAGTGTCATAAATTTTGTGTGAGCTTACATTACTGTCTCTAGTACATGATAGCAAGCGCTGAACAGAATCTTCCACAAACACTACATCCCGTGAAACCAAAATACGCTTTGTTTGTGGATGATACAACATGTAATGTAACCTTTGCTTTCAGCACTATAACCAACAAAAATACATTTGATAGCCTTGTCATCCAATTTTCTTCGTTGCACTTGTGGCACTAAACCATAAGCCAAACAGCCCAAAACACGCATGTCAATAGATGGCTTTCTATCATGCCACGCTTCATATGGAGTCATAGACTACAACAATTTTGTAGGACACATGTTGAGTACATAAGTGGCACACATGACAGCCTCGAGCCAAAACGAATGTGGTAAAGCTTGACTCTTGACCATACATCTTGCCATTTCCGTAAGAGACCTGTTTTTCCTCTCAGCAACACCATTTTGCTGAGGCGTATACGGCAATGTACATTGGTGTTTTATCCCATGACTAGCCAGAAATGCATTAAATTCATGAGACATATACTTCCCCCCTCGATCGGAATGGAGGGTGCCCATAGTACATTTCGACACATTTTCAGCCATAGCCAGAAATAGTGTAAAGCACATAAAAACTTCGGACTTTGCTTTAAGCGGAAATACCCATGCATGCCTGGAGTAATCATCGATGAAAGTCACGAAGTACAGGTAATTGGCCAAGTACGGAGTTTACATGGGCCCACAAACATCACTATGCACAAGCTGCAACCTGCATGTGGCCCTAACTGAACCATCCTTTGGAAACTTAGAATGGCGCATTTTACCCAAAATAAAGCCTTTACAAACATGTTTGATAGGTGCTTCAAGAGGCGGCAAAGAAGCAACCATATCAGATTTCTACAAACGCAGCAAACTGGCAAAATTCAGATGCCCAAATCGTGCATGCCAAAGTTTTGCATCTGAAATAGCCTTTGAATCTGCAACTGCATTTGCAAAATTTTGTCCACACTTGTCATACAAAGTGAGCTTATACAGCCCATGACACAAAAGGCAAGATGCAACAATTTCGTCACCAAAATTAAGATCATGAACTGTAAATCTATCATCCACAAATTTGACTACAACTCCAAGTCTAGCAAGTGTGGTTACATACAAAAGATTCTTCTTGATCCCATGTACATAAAGTGCATCAACTAGTGTAAAAGAACTGCCATTTGCAGCAGTAAGCACAATCTTTCCAACCCCTTGAACCGAATAAGAGGCATTGTTGGCACAAGTGACTGACTTCCCATGAGGGACAGACTCAGGAGATGTGAACAATTCACGATGTGAGGTAATGTGCTTTGTAGCACCAATGTTGAAATACCACACATGTGAATCTGCAGCAACTGACAAGCATGCATCATGGACAGCTGGATTGTAAGTGCACTCTGCACTAAAAGCCCATTGTGCATGAAGATCAGCATCACGGTCTCCTTTTACAGAAGACTCAACAATGGCTGCATTTGTAGTGGAACTAGCATTTGCAGTGGAACCACCCTCTTTCTTCTTAGCCTCTTTGGCCTTCAACTTAGGACACTGCAAAATGATCATTAGCTCTACAATAATGGCAACGCATCTTCTTTTTGCCCTTATCACCAGAATTTCCAGACGAGTTGCTGCTAGAAGAAGCATTAGGAACAAAAGTTTTGCCACTCGTAGCAGAACCATAAGAAGTGGCTGCATTGCTGTTACCACCCTTTCTTTGAGAAGCAATAAAAGCCTGTTCAATTGCACACTGCCTAGTCCTGTTTTTTTTGGAAAGTGACTCTTGCAATAGCAATGTGCATAATGCATCAAACTTGACAACTTTAGGATTTCCTTGGGTCATTAGTCTCCAAGTACTAGCAAAAGTCTGGTATGAATCTAGTAAGGCATCAAGAAAAGTCTGCACAAGGGAACTGTCTGAAATGACTTCACTTGCAGAAATAAATTGCTCATTGATATCCTTGACACCAGCAAGGAAAGTGTCCATATCATCTTCCTCATGCATAATCTTTGATTCTAGCTCTTTACGCAGCAAAGCAATTTTAGCCTCATTGCGGCTTGCATAAAGACCTGCTAGAATATCCCAAGCTTGTTTTGCAGATTTTGCTGAATGAATGTGAAGAACAATGGTGCGCTTCACAGACAACACAATAAATGCATGAGCTTGCGCATCCTTTACATCCCAACGAGCTTGTTCTGTCATAGGCAAAACAACTCAAATAGCAGCAATCCTTGCACAGCAAGACCTGCAATATCCTCAACATCGCCTACATCCTCAGAACCAGGACGTACATCAATAACCTGCACAATATTCCAAATGCCCTTTGACACAAGGACATGTTGCATCATGTAAGCCCACATAGGGTAATTGTCCCCATCCAACCTGTCCTCAGCAGCAAACATCTTGAACACATATGTGTTGTTGTCAGCCATGGTAAATGTTGCACCTGATGTGAAAACTTCCCTAAAAGAGGAGAAAAAAAGCGGGAACAGCACGTGCTATATAGCACAAATCGTAGAACACCATAAGACACCTGTTATGCAGAAAACGACACTAATTGCACAAAATGACGAAATTGCCTGTGCAGACCTGTCTGCAGTGGAAACGGAGTGGGAATGAGTCCGAATCGGAAATCTGAGCAGACTAATCTCTAAGAGATTTCTTGAAATTTTTGTCAACCTGCAAACGCTTGCCAAAGCTCACAAAAATCGAGAAAGTAAGCAGGCGTGTGCTGGAGATGCTGGCGACTAAGCACGGGAGGACGCAACCTACTCTGATACCAATTGTTGGAATTAGGGTTGCAAGGAAACACACACATTTTGGAGAAGACAAAGGAAGATCAAGGCACACTATAGAGAGTGTATTATTTAGTGTGCAATGGAAAGATCTATAGCCCTAGAATGATGGGCGTATATACAATGCTCAGGGGAAAAAACCTCCTAAAGAGGGAAAAAATGCCTCGGCGGTCCTAGTGTGTTCACACACATCACTACCACATGTATATGGTAACAACACACAGAGATTCAAGAAAGAAGGGAGAGCTGAGTGTGTGCTCTCAACATGTGTGCGCGCGCGCACACACACACACACATACATCTATATGCATTCTCTCTGATATTGGTGTGCATGCACACAGACACCCACAACCACACATCTCTTTTTAGTACACACACACACACACACACACACACACATAGTTAAATTTTTCTATAGCTGTATACATTTCTTGTTCAAGGTACAATACCTTGTGTTCTAACATAGTATATTTTGTTCTTTAATCTCCATAAACAAGAGAGCAAAGCTAGGATAAGTGGGCCAATAATGAGATGGGTTCCCTTTTGAGGACCCATTGTCTCCTTAAAAATATAAGAAAAGGGCACCAATTCTAAAATAGCAGCGACCAAGATCTCTAGCAGGTGTCTCAGTAGAGGTTCAATCTTCACCATTCAACACAATATCAATCCTTGCTAGCAGTTTTGGCTTAAAAGTGGCTTCGTGCTATCATGCAACTGATACCCCTTTTTTGAACACAAGAATATTGAGTTTGTCATCGATCTCTCCCAGTTGCTTATGGAACACAAAATCCCCAAGATGTAGGCAATTGTTGGCCAACACTATCGTTTGATTCTTTTTGCTCAAAATGGTAAAGAGTGAAAAAAAGCACCCATACAAAACTTAGGGGTTGTTAAACTTGCCCCATAATAGGTAGAATCTAGAGATGGAATCTCAAACAATACAACTCAATTGTACCATATAAAATTGATAGAAGCATCAACACCAATGTAAGAAATTGGAGCTATGGTGGCTCGAAGATGAAGGGCTCCATGGCTAAAATGCACACAATGAGAGAGAAGGTAGAGTGTAGAGAAAGAGAGAAGGAAAAACTATACGAGATGAAAAAGGGAACACGCTTAATTTTCAATTCTAATAGATGCGCCTTTTATAATAGGCTTTGCAATTTTGGATTCCATAGGAGATCTCTTTCACTTTTTCTAGTAGCTCTTGTAGGATATTATCTTCATTGATATCATGGAGCTTTTCCTTCTACATCATGGGTTATGTTTTTTTTTGGCTAAGAGGGACTTCACACAGTAGGCTCGGGCTTACTCAACAACCACCCCCTTAAGCCTGACATAGGGAGTTTTATGCCAATCACTCAATATTGTGGTTCTATGATGTACTTGATGGGATCTCTCAGATACATCACCGCAGTTCTCTATGGATTTAACACATTATGGTTCCCTAGGATACATTGTGGAGATTCTTTTCTTTTTGCCCTTTCTCTAGTCAGGTGCCTTCTTGACTTTAGCCTTCTAAACTACACGAGCTAGTTTTTGAAGGAATAGGGATGGTGGTCCATAGGTTTGCTGATTGGATACAGAGTTCCATATCACCAATAGTATGCTTTGACCTTGAATTGTCTTTAATGATCAATCTATAATTTGCCTCTTGCTCTAGTTCCTCTTTTTTGGAGGAAAGCATCTCCTATTCATAAGGTGTTAATTGGCAATACTTTCCCGTATCCTGATCATAGGTCGTCTTCTTCTTGCCCCTGGCCAATTTGGCTCTAGCCAACTTGTGACAAATATAAGTAGTGGTCATCCAACCAATTGGGTTTGTTTGGTTCATTTTGAGTCTAGCCTCAAAAAAAAACTTTAGCTATCTTCGAATGGAAGCTCATGCTTGGCTTTTTTGGGTAGATCTTTCTCTAGGATTTTAAAAGCTTGGATGGAAATTTGGAGAATATCATTTGTGTACCTTACTAGCTTTCTAGGCTAATCCTTCCACTGCCACATCATATCTAAAGTTTGCCAATCTTCTTTTAATTTAGATACATTATCCTTCTTCTCAGTTGTGTTGAATAATGTGGCATACCTCCCACAGGGCATTTGTGCCATTTGCAGAGATGGTCCACAATGATTATGTATGCCATCTTGTTAGCAGGCTCATTATACATAGGATCGACAACTGGATAGAACATGGGTAGCTCATCCTCTTGCATTTAAATAGCATATACTAAGATAGGTGAGTCTAGCACTATCTCAATGTACAACATGACTATATCATTCTCTGTCATCATGATCTTTCTTGTGATTCTGACCATATGAAATAGTCTTTTTAGGGACTCTTCTTGCTCTCTAAGTGTGATCATGATGATCTTCCCTTTACTTCTTGAGTCTTTATTCTCTAGTAGGGTAGTTACTTTGTAATCAAGAATTCTTCTAGCAAATTTCATTTGTTGAAGGGTCGACTTCATATGATCCCTCACTACCTCTGTACACTTGTATGAGGGTCGATTTCCCAATAAGAAATATAACCACATTCTAAGGCTTTGCATGTTCACCATGGTTAGCTTTTTTATTTGGGGACTACCATCCACGTCTGCCTTGGGTAGAATATACTTTAGAACTCTACTTAGAACTTGTCTAGCATCGGTATGAGGAGGGAGATGGTATTCTTGTTGATCATGAAATCTTTGAGCCTTCCATTGTGCTACCACCCTCTTGGATCCCACATATAACATCTCAAATCTCCTAAGATCAAAATAAGCATCTTCATCGTTTAGATAAGTTTAAATATAGAGATTCTTTTCCTTCCTCAATTGAGCATTTAGACTCAAAAATTGAAATGAAATTAAAATTAAAGGGTTGGACTGGGTATCTGAGTCTTTCTCATTGTGAATAACTTCAACCTTGTCCATCTATGGGTGTTAACTCCATCCGATTTTGCTTCTGATCGTTTTGTTGCTTCCGAGTCTGATCTGTGGGCTGATCTGGCGTTTGCTGACTAGTTTCTCTTCTCTCATCATGTCCTTCTTGTAGAATAAATTTGGGTCTGGATCGGTAGTGTCACTCTGTGTGAACTTCACCTCCTTATCATCTTTATTTCCTTCTTTGTCTAACAAATTGCTAGTGCCTTGACTTGCGTGGAGGTACTTAATGATTAGTTTATTGTCAAGTGTAGTAGTGTATTTTGAAGCCTAAAAATCCAAATTCTCTTTCATGTTCGAAACTAATTGCTGTAAATCCTTCAATTTCAAGGTCAAATTGCCCTTTGAGTTTGTGAAATCTACCAATGATTGATAGATATATTTATTGATGATGGTCTGCTTTAGCACATTGTTGGTAGCCCTTAAACTATCAATATTGGCTTGTTTTTAGCTCATACATAATTTAGATTCTTCACTTTTCTATTGCAATTGTTAGAATTTTTTTTTGGTGTTCTCATCTATCAATTTTTCAAATTCTTGTTGCAGCTCTTTAACTTTCTATTTGTAATAATCTCTTGCTTCATGTTCTTCCTTAAGCATGCCTTTTAGCTATTCAGCTTGCTATTGCAATTGTTGTTTAGTGGTGATCTCCTATGCAAGCTATTTCTTTAGGTGGGTGTTTTCACTAGATTCCCTATGGGCTTGATCTTCAATTAACTAGGCTATACCATTGGCTACAATGTCTAAAGGGTGGCAATGTAGGTATTTGTCACTAAATTGGCATCATTGTTGTTACTACTAAACCAAATTATGGGGGAATCATATGGTAAATGGCAAAATCAAGTTAGAATAACAAGGTGAAATTTTCCTTGTAACTACTTTTTTTCTAAAGCTTGTATTTTATCAGGTAGTCTTCTGATAGCAGTAGTGGAAGTACTACTTTGCCTTTTGCTATTTCTATATGCATAGTGGCTTTAGTTTGAGGATTTCTGCTGTGGTCTTGATATATTTTGATTGTTTCTTCAAGAGTCTGACCAGTTATGGGAACAATGGTAGTGCTTTCTAATAATTTTTCCACCAGCTTTACTAAACTTTGAATATGTGACCTTCCCTTTCCCTTTGATCAATTTCCAAGTATATTTCTAGTTATTTTTGTTGTGTTGCTTCTTTGTTGCTAGTTCAAATGGACCCTTCTAATCAATTTCCAAGTATCTTTCTTGCTAGTTTTCGTGCATTGGTTCTTTACTGCTAGTTTAGATGAACCCTCTTGATTTGTTTAGATGAACCCTCTTGATTTGTTTTCTAGTTACTCTATGCACAACTTTCTTGTTTCTAGTTCGGATGAACCATCCTGATCATCTTTTCTTTTTAATGATAATATTGCGACCTTAATGTGATTGGGTTCAAATGTTTATGAATATGCAAATTGCCAAACATACCAGGGTCTGAACAAATTCTGATGTTTGATATTGCTTATTTGGGCTACTACACTATAGTACATAACAATGCTGAAATAACTGAGTTAGCAAGCTTCATCCTTTTCTCATTCCAACAACATATGGAATACTTTTTGAGACACATAAGTGAGGTTGTTTTTAAAAATAAGGGCCTCTATAGAAAATTTTTATGCTACTTTGTGGGCTAAATCTCCCACTGGAATTCCTTGTACCAAAGCCTTCCTCTTTTGCTTCATCTCTAAAGTCTCTTGTAGGAAAATGCTCACTTCTTTAGGGGTTGAAACCTTAGGTTTTTTGTTACGGGTTAGCTTAAACACAATGGCAATTAGTTCAAGGGTCAGATGCAATTGATGTTGATTGTGACAATTATTGTGTCTACATCAAACGCTTCTACCACTTGTTGGATGATAGACATCTCTATGGGTAGTTTAGAAACCTTTGTTAGCTGAATCATGCCCCATATGGTCTATAAAGCCTTTTGCTCATCTTTACATACATATTTTTCAATTAGTTGATAAGATATGGTAGACCCTTCTTCCTTTGTGATAGACTTCACAACCTTGGAAGCTTTTCCTTTAGCCATCGATAGAGTTTGGTGTTACTAGAGATCACTTGAATACCGACGCCAACTTACCGACGTCATTGGCGGGCGTCGGTATGTGCATCGGCAATACTGGAGGGAGCTCAGATTTTAAAAAAAATCAATTTTCAATTTCCGTCGTGCATATCGACGCAGATACAGCAGTGGATACCGACGCAGATACAGCAGTGTATACCGACGCAGATACAGCAGTGGATACCGACGCAGATACAGCAGTGTATACCGACGCAGATACAGCAGCGTATACCCGACTGGTAAAAATGAAACCGCAGCCTTATTTTCTGCGCGTTTCCAAAAACTCATTCTCTCTCTCTCTTCGCTCAACTCGTGGCCAAATCTGCACCTTTGGACTACTATGGGCTTAGGCAAACACCATCACATCTTCTATACTTGCTGCAGGTAAGCCTTTTGTCCTTGTTTTTTGGTTATTTTTGTGTGTGTGTGTGTAACACAATGTGTGTGTGTGTGTGTTTTTTTTTGCAGATGTGGAAGCTACTCCGGAAGCTTTGTGCACACATACGAGTGTATGTGAGTGCACAATCTGATTGCTCTCACATACACACACATTAATTTTAATTTTGGTTTAATTTTATATTTAAATTTTATATTTAATTTTAAAATTCAAATTGTTATTGTTGTTTAATTTTAATTTGTTATTGTTATTTAATTTTATATTCAAATTTGTTATTGTTAATTGTATTTTAGGGTTTCTTGAATTTAATTTTAGGGGCGTGTGTGTATGTCCGGGCCGCTGGTTCTTTGCACACACATCTTAAGAATGACAGTAAGATGCAAACATTTCCGTTGGTCATGCAGGGCAAGGCCAAAGTGTGGTTCGAAGCACTGGAAGGCGAGCCAAAGTAAATGTGACCGGCATTACGCACGAGGTTTCTGCTTGACTTTCGCAAGGAAGTGTCCCCGCTCGACATGGACACCAAGCTGAAGGCTTTGAAGCAGGAAGCCGCGGCGCCAACGGACGTGTGTGCAAAGAACCAGCGGCCCGGACGTACACACGCTCCGTCGGTGCCGCGGCTAGTACGAGAGCAGAATAGAAGAAGAAAAGGTGAAGGGAGGAGCGACAAAACACAAAAAGAAAAGATGGTGGCTCATTGCTTGCTCAAAAAACCATCACAGCGGTCCACAGAGCTTCTCTCTCACTCTCCTCTAGCATTTTTAATAACCGGACGACATGTGGCACTCCTCTTGAGCTTTTTAGACTTCATTTGACCAGCTCAAAATACATTCGAAGCTCAACTCTCACCTTTACACATGAAAGTCCACTAGGGAGCAACAACAGCGTCGTCATTGCTCTTAGAGACAAGCTTCCTCCTCAAAAAAGGTTGGGCGGGGGCATATAACAAACCGTAGGTCAAACGGATAGAAGAAACGCCCAAAATACAAGCCGTTTTTGAAGTCCGGTTGGGTTTTCATAAAAGGCTTCTACGTCATAGGTCAAATCCGGTTGCGTTTTTCTACGAAAAAACGCAAACGGACTTCGGAAATGGCTTCTATGCCTACCAAAACCATCCGTAGTCCATTAGGTAGTCTTAAGACAATGTCAAGAGCGTGTATGGCAAGCCGTAGGTCAAACGGACAGAAGAAACGTCAAATACACAAGCCGTAGGTCAAATCTGGTTGTGTTTTTCTACGGAAAAACGCAGACGGTCTTCGGAAACTGATTCTATGCCTACCGAAACCATCCGTAGTCCATTAGGTAGTCTTTAGGCAATGTCAAGAGCGCGTATGGAAAGCCGTAGGTCAAACAGATAGAAGAAACGCCAAATACACAAGCCGTAAGTCAAATCCGATTGCGTTTTTCTACGGAAAAACACAGACGGACTTCGAAAACTGATTCTACGCCTACCGAAACCATCCGTAGTCCATTAAGTAGTCTTAAGGCAATGTCAAGACCGTGTATGGCAAGCCGTAGGTTAAACGGACAGAAGAAACGTCAAATATACAAGCCGTAGGTCAAATCCGGTTGCGTTTTTCTACGGAAAAACGCAAACGGACTTCGGAAATGGCTTCTATGCCTACTGAAACCATCCGTAGACGATTAGGTAGTCTTTAGGCAATTTCAAGAGCGCGTATGGCAAGCCGTAGGTCAAACGGATAGAAGAAACGCCAAATACACAAGCCGTAGGTCAAATCCGGTTGTGTTTTTCTACTGAAAAACGCAAACGGACTTCGGAAATGGCTTCTATGCCTACCGAAACCATCCGTAGTACATTAAGTAGTCTTAAAGAAATGTCAAGAGCGTGTATGGCAAGCCGTAGGTCAATGGGTTTGAATTAACGCCAAATACACAAGCCGTAGGTCAAATCCGGTTGCGTTTTTCTACGGAAAAACGCAAACGGATTTCGGAAATGACTTCTATGCCTACTGAAACCATACGTAGTCCATTAGGTAGTCTTAAAGCAATGTCAAAAGCGTGTATGGCAAGCCGTAGGTCAAATGGACAGAAGAAACGCCAAATACACAAGGGATTGATCAGATCCGATTACGTTTTTCTACGAAAAAACGCAAACGGACTTCGGAAACTGATTCTACGGTTACTAAAACCATTCGTAGTCGATTAGGTAGTCTTTAGGCAATGTCAAGAGTGCGTATGGCAAGACGTAGGTCAAACGGATAGAAGAAACGTCAAATACACAAGCCGTAGGTCAAATCTGGTTGCATAACGGACTTCCGAAATGGCTTCTATGCCTACCGAAACCATCCGTAGTCCATTAAGTGGTCTTAAAGCGTGGAAAAAGTGTGTGCGCACTCGCTGCTATGCACTCTCTCTTCACCATCGCCATTGCCCCCCAGCCCCCCCCCCCCTCTTCCTCCCCGTGCTGCCCGTTGCTCTCCCTCGCGCTGCCCTCAGCCCCCGCTGCCCCCGCTCGCCTGTCCCCCTCCGCCTGCCCTCAGCCCCCACTGCCCCCCCTCGCACTGCCCCTGTCCCAGCCCGTCCGCCCGCCCTCAACCCCTTCTCTGCTGCCGCACGTCCTCAGCCCCAGCTTTTTCGCCGCTGGCCCGCTTGCCCCAGCCCGCTTTATCCCCCCCCGACTCGGCCCGTTCGTCCGTCAGTTTGGGCCCCCCGTCTCGATTACTCCCTGCAGATTCGGCACTTTCGGCATTTGTTTCAACTCCTTGGAGCAGTGTTGCGCGCCCTTTTGCATCACCATCCCGTCGTCCTCTTCTTACGCCACAACAGTAGACACAGATGGAGGCTCCAGCTTCGCCACAGGGAGACTCGCCAAAAGCCCCCTCGCCAGACCCCGCTGAGCCCACCATTCGACTTGCTCTCTCACCTACAAAGCAAGCGAGCCTTGCCGCCGAGGTAGAGCGATTGCAGGCGACCTCGGTCATCTACAAGATTCTCGGCACCCGACCTAGCAGAGGAGAGCTGCGAGACCTTCTCCAAGCCCGCCTTCTTGCAGAGGTGGGAAAGATTTTGGATGTCCAGATTCTCGGACGGGGTTACTATTAGATTGAGTTTGAGTCCTCCGAGATGGCGTCCAAGGTCATAGCTATGAGTCCACTGGCCATCCGAGCCTCACTTGCCCACTTTCGACAGTGGCGACATGGTTTTGACCCAGCTTCGGATGTTCTAGTAGAGGAGGCAGACATCCCCATCTCAGTCTGCTTTCCGGGTTTACGGAGGGAGTACCTCCCACTTCTCTCCAGGATCGGTTCCGCCATTGGGACTGTCCTGGAGACACTTCGCATGGCAGCATCAGTAGCTGCAAAGGCGACTGGCATTCCCTCAGTTCCAGTTTTGGTCAGAGATACCCACACGCTCCCGAAGGTTATCCTTTTACCTCGGGTGAGTGGGGGTTGGTTTCGACAGAGTGTGGAGTACTCGGGCCTCCCGAACCAGTGCTTCATTTGCCGACAAATGGGCCATCTAGCGAAGGCCTGTCCACGGAGGAGGCCGCGACCTGCACCACAACCTCAGCCCCAACCTGCCAGGGCTGGCCCGCAGCCACAGCCAGCGGCACAGCGTATAGATGCAGAGCCACCCTCCGAGCCTAGGGCTCCAGCAGAGGAGGGGTGGCAGAGCAGGCACGTGGCCGCCGACGCCAGGGGCCACAGCGTCAGAGCCTGGCACTCAGAGTGACCCTCAGGTACCTACTCAGCAGCAGTGGGTTCCCACGGGGAACCGTTTTGGTCCTCTCGAGCAGGAGGAGATCCCTGCACCAGCCCCCACCTCCGCTTCTCCCTCGACAGCCGCTCCCCCCCCAGAGTTCCCCCCCTTTGCCTCATCCTCCCCGCCTTCTGCTCCCGTCGCCTCTCCACCTCGCCCCTCTACCTCTGTCGCCCCATCCCGCCCCTCTTCTCCTCCACTCTCCCCAGCTCCCTCTCCCCCCCCCCTCCTGCTCCAGTTCCTCAATCGGCTAAGGAGACTGGTCCCTCTCCGGCGGCTAGGAGATCTCTTGGCAGCGCCTTTGCCGCGAGTCGCCTAGCAAGAGAGGGTGAGCCCTTCTTGCGGCCCCCTCTGCAGATTCAGACATCCTCCCTTGCAGCCATCCCTCGTGGGCTGACGAGCATTGACATCAGATGCCACTGGGACTTCTTCGACTACGGGTTCACTCGTTTTCTCGGTAATTCCGCAGCAGACCATGAGGCACAGCCTATTTCAGGGTCCATGTTTTGTTCCTCGCCGCTAGGGGGACAGAGGCTCTAGACTCAGCAGTTGGTTTCTCCTTCCTCCTCTGTGGTAGGGCCGAGATAGAGTGGTCCCTTGACTCAGTGGTGGGATGGTTGCATACACAGGTCTTAGAGTTCTCTCACCACATGGGAGAACTTGGAGTTACAGATATGCTGCAGACTTTGTGGCCATTGGCCAAGTTTGCGGTGACACCCCGAGACTCAGTAGGATATAGGCACATTGTGGTGTACTTCTTTGCTGATACGCAGTGTTTACCTTGCTATTATACATTCATGAGGACTCTTGGACAAAGGAGGTTGCGTTACGCACGGCTCACTCTGCTTGGGCTTGGGCTAGGCACTCATTGCAGTCACGCCTATCTAGAGGACGCTCGGATGCGGATTACTCCCCATCCAAGCCTGCCTCAAAGATAGCCCGTCTTGCTATTGCGGCAGCATCTGTTCTCTCTCGTTCCCCATGAGGATCGTCTCATGGAACGTGCAGGGACTAGGTGGGCCCCAGTTATAGCGGGGCCGATTGCGTCAGGAGCTTTAGCGTTGCCTTGTGGGAGGAGAGATTGATCTCCTTATGCTTCAGCAGCACCATCTGTGTGAGAGTCGCATTCGGCGTTGTGGTCAGATTTTGCGTGGACGTTATGATACCTTTTGGTCAGCTGCTTTTGGACCTGGAGGCATCCAAGGAGGGGTATGTATGACTATTGCAGACTCATTGCAGCAGGCCATTGTGGGCAGAGGGGTTATTGTGCCAGGCAGGGCTCAGTGGATTACTATGCAGGTTCAGGGTGGCCTTGTGGGCTTCCTGAACATCTATGCGCCCAATGTGGCGAGTGCTCGTGTAGAGTTTTGGTCACAGATTGTTGAGTCTTTGCCGCAGGCCGATCATTGGTGTATAGGAGGGGACTTCAACATGTTGGAGGACCCTTCTGACAGGATTGGTGGCAGCCATGCTACTGTGCATGGAGTCGGGTTGGCAGTATGGGAGAGGTTTTGTATGACTTTGAGGGTCTCGGATACATGGCAGCATGGGAGAGGTTTTGTATGACTTTGAGGTTTTGTGAGGCCCCCAGACAGTCTTGCCTTCTCTAGATCAGACCGCAGAGTGGGAGGAGTGAATCTATCGCGGATAGATCGCTTCTACACTAGTGACCACTTCAGTGACTTGGGGGGTTCAGTGGGCATCCTGGCAGGGACATCCTTCTCGGACCATGCACCAGTGATCCTCACAGTGGCAGACAGGCAGAGGAAAGGGAGCACGATGCTCCACATCCCAGAGAGGGTCTTGTTGGACTCAGCACTCAGAGAGAGGGTAGAGGCTCTCTGGACAGAGGGCATGGACAAACAGGATTCACTTGCAGACAGAGTGGCCTCAGGCCTAGCTCAGCATAGCCACTTTTTTCTTTAGGAGTCTTTGGCTCGCCCGGCTGCAGCGAGAGACACGGAGCAGCGTCTCAGACGGGGCATTGCTTCACTACAGAGGATGCAGGAGCAACATCCAGACAGTCCATGGTTGGAGGAGCAGTTACAGCAGGCTCGACAAGAGCTTGCTAGCATAGAGGAGAGGCGTCATGAGTTTGCCTTCCACCGACATGCATCTCAGTGAACTCAGGTGGGTGACAGAGTGACTGGTGCTTTTTTTGAGACAGTGGGGCCTCGGCACTCGCATGCCAAAGTCAGTCAATTGAGGAGGCCTGATGGGTTAGTTGCTTGTGAGCCCGAGGATATGCGTGCAGTCGCTACTGACTTTTACCGTGAGTTACTGTCGGCTGAGCCTCAGTCAACGGCAGGATGCATGTAGGGAGCAGGTTTGGGCACAGATGCCATGTCTTGTGACAGAGGAGATGCGCCAGAGGCTAGAGATGCCACTTCAGCTTGAGGAGCTGCATACAGCTCTGAGGCCCCTACCTCGTGGTAGCTGTCCAGGTGAGGATGGGTTGACTCCCAGCTTTTTCTTGGAGTACTGGGACCTGCTTGGCCCAGATCTTTGTAGTGCTTTTAATTACATTTTGCACACAGGAGTGATGCCTGACAGCATGAGTGAGGGCCTCATCTACCTCATTCCCAAGGAGGGTGGCTCCTTGGATGAGATTCGTCAGTGGCACCCCATCACCATCCTCAACTCAGCCTACAAAATTCTTGCCAAGGCTCTAAGTTTGAGGATTCAGCCACTTTTAGAGAGCCTTATACATGGGACTCAGACAGGTTTTGTCAAGGAACGCAGTATCCTTGACAACATCTTTACTTTTTGGGAGGCTTCTTCCCTGGCACGGCTCCGTGGTGAGGACCTTGTGATTCTTCTTCTCGATTTTGAGAAGGCATACGACAGAGTTGACTGGGACTTTCTAGAGGGCACTCTTCGCAGGATGGGCTTCTCAGATGCTTGGATCAGAGGGGTGTCAGCTTTGTACAGACAGGCTCACAGTCAGGTGCTTTTGGCAGGGGGGAGAGGTGAGCGCTTCATGCTCACACGCTCGGTCAGACAGGGATGTCCTCTTGCCCCCTTTCTTTCTTTTCTATGCGGAGGCGATGAGCAGATTTTTGGTGTCACAGCAGGTTGGTCTTCGGGGCTTAGCACTCCCTATTCGGGGAGAGGAGCTACTGGATGCTAAGTTTGCCGATGACTCAGCCTTGTACTTAGATGGCCAGGAGGCCAATCTTCACAGATGTGAGCAGGCTCTGGAGACCTTCTGTTGTGCATCGGGCGCACTGATCAACTGGAGAAAGACAGTGGCTTTCTCGGTTGGTAGTGCTCCTATGCCAGATTGCCAGGAGAGAGTTTCAGGTGGATTCCCCCAGGGACTGCATTGGATACTTGGGTTGTCAGGTTGGTTTGGACTTGTCTCTTGAGCAGCAGATTACTCCTCTTCTCATGTCCATCAGGAGAAAGTTGTTACATTGGAGCTCAGCACGTCTGTCGCTGGCTGGTAGAGTAGTAGTTGCCAACCAGGTGCTGTTGGTGACTATGTGGTACATCACTTCCTGCTGGATCTTCTCGAGTTCTTGTATCAGCCAGGTAGAGAGGCTGATCAGGAACTTCCCTTGGTCAGGACGTGACACTCAGATGGCCCAAGCCAAGGTGGCTTGGTCGGTCATCATGCTTCCTTGTTCTCAGGGAGGGCTTGGGATCATTGATCCAGCACAGCAGAGCAGAGCCCTTCTAGGGAAGTTCATAGTCAGAGGACTTCTTCCAGGTGAGGAGCCCTAGAAGGAGTTCTTGTTGCAGAGGCTTTGTGCCAGGGTGCCTCAGTCAGGAGGCCCTTGGCAACCTTCGACCAGATGGATCTTTACAGAGATGCGCCGAGTTGGTTTGAGCAAGAGACTGGAGGACCGCTTCGCTGTGAGTTTGCTTCGTTCTTGGGAGCTCTTATGGCGTGGCCTGGAGCAGCAACAGCCGATGTGCACGGAGGAGCGCCTACGGCAGCCCCTCGTCTGGAACCCCATGGTTAGCACTCAGAGAGGCCACTTGGTTGGTAGTCGACCTCATGTTTCCTGGGGTCCCATGGCAGCAGGTCCAGCACGCTCTCTAGGTGACTGGCTAGAGTTCACAGGTTTGTCAGAGGAGGTACAGGGTTTCCAGCTGCAGGGCATGAGAGGCGTGCAGAGCATGTGTCAGGACATCTCAGAGTCAGTTCCAGCTGAGTGGCTCACGCCTCTCGAGCCAGTAGCACCCCGGTGGATGGGAGCCTTCACACGACTGGAGGTTCTCATTTCAGTCAGGGCCTGCTCAGAGACTGTCCCAGCCCTGTTCTTCGAGCTTCAGGGTGGGGGACGATTACAGCGAATTGCAGTAGAGGCCCCGCAGGTAGCAGAGTGCTGTTTTCAGAGGATCCGAGTTGTGGGCATCTGTGGGAGGACTTGCGTCATAGACCCTAACCTAGCAGCTCTTAAGACTGGACACTGGAGGCTATGGGCTTGGGGAGTGTTGTCCACTGACACGAGTACAGTGGGATCCTGGTGAGTGGCTATGGAGGGACCCCTTCTCTTCTGCAGACCACCCAGGAGTCCCCTTCTTTCAGTACACTGTTCGGCTTGGACGTCATATACTTGCAGCACAAAGAGAGGCCCGCCCCACTGCAGCACTTCATTGGCAAGAGGAGGGCCTCACAGTCGAGTTCTTGGCAGCCTTTTGGCAGAGGCTGTGGAACTCTAGACAGCCGAGGCGCGTCACTTTGTTCCAGTCGCTGGTTGCACACAGAGCTACGGCAGTAGGGAGCTGGCTTGTGCATAGTGGTCTCTCGGCCGCATGTGCAGCCTGTGACCAGTTGGTGGAGAGTCAGCGTCATTGTCTTTGGGACTGTCCCTCGGCCCAGCAGGTGTGGCTACGAGTTCTTCGGCTGATGCCTACTCTCTCCATGACTAGACAGTACACTTGGGGGGCAGCGGCTTGGTCCACTCTCTCGGGCCCGGCACTTCAGTTTGAGCTATCTTCCACCAGCAGGATGATAGTGATACAGGGGGGGCGTCCTACACTCCAGCCTGCTACAGAGCTTACTCCACAGGAGTGGTGCATTGAGAGAGAGGACTGTTGGGAGCTCATCAGTGGCCTGACACTGTGGTTCATCTGGCGGGCCCGTTGTTTCCGCATTTTTGAGGCCCGCTCTGTGCCGCCAGCAGAGACTGTTTGTGACTTTTGGCTAGAGCTGATCCATACTCTCAGAGGACAGCTTGAGGGACTTCAAGGTAGCTCTGACCGCATGCGGGAGCGCCGCGAGGCTTTCTTTCGACTCTGGCGCCCTGGGCCTTTCTATACCATTGTCGAGGGTGTGCTCAGATGGCACTACCGACCACCTGTGTGGCTCTTCCCTCCTCCCATCCCTTGATTTAGCCTCATTGTACATATGTTGTTCTTTCATTGGGAGAGTCTCCCCATCATGTTTGTTGTAGCCCTCTCTTGCAGAGGTGGTTGTAGCCCTACGGGCAGCTTTCATTAACTAATAGAAGGATCTTTTTCTCGGAAAAAAAAAGTAGTCTTAAAGCAATGTCAAGAGTGTGTATGGCAAGCCATAGGTCAATGGGTTTCAATTAACGCAAAATACACAAGCCGTAGGTCAAATCCGCTTGTGTTTTTCTATGGAAAAACGCAAACGGATTTCGGAAATGACTTCTATGCCTACTGAAACCATCCATAGTCCATTAGGTAGTCTTAAAGCAATGTCAAGAGCGTGTATGGCAAGCCGTAGGTCAAACGGACAGAAGAAACGCCAAATACACAAGGGATTGATCAGATCCGATTACGTTTTTCTACGAAAAAACGCAAACGGACTTCAAAAACTGATTCTACAGTTACCGAAACCATCCGTGGTCGATTAGGTAGTCTTCAGGAAATGTCAAGAGCGCGTATGGCAAGCCATAGGTCAAACAGATAGAAGAAACGCCAAATATACAAGCCGTAGATCAAATCCGATTGCGTTTTTCTACGGAAAAACGCAGACAAACTTCGAAAACTGATTCTGCGCCTACCGAAACCATCCGTAGTCCATTAAGTAGTCTTAAGGCAATGTCAAGACCGTGTATGGCAAGCCGTAGGTTAAACGGACAGAAGAAATGTCAAATACACAAGCCGTAGGTCAAATCCGGTTGCGTTTTTCTATGGAAAAACGCAAACGGACTTCGGAAATGGCTTCTATGCCTACTGAAACCATCCGTAGAGGATTAGGTAGTCATTAGGCAATGTCAAGAGGGCGTATGGCAAGCCGTAGGTCAAACGGATAGAAGAAACACCAAATACACAAGCCGTAGGTCAAATCCGGTTGCGTTTTCTACGGAAAAACGCAAACGGACTTCGGAAATGGCTTCTATGCCTACCGAAACCATCCGTAGTCCATTAAGTAGTCTTAAAGCAATCTCAAGAGCGTGTATGGCAAGCCGTAGGTGAATGGGTTTGAATTAACACCAAATACACAAGCCGTAGGTCAAATCCGGTTGCGTTTTTCTACGGAAAAATGCAAACGGATTTCGGAAATGACTTCTATGCCTACTGAAACCATCCGTAGTCCATGAGGTAGTCTTAAAGAAATGTCAAGAGCGTGTATGGCAAGCCGTAGGTCAAACGGACAGAAGAAACGCCAAATACACAAGGGATTGATCAGATCCGATTACGTTTTTCTACGAAAAAACGCAAGCGGACTTCGGAAACTGATTCTACGGTTATCGAAACCATCCGTAGTCAATTAGGTAGTCTTTAGGCAATGTCAAGAGCGCGTATGGCAAGCCGTAGGTCAAACGGACAGAAAAAATGCCAAATACACAAGTCGTAGGTCAAATCCGGATCCGAAGATAAAACGAAAACTCTTGAGACCGTTTACATGGATTGTGTGAAGAGCACGTGTGTGTGTGTACGTATGTTGCATCCACAAATATAGGCTTTAATTTGACCAATAAAGACATGATTTACCCGGTGGTCCTGATCTCCGTGCACCTCTAGACCGAGGTGTGCGGAGATCGGGCATGATGAGAGAATGTGAGGTAGTTTACACTATTTATATATACAAGGGTATAGAGAATCTATGCTCCTTACTGTTAATTTATTGTACGACAGACACAGATCAATTATGGACGATAGGATGGCGTGTCCTTGTGTGCGATGCAAGCACGAGATCTTTCGAAAACGAAAGATATGTGAATAGCACATACGCAACAACGGTCTCTTCCCTGCAGAGCAGCTACAAGATTTGCATTTTCGACCTCATGGTCAGGATGCAGTCGATCAATCCGCACAAATAGATATTGTTCCAACTTCATTCCTGTTTTCGCGCTGCCCCAAAGGCTGCCCGCTGCCCTCCTCTCGCGTTGCCATCCCCACCCCATCCCCCCCCCCCCGCTCGCTGCCGCTTGTGCACCCGCACATTACCCGGCTGCCCACTTCGCCCTCGCCGTCCCCCCATCCCCCCCCCCGTCCTCTTCGCTCCCGAAGGTCTTCTGCACCTGGCTCGGCAACGCTTTCTCTTTGGACAAGTGCTTGGCGTACTCGTTCGCAGATTTTCTTCACCGCCCGTTTCTTCGACTCAGCAGTAGACACAGATGGAGGCTCCAGCTCCACCTCAGAGGGACTCGCCTGAAGCCCCCTCGCCGGACCCCGCTGAGCCCACCATTCGACTTGCCGGTAAGCTCTAATGCTTGCCGCATTACCTTACGGCTCGCTGATTAGTGCTCTGAACGTCCGCATTACGTAAATGCACAATCTAAACCACTAAAAGACGTAGTGCGGACCTTCAGAACACTAACTGCGAGCCGTTAGGTAATGCGGCAAGCATTAGAGCTTGCCGGCAAGTCATACGACTTGCCGGTAAGCTCTAATGCTTGTTGCATTACCTTACGGCTCGCCGGTTAGTGCTCTGAAGGTCCGCCTTGCGTAAATACACAATCTAAACCACTTAAAGACGCAAGGAGGACCTTCAGGACACTAACCGGCGAGCCGTAAGGTAATGCGGCAAGCATTAGAGCTTGCCGGCAAGTCCTACGACTTGCCGGTAAGCTCTAATGCTTGTCGCATTACCTTATGACTCGCTAATTAGTGCTCTAAACGTCCGCATTGCGTAAATGCACAATCTAAACCACTAAAAGACGTAGTGCGGACCTTCAGAACACTAACCGCGAGGCGTAAGGTAATGCGGCAAGCATTAGAGCTTGCCGGCAAGTCATACGACTTGCCGGTAAGCTCTAATGCTTGTTACATTACCTTTCGGCTCGCCAGTTAGTGCTCTGAAGGTCCGCCTTGCGTAAATACAATATCTAGACCACTGAAAGACGCAAGGCGGACCTTCAAAACACTAACCGGCGAGCCGTAAGGTAATACGGGTCGCCGGCAAGCTCTAATGCTTGCCGCATTACCTTATAGCTCGCCGGTTAGTGTTTTGAAGGTCTGCCTTGTGTCTTTCAGTGGTTTAGATTGTGTATTTACGCAAGGCGGACCTTCAGAGCACTAACCGGCGAGCCGTAAGGTAATGCAACAAGCATTAGAGCTTACCGGCAAGTCGTATGACTTGCCGGCAAGCTCTAATGCTTGCCGCATTACCTTACGGCTCGCGGTTAGTGTTCTGAAGGTCCGCACTACATCTTTTTGTGGTTTAGATTGTGCATTTACGCAATGCGGACGTTCAGAGCACTAATTAGCGAGCCGTAAGGTAATGCGGCAAGCATTAGAGCTTACCGGCAAGTCCTACGACTTGCCGGAAAGCTCTAATGCTTGCCGCATTACCTTACGGCTCGCCGGTTAGTGTTCTGAAGGTCCGCCTTGCGTCTTTCAGTGGTTTAGATTGTGTATTTACGCAAGGCGGACCTTCAGAGCACTAACCGGCGAGCCATAAGGTAATGCAACAAGCATTAGAGCTTGCCGGCAAGTCGCAAGCTCTAATGCTTGCCGCGTTACCTTACAGCTCACCGGTTAGTGCTCTTGACTTTCCGGCAAGCTCTAATGCTTGCCACATGACCTTACGGCTCGTCGGTTAGTGCTCTGAAGGTCCGCCTTGCGTCCTTCAGTGGTTTAGATTGTGTATTTACGCAAGGCGGCTCTTCAGAGCACTAACCGACGAGCCGTAAGGTAATGCGGCAAGCATTAGAGCTTACCGGCAAGTCGTATGACTTGCCGGCAAGCTCTAATGCTTGCCGCATTACCTTACGGCTCGCCGGTTAGTGTTCTGAAGGTCCGCCTTGCGTCTTTCAGTGGTTTAGATTGTGTATTAACGCATTGCGGACTTTTAGAGCACTAACCGGCGAGCCGTAAGGTAATGCGGCAAGCATTAGAGGTTACCGGCAAGTCGTATGACTTGCCGGCAAGCTCTAATGCTTGCCGCACTACCTTACGGCTCACGGTTAGTATTCTGAAGGTCCGCACTACGTCTTTTAGTGGTTTAGATTGTGCATTTACGCAATGCGGACATTTAGAGCACTATCAGTGAGTCGTAAGGTAATGCGACAAGCATTAGAGCTTACCGGCAAGTCGTAGGACTTGCCGGCAAGCTCTAATGCTTACCGCATTACCTTACGGCTCGTCGATTAGTGTTCTGAAGATCCGCCTTGCGTCTTTCAGTGGTTTAGATTGTGTATTTACGCAAGGCGGACCTTCAGAGCACTAACCGGCGAGCCGTAAGGTAATGCAACAAGCATTAGAGCTTACCGGCAAGTCGTATGACTTGCCGGCAAGCTCTAATGCTTGCCGCATTACCTTACAGCTCGCGGTTAGTGTTTTGAAGGGCCGCACTACGTCTTTTAGTGGTTTAGATTGTGCATTTACGCATTGCGGACGTTCAGAGCACTAATCAGCGAGCCGTAAGGTAATGTGACAAGCATTAGAGCTTACCGGCAAGTCGTAGGACTTGCCGGCAAGCTCTAATGCTTGCCGCATTACCTTACGGCTCGCCGGTTAGTGCTCCGAAGGTTCGCCTTGCGTAAATACACAATCTAAACCATTGAAAGACGCAACGCGGACCTTCAGAACACTAGCCGGCGAGCCGTAAGGTAATGAGGCAAGCATTAGAGCTTGCCAGCAAGTCCTACGACTTGCCGGTAAGCTCTAATGCTTGTCACATTACCTTACGGCTCGCTGATTAGTGCTCTGAACGTCCGCAATGCGTAAATGCACAATCTAAACCACTAAAAGACGTAGTGCGGCCCTTCAAAACACTAACCGCGAGCCGTAAGGTAATGTGACAAGCATTAGAGCTTACCGGCAAGTCATACGACTTGCCGGCAAGCTCTAATGCTTGCCGCATTACCTTACGGCTCGCCGGTTAGTGCTGTGAAGGTTCGCCTTGCGTAAATACACAATCTAAACCACTGAAAGACGCAAGGCGGACCTTCAGAACACTAGCCGGCGAGCCGTAAGGTAATGAGGCAAGCATTAGAGCTTGCCAGCAAGTCCTACGACTTGCCGGTAAGCTCTAATGCTTGTCGCATTACCTTACGACTCACTGATAGTGCTCTAAATGTCCGCATTGCGTAAATGCACAATCTAAACCACTAAAAGACGTAGTGCGGACCTTCAGAATACTAACCGTGAGCCGTAAGGTAGTGCGGCAAGCATTAGAGCTTGCCGGCAAGTCATACGACTTGCCGGTAAGCTCTAATGCTTGTTGCATTACCTTACGGCTCGCCGGTTAGTGCTCTGAAGGTCCGCCTTGCATAAATACACAATCTAAACCACTGAAAGACGCAAGGCGGACCTTCAGAACACTAAACGGCGAGCCGTAAGGTAATGCGGCAAGCATTAGAGCTTTCCGGCAAGTCCTACGACTTGCCGGTAACCTCTAATGCTTGCCGCATTACCTTACGGCTCGCCGGTTAGTGCTCTAAAAGTCCGCAATGCGTTAATACACAATCTAAACCACTGAAAGACGCAAGGCGGACCTTCAGAACACTAACCGGCGAGCCGTAAGGTAATGCGGCAAGCATTAGAGCTTGCCGGCAAGTCATACGACTTGCCGGTAAGCTCTAATGCTTGCCGCATTACCTTACGGCTCGTCGGTTAGTGCTCTGAAGAGCCGCCTTGCGTAAATACACAATCTAAACCACTGAAGGACGCAAGGCGGACCTTCAGAGCACTAACCGACGAGCCGTAAGGTCATGCGGCAAGCATTAGAGCTTGCCGGAAAGTCAAGAGCACTAACCGGTGAGCTGTAAGGTAACGCGGCAAGCATTAGAGCTTGCGACTTGCCGGCAAGCTCTAATGCTTGTTGCATTACCTTATGGCTCGCCGGTTAGTGCTCTGAAGGTCCGCCTTGCGTAAATACACAATCTAAACCACTGAAAGACGCAAGGCGGACCTTCAGAACACTAACCGGCGAGCCGTAAGGTAATGCGGCAAGCATTAGAGCTTTCCGGCAAGTCCTACGACTTGCCGGTAACCTCTAATGCTTGCCGCATTACCTTACGGCTCGCTAATTAGTGCTCTGAACGTCCGCATTGCGTAAATGCACAATCTAAACCACAAAAAGATGTAGTGCGGACCTTCAGAACACTAACCGCGAGCCGCAAGGTAATGCGGCAAGCATTAGAGCTTGCCGGCAAGTCATACGACTTGCCGGTAAGCTCTAATGCTTGTTGCATTACCTTACGGCTCGCCGGTTAGTGCTCTGAAGGTCCGCCTTGCGTAAATACACAATCTAAACCACTGAAAGACACAAGGCAGACCTTCAAAACACTAACCGGCGAGCTATAAGGTAATGCGGCAAGCATTAGAGCTTGCCGGCAAGTCCTACGACTTGCCGATAACATCTAATGCTTGCCGCATTACCTTACGGGTCGCCGGTTAGTGCTCTGAAAGTCCACAATCCGTAAATACACAATCTAAACCACTAAAAGACGCGAGGCGGACCTTTAGAACAACTAACCGGCGAGCCATAAGGTAATGCGGCAAGCATTAGAGCTTACCAGCAAGTCATACGGCTTGCCGGTAAGCTCTAATGCTTGCCGCATTACCTTACCGCTCGCCGATTAGTGCTCTGAACGTCCGCATTGCGTAAATGCACAATCTAAACCACTAAAAGACGTAGTGCGGACCTTCAGAACATTACCCAGTGAGCTGTAAGGTAATGCGGCAAGCATTAGAGCTTGCGGGCAAGTCGCATGACTTGCCGGTAAGCTCTAATGCTTGCCGCATTACCTTACGGCTCGCCGGTTAGTGCTCTGAAGGTCCGCCTTGCGTAAATACACAATCTAAACCACTGAAAGACGCAAGGCGGACCTTCAGAACACTAACCGGCGAGCCGTAAGGTTGAGGATGAAAGAAAGAATTACATATCTGCTACCATCCATAGGGAGTTCAGGCCAGCTGAGGGGTATGACGCAGTGACAAATGAATGCATCATGAGCGTGGCGATTGGGACGATGTCCCATCGTCGATCCGAGGCAAGGGATGCGTACAAAGCCGGCAAACCGAAGCCGGACTGGTTAGATGCAGAGGAGTGGAAATCCATTCATCGAGAGTTACAGGAGCATCCTGACAGGTTTCAGCAGCAGAGGGATGCGGCCAGAGCACGCATGGAGTCTGCTGGATCGTCGCATCTCGGGAGTGGAGGATATGACACTTTGCGATATGAGTTCGTAAGTGATCTAAGTTACTTATTAGTATTACATGTATATGTTAAAGTCTTGTTAATAATATAGTTACATTTTTCTTAATTGCAGGAGCTCGCCATGAAGC
This sequence comes from Adiantum capillus-veneris, assembly GCF_014529385.1. Taxonomy (NCBI): domain Eukaryota; kingdom Viridiplantae; phylum Streptophyta; class Polypodiopsida; order Polypodiales; family Pteridaceae; genus Adiantum; species Adiantum capillus-veneris. The sequence continues at coordinate 138,721,438 of NC_140931.1, read as the reverse complement.
GTCCTCCAGACAGTCGGGAGGAGAAGTATGCTTACAAACACGGACTCGTCACTCTACTCAATCAGCTACTGCAAGATGAGGAAGAGGCGGTTGATTGGGAGTCATCGCCCACATCATGATTTGTATATTATTATTTATGTACATATACTGCTAGCAGTGTTATGACATTCATGCATAGTTTTGTTATTTTGTATACAGATTTAGGATTTTGTTTATGGTTATCATATGTTTGATGTTTATAGTTATCTTATGGTTACGCAAATTTGTTTATGGTTACACAAGTACGATAATGTATGTTTATGGTTAACTTATGGTAATGCAAACAATGTGTATGGTTAAACTTAAGGTTGATGTTTATGGTTACGCAAGTTTGTTTATGAATAACTTCGTTCGTTCATGTTTATGGTTATAAAATGAGGTTTATGCTTACAGACAGTTATGTTTACGCAATGATGTTAACAATTTATGGTTAAGTTTATGTATGCAATGATGTTTATGTCGGTTGTGCTTGCAAGTCTTTGTATGATTTCTTTAGGGTACTTTTTATAGAGAAGTGGATAAAATCCACTAGGTGGAGTACGGTTGGTGTACTTCTCCTTTTGGGCAGACAGTAAGTGCCTGTTTTTGCTGCTGCAGTTTATGCAGCAGCACCTGCACTTGCTGTCTGCCCAAAAAAAAATTGCAGGTTCAGGCGTCGGTACAGCCGTCGGTATAGGCGTCTATATAGACGTCGGTATGCGCCTCTGTTCAGGCGTCGGTATCATCATATGTATATGCGTCGGTATGCTCCTCTGTACAGGCGTCGGTATGTGCCTCTGTATAAGCGCCAGTATGTGCCTTTGTATATGCGTTGGTATGCGCCTCGGTATAGGCGTTGGTATGCACCTTTGTATACGCGTCGGTATTTGCCTTTGTATAGACATCGATATTTGCCTCTATATAAAGGTCTATAAGTATTTTAATTCCAGCGCTTATACGGACGTGTATACCGTTGTTACGATACCGACGCTTTATGGTTAAGTTTATGTATGCAATGATGTTAACAATTTATGGTTAAGTTTATGTATGCAATGATGTTTATGTCGGTTGTGCTTGCAAGTCTTTGTATGATTTCTTTAGGGTACTTTTTATAGAGAAGTGGATAAAATCCACTAGGTGGAGTACGGTTGGTGTACTTCTCCTTTTGGGCAGACAGTAAGTGTCTGTTTTTGCTGCTGCAGTTTATGCAGCAGCACCTGCACTTGCTGTCTGCCCAAAAAAAAATTGCAGGTTCAGGCGTCGGTACAGCCATCGATATAGGCGTCTATATAGACATCGGTATGCGCCTCTGTATAGGAGTCGGTATGCGCCTCTGTTCAGGCGTCGGTATCATCATATGTATATGCGTCGGTATGCTCCTCTGTATAGGCGTCGGTATGTGCCTCTGTATAAGCGCCAGTATGTGCCTTTGTATATGCGTTGGTATGTGCCTCGGTATAGGCGTTGGTATGCACCTTTGTATACGCGTCGGTATTTGCCTCTGTATAGACATCGATATTTGCCTCTGTATAAGGTCTATAAGTATTTTAATTCCAGCGCTTATACGGACGTGTATACCGTTGTTACGATACCTACGCTTATTTCAGCGTCTATACCAACGTCGGGGATTTAAAATTCTTTTGTATCCGCGTCGGTATATCCGCGTGCCTTCGCGCGACGTGTTGTAGTGATACCTTGATTAGAGGATGATGACAGGATTGAATCGCTTTTTTTTGGAAGCAAGGTGGCAACAAACACAAGTTCCTTAGTGGTTTTTGAAGAAGTTAGTAGCTCTTGAGTGAAGGATGTGGGTTGGAAGAGTTGGGAGGTTGTAGACGTGTTTGATGATATTGAGTTAGGGTCATAAATACATCACATAGTGGTTCTGATTTGATCCATTAAGCCATCACTTTGTTTTTGCCTCAGGAAAAGAGTATTCAATATTGACAAGGAAGGCATACATTGGTTGATCAGATTAATCATTACGCTTTTATCTCCCCAATAAATTTTGCATTTATTGCACCACTAGTGACAACCTACGTTGCATTTATACGCCCGTATATCAAAAATTATACGTATATTTTGGAGTAATACGTTGTATACCCATATTATACGTGTATCTTTGAATAAACAATATTTCGATAATATTTCGATCGAAATACTTTTTGCCTTATAGAAAAAGGCGTTCAAACTGTCACGATTGCTAGAGAGAGAGAGAGAGAGAGAGAGAGAGAGAGAGAGAGAGAGAGAGAGAGAGAGAGAGAGAGTAGAGCAGAGGGGAGGGGAGCCGAACCTAGCCGAGCAGAGCAGGTAATCTTCTAATTTTTTATGTTTTTTTAATTTTATTTGCTAACACTGTTGTTGTGGAGCTTTGCTCGCACTTGAGTGTTAGTTTGCATCTTGTTTTTGATAATGATATTGTTGTGGAGCTTTGCTCACACCTCAGTGTTAGTCTACAGGTTTAGACACCCGTCCTTGACTGTGTTGATCCTCGTGACACTGCAAGGGGCGTTAGACTTTAGACGCTTTGTCCTTGACTGCTGTTGACCTCCGTGTCGCACTGCAGTGAGTAGCTTAGGTTGTACAATATATTTTCCGTCCCTCGCTGTTGCTGACCACCAAGTCGCACTGCAGGGAGGAGTTAGCTATCTTACATATTTTCTTCCTAGTTGTTTGTTGACTATTGCATCACACTACTAAAAGATCGGATTTAGAAAAATAGATTCTTTGTCTTTGTCTATTTGCTGACCACTGTGTCACACTGCAGAGAGGAGTTTAGGGTTGCCAAATCCTGAACATCGTGTCGCACCGCGAGAAGATTGGATCTAATAAATTTTTTGTCTCTGTTTGTTGCTGACCACCGTGCCGCACTGCAGGGAGGGTTTAGGGTTGTCAAATCCTTCATTCTTGACTGTTGATGACCATCGTGTCGCACCACAAGAAGATTGGATTTAATAGATTCCTCGTCTCTAATTGTTGCTGACCACCGTGTTGCACTGCAAGGAGGGCTTTAGGGTTTTTAAATCCATCGTTCTTGGTTGTTGTTGACCATCACGTCGCACTGCAAGGAGATTGGATTTAATGGATTCTTCATCTCTGGTTGCTGTTGACCACCATGTTGCACTGCAGGGAGGGGATATATATTTACATCCTTCGATCCTAAATGCTTTGATCATCTCGTTGCACTACATGTTGATTGGATTTAATAAATTTCTTGTCTCTAGTTTTTGTTGACCACCGTGTCGCACTGTAGAGAGAGGTTAGGTAGTATTAATCCTTCGTCCTTGAAAGCTATTGACTTCCACGTCGCACTGTAGGGAGATTTTTATTATATGTTTTTTTATCTTTGGTTGTTTCTGACCACTACGTCGCACTACAAGGAGGAATTATATATGTTTTAAGGTCTTTCGTTTACTGGTTGTTATTATTGTCCATGAAATATTTTTGTTTAGAACTATTTACAATCATATATGTCAAATTTATATATATTCTAGATCTACCTTACTTATATGTGCTTCATGTATTTTCAGGCTTCGGTCACGGTAGAGACAAAGTTAACGTATCACCATCGCAAAATCATTTGTGATGATCTAGTTTTGTCTCTCTATGGAGCTTCACACGATCATTTTCCACGGGCATTTGATCCACTACAGGCAAAGTTCGATGATTTTGTGATTGAACTTGTGAAACAGTATTGGCTGAAGCTGTGTAGTGCATTCCTTGTTTCATTTGACCCAGCTCTGCGCACTAATGGAGTAATGCATGACATAGTAAAGCAATTATTAGGTCAGGTCACTAGAAGCTTTGAGAGTATGGTTCATCCAGAAATCAAAACCAAACCTAGAATAAAAGAGCGAATGCAGCTTGTGGCATAGCTACATTCAGAATTGAAGAGCAAGGATAAGATCGAAGGCTCTTCAAAACGTCCTAGGGCAGAAGATGATGTACCTCCTACTTCAAGTGCTCAGTCCTTAGCTGTACACCTAGATGATACGACATGTCCTCCTATCCTACACTTACTTGGGGAGCATTCTATCTTTCACTTGCAAGCACCCCAATTATGCCCATCCTCTCTTCAAAGATCCTATCTATGCGGCAAAGATCTACAAGGACCAGATAGGAAGCAAGCCGACATTACAAATTGTGCTAAAGGAGGCAGCTGCTACAACTGTTTAGCATTGTGGCATGATATTGCCCTGTGCTCTTGTTCATTATAGCAAAAGGCCTATGTGAGGTCACCTTGAGCAGTGGATTCAGGCACTTCATCATGATGGAAGCAAGCCTACAATCAGAAAGTTTCAACACACATCTGGAAGTGTACATCAGTTCACAGACAACATTTTGCCGATCTACAACGCTCTTCTTCAGCAGACGATGAAATTCGTGCATAGTCACGACTTCATTCACAATGATCTACATGCTAGAAACATTCTACTACATTTTGGTGAGCAAGGAGTGTATGCTGGCATTGCGGACTCGAGACAAAGTACACCATCAACACTTTGGCAACATTTCCCAAGCTGCCAAATCTCACCCCTCAAACTAGAGCTCAATTTGAGCAAGATTATCCATGGATTTCCCTTGAAAATATCATCATCAATCCTCCTCCTTTCACCAAAGCATCTAATATATATAGTCTCTCATATATTCTTAGATGCTTGGTTGCGTGTATTCCAGAGCCCTCCGAGGTTCTCAAGCATGAATTTTTGAGAAATGTAAACAAACATCTTGTTAGTGGAAAATTCTCCAAACCCTTAGATAGACCTAAAATATGGGATTTAAGCCTTTGTTTGAATGGAGCCCATAATATTGGCTATCATGTTGTAATCGAATCTGGCTTGAGGCTTGTTGATGATTAGACCAGTAACAAAAAATTTTGTCATTAATGGTGTACAATGTGTGGTGATATTTCAAACTACATCTTTAATCATATTTTCAGTTACGTCTTTAAAGTTCTTCAAGTTAAGGTTTTGAAGTATTTCAAGTTGGATCACTGAGATCCTCTAAACCATCTCTCTTTTCTAAGTGCTAAGACCTGTTACATTAAAGTTTATTATTTTGCATTTCAAGTATGAAAGATATTGCTCCCGACTAGAATGCATAGCAACCTAATGATTCTTTGCTTAATCATGCATTGGCTCAACAAATTTACAAAGAGGAAGAGATTCGGGTGTCTCAAAGAGATCTCAACGCTTTGGCTGCGTCCCAAGAAGACGAATCCGAACTTCAAGGGGAGCCATTGAATTACAGGCAATGCAGATAGCTATTCCCAAATCATTTTGTACGCAATCATTATTTTGAGTCAGTGGAAATGCTAAGGCTTCCGCTCCCTTGAAGGTTTCAGATTTGTAACACACTGTCCTCACAAGAAATATCCTTTCAAGATTTATCCAAGTGTACAAATCGCAACCAAATAATAATCAAGTGGAAATTTACTTTGTGCAACAATGCTATTGTTATTATGTATTGCAGCTCAAAGAAGATTGGAACGATCGTCCCACTACAGGAGGCGTTGGCAAAGGATGCCCAGTCGAGAAGATTCATGCACGGGAAGGCAATCAAGAAGATCCTCCTTGTAAGAGAGGTTACACATATTTTCCCGAACAAACCGCAGTCATTGAGCAGCGTGCAACCCAAGGTGTGGATTTGGCAAGTCAAGGAGAGACCCCAGCCATGCTGCACGCTCGTATAGCAGAGCTAGAAAGAAAGTTGGCATGGTACGAGGCAAGGTATGGGCTTGTTAACAAAGAAGAGATAGGCAATGCAGGTCCAAGTGATTCATTTGGCAATTCAAAATTTTGTGTATCTGATCTTTTTGGAGAACAAGCCCATGATTTAAATTAAATCTCCCAAACAATACTAAGCTCTTTTTGTATCTTAAATCTCAAGATTTGTAACTAGAACCTCTTTTTGGTATGTAAATCTCTATTTGTTGGAACAAATGGACATGCCAGATGTTGTTGCAATTGTGTAAGTTATGTTCTCTCTTCCTCCCTCTTTTTGACAATAATAGAGAGCAGATGGAGAGAAACAGAGACAATGAGAGAGAGAGAGAGAGAGAGATAGAGAGACATAACTTTCACATTGCAAAATTAATTGAGAATATAGTACAAACTTTATAGCTCATCCATCCCCTCAATCACAGGCACCATGTCATCAATTTCTTTGACATTTGAACATTCCAGATCAATATCTTTCGGGTTCCATTCCATTTCATCGTCGGAGTTGAGCTCATTTGCAATTGCTTCGTGTGTTTGAAAGCTCCCAAAGCTTTCTTCTGTGGCACGTATGGCTAACTTTGCTGGCTTATGCATAAGTCGCATGTTACAAAATACGTACACCAAGTTCGTAGCTCGTTTAGGACTTAATCAATTTCGTTTTTTAGTACGCACAAAAGCAAACGAAGACCAATTTCTTTCACAGCTACCACTTGAGGTGGCAATAGACAATACTCTCACACCACATGTTGAAGTTTCACTTTTTCTTCATTGTACTCTTTCCACCAAACTGGTGCGCTCATCGTCTTGATAGCATCTATATGCCAAGGATCCCCAAACATTCCTTCTCTGCTAGTATATGTCGTCTTCTGTGTATATGTCACCTGTCCATCCACATTGTCTAATAGTTGAGCACACACTTACACTGATCACTTCATTGTTTGAAGATTGCTCGTGCATCTAGAACTTAGGATCTTAGACAAAACCTACTCCATGTAAAGGAGTATGCAGTTGCTCCCATCGTCTTTGACAAACGACATCATCATGGAGTTCTCTTTTCCTGCATAAGATGTATAGTCTTTTAACTTGCAAGTGGATTCATGCATGTACCAGTAAATCCATCCAAAGATAGAGGCTTCTTTGTCCACTAATCGTATCAGATGAGTGAAGGGTTCTGTGACAGTAACAATTTTGTCTACATTTCTCCAAAAAATAAGAGAGTTTACAAGCTGATAGCATTTGGAAGTAGCAGGTTTATACTTGGGATATTTATAAAAAGACAAATGTCCCATCTTCTATTTGCCACTGTTTCAACAAGGACTGCTTTAACATGCTGCAGTGTAGAGAGAACGTAATATGCTGTCGCAAAACGGGTCACAGAAAAAATCTGTAAATTTTTGGTTGGGGACTTTGTTCTAAACAAAGCGTAAGAAAATGAATGCTCTCTTATAAACTTCACCAAGTGGTTTGCATCTATAAGAGTTTGCTTAATAGAAGGAACTTTCCCAAAGTCCTTTAAGAGCAGATTCAAAGTGTGAGCAACAGCACATGGAACCCATGTAATCTCTGGATACTTTGTTTCAATTGCTTTTCCAGCTGCTATGTAGTTAGATGCATTATCTGTGACAATGGATGTCACATTTTTAGGTCTCCCTGCTCTTCTGATTAAATGCTCATATACACCAGCAAGATATCCACTAGTTTTCTCTTTCATGGATGTATGGATTGCTTCAAGAAAGATGGAACCTCTTGGACAAATCAACATCACATTAATCAATGGTTTCTTTTGACAATTTTTTCAACCATCTAGAGCAATTGTGCATCCATACTGTGGCACATAATCAAGAGTTGTGTACTTTAAATTATTCTCTGACTAGTTTTCACTTTATCTAAATATTCTGACGCATCTTATTATAATCGGGTACCACAAAACCCTTCTTCACTGTGTGTTAACCCTCACGGCTCACGGACACCCTATCACCTACGAGACGGACGTTGTAACCTACGGTGGACATTGTAATATTTATTTGGTAGAGTCAGGTACCGGGCTTGTCGGTCCAATAGGAAAAGGGTAAGAGTGATCGCCGATGAGAGACGCACTCTAACTCGGACATTCAAGGGATTAGTTGGCTAAGCATGGGCGCCCAAGTGTGAATGGGGTGAGCTCATATAAAGCCAACTAAACCTAAAATTCACTTATTCTCTCATTTGTGCAATAGAAGAGTGCTCTTGCTCCATCTCCATCTCCATCTTCTTCTTCTTCACCTCCTTGTGTGTGTGTGTGTATGAGAGAGAGAGAGAGAGAGAGAGAGAGAGAGAGAGAGAGAGAGAGTGCGATCGAGCATTGCGGCGGCACGACGGCGGTGAAGCGGTTGAGCGCGATGTAGCGGTGTCTCCTTCTTCTTCGCGGCGAGGAATCCTCCACGGTAGGAGCATAGAGCGGTGAGTGACACACCATTGCCCTCTTTTGAGCTTACTAGTTAAGCTAGTTGTGTGCTTGGAGCCGTCTGTGGCTCGCACACAGTGTTAGGCAAAGCCCTTGCTTCGACATTGCGGCAAGGAGCGCACATTTTTGGCGCCGCTGTCGGGGAATCGCCCTGCACTAAGCCCAAGAGGCACTTTGTGTCATAATAATCAATATCTAATTCTCCTAAATGATTTTCTCATATTAAACTGATCATTTAATGTGGGGAAGTGCCAAGGGAGAAAAAGCTAGAATATTGGTTAAGCTAGCAGACCGGCCACAGTAGGGATCCAAAGGAGGGAAAATAGGGATCCAAAGGGGGGGCCATCTGCAAAAGAGCCATGTGAAACAATGGGCCAAAAAGACCCTAAGGTTCAGCCCATTAAGACTTCCAAAATGCTAAGGTTCCAAAATTCAAAGGTTGAGTCCAAAGGTCAACCCTAGGGAAAATTGGATGCTTTGTGTGTGCCCTAAAAGTCTTTGCACATCCCTACATGGGAGGGGGCGAGCCCCAAAGGTAGGGGATGAGAGAGAAAGCCACACACACACACACAGGCTCCCTTTACACAAAGGGAATGAGGGACACATGTCAGCTCCCTAGGCCAGATGCCCACAAGGTGTGCCCAATTCCTATTGGAAGACCCTTGAAGTGGACCAATGAGAATTAAGCTAGAGTAAATGTAGTTTAATTAATTTAAAAAACATTTAATAAAAGAAACCAATGAGAAATAAGTCTCCTAGAAGACTATTGGGCAGTCTCCCAAAGGGTCCAATGAGCATTCAGAAGCCTCATGGCTTGCCTGATTCCTATTGGCCAGGAGACAAAGGGGTCCAATGAGAGTTTTGTTTAATTATTTAATTACCTCAAGCTCTCACAAAAGGGGAAAGGGGGACACATGTCTGAAGGCTATCACTTATGCTGTTTAATTCCTATTGGCTTGACCTGGGGAGGTCCAATGAGGCAAAAGCCAGACCTAATTAGCAGCTAGGGCTCGCCCAAGAGAGAGAGAGGGCTGATTTTTGCTGGGCATTGACACACACACACTCACACTTGACCATGTGTGAAGGAAGAATACTCTATCTCCTCCCAAGCTTTAATGGAGAGCTCATCACCTACTCCAAGCTTGTGAGATAGAAGCCTACATCAACACTCTCTTGGCATGTGGATGCAAATCCAACCAAGAGCCAAGCTTCAATGCATGCTCATCTCCTCTACCAAGCTAATTACTAAGCTAAGCTATGCTAATATGAGTGATTATGTGAGGAGATGTACATCTTTCTCGTAAGATACTCCTTTTTCCTCTCAATCTACTCTCATACCCTGCTAGCTCTCACCATCTTCGAAGGTGTGTGAGGTCTTGGGTCTGAGAACGGGGATAATTCAAGTTGTGTTTGATTAAGTGTTTTGCTTGGTGTATGAAGCTTCCATCTTCATTGCACTAGCTAGTCTTGAAGGAACACAAAGAATTGTATTGTACAATGTCTCTCTTGATGGGAGAAACCATAATACAAAGCCTTTTGGAGGGGGGACCGGCTCCATGCAAATCCGGTCCTCAACTGTTGTCAATAGCTTAATTTCTCTCTCTTTTGAAAGTATTGTCGATGCTATCTAACTAGGTGTTATGCTTTTTGTTGCTCTCTCCACCCAAGCACTCTTGTAATTCTCATTAGGAATCTATTCTAATGAAATGCCCACTATGTTCATGCTAATTTCCGCTACACATAAGATGTTAGGCCATTAAATGTTACATTGGTATCAGAGCTCAAGGTTTCTCTTTTCTTGCTCAAGAAGGGAGGTCCTCAAGCTAGCTACAAATGGTTGGTATTATTAATTGCCTGTGAGTAAGTAGAATAGGGATTTTTCAGCCTTGCAGTGCGCCTGCCTTTGTGCAGTTAACGGGGCATCACCGTCGAGAGCTATGGTCTTAATAGTGGAGTCCTACGGGGCTTGCCTATGGCTTAACCACTATTGAGCTATTAGAAGCTTGACAGGAGCCGGTGCTGTTTTGGTGTCGAAAGACCCTCTCTTCTATTCCTTGCAATTAATGGTATTCGAGCCGTGGGTATAGTAGCTTGAGTGCTTTTTCTAAAGGGGTAAAGAGGAGTAGCAACTAGGGCTTGAAGTGCCAAAGTACACCTAAAAAGTTTACACCTAAAAGTTGTTAGAATGGCTGACAATAGTAAAGAGAGTGAAATTAATGTTGATAACTTTGATTTTGCTCATGAGCAAGCTACTAATGATGCTTCAATGCTTGTTAACTATCTTGTTTCTAGGCTTCAACAAGCCATGGGCAATCCATCTCTCCAAAGTGAAGTGCAACGGCAGCTCCGTGCTCACGGGATTCTCCAAGCTCATCACCATGACGAGAGAACACCTAGGAAGCCTCCTTGTGAGACTACCAAAAGAGGTCTCTCTCCGATTTGGGAAGAAGAAGAGAATCCATATGAAGGGCTCAAGAACTTACTTCTTGATGATGCATCTCCTTCCCAAAGGAGAACTCAAGAGCCTCCACCGAAGGAACGAGAAAGAAGCGAGTCTCCCGCCACCTCGGCGGAGATGGCTCCACGAAGACGGCGGGCTAAACGCTCTCCATCACCACCAAAGCGGAGAAGACCATCACACTCTTCTCCACGCCATAATTCAAAGAGGGATGATAAAAAGCAAGAGAAGAAAAAGGCGAGAAAGAGGACACCCTCTTCTCCATCTTCTTCATCCTCTTCCTCTTATGAAAGCTATGGTGAAGACGACAAAGATCAAGACAAGAAAAAGGCGAGAAAGAGGTCACCCTCTTCTCCACCTTCTTCAAATTCTTCATCTTCTGAAGAAAGTGATGGTGCAACTTTTGAACCATCAAAAAGAAGAGGCCATAGGAAATCCTATGCCGCATGGAAGAGGTCGTCCAAGCTGAAGAAATTCAAAGAGGGAGGGAAGAGCATCTCTTTCCTTACCTATGATGGCACCTTCGGTGCTACAGACAAAGTTTTGGCCTTTATCCAGCAATTCGATGCGGCGTTTGGAGATGAGGGCTTCACGGAGTCCTCTAAGCTACGCCATGTAGCTATGCACTTTCAAAAGTCCGCCAGACAATGGTGGTCTAGCCTACGAGCCAACGGTGAAGCTCCACGAACATGGAAGGCTTTAAGAGCTTCCATTATGAAGCAGTTTTTGGCCACCGATGCCAAAGACAAAGTACTCACCGAATGGCGAAGCTTAAAGCTCTCTCCCAATGAATCCATCCACAAATATGTAGACAAGTTTTGGGACCTACAACTCAAAGCCACTGTCTTCAAAAAGTTGGATTTTGGAGAGCAAAAGCAACAATTTTGTGCGGGCTTAACCGAAGAAATGGCGGAGTATGTCAACTCCCAAAGGCCACGTACCATATCGGCGGTAATACACCATACTATGGTGGCCTCGTGAATCAATTTCCAAACGGGGGGTAAAAGAAATAATAAGCCCCCGGAAAACAAGGGTTCCAATGAGCCTAAGGGGAAGGACAATGTCCAAAAGTCTCCTAAGGGAAATTCCAACAAAGCTAAAGAGAAGGGAGTTTACAAAGGAAAGAATAAACTCTCTCCTGAAGAGCTTGAGCGTTATCGTAAAGATAACCGGTGTTTCAAGTGCGGCGAACAAGGGCATGCGTACCGCGCTTGTCCCCAAAAGAACAACCGCCAAGATCCTCCTAGAGCTTCTATGGTTGAAATCCAAGAGGAGGAGATTCACCAAACTCACCACAAAGGATCTCCTCTATGCCATGCTTGGGGAAAGGTAAGAGAACATGATGCTTTTATTCTCTTTGACCCTGGTTCTACTCACAATTTCATATCTATGGAGTTAGCCACCAAGCTAGGCATACAATCCTATGAGATGGGAGATATCCTACCCGCAGACAGTGCCTTCAAGGGGCAAGAAGCTTCAGTCACTCCCTTAATCGGGAAATTGAGGCTTCATGTCCAAGGCTATGTGGACAAAGAGGACTTCTTTATCTCTCCTCTCAAGCATGAGGATGTAATCCTAGGGGCACCATGGTTTGACCGCCTGGCTGCCGATGTTAAATTTCCTGAAAGGAGAATCTCCTTTAAGTTCAGGGAAAAGGACATGTATATAGATGCTAAGGAGATGGGTAACACCATCCCCATTGTACATACACCAGCTTTCAACAAGTCAATAAAGAGCTCTATTTCCGTGTACATGATTTTTGTTAAAGATTCTCAAAATGAACCTAATGCTTTAGCAAAAGAAAATAAAAGCAACCAAAAGGAATTAGAGTTATCCAATTTTCTCAAGGGGTTTCAAGATGTTTTTATTGACGACATCCCTTGTGAGCTACCTCCTAAACGAGGTAATGACGACCATGCAATTGAACTTCTTCCAGGAAGCTCACCGCCTAACAAACCTCCTTATAGAGTTTCTCAAGCTCAACAAGAGGAGATTATGCGGCAAGTGCATGAGTTAATTGAGAAGGGCATGGTTAGGCCTAGCTCATCTCCATTTTGCTCACCTGTGCTATTAGTGCAAAAGAAAGACGGCACATATCGTATGTGTGTCGACTATAGAGCACTAAATAGGATCACTATCAAGAATAGGTTTCCCGTTCCAAGGGTAGAAGACCTATTTGATAAGCTACAAGGATCGACCTACTTAGTAGGATTGACCTAAAAAGTGGCTATCATCAAATAAGGATAGTTGATCAAGACATTGTAAAGACCGCATTTCGTACTACATTTGGTCTTTACGAATACATTGTCATGCCTTTTGGCTTGACCAATGCACCAGCCACATTCAACCGCTTGATGGAGAAGCTGTTCAGGCCTCATCGAACCTTCACTGGAGTGTTCTTTGATGATATTATCATCTACTCTAATTCATTGGAGGAACACAAGCAACACCTCCAGGTAATATTTCAAGTTTTAAGAGAGAATAAACTTTATGTTAATCGAAAGAAAAGTGAATTTTTCTTGCAAGAGATTCAATATTTAGGTCACATTATCTCTCAAGATGGAATCCAAATGGATCCATCCAAGTTAGAGGTAATAAAAGGATGGCCTAAACCAAGGAATCTTCATGAACTAAGAAGCTTTATAGGTATGTGTGCATACTATAGACGCTTCATAGAAAAGTTCTCACAAATTGCGGGACCATTACATGACCTAACAAAGAAAAATGTTAGGTATACGTGGTCTGCTAAGGAGAACAATGCTTTCGAAAAGCTTAAAGAAAAGCTTATCTCTCAACCTGTGCTTACACTACCGGATCTCTCAAAACCATTTGAGGTCCAATGTGATGCTTGTGGTGATTGCCTTGGGGCTGTTCTGCTCCAAGAAGGGCACGCCATAGGCTATGAGAGTCGAAGGCTCGACCCTGTTGAGCAACTCTAGGCATATATGAAAAAGAACTCCTTGCAGTTCTACATGCCTTAGACTCATGGAAGCACTATTTATTGGGGACTCCTTTCATTCTGCGAACGGATCACCAAAGTCTTAAGTACTTCATGACGCAGACCAAGCTTCCGACAAACAAATGAGGTGGGCAAATTTCCTTTCGCAATTTCATTTTCATATTGCTCACATTGCTGGCAAGCATAATCAAGTAGCCGATGCACTCTCAAGACGACCGAGAGTGAATGCGGTTTCCATAGCAACTCACAATGATCTATCTTCAATGATAGATGAGTATGCTATTGATCCCGATTTTAGAGATGTGATTTCAGCCCTTGCATTAGGGAAGAAAGAAGAACCATTTACTTTACAAGATGGTTATCTTCTCTATGGCAATAGACTATGCGTTACTAACTCACTACGTGAGAAAGTAATGTATGAATCTCATGCTCCCCCATATGCGGGGCATAGAGGGATTCAGTCTACCCTAAAGGGAATTGAAACATATTTCTATTGGCCTACCATGAAAGTGAACATACACGAGTATGTTTCCAAATGTGTGGTATGTCAAAAGACAAAATTTGATAGAGGGAAGCAACTTGGATTGCTTCAACCCTTGCCAATCCCTAATTCACCTTGGGAGAGCATATCCATGGATTTTATCTTTGGATTGCCTAAGTCTATCCATGGGAATACGGGAATATGGACGATAGTAGACAGGTTCAGTAAACAAGCTCATTTTATACCTGTCAAAAAGACTATCAAAGCCCATCAAATGGCAACCCTCTTCATTTCACAAATTTTCAAGTACCATGGCTTGCCAATGTCCATAGTGTCGGATAGAGATCCTAGAATGACCAGTAATTTCTGGAAGGGTCTCTTTGAGAATTTAGGAACAAGGCTAAACTTCTCTTCGGCCTATCATCCACAAACTGATGGCCAAAGTGAAATAGCTAACCTAACCATTCTTGATCTACTAAAAGCCTATGTAACGGAAGTAGATCAAAGATCCCAATGGGAGAAGTACTTACCCTTAGTAGAGTATGCTTACAATAACACTGTACATACTTCCACAGGAAAAGCACCTTTCGAGGTAATTGAGGGAAGATCAAAAAGTCCCTTGCTACTTAAGGTACATGGGAAGATCTTCGCTGCAGATGAGTATAGCCGAGACCTACAAGAATCTTTCCAAAAGATTAAGGATGCTATCTCTATCTCACAGCAAAGGCAAAAGGCTGCTGCTGACAAGCACAGAAGAGCCCAAGCCTTTAAAGAAAACGATTGGGTCTTGTTAAAGTTTCCCAAGGCTCGATTAAGGCACACGACGGGCAAGAATCCTACGGGCCACCAAAAGTACTATGCTAAACTAGCAAAAAGGTATTATGGTCCCTTCCAGATTCTTAGGCCAATCAATGAGATGGCCTATCAACTTAAGTTGCCCAATCATTGGCTCATACACAATGCTTTTCATGTGAGCCTATTAAAGCCTTACAAAGGAGAGCCACCTCAAGAACCAACTATTGAAGACCCACCGGAGATCGAGGACCACGAGGAGGTGCTGCAGCCCGAGTCCATTCTCCGACATGAAGACAAGGTATTAAGAGGCGGTAAGACTATCCGACGATATCTTATTAAGTTTAAGAATTATCCTTTTGAAGATGCTAGATGGATGCAAGGCATACAATTAAAGGATAACCTAAACCTTGTCAATGCTTACAATGCTTCCCAAGAGTAAGCAAATGTACAAAATGTTAAAAATGAACAAAATTTTTGTCTTATAAGATTCTCTTTTTCTTTATTTGTGCACAAAAATGAAGTAGTATGCATGCTTAGATCAAGTTTGCGGAGACGACGTCTCCCGAACACCAAGTAGAGCTTGTCACTCTACTATGGAAGACTGATAGGACTAATGTGCAGACATGCTTGCGGCAGCCTCAGGCTCTCAAGCGCCAAATGGACTAGTCATCCATTATGGAATGATGTCGTAGGGTAACATAGGGATCCTCTACCCGCTAAAGAAAAGGACTCATGCATATGCTTTATCTTCTCTACACCATAGTCGAGGACGACTATGATTTCAAGAGAGAGGTAATGTCATAATAATCAATATCTAATTCTCCTAAATGATTTTCTCATATTAAACTGATCATTTAATGTGGGGAAGTGCCAAGGGAGAAAAAGCTAGAATATTGGTTAAGCTAGCAGACTGGCCACAGTAGGGATCCAAAGGAGGGAAAATAGGGATCCAAAGGGGGGGCCATCTGCAAAAGAGCCATGTGAAACAATGGGCCAAAAAGACCCTAAGGTTCAGCCCATTAAGACTTCCAAAATGCTAAGGTTCCAAAATTCAAAGGTTGAGTCCAAAGGTCAACCCTAGGGAAAATTGGATGCTTTGTGTGTGCCCTAAAAGTCTTTGCACATCCCTACATGGGAGGGGGCGAGCCCCAAAGGTAGGGGATGAGAGAGAAAGCCACACACACACACACAGGCTCCCTTTACACAAAGGGAATGAGGGACACATGTCAGCTCCCTAGGCCAGATGCCCACAAGGTGTGCCCAATTCCTATTGGAAGACCCTTGAAGTGGACCAATGAGAATTAAGCTAGAGTAAATGTAGTTTAATTAATTTAAAAAACATTTAATAAAAGAAACCAATGAGAAATAAGTCTCCTAGAAGACTATTGGGCAGTCTCCCAAAGGGTCCAATGAGCATTCAGAAGCCTCATGGCTTGCCTGATTCCTATTGGCCAGAGACAAAGGG
The DNA here is from genome assembly GCF_014529385.1 of Adiantum capillus-veneris. NCBI lineage: Eukaryota > Viridiplantae > Streptophyta > Polypodiopsida > Polypodiales > Pteridaceae > Adiantum > Adiantum capillus-veneris. Next base: position 138,705,099 of record NC_140931.1, on the reverse strand, counting down.
GTCCAATGAGAGTTTTGTTTAATTATTTAATTACCTCAAGCTCTCACAAAAGGGGAAAGGGGGACACATGTCTGAAGGTTATCACTTATGCTGTTTAATTCCTATTGGCTTGACCTGGGGAGGTCCAATGAGGCAAAAGCCAGACCTAATTAGCAGCTAGGGCTCGCCCAAGAGAGAGCGAGGGCTGATTTTTGCTGGGCATTGACACACACACACTCACACTTGACCATGTGTGAAGGAAGAATACTCTATCTCCTCCCAAGCTTTAATGGAGAGCTCATCACCTACTCCAAGCTTGTGAGATAGAAGCCTACATCAACACTCTCTTGGCATGTGGATGCAAATCCAACCAAGAGCCAAGCTTCAATGCATGCTCATCTCCTCTACCAAGCTAATTACTAAGCTAAGCTATGCTAATATGAGTGATTATGTGAGGAGATGTACATCTTTCTCGTAAGATACTCCTTTTTCCTCTCAATCTACTCTCATACCCTGCTAGCTCTCACCATCTTCGAAGGTGTGTGAGGTCTTGGGTCTGAGAACGGGGATAATTCAAGTTGTGTTTGATTAAGTGTTTTGCTTGGTGTATGAAGCTTCCATCTTCATTGCACTAGCTAGTCTTGAAGGAACACAAAGAATTGTATTGTACAATGTCTCTCTTGATGGGAGAAACCATAATACAAAGCCTTTTGGAGGGGGGACCGGCTCCATGCAAATCCGGTCCTCAACTGTTGTCAATAGCTTAATTTCTCTCTCTTTTGAAAGTATTGTCGATGCTATCTAACTAGGTGTTATGCTTTTTGTTGCTCTCTCCACCCAAGCACTCTTGTAATTCTCATTAGGAATCTATTCTAATGAAATGCCCACTATATTCATGCTAATTTCCGCTACACATAAGATGTTAGGCCATTAAATGTTACACTTTGTGCTTCTCCTATGAGTTGTTTGTAGTAGGAAAGAAGAGGAAAAGGAAGAGGAATGAGTTATTTTCTGCAGGTTGTTAATTTTCGTATTGTCTGCAAGTTCTGTGATTTCTGCATAATGTTGTGTTTTCTGTTTGCACACAGTCTTTGCACAATTAGTAGTCGTTAGCTTGTTCGCAGTGAATGAATAAGTAGGTAGACAATTAGCAATTTCTGTTTGTACACAGTCTGTTCACAGTTTTCTGTCAAGGTTTGCCTGCACACAGTCTTTGCACAATAAGGTAGTGAGAGAGGAAGTAGGTGGACAGTTAGCCCACTGTCAGTAAGCAGTTAGCAGAGTGGTTAACAGATTAGTCAGTAGATTAGTTAGTAGATTAGTTAGTGGTTAGCAGCACTGTTAGTAAGTAGATAAGGTAGTGAGCTATTTGTGAGCTGTGAGCTGTTGACAGAGAGGTTAGGTAGGTGTTGACAGTGTGTGTGGCCAAGAAAGGGTCACCTAAACCGCGCGCGGTCGTCGCCTCAAAAAATAAAATTTAAAAAATTTAAAAAATTTAAAAAAAAATCGAAAATATTTAAGCGTGAGTGACTGGGGGGCTACACTAAAATTTTGATCGGGATCATTTCCCCAAGCCCAAGCCCAAGCCCAAGCCCAGGCCCAGGCCTCAGTCCTATGATATATACTAGACTCACTCTTATATATATACCCTACCCCCTCAAGAGGGAATGAGAGCATGTGGGGCAAGTCCTCCACTCTCCTCCCTTCTCTTGCCACTTGCACCCTTAGACTTTCTAATTTGGGCCTAGTTCCCTACTAGAAATTGACGGTTTTAGGGATTCCGAGGGCATAAAGTGACCAAACGGAGGGCTGTAAAGCACGGCACGTCCCTCTGACCGAGACGCTCTTTTTGAGCTATCATACGTTCTATTCTATAGCTGGGTCAGAAAAAAAGGACCAAAAAATCAAAAAAAATAAATAAGAAAAGACTTGGGTTGCAAAACACCCAAAATTACTAGGTGAGCAACCTTCACGGGCACTCACTGACACTTCTAGGGGATCCAAGTCATATGAACCTATGCTCTGGACGAGTATTAGAGCATGAGCATATTGGTAGTGCCTCCATTTACGCGGGCACCCATTATTCCTCCACCCTAGGTTCTGGACCTTCGGCTGGGACTCAAGGTAGCGCGACCCAAGATCCTCATATCGCGTCTAGTGATTCTTCCTCTGACTACGAAGTCATGGAGGGGTATCTTACACCAAACCCTGATAGTTCAAGTCAAGACATGCATGCCATGGGCCCACTGCCCGGGTCCATCGTGTTTAGCCACGTAAAAGAGACCCTTAGTAGAGCTACTCGCTCCGAACATGCGGTTAATGAAATAAATGAAGGGAGTGGGGAAGTAAATTCGTCATTCATGCCTAAAATAGACCCTATGATTCTTGAGAGTGTGCATGTGAATGTTCCATCCACTGCACCTCCTGATCCTTTAGGACTATCTCCCTCTGAGGTTTTACTACCCGATGGTAGGAGTCTTGCCGAAGTACAAGCGATCGAACGCTATATGCAAGCAACAAGGGAGAGGGAAATTGAGAATCTACGAAGGCTAGAACAAAGTCGAGCCCTGAAAGCAAAGGCTCCTATGACAACAATCATGCCAGCCGAGCAACCGAGTGCTCCCAAGGTAGCAGTCACGGAGGGGCAAGCGATGGGGAGCAATAATGCTTCCACTTCGAGGGAAACCTCCAACACGCCAGCCTAGATGGGATATTCCTAAATGAAAATTGGGAGTATGACCTACAAGCAGAAGCTTTAACTGATCGGTACATAGGACACACCTATCATGTGGGTTGGTTAGATGTTCTACAATCCACATCGGGTGCTACTAGCATAGATGAGCAACAACAGAAAGTCTGTGATGTCCTCCATAGGATTGTCGAGTTAGAAAGACAAAACACAGGGATCAACATGCCTTCAATAGGCCTAATGAGATTCTTGGATACGGGAAAGTCCAACCAACCAACCCTATCACAAATGGAGACTCCCTCAGTGAGCCCCATTGATCCTCCATATGTTGTTTTGCCAGGAGCCTCAGTACAATCTGAGCCCACAAGTGGCAGCTTTACCTTCCCAGATCTAGCTCATCTTTCTCTTAATGACACTACGGCTACCATGCATATCCTAGTGGTGAGCATGACAAGAAGTACACCATGGAGTTCATTTGTTAACATTGCGCCGATGCCTAGTAGCACAGTGCCCCCAACTATACCTACATGTATGTATCAATCGTGTGCACCTGTCATACCTTAGCCTCATGTAGCTCCTACACCTCCGATTATTCCAAGAGCTTACAATCCACAATGGCATTATCCAAGCTCTTATACAAGTGGATCCATGCCATTTAATAATAACATGCCATATAAGGCACCCCCTATGCCTAGGGCCACGCTTGTAAACTTTGGACCACCGTCTGGTACACCACCATACGAAATATGGGACCCAAGAGCCGCGCGTATGCCAAGGCCAAGGCCAACTCCCATCTCACATGTGGTTCCAGGAGCACATACACCCATTATACATGCTCAAATAGGAGATTTGGCAGCATTTTCTCAAACTATCGGTCGCTCTATTGCGGAAAACATGCATAGTGCACCTGATAGCGAGCCTAGGATCAAGGCAGTTCAAGTAGCTAAGCTCACACAGAAATTCAGTGGAGACGGAGATGCTAGAAAGCATATGGAAGTCTTTGAACATGTGTGGGATTCCTTGGAAGAGCACAATGAGCTACATAAGTGTAAGGCTTTGAGTTTGACCCTAAGCGGAAAGGCTAGAGATTGGTATAGAACCTTAAGAGTAGAAGAGAAAACGATCTACTCTACTCTTAGGAGACTGTTCTTAAAAGAATACATACGAGAGGGAGTACTTTGGGGTGTAGCCTCTCAGCTCTAGAAAGCCCAACGAGAAGAAGGTGAATCCGTGAGAGACTTCATTAGTCGCCTAAAGAATTTGAATTCTCGATGCAATCCAAACGAGCGATTCAACAACAAGCAATTGCTCAATAGATTCATTAGGGGACTACGACATGAAAGTATCTATAATGGCCTAATCATTAGAGGTACCACTACTTGGGAAGCAATCACCATGAATGCAATCCAATTGGAGGATAATTTAATGATTGCAGGAGAAAGAGTGTCTGCCGAGCCGAAGTCTAGCCGAAGTCTAGTAGCTCGCAAGCGTCAGGGCATGAGCCAATGAAGATAAAGCCAATCGTGAAAGAGCAAACGATATCTGAGATGACTTTGGCAGATCTCACCAAGGCCATCCAAGAAAGCCTTAGGGGTAATCGTGCTCCACAAAACACTCATATGTATCCAAGAAGGGAGCAACAATGGTGATCAATTTGCTTGGGCCCACATACTACGAGTGAATGCCCTACTTTCAGAGTAAAGTTTAACGGGACTTGTTACGCGTGTGGTAGGTATGGCCATCAAGCAAAGGATTGCCTAATGCTTAAACGCATCATGGAAAATAGACCGCCTATAGCTTGGGAAGACTCACCTCGAGTTCCTGCATTGATGCCTACCCCACCCATGGAGCAACAATTGCCATTACAGCACATGGTCCCTAGAACCCAAAATGTGGTCCAAACCACACCGTTGCCACCTCGAGTGCTAGGACCGCAACCCCCTCATCCAAGAGTTACACCTATGAACCAAATAGGTTGCGAGTCATCTAGTACTTATGTAGATTGCGAAGAGGACATAGACTCTAGTATCACCTATGGAGTCGACATGCTTGAGGAGTGTCCCATGTACTATATGGAAGACCATTGGGGACAAATCAAACCGGTATATCAAGCTACTGTGCTAGTAGCAAGAGGCCAAAACATTAATAGTTTTGCCAGGAGAACACCTCTTCAGTGCTACGAATGTGGTGGACCACATCGAGTAGCTGAGTGCCCCATTAGAATGCAAAAGAATGCTGCACTAATGCAAACAAGTCAAGGGAGTGCATTGGCAATGCCAATACTCACTTGTAATTGTTGTGGCATAGATCATTTGATCGCACAGTGTCCTAACAATCCAAACGCGCCGAAAATCACACCATTGAACTTAATAGAGATTGTTGATGGGACACCACCAACTATAAACATAGCACCAGTGAATGCACTCACACGGTCGATGCTCCAAAAGCAAAATTACATCCTCGAAGAGAGAGATGCTGCATCCATTGACCGAGCGAGAAAGAAGAAAACACGAAGAAAGAAATCCCTTAATGCTTCTAGCTAAAAACCTAGTTCAAAGACTAACATAGGGACAGGAGAGGATCCCGTGTATATGAATGACCCTAAGGATGTCTCAGATTCGATAGAGACCACGGAGACCAAAACTGTTACTACAAAGGAAAAAGCCAGTGAGGAGGATCACGAGAGGGAATTACGATGAACACCAAAAGAGTATTCAAAGTTAAACCACCCAGTTGCGAACCGCCAAGATAAGCCACGAGAGACAAAAAATGAGGATTGCAAGAGAAAGATTGGAACCTATCCAAACCCAACAGTGGAAATTGAACGAGTCCAACAACTGAGGGGTTTGGTGGAAGAAACTCAACGAACATTAGAACCTGAACCCAAACATATCCAGATGTCGGACACAGTGTTTCCCACACAAGTTCAACCTCACAAGAACTACAGGCCATTAGCTATACCCAGTATCATTCAGCAAGAGAATGAGGGTAGGACATCTGAAAGTGGACACACACCTTTTCTACTAGAGAGAATTTTTGGTGAGGGAATGCCCGATCCCCTTGAGGAAGTGGAGATTCCATCTTCACCATTCTCTTGTCAGGGTCCTACGTCCCACAAGATGCCATTAAATGTTGCCAAATTGATGGATTTCATGTCTTCAGAAGCTATAACCACCATCATGTCCAAACTATATAAAGACCCCGAGCTAGTCTCAGCTCTTCAATTACAGGCCGGATTACCACAGTTTGCACATATGAACAAACCTGACTCGGTAATGAATGATGAGGAACATTTAGCACCACCATCTGACCTAGCGGGACATGAATCTGTAATTGAAATACCCGTTAACAAGTTGGGGCAATAGTTTGAAGGTGATGAATCTAATGCTACTCTACCAATCACTACTAAAGGATTAACTGTAAAGGGGGTCCTTGACGGTGGTGTGGGAGTCAGCATGGTGACAAAGAGTTGTTGGGAGTCTATGGGGCGACCTCACCTTGAAGCCACAAGCGTAGTGGTAAAAATGGCTAATGGATCTATTGTTACGCCTATTGGAATGCTAAAGGATCTCAGAATCAAGGTCTTGGGACACAAGGTAAGGCAGACTTTCATTGTTATGGATTTTTCCAAGCATCCTATGTCATTTGAGATGATCTTAGGGCGTCCATTCATGAGGGAAGCAAAAATGGTGCATGACTGGTCCAAAAACCACGTCTACTTACAATTCCAAGACTCTGTCATTCGAGTTGATCTTTTAAGTGGTCGAACGCATCCTCTAGGAAATAAATTCATCATTGATAATCGATCAGACACAACAATTCACTCAGCTCCATTACAGTATTGTTACATGTGTAACGAAGACACGGATATTGGGGAGAACTCTCCTTACATGGATATCCTACCCGGAATGGCTGAGTCAGACAATGTCGATTGGGTACACCTAGCGGAAACTATAGATACATGGGGAGCTAGAGGAACAACCTGGGTAACACCAGATGGGGAAGAGATACCACACATTGCACCAGTAAACATGTTAGATGTAGCGTATGTAACATCCGATGATAAGAAAGAGGCACACCTATCTGAGAGTGAAACCGATGATTCCTCAAAGGCTTCAGGCCAATACACATCAGAAACGGAATCTCAGGGAGAAATGGATTTGGAACCTGAGGAAACATCGAGTGAGCCAAGTATAGAAACTGAACACTCAAGGCCTAGTACGACCATCTATGGTAATTTATATGAGAGTGAAGAAGATACAAGCGAAGACCTATCAGGCGAGTCGAGTTCAAACATTTACCAAAATCAAAACCTTAACAAGAAACAAAGGTCATATAAGAGATGACGATATCGAGCAAATGTGAGAGCTAGGATAAACAAGGAAAGATCTACTGCAGAAGACCTATCAGGCGAGTCGAGTTCAAACATTTACCAAAATCAAAACCTTAACAAGAAACAAAGGTCATATAAGAGATGACGATATCGAGCAAATGTGAGAGCTAGGATAAACAAGGAAAGATCTACTGCAGAATGGCTTAGCTATCTAGGGGCATGTGATGCTCATCGAAAGCTAGTAGACAATTGGGGTGAACATCTCCAGAGTGTCATGTGGTGCAGCTCGCGACCCATTGACCTCGCTCAATTGGAGGTTACAGAGCCGAAATTGAGTCGAGCGAACTATAAGAAGACGTCAAAACCGAGAGTTAGCACAACAACAAAAGGAGGCAGAACTAAAAGAAAGGTCTCCGTCAGGACAAGAGCCTGCTGACTTACATACGGCTCCTGTACATTTTAAATCTTATACCACGGGGGAGCGAAAGGTTGTGTATGCCAAAGCCCAACGAATACCTACCAATGGAAGCAGTGGAGTCTATGATGGTCCAGCGGTAGTTAAAGAGATAGAATTAGCAGAACCAGGTGAGGAGTTTAAACCAATCTTTATTGCTCAAGACCTTATCGAAACTGAAGAGGCTGTACTTAAGGAGCTCCTCAAGGAATACAAGGATATCTTTGCTTGGACATATCATGACATGAAGGGCGTTCCACCTTCTGTGGTGCAACATACAATTCCCATGATCAACATTGCTAAACCCATCCAGCAACGACCCTATCCAATGAATCCTAAGTATGCCAAAATTGTACAAGAGGAGATTGAAAAACTTATCCAATGTGGATTCATATACCCTATTGAGCACTCAGAATGGGTTTTTCCAATAGTCATTGTGCCAAAACAGAATGGTAAACTAAGAGTGTGCGTGGACCTCAAGAAAGTTAATGCAGCCACTAGGAGAGATCATTATCCCTTGCCATATTCAGAACATGTGCTTGAAAGAGTTGCGGGCAAGGAAGCTTATAGCTTTTTAGATGGGTACTCTGGTTACAATCAAATCACAACTGCATTAGAGGACCAAGCTAAAACTGCTTTTATCACAGAGTTTGGAGTGTTTGCATTTCGTGTTATGGATTTTGGCTTAACAAATGCCCCTGCTACATTCCAACGATTAATAAACACTGCGTTTAAAGAATTTCTAAGGGATTTTTGTGAAGCTTTCCTAGACGACCTTTGTGTTTATTCTTCTTGGGAGAAGCATTTGTTATATCTACGAAAAATATTTGAAAGGTGCAGATTTTATCGCATCTCATTGAACCCTTTCAAATGCCAATTTTGGGTTAAGCATGGAGTCATTCTAGGGCATATAGTGTCCAAGAACGGGATATCCACAGATGAGAGTAAGATTAAAGCCATTGCCGATTTGCCACCACCTACTAACTATAAAGGAGTTCAAAGATTTATGGGCCATGTTGGTTATTATCGAAGGTTTATTTTAAACTTTGCCGAGATAGCGCGTCCATTGTACAAGCTTCTTATTGAGTTTCACTGGACGGAAGAATGTCATCAATATTATGAGTTATTAAAGAAGGCCCTAACAAGTGCTCCAATCCTGCGAACACCTGATTGGAATGTACCTTTTCATGTGCATATTGATGCATCAAATTTTGCTATTGGGTGTGTTCTAACTCAACCAGGAGAACATAAATTGGACTACCCTATTAGCTTTGCAAGTCGCCAATTAAATGATGCCGAGATGAACTACACTACTACAGAGCACGAAGGTCTAGCTATGATTTACGCAGTAAAGAAATTTCGCTATTACCTTCTTGCTACCAAGTTTGTGTTTTATGTTGATCATCAAGCATTGCTATATTTGGTAAACAAGCCGTGTTCCACAGGTCGAATTACACGATGGTTGTTAATTCTTTTTGAGTTTGACTTCACCGTTGTTGTGAGGCCTGGGAGGAAACATGTCATGGCGGATCATTTATCTCGTATCCCTAATGGCGAAGCTCCTACGGGGGTTGATGATGAATTGCCTGATACTCCTTTGTTCATTGTTGAGACAATGCCTGAATGGAGTGAAAAGATTGTTAACTTCTTAGTTAATAGTTTTCCACCCAAAGAGCTGCGAAAAGATATAGCTCGAAAATTAATCAAGGAATGCGAACCCTATTGCTTACTGGCTGGAACTCTCTATAAGAGAGGAAAAGATGATGTTCTTAGACGCTGTGCCCGCGAGGATGAGTATTTATATATTCTACAAGAGGCACACATGGGCGTAGCTGGTGGTCACTTTTCAGGAAAGTTGACTGCCAGAAAGATCTTACAGTTAGGCTATTGGTGGCCCACTCTGTTTAAGGATGCATCACTTTTTGCAAAGGGATGTGATGAATGCCAACGCTTCAACAAGCCACAAAGAAGGGATAGGATGCCTCTACATCCCAACAAGGTAACCCAACCATTTGAAAAGTGGGGCTTAGACTTTGTAGGACCGATTAGTCCGGCTGCACGTAACACGCAATCACGATATATCATCGTGGCTACCGACTATGTAACCAAATGGGCTGAAGCAAAAGCAACACGAAAGGCGGATGCAAAAACAACAACTAAGTTCCTCTTTGAGAACATTATTACACGTTTTGGACGCCCCTTTGAACTTGTGAGTGACAATGGAACTCATTTTATAAATGAAGTAATAAAAGAACTCACATCAAACTTCATGATATCTCACCACAAGTCTACACCCTATTATCCCCAAGCAAATGGCCAAGCTAAGAGTACCAACAAAACTCTCATCTCCATTCTGACAAAGACAGTCGAGGCTCATCGCACTGATTGGGACCTAAAGCTTACATCAGCTTTATGGGCTTATCGTACTACGTATAAAGTTGCTATTAATTGCACACCGTTTAAGATGGTGTATGGCCAAGAAGAAGTTATGCCATGGGAGTTTGTCATTCCTAGTCTTCGAGTAGCTTCTCAAGAAGGTTGGGATGGTAACCCCTTAGTGGAGCGATTATATATCCTGGAAAGGCTAGATGAAGAAAGGCAATTAGCTGTGTGAAATGCTCTAGTGGAGAAGGATAGGAGAAAGAAGTGGATTGATAGCCATTTAAAGGATAAAGACATCAAGGTTGGTGATAAAGTTCTTATGTACGGGGTATGTAATGAAAAGAAGAAATTGAAATACGCTGGTAAGGGACCATATCGAGTGTGTGAAATTACCCCGCAAGGGACCATTCGTGTGGAGACTCTAGATGGAGTTGAAACCATTGGATTCCTTAATGGGAGTAAATTCAAAATATATTATGATCCTCTAAGCCAGGAAGAGTTGCAAGCCATCCATCAAAAGAAGGCTGCCAAGGAACAAGCAGAGCTTAGAAAAATCCAAGCAAGAGTTGAGGCTCGAGAACGACAACAACGTCTTAGACGCCAACCAGAGGCTAATCTGGGAATCACGCAAGCATTTTTGAGGACACAGATGACAACTCATTAGAATCTGAGCCACCCCTACGATACCCAATTGAGCTAAATAGCCCCTATGGGAAAGTACTATACAATGCCTTATTAGATACGGGAGCTAAACACAATTTGTTATCCTATGGAGTTTGGTGTCAATTAGGGAAACCGACCCTATCCCCGAGTACGATGCAAGTCAAGGGCATTAATAAAAATAAAACTGCTATTCTTAGAGTCCTTCAGACCCCTGTTGTCTATGACAATGGAAGTATAGTGCAGAGGTTTCTAGTCATGCCCGCGGGAGCTATGGAAGGCAACGTAAACCTAGGACGCACGTGGATGTTGGCAACCAAATGCACTATTGATTGGGATACTGGTAGTGTCACGACGTGACCACCGACTCTTATCCCTATCATTCAAGCAAAGTTACCTATGTTGCAAACTCTAGCAAAGTTGAAGGATAGCCAACATTCACAAGCCAAGGTGGTTAACTCGTCTTTGCCGGCTACCCATGAACCTAGCACTTCAACACTTGTAGTTGCAGCAAGCAGTAATATTGCAAGTACTCAACCTGCACGACCTAAGAGTACATATCAATGGGTCCCCAAGGCCTTACTTCCAACTACCTCAACCCTCCCATCCATTCCAAGAAATTTCCCCGGAAAACCAAGAGCGCGCCCTAGGAGAGTCAAGACCAAATCACGATGGATTCCAAAACAACTATTAGAAGCCCAAGGCTACTATGATGGAAATGAGCAAATTTGGGTACCTAAACGTAAAATGTGTCATTCCCTATCGACAACAAACCCATATGAGTCAAACAGTGTAACGCTAAAGCCAATGGCAGACCGTGGGAAGGGAAAGATCACAGAATGCTACACACCTAGTCCAAAGCTAGTTTGGGCTCCAAGGCAAAACCAATTTATTCCACCTAGCTCAGGAAGGGGGGAGTTCCATGAAGCTTCTAGCTCCTCATGTAATACATCCATAGAGGTAAAAGCTTCTACACAGCCTCCACCTACAATAGTGGACCTCCATGAAGCTACAAAGGAATCCACACCTTCCAGTGTTCAAGAATCACCTGATGAACCACTTCAAGTTCGATCCTGGGAGAGTACCTTACCACCCTTGCAACTCGACGAGGCACCTAAGGTAATAGAAAACTACTGGCAAAAATCTTCACCTATAACAACTTGGAACAACTAGTTTCAAAGGGTGACGACATCATTTCAAACAGTATGATCTACCCAAGGAAGGGGGGAGTATTTGTGGATATCCATTATTCACTTGCTTCCCTCTCAACCTTTCTCCCTGACCTCTTAATCCCCAATCTTCGGGAATGTACATATAAAGCCTTATACTCACAAAAACAAGATAAAAAAGTAAAAGAACAAGAGCCATAACACAAAATCATAAAAACAAATTATGCACAAGAACACGACCCTTGTAATATTTGTACTCTAACCATCATCTATTTGCGTATACAGATATGGCTAGTACGCTAGAGTCATCCACTCCTACCTTGGGCGAGAGGTACCCTCATTACTTTTCACAAATATTTCACATGGTCTTTCCAGTGCTTGCATGTGAATGGGATTTTATAGGTACGCTAGCATGTGAGAGGAATTTTGAGGAGTTAGAATGGCTGATACGTCTCTTGACCACGTCTGATCCATACTTAGTAGAGAGCGTTTCTCCCATTGCACAAGCCTATCCTTTTGACCAAGATGACTATAGGCGTCTAGTGACCTTCTTAGTAAACATGGGCACCTATGATGAAGAAGAAAATTTACAGGACTACACCGATGGCACATATGGTCTCATGGATGATGACTTTGTTTATCTCGACGACGAGGATAGGGATTTAGCCTTAGGGTTTCCCCCCAACCTCTACAATATCCTATTCCCTTAACTCTCTAGGGGAGTGCAAATAATTAGGTTAGGGTTCCTTATGTTTTTTGTTGTGTTCAATAAGTGTTGGTACCTTTTCCCACTAATGTGCCTCCTGGAGGTATTCCTTTTGTTTCCTAGTGTGTACAGGAGCGTGTTGCTATTGATAGGATTTGGACCTTCATGAAATCTTTATCTCGACTCACTCTTCAAATCAAGCGCGACCATCGACACAAACAGGTGTTTCTTGTCCATTAGCATTGCTCCTTATCTTTTTTGCATCTATGATTGTCTGCTTTGATTGTGATTGGTAGGATAATATCCAGCACATTTGCTTAGTAACAAACATTTAATTCAATGTAATTTTTTGTCATAATCACTTGTCTAGGTTTAAAAATCAACCAGTCCGACTAAGCTAGTTTGACTAAGTTAGGTGTTAGAGATCTTCTCTTAATACCATGGGGAATGCCTTCCTAATAATCAATGGTTACTTAGGTTCTTAATCCGATTTAGGCAGCATTGTGTGAAATGTACTAGGGCTTTCTAGTGGGCTTGACCCTATTGACCTTTAGCTTAAGTATTATAAAGGGAGTTTACCTGTGTGATGAGCCTGGGGAGGTGTATCAGTGTTATATGACCCCCCAAAGTTACAAAATTAAAATGCTGAAAAAAAACAAACAAAAAATCAAAGTGCCACAATGTAAAATCTTAAGCTGGAAGAGAAATCTCAGCTTGATTTGGTACTTCACTCACATGTATTTCCTATGGTACTAGAGCCCTAGAGGCTCCCAGTGTGGGCGCTTTTCCTTGAAAAGCAAAAAACCCAAGGCATACAAAATAAGCATACACATCAAAATTGAATCATTGTGAAAAGACTTTGGGGGGTCAAAGAAAAGGTAATCAGTCAGGCGATGATTTCATGAGAAATTCCTTTTATCGTAGCTTAACTACAAGGTCCTTTAGGTATAGCCTCTAGTCAGCCCTCGAACATGCAATACTTGGCTCTCACGATTAAACAACTTAATTAACCATAGAAAATTAAGAAGCTTACCCATGGTATTAATAGTCGATCTCTAGTGCCTTTCGACCGTTAAATTAGCGACCCCAGACTTGTTTAATTTTTTATCTTTACATCTATTTATGCATTTGATTACATTGCAATTTAATGCTTATTGCTGACAAATTGTTTAAAATTCTGTTACCAGTCAATTGTCTGCCTAAAATTGCATATGCTTTTTAATCGCTTATGAGAATGCAATTACTGTGCAATGTTGTTTGATTTTGCAGTGACTGAAGAAGGCTAAGGACATTCATCTCAAATGCTCTTCCACCTCGACCAACGAGCTTCAACTCAATAGCTTCCGAGGACGGAATCTACATCAGGAAGGGGGGCATGTTAACCCTCACAGCTCACGGACACCCTATCACCTACGAGACGGACGTTGTAACCTACGGTGGACATTGTATTATTTATTTGGTAGAGTCAGGTACCGAGCGTGTCGGTCCAATAGGAAAAGGGTAAGAGTGATCGCCGATGAGAGGCGCACTCTAACTGGGACATTCAAGGGATTAGTTGGCTAAGCATGGGCGCCCAAGTGTGAATGTGGTGAGCTCATATAAAAGCCAACTAAACCTAAAATTCACTTATTCTCTCATTTGTGCAATAGAAGAGTGCTCTTGCTCCATCTCCATCTCCATGTTCTTCTTCTTCACCTCCTTGTGTGTGTGTGTGTATGTGTGTGTGTGTGTGTGTGTGTGTGTGTGTGTGTGTGTGTGAGAGAGAGAGAGTGCGATCGAACATTGCGGCGACACGACGGCGGTGAAGCGATTGAGCGCGACGTAGCGGCGTCTCCTTCTTCTTCGCGGCGAGGAATCCTCCATGGCAGGAGCATAGAGCGGTGAGTGACACACCATTGCCCTCTTTTGAGCTTACTAGTTAAGCTAGTTGTGTGCTTGGAGCCGTCTGTGGCTCGCACACAGTGTTAGGCAAGGCCCTTGCTTCGACAGTGCGGTAAGGAGCGCACATTGTGCTCATTAAAGAATCTTTGAAGATAGGATTTCGAATGACATTAAAAGAAACTCCACATGCAACAAATGCTTGCATCCACTTAAGATGGAGTTCCAGCAGCCACTATTTCCCAAATGCCTGATGCAAAGTAGGACCACTTGGTGCAGGTTCTCCTCCATTCCATGCTTCACTTCGGCTTATGTTAGTAGAGCTTCTGGTAGGATTAGAGCTACAATCCCTAGCAAAGGATGAATGACACCCTCCTTGACCTGAAGCAGGGGTCGAGGGAGGGTTTTGATCATTCTTGAGTGTCATCTCGATGTCCCTAGCCATAGATGGAGCCATCATTTTGAGATGTCCCTTTTTTTGCCCCTCAAGATGTGCTTTCTTTGCCATGAGCGCCAACTCAGAAAATTTTTATTCAATACCTCTTGGGGGGTATTTGCAAGCTTAAACATTTCCAGAAATTTTGAGCATGTGCTCTTTTATCCTGTGAGCATTTTCGCTTTAAAATTATGGCCGCGGGTCTTACACCTCAACTTTGATGTAGTCTTTCCAGTGACCAATTCATCTACGTAGTTTCACTCATATCCTTTCACCATCTTCTTAAGATCTGCAAACTCAAACATAACTAATTACTAAATACACATCTAAAATTGACCTATAATACCATTTACAATACTTTATTCGTCCAAGTTTTCAGCCTCTTTAAATTATAAATACCAAAAATAATTTTTTTTCATGTGTGAGCTTTCACTTTACACGTGCATGATAAATAAATCACTTAATCCATCTCAATAACTTCCAAGTGTGAGTAAACTCTACACAAAGCAAGATATCTTTAAAGAACCTATCTAAATTACCTCCAAGTGTGAGTGTAACTCTACACAAGCAATCAAAATTCACTACTTCTCTAAATCTCTTCTAGGTGTGAAAATACCTCTACACAAAGAGAGAGATTATTATTTAATCTACCTAAATTATTTGTAGTGTGAGTATTACTCTACACATGACAGAAAATCATTAGACAAATCTAACCTAAGTTACTTCCAAGTGTGAACATAGTTCAACACACAACAAGTAACTCTTAACTTAACAATCTAACTAAAGTTACTTCTAAGTGTGAACATTGTTCAACACAAAGCAAATAACTGCTAACTTTAACTATTTTATATCACCTCCAAGTGTGAGTTTCCTCTACACAAGGCAAGTAATCATTAACTACCTTACTTAATTTACCTCTCAGTATACTTCACACAGAGCAGATAAAGACTCAAAACTCCAAAGCCTACAAAAAAATTTCTAGTCCAAAGCTCTAAATTTTTACTAAAGACTTATGTAACTAAATTTAAACATTTTTTAAAAAATAATTTTCTTGATGTTGTAAAGCTCACCTACAGATGAGATAAGGAAAGAGAGATCAATAGAATGAGGAAAACAGTCCGTTTTCACGATATATAAAGAGCTATATTTAAATTGTAATATTATTTCGATCGAAAAAATATTTTGATTGTAATATTATTTTGATCGAAATTCTAAGAAATTATACGATACGGTGGTTTTGCTGATGTGGCACTGTATAATACGGTTGAATAAAAATAGGTGTCGTATAATAGTCCGTTTAAAGCGTATTATACGTACACCGTATAACGTACAATGCAACTTAGGTGAACTAGAATTATGGATTTGTTTGTTTACTTTAGATGCTCTCTAAATATCTGGCTGATTTTTCATATTGTTTGGGTTCTAGAAATTGTGTTTGATGTTTTCCAAATCATCTATGAACAAATATCATATCAAAATTAATAGATCCCAATAAAGAACTTAGTTGAGACACATTAGAAGTTGAGCTGGCTTGCTAATACACTTTTGATTTTGTTTTCAATCATTTCAATGCTATTTCTCGAAACCACATGTCCTAAAATATGTCCCTTTTATAATTGGGGTTCATCTTTGCATAATTGGCATTCATCTTGTATCTCTGGAGCCTAACCGGTTGGGCATCAGTGGTTTTGATGGTGACATACCTCTAGAGCTACTACTTTCAGACAAGTGTGTTCACCTGCAAAAAAGTCTTTGTATTTAAGAATAGTTTTTAGCTTTAAAAAGTTGTTTGGATTTTTTTCTCAAACAATTGGTTTTAGATGTTTTTTGACTTTAATAATTTTGGGATCCACTTTAATTCCTAGATTCCATTCTTTCACTTCTTGGTCATTAGTTAGGAGTCTCTCCTCCCTTTCTTCTAGCCAATGACTTCACCTCTTTTCCTCTTCATATACCAACTTCATATTCATTGTGCAGAGAATCTAAACTTGCATATACAGGATCACCTACTAATGTTGAATGATCATTCCCCTTTGATGACTGTGCATTCTGGCTTTTGGATTTTGTGTTGGCATTGTCTGAATTGGCCATTCCTCGTGCTTGATTTGTTGCTCCTTTTGAAGTTCTACCATCTACACTTATTGATCTCCCCCTGGTTCATTTTGTAAAAATTTTAGAATATTGTTATTGTTCTTAACAACTCTTTTGATCCAAAAGGATTACGTGCAAGTCTTTTTCTGCTCTTGGAAAGATGTTCATAGAGGCAAGCATTTTCTTCTGAATTTCTACCATCTAGGCTTACTAATCTCTTCCTTGGTTCATTTTTGTAAAACTTTTATGATATTGATGTTGTTCGTGAAACCTATTCTGATCCAAAGGAATTTTGCTATTGGGTGGAAAGTTGTTCATAGAAGCAAGCATTCTCTCTATTTTCTTTGTTCCATATTTTGTACACAACTCTTATGGTCTTATGGTCTTTCTCCAAATTGTGGTATTAGTAGTCTAGGTCTAAATTCTACAATGTTCTCCCTATATTGTAAGTGTTTGGCTTGCATAGTCATGAATGGCTCCAACATTCCTTAACCAAGGTCTTCCTACCAGCATCATGTAGGCTCCTTATACATCCATGACCAGAAAGCTAGTTTTACACTTTTTAGATCCTAATTTTATCTAGAGGTTCTCTACCAATCCAATGGCTTGCATGATTCTTGAATCAACCATTCTGATTCAAAATTGTGTTGGCTTTATTTTGTGAGTTCTTGACTTTTTCTTGGTGTGTTCTCCCTGAATATTCACACCAAAACCTCCATCTGATATCACTATGAACAATGACTCCCAATGTTCCCTTCCCATACCTTGTAATCAATTTGTATACCGGGCACTTCATCATGTTTGATGTTTGACGAGTCTACTATAATTGCTTCAGATTCCTTCTTCCTATGTTTTTTGATGAGCTTCTCTACTTTCAGCCAATTTCTTTCTTATGTCATTGAGTTATATTGTTAGTTTTTGAATTCTCTCACATACCTTCACATATATCTCATCTTGCTCATTCCCAGAGCTTGACGCAAAATAGGAAGATCTCCCTTTTGGATAACTATCTCTTGTAGTGCCATGCCTATGCTCTCCTTCTCTATTTCTTTGTGGATGGATCCTTGGATGGAAAATCAATTTGTTCTTTTTAAAGTTCTTTTGTTTCTAGGTCCAGTGTATCAAGTCATCTTTGACTTGCAACACCTTCTTTCTCGTTCATTGGGTTCCTCCTCTTCTCTTATCGGAGAGAGTCTTCTTTTGGAAGTCTCAACAAGAGGCTTCCTAAGCTCTTTCTCTTCTTGGAGAGGTAGGGAAATCCTATAAGCACGAAGTTGTTGAGTAGCTTCGTCTTGTAAGGCAGGGTTGCCCATAGCTTGTTGTAGCCTAGTAACAAGATAGTTCACAAACATCGGGGCATCATCAGTAGCACCTTCATGTGCAAAATCAAATTTGGCAATATTCATTCTACTCTCTTGATTATTGTCAGCCATGCTAATTAAATTTATGTAATGCTACTTTGTGCTTTGGTACCCTCAGAAACCTTAGTTACTACTCTTCTTTACCTTTGAAAATCAGCTCTCACGCAGCCACACCCGTGGTTTAGAGACTGTTGATTGCAAAAAATAGTGGAGAGGGTCTAACATTTCTCGGTTGATTATGGTTCCTGTTGAGCTTGCTAGTAGCTCAATAATGGTTAAGCCAAAGGCAACTCCCAAAAGACTCCATTATTAAGTCTATAGTTCCCAATGGTGTACCTCGAACTAAGTCCTTTTCAACCAAGTTAATAGATCCCTATCCCACTTACCCTCTTGCAATGAACAAGTCCAACCTTTCATGGACAACTTAAGGACCTCTCTTCTTAAGCAAGAAAAGAGAAACCAATAGCTCTGATACTAATGTAATGCAAATGGACTATGAACATTGAGAATAGTGGAATTAAGAAAACTGTAGTGAACATTTTTATGAGAATACTTTGAGAAAATAGAGGGTGAACTTGACTAGAGGTAGCAACATAACCATCATGCTTAATTAGCTTGTCATGAGGAACAATACTTTGCAAGAGAGAGAGAATTAGAGAACTTGACAACATTTGAGGACCGGATTTATGTGGAACCAGTCTCACCTCCAAAAGGCTTTTGTATTATAGCTTCTCCCATAAAGAGATACTTGGTACAATACAAGCTTTGTGTTCCTTGAGACCTTGATGGTGCAATGAAGATAGAGAGCTTCATGCACCACAATTATGCTCGTAACTTAGCTAAATGAAAGCATTTACTTGTCCCCAGCCTGAGTCTCAAGCCCTCAAACACCTTCGAAGGTGGAGAGATGTTGGGAGAAGAGGGGGAGATCGACTGCTTAAACTATTCAACACAAGCTTCCAAGCATCACCATCAACCAGTCCACCTCTTCTTCCAATTTCCAAGCACACACACTCACCCCTAGACTATCACACACACACACACACACACACACACACACACACACACACACACACACACACACACACACACACACACACACACACACACACGCACACAGTAAACATAGAATTGACATAGACATGCTTGTAAGAGAGTGTAAGAGATGTGTAAGAGATGGAGACTAGATTAGAGAGTACACAGCAAAATAACCATAGCATAACAGAGTAGAGAAGATAATCTGCAAGAGAAAGGCCTAAATCTACCCCCAAACTCCCCAGCACCTCTCTTGTGGAGTTGGTAGTTAATGTATTATTTTTGAGTTTTAAGGTGCCAAAAATTGAGGCCCCTCTTTTTACAACCACTTCACTTTTGTAAATGAGTGAAGCTCATTAGTTCTTGCATGACCCATAAGGGGAGTTCCCACTACAACTATTTACAGAGCCATAGTGGCTTATTGAAATGATGTTCTAAGATACTATGCAAATATAAAATGGCCAAGAGTAATTGCCGTCACCTCTTCATCAACTCCGCGCATTCCACTCTACAAAATCATCATCAACTCAATTAGTAAAATAAATAGACAGCACATAATTAACCATTACGCCAGCTATCCCAATTGCAGCTAACCACTACAATAGAAGGGTGCCCAGTCTCGTAACATCCCTCCCACCAGGGATAGCAATTGTCCTCAGTTGCTCAATAGAGTAATCAACTGGACCGTGAGTGATGGAAAGTGTGGAGAAGGTCGGGAAAGTTGCGAAAATACTTTTCAGGCATCCATTTGGCATCCTCTCTAGGGTGGCCCTTGAAAGTCAAAAGGTAATGGTTATAAACCATTCTAGTGCGTGTAGTGGTGGTCTCATGGTCAACTATTTTATCAGGGATGAGTTGCTCTTCTTGGTCTACAAGTGAAGCTGGGTCTTCATAAATGTGGTGTGTAGGTAGGGGTCCTCGGAATGGGTGTAAAAGACTAATGTGAAAGGCATTGTGAATGTGCCAATGTGCAAGTAGTTATAAAGGAAAAGAAACATCATTAATGACAGCTGAAATTTTGAAAGGTCCATAAAAACGAGGAGCAAGCTTAACAAAGACATTAGTATCAACACTTTTGATCCTTCATTTTTCGATGCGAAGTAAAACATGATCACCTTCTTTGAATTGGTGTGCCTTGCGGTGCTTGTTAGCATGCTTGGTGTAAAGTTCTTGTGAGTGTTTAATGGCAGAATGCACAATTGCATAAATATCATGAAAGTCAGTAGTAGTGAAATCATCGGCGGTAGGCACAACATTAGAAAGACGTGAAGCAGGAGTAGGAAGAGAGTGACCATATACAATTTCAAATGGAGACTTACCCGTGGCAGTGTGAGTGGTGTTGTTGTATGAAAATTGCAAAATATGTAGGTAATCATCCCATTTCTTAGGTTGAGAAGAAACATAAGCCTTTAGCAAGTCAATAATAGTGCGGTTGGTGACTTCAGTTTGACCATTAGATTCAGGATGAAATGCAGAAGTGAAGTCAAGTGTAGTGCTAAGATTTTCAAACACAGTAGTCCAAAAAGCACTACAAAATTTTGAATCTCGATCAGAAATAATCACTTTAGGCAAACCATGAGGTGGGAAAACAGTCTTAAGGAACAAAAGTGCAGCTTTATGTGCTGTGAGTGTTTTCTTACACGGAACAAAATATGCTTGTTTAGAGAAACGGACAATAATAGTCCATATCATGTGATGTTTGTGCATTGTGAGTGGGAAACCAGTAACAAAATCCATTGAAATATGTTCCCAAGGCCTTTAAGGAATGGGAAGAGGGTGTAAAAGTCCCAATTTCTTACCTGTAGCTGCTTTGATTTTTTGACAAATCAAACAAGTTGAAACGTACTGTTTAACATCCATTCTCATAGTAGGCCAATAGAAATCACGACATAAATTTTGAAAATTTGCAGCAAATCCTCTATGTCCAGCATAAGGGTTTGTGCAATTCTTCAAGAATTAATGTACGGAAAGGTTTAGTCACACACAATTTTTGTTTGAAATAAAGAAAGTTTTCTTGAATAGTGTATTCGAGAAATGTGTGTACATAATTATCAAGCATGTGCAACCATGTCATTTTGAAGTCATCATCATGTGCATAGGTGTCAGGCATGGTGTCAAATGAAGTTCCCGTAATGGTTGATAGATGATTAAGTGAGGGTCTTCTACTCAAGGCATCAGCTACAACGTTTTCTTTACCATGTTGGTATTGAATGTTGGGCTGAAAACTTTGAATAAAAGCGGCCCACTTAATATGTCTATCATCTATTAAGGGCTGAGAAAGAAAATATTTGATACTTTGTTGATCAGTTCTAATGATCAAGTCAGTACCCATTACATAATGTTTCCAAATATTCAATGCATGTACCACAGCAGTCAACTCTTTATCATAAGTACTGAACTTCGCTTGAGACGGTTTGAATTTACGACTTTCGAAAGCAATTGGATAGTTATCTTGCATAAGGACTGCACCGATACCTTTTCCACTAGCATTAGTGACTACCACAAAGAATGGTCTTTCAAAATCAGGCAATTGCAATACACGTGCATTAGTCAAAGCATGTTTAAGTGCATTAAATGAGCTTTCTTGCAAATCAGTCCATTCATAAGGCGTGTTTTTCTTCAACAAGAGAGTCAAATAATGTGATTTGTAAACAAAATTACGAACAAATTTCCTATAATAGCTACAAAGACCGATAAAAGATCGTAGCTCATGCAAGTTTTTGGGTCTAGGCCATGATTGAATGGCTTCAATTTTCTTTGGATCGACATGTATTCCCTTACCCGATACAATGTGTCCCAAATATTCAATTTCAGATTGAAAAAATGAACTCTTTCCAGGATTCAAATACAAATGATTTTGTGCAAGTAGATCAAATACACGTGTTAAATGTTGTTTATGCTCTTCTTCAGATTTACTGAATACCAAAACGTCATCAAAAAATTTTGTGGTCTTTTGGGCGTGATGGTGGAATTCCAAGGTGGGAGATCATGCATGAAACAATCTTTAAATTGTGAGAGAAATTCATCGTGTGTGGAGTTACGTGAAGTTTCAGTTTCAGCACAAATTTGATTTACCAATACTAGATATGTTTTTCCCTGTTTTTGAATTGCTCGTTTGGCTTGAGTGTGGGAGAGGAGTTGAAATTTTGATGTGCCATTGTTGCTTGGATGGAGAAATTTTTATTATTATGAGTGAGAGACATTGTACGTGTCTTATAGTTAATCAACGGGTCAAATTTATGACGAAATGGCATTCCCAAAATCATATCAAGACCATGCAATGGTGCTACCAAAAATGTACGTGCTTGAGTGAACTCACCAATGCAAACTTCAACAGTGACTTGAGTTTTACAATTAAAACGTTGATTATTAAAAATTTTGACCTTGTGAGGTGATGAGATTTCAGAGAGTGATAGTTGATGTGCCAATCGTGTGGAAATGAAATCGTGGCTACTACCATCATCTAACAGAATGGTGACATTTTCACCCTTAACAGTGCTTTGCACTTTAAACAAAGTGCGAGGAGATATAGGAGTACCTGAGGATGGGTTTTCATCGTTATCATAATCAGGATCATATCCCTCACCGTAGTTAGCTTCCACTTCATTGTCGTCGGGTGTAGCATCTTCGATGAGGTTAAGAGTAGCTCCGTTGGGGCGGTTGTTGTTGAAGGGTTTTTTACTTGAATTTCTGTTGACTCCATTGGAATGGCCCATTGCCCTTAGCATGACCATTTGGACAGTGTTAGCAGGTTGATCAGTGTGAGAGGAATGTCCACCTTTCTTCTTTTCTGCATTGAGAGCCAAATTAATAGCCTTTGACAGAGAATCTGGTTTGAACATATCTACCTCAGCACTTATTTGTAGTGCCAAACCTGATATGTACTTTCGCTTCAATTTCCTGCGACTAACATGTTCAATAGCTTGCAATTGAATTAAGCAATTCCAAAAACGGTTAGTTTAACCCTGTATATCTTCATTTCTACCCTGTCGAATTAAATCCCACTGACGTCGTGCTTTAGCTTTGAACTGTGTAGGCAAAAATTGAGGTAAAAACACTTTTTTAAATGCATGCCAGGTGCGTGGTCTTCTTCCATGTTGTTTGGTGGCGTTCCACCACAATGCAGCGCTGCTAGTGAGATGATTTGATTTACACTTTACCATTTCACGCTCGGGAAAGTCTTCATCATGAAAATAGTCATCTAGTTGACTAACCCATGCTAGAACCGTGCTAGCGTCTTTAGTGCCATCAAAATCCTTGAAAGTGAAGGCTTTTCTGCTAATTTTGTTTTTCTTGGGTGCCGGTGCAGATTCGGTGCGTGCAGAATGCAATAATTTATCTTCAAGTTCTTGCCTTCGCATGCGTTCAATGTGAGTGATTGTTGCAGATTTTGAAGTTGTTCCGCAATCGTGGGTGCCTGAGGAAGGTGTGCCATGATTGCGTGGTTTTTATTTATATTTTTTTAATTTATTTATTTTTTCTTTTTTTAAAAATTGGTAATGCTTAAAAAGGCTATTTGGTGATATTCACAGATGCAATATGCGGAATAAAGAGAAAAATAAATAACAGAAATGTAATGTACTTAGCTGAGAAATAGCGGTGGCGTCCAGTCCAGAATGGCAATGCGCTAGGAAATTGCCAAAGAAGTGGACGGTCCGACGGTGCGTCACCGAGCCAGTTGAATTTTGTAGCGTCCGGTCTCCTTATCCCAAAAGGTAGTGGTATTTTAACTTTCACCCCAAAGGTTGTCGAATATGTTCGGCGAAGAATGGACGGCCAATACTTCCCTTTGAACAGCAAAAGAGAAACCTTGTGCGGCCAAAGGAGTCAGTCGAATTGTTTTTAATGGAGTCGGTGGCTTGTTGTTGTTGATTTGGGTTGGCGGAGACCGACCAAGCGGTTATAGAAGGGTGCCCGAGTCCTTAATAAAAGGGGCCAATTTAATCCTTAAGTTGAATGGCCACAATGGAATTGAAAAGCCTTTGGAGGCTTGTGTCAAATGAATTTGAAGGTTTATGTTAAATGGGACCGTATGCTGCAGTGGGAGGCCAAGTAAATGGAGTATTGCCGTGGGCGGCCAAGGTAAAAGGAAATACTGCAGTGGGAGGCCGGCCAAAAGGTTTAAGCCACACCCCTTTTTTTTTAAAGGTGTGTAAAGGCTTATTAAAGCCTTGCATGGCGTGCAGGCAGGACTCCGACAGCGCGCGAGCAGGAAGAAGGACTCACAGAGCGGTGCAGGGTCACCCTCAGCCCG
Organism: Adiantum capillus-veneris; assembly: GCF_014529385.1. Taxonomy (NCBI): domain Eukaryota; kingdom Viridiplantae; phylum Streptophyta; class Polypodiopsida; order Polypodiales; family Pteridaceae; genus Adiantum; species Adiantum capillus-veneris. The sequence continues at coordinate 138,680,672 of NC_140931.1, read as the reverse complement.
CGAGGAAGAACCGGCTATTGCCCAACAGTCCTAGGCAACCATGTCGGTGGCATCTGCAAGCATTTTTGTGCAAGTCGACAACATGGCTTGACGGCCCTTCCCACGGCAGCTTTGAGTCGGATGTGGTAGAATTTCACCAAATCCTTTTGCATGCAAAGGAGGCTTCCCGCAATCGACAGTGGCAGCCCTCCAAGCGAAATAAATTCTTTTGTTCCTCGAATCACGGTTTGCAGGATTCGTTTGGTGGATTGCCGACGCAACTTCAAAAGCTCTCGCAAACTCTTCTTCTTTTAATTTTCTTCTTGATATTTAGTCTATTCCAAGCTTTAGCCGTCCAAACTTCCTTCTGATTCCTCCGATGTCGGATTCGGCTCTTGTTTTGTCTCTTGCTATTCCTTTCCAACAATCCACAAGAGTTAGCTAATATACTGAATTTTTAAGCTTGCCATACCAAATTTGGATTGTCGGTATGTAATGGAAATGGCCTATGAACTTAGAGAATAGCGGAATTAAGAGAATTAGAGTGAGCAACTTTGAGAGTATAGATGGTGAACTTAATTGTTTGTAGCAACTTAATCATAACACTTAATGAGCAATACCTTTAAGAGAGAGAGAGAGAGAGAGAGATTTTAGAGAATATGACAACAGTTGAGGACCAGATTTATTTGGAGCCGGTCCCCCCTCCAAAAGGCATTTGTATTATAGATTCTCTCATTAAGAGAGACTTGATACAATACAATATTTGTGTTCCTTGAGACCTCTTTGGCAGTATGGAGATGGAAGCTTCATACACCAAGCTTTTGCATAATATCAACAATCAATCTTAGCTTGAAAACAATCAAGAACTCGTGAACATCATTAGTCTTTGAGTTCCCTAAATCATTTGAGTGCATGAGGATGTATACTTTTATGCATCAACTTGTGCCTAAAGCAACAATTAATCTACTTGCATTAAGTAACTAATCTACTTGCAATAAACCATTAGCTTTCTTGTAATAAGCATAACATGCACTTTGTGGAAAGCATTAACTATCCCAAGCCTCAGTCCCAAGACCTCAAACACCTTCGAAGGTGGAGAGAGCTAGCAGGGAATGAGGGTAGGGAAGAGGAAGAAGAAGTATTCCATAGGAGAAAGAAATAATTCCTCACTTATCATCACTCTTCTTGCTTAGCATACATAATAGCATAGTAATGAAGATGGAGAAGATGGAAATCTTAAGCATTGAAGCATAGCTCTTGGTTGGATTTGCACTCCATAGGCAAGAGTGTTGGTGTAGGCTCTCAACTTCTCAAGGAGCTTGGAGAAGGAGATGGAGCTCTTTCACCTTGCCTAGCACACAATGAGAGTGTTCGTGAGAGTGTGTGGGTGATTATACCCCCTAAGCAACCCCCTAGCTTGCTTGGGTCGACCCCCCCTTGTAGCTCATGCTTGAAGCTCATTGGACCCCTCCAGGCCTACCCCTCCAGGCCTAGCCAATCAGAAGCAAGAGGCATTACAAGCAGTAAGGTAGCCTTGAGACAAGTATCCCCCCTTTCCCCTTTGAGAGAGAGGGCTAGATAAATGCAAAATCAATTAATTAAATCTCCTAAATTTTCATTGTACCCCTTGGGTGGCCAACCAATAGGCTTCAGGCACACAATGAGGGCAACATGAAGAGGAACTTGACAAGTGTCTCTTTTGCTTTCTTTGTACCATGCATGCCTTGTATGAGTGTGTGGGTGTTCTCTCTTATCCCCCCTCATGTAGAGCTCGCCCCCTTCTTGAGGGATTGAATCTTTGACTTTTTTACACCTCAACCCCTCATGCATAGGCCCAGTTCCCACCACAAGCTTGGCCCTTAAGCACTTTAAGCTTGGGCTAGGTTCTCACCTCAAGTGCAACCCTAACATCTCAAGCATGTCAATCACCTCAACAATCTCATTCATTAAGCACCTCAATCATCAAGCACCTCAAGCACCTTAGTCATCAAGCATGACAAACAGGACAAGCACCTCGAGCTAGATCGGGTTCCCGCGCCTCAAGCTCAGCCCTAGCTTACCTAAGGTCAAAGGACTTTTACACATATTATTGGAGGTCTTCAATGAAGCTAACCCTAAGGTCTTATGCTCCATTGGTTAGCCTTGCTCTTTGATAGACCATCTCTCATTTGGGCCCCTTTACCAATGGCCCCATGTTGAGATAGATCTAAAAGCACATGTCTATATCTTAACCCTTGTTCCCGTTTATTCTCCCACATTAAGTGATCAGTTTAATATGAGAAAATCATTTGGGTTGATTAGATATTAGTTTTTATGACATTACCTCTCTCTTGAAATCATAGTTGTCCTCGACTATGAGGTAGATATGGTAAAGTCTCACCCATTAGTCCATTTGTCTTAGCGGGTAGAGGATCCATTTTTACCCTACGACATCATTCTAGAGTGGATGACTAATCCACTTGGTGCTTGAGAGACATTGTCTGCCGCAAGCATGTCTGCTCTTTTTAGTCTATATCATACTTCCAAAGTAGAGTGACAAGTTCCACTTGGTGTTTGGGAGACGTAGTCACCACAAACATGATCCTAAGTATGCATACTTCTCAAAATTTGTGCACGAAATATAAAAAGAGAGTCTTATAAGACAAAAACATGGATCATTTAAAATGCATTTCTTTTACATTTGCTTACTCTTTTGTGTCATTGTAAGCATCATTAAAAAGGTTCATATTATCCTTAAGCTATGTTCTTTGCATGCATTTAGCGTCTTTGAAAGGATAATTCTTAACTTAAATAAGATACTGTCAGTAATCTTACCATTTCTTAATACCTTGTGTTCCTGTTGAAGGATGAGCTCGTTTGCTTCATCCCCAATCTCTAATGGGTCTACATTTATAGCCTCTATTGGTGGCTCTCCTTAATAAGGCTCGAATAGGCTCTCATGAAAAATGATATATATGAGCCAATAGTTGGGCAACTTTAATTGTTTAGTAAGACCCAAAGAAAGATTTCTTTTTCTTTAAAGGATAAGTCTCTTTTATGCCTAATGACAGGAGCCTCTTTTGCCTAGCTAATAGATGGATATAGCTTGTTTAATCTTCTAAAAAGATTCGTTTTGATCTTGGCTATACTCCTTTTCAATGAAGATCTTCCCAGGTACCTTAAGCTACAAGGGACGTTTGGATCTTCCGTCTTTAGCCTCGAAAGGTACTTTCCCCTTAGAAGTATGTTCATGTTATTAGAGACATATTGTTGTTAGGGTAAGTACTTCTCCCATTTTGAGCATTGATCTACCTCAAATCACAAGCTTTTAGTAGATCAAGGATCATTAGTTTTGTGATTTTCCTTCTGGCCATCCGTTGGAATAGTAGGCCAACATAAGAGGGTTACTCTACTTCTGATAGAGACTCTATCAGAAATTAGTGGTCATGGTAGGATTTCTATCCGACACAATTAGATGTTGGCAAGCCATGGTCCTTCTATCATGTTTCATCTTTTGGTATACCATACATTTTGAAACATACTCTTGTATGTTCTCGTTTCTTGGTAAGCCAATACAAGTATGCTTTTACTCCTAGCAGAGTAAATTCAAATTCCTCTTTGCCCCGCATATGGGAGGAGCATGGGAAGTGAGGAAGATATAGCCTATTGAGGTATGGAAGATAACCATCCTCTAACGTGAGTGGTTCTTTTTCTTCCATTTGTAAAGTCTATTATCATATCCCTAAAGCCTGGGTAATAACATTTTTAACTATCATAAAACATAGTTCATTGTAAGTTTCTATTGATACCCTATGTACCCTTGGCCATCGGGAAAGTGCATCTGCTACATGTTTGTGCTTGCCAGCAATGTGAGCAATGTAAAATCTAAATTGCAAAAAGAAATTTGCCCACCTCATTTGATTGTCGAAGAGCTTGGTTTGTATCATGGATGGAGTCCGCAAGAAGTACTTCCATGTGTCAACGGCATGTAAAACAGCTCGTAGTTCCTTTTGTATTTGTCCAACATTCGCTCATTGGATTTGAGTCTTTGAATCTTGTATTCTATGGTATTCCCTTCTTGAAGTAGATTTTTGCTTGAAGGCATGCATCCAGACGTTACATTAGACCTCAAATGCTTTGAGAGATCCCGTAGTGTAAGCATAAGTTGAGATATAAGTTTCTCTTTGAACTTTTCAAAAGTATTTTATTCTCTTTGTAGTCCATGTACACTTAACGTTCTTTTTTGTTAAGTCATGTATTGGACCTGCTATAAGCATGAATTTTTCCTATGAAGCATCTCTAGTATGCACTCATACCTTTAGAGCTTCGCAACTCATGTAGACTCCTTGGATTAGGCCATCTTTTTATTACCTCTACCTTTTGTGGTTCCATACAAATACCACCTTTAGAGATAATGTGACCTAATTATTGAATCTCTTAAAAAAAATCCACTTTTCTTTTGGTTAGAGGAAAGCCTAATCTCTCTCAAAAATTACCAGTTCATGCTATTGCCTTTTGAACTCCTCTTGTGGAGCTTATAAAGCTCAATAAGGAAGCTTATTAGGCAGTGAGCTTCGTGGTAAAATCTCCATTGCATGGTCATTGTCCCCTCATTGTGGAGATAGCTCATGGGGGTATCATCAATAAAAACATTTTGGAATCCATTTAGGAATGTAGAAAATTCTAATTCCTCTCGATTCCCGTCTTTTTTTTTATTGTTATTGGTTGAAACATTGAATTCATTTATAGACTTTCTAACAAAAATCATGTATATGAATATATAGATTTTCATTAACTTGAGAAAAGCATGCATATTTACATGGGATAGGATGCTACCCGACTCATAAACATGTATGTACATATTTCCTAGCTTAGGAAAAACAAAAGCCTTTTGCTATGAGCATCCTCTTTTGGAGTTTCCAGCATAGAAACTCAAGGCGGGTTGTTGCGTGCATTTATTTGGGGACAAGCACGATAGACATGCCCTTACTGTCCACACTTGTAGCGTTTGTTATCCTTACGATAACACTCTAGCTCTGTTGGAGAGAGTCTATTCTTACCTTTGTGGACTCCTTTCTCCTTAGCTTTGTTATCGGTGTTGCTAGAGTTGCCTTTGGAGGAAGTTTGAGCATTATTCCTTCCTCTAGGCTCATTTTGATCCTTCACTTCCATGGGCTTAGAGTTTTTCTTAACCCCTTGTTGGAAATTGATTTGAGAGGCGACCATAGTATGGTGTATGACCGCCGATATGGCATTAGGCCTTTGTGAGTTAATATACTCGGCCATCTCGTCAAAAAGACCCGCACAAAATTGTTGCTTTTGCTCCTCAAAGCCTATCTTTTTGTAGACACTGGCTTTGAGAAGTAAATCCCAAAACTTATCTACATACTTCTGGATAGACTCGTAGGGAGAGAGTTTCAAGCTTTGCCATTCTGTGAGAACATTGTCTTTAGTGTTGCTTTTTGCCAGAAATTGTGTCATGATGGAGGATCTTAAAGCCTTCCATGTCCTTGGATCTTTCCTTTGGGCTCATAGGCTAGCCCACCATTGACGAGCGGAGCTCTGAAAATGCATAGATACCTGACGCAGTTTAGAGGACTCCATGAAGTCCTCATCACCAAAGGCCACATCAAACTATTGGATGAAGGCCAAGATCTTGTCCGTAGCACCAAAGGTGCCATCATAGGTAAGAAAAGTGGTGTCCTTTCCTCCCTTCTTGAACTTCTTCAGCTTCTTGGACCTTCTCCATACCGGATAGGACTTGCGATGGCCTTTCCTTTTGGGCTCTTTGAGAGAAGAGCCGCTACCTTCATTGGAATATGAGGAAGGTGATGAAGATGGAGAAGAGGGTGACCTCTTTCTCTCCTTTTCCTTCTTTTGGTACCTCTCTTCCTTTTTGTGATAACGAGGAGGAGGACCTTCCGGAAATCTTTCTCTCTTGGGGGGGAGTTGGAGATCGTTGAGGCTGCCGTCTTCTTGGAGCCACATCTTCAGAAGTATTGGGAGACTCACTTCTTTCTCCTTCTCTTGGGGAAGGCTCTATAGTAGAGACTTCACATTTCTTCTTGGATGGAGGTAAGCCCGCTAGTAATCTTTTAAGCGCTTTGTATGGGTTCTCCTCTTCTCTCTCCGTATAGAGCCCTCTCTTGGAAATCTCTCGAAGAGACTTCTTCGGTGCTCTCTCTTTTGGGGAAATTTGGAGAATCCCATAACTATGAAGTTGTTGGAAAACCTCACCTTGTAGGGTTGGGTTTCCCATAGCTTGTTGCAGCTTAGAAACAAGACACTTGATAAACATGGGAGCATCATCATTAGCACCTTCATGTGCAAAATCAAAGTTATCAATGCTAGTTCTAGTCTCTTGATTATTGTCAGCCATGTTAACAAAATTTATGTATGTACTTAGTGTATGATTTGGCAATTCAAAACCTTAGTGGCCACTCCTCTTAGCCTTTGAAAATCGGCTCTTAAGTATCTACACCCAGGGCTCAAAGTGGTTAATTATAGAGAGTAGAGGAGTAGGTCTAACATAGCAGAGTTGCCGAGGGTTAGCTCCTTTCGGACTTCTTATGGCTCAATAATGGTAAAGCCGTAGGCAAGTCTAAAAATACTCCATTATTAAGTCCAAAGCTCTCGAGGTGTGCACTATATCCCACATAGTGGCCTCAACAAAACCAATAATAGATCCCAATTCCACTTACCCTAATATAATTAACAACATCAACCATTTATAGGCTACTTAAGGACCTCTCTTCTTAAGCAAGAAAAGAGAAACCAAATGCTCTGATACCAATGTAATAGAAATGGCCTATGAACTTAGAGAATAGCGGAATTAAGAGAATTAGAGTGAGCAACCTTGAGAGCATAGATGGTGAACTTAATTGGTAGTAGCAACTTAATCATAACACTTAATGAGCAATACCTTTGCAAGAGAGAAAGAGAGAGAGAGAGAGAGAGAGAGAGAGAGAGAGAGAGGGAGAGAGAGATTTTAGAGAATATGACATTAGTTGAGGACCGGATTTATTTGGAGCCGGTCCCCCCTCCAAAAGGCATTTGTATTATAAATTCTCTCATTAAGAGAGACTTGATACAATACAATCTTTGTGTTCCTTGAGACCTCTTTGGCAGTATGGAGATGGAAGCTTCATACACCAAGCTTTTGCATAATATCAACAATCAATCTTAGCTTGAAAACAACCAAGAACTCGTGAACATCATTAGTCTTTGAGTTCCCTAAATCATTTGAGTGCATGAGGATGTATACTTTTATGCATCAACTTGTGCCTAAAGCAACAATTAATCTACCTTGCAATACAATTAATCTACTTGCATTAAGTAAATAATCTACTTGCAATAAACCATTAGCCTTCTTGCAATAAGCATAACATGCACTTTGTGGAAAGCATTAACTATCCCAAGCCTCAGTCCCAAGACCTCAAACACCTTCGAAGGTGGAGAGAGCTAGCAGGGAATGAGGGTAGGGAAGAGGAAGAAGAAGTATTCCATAGGAGAAAGAAATAATTCCTCACTTATCATCACTCTTCTTGCTTAGCATACATAATAGCATAGTAATGAAGATGGAGAAGATGGAAATCTTAAGCATTGAAGCATAGCTCTTGGTTGGATTTGCACTCCATAGGCAAGAGTGTTGGTGTAGGCTCTCAACTTCTCAAGGAGCTTGGAGAAGGAGATGGAGCTCTTTCACCTTGCCTAGCACACAATGAGAGTGTTCGTGAGTGTGTGTGGGTGAGTATACCCCCTAAGCAACCCCCTAGCTTGCTTGGGTTGACCCCCCCTTGTAGCTCATGCTTGAAGCTCATTGGACCCCTCCAGGCCTAGCCAATCAGAAGCAAGAGGCATTACAAGCAGCAAGGGTAGCCTTGAGACAAGTGTCCCCCCTTTCCCCTTTGAGAGAGAGGGCTAGATAAATGCAAAATCAATTAATTAAATCTCCTAAATTTTCATTGGACCCCTTGGGTGGCCAACCAATAGGCTTCAGGCACACAATGAGGGCAACATGAAGAGGAACTTGACAAGTGTCTCTTTTGCTTTCTTTGTACCATGCATGCCTTGTGTGAGTGTGTGGATGTTATCTCTCATCCCCCCTCATGTAGGGCTCGCCCCCTCCTTGTAGGGATTGAATCTTTGACTTTTTTACACCTCAACCCCTCATGCATAGGCCCAGTTCCCACCACAAGCTTGGCCCTTAAGCACTTTAAGCTTGGGCTAGGTTCTCACCTCAAGTGCAACCCTAACATGTCAAGTATGTCAAGCACCTCAACAATCTCAATCATTAAGCACCTCAAGCATCTCAAGCACCTCAATCATCAAGAACCTCGAGCCCCTTAGTCATCCAGCATGACAAGCACCTCGAGTTGGGTCGGGTTCCCGCGCCTCAAGCTCAGCCCTAGCTTACCTAAGGTCAAAAAACTTTTACACATATTATTGGAGGTCTTCAATGAAGCTAACCCTAAGGTCTTATGCTCCATTGGTTAGCCTTGCTCTTTGATAGACCATCTCTCATTTGGGCCCCTTTACCAATGGCCCCGTGTTGAGATAGATCTAAAAGCACTTGTCTATATCTTAACCCTTGTTCCCGTTTATTGTCCCACATTAAGTGATCAGTATAATATGAGAAAATCATTTGGGTTGGTTAGATATTAGTTTTATGACACGGTAAGTGGATAACTAGCCGATTTGCCAATTCATCGTCAAATAAGCCTTGATTTGTAAATCCGATGTTGCAAAGCTTGAAAATTCTCTTTAAAATTCAACAGTCAGGTTGTCGGTTGCCACGAAGCTTCGCTTTGATACCACTATTGGGAGAAGAGGGGAAGATCGAGCGCTTAAACTATTCAACACAAGCTTCCAAGCATCACCATCAACCTGTCCACCTCTTCTTCCAATTTCCAAGCACACACACTCACACCTAGACTATGACACACACACACACACACATTAAACATAGAATTGACATAGACATGCTTTTAAGAGATGTGTAAGAGATGGAGACTAGATTAAAGAGTACACACCAAAATAACCATAGCATAAGAGAGTAGAGAAGAGAATTTTCAAGAGAAAGGCCTAAATCTAGCCCCAAACTCCCCGGCACCTCTCTTGTGGAGTTGGTATTTAATATATTATTTTTGAGTTTTAAGGTGCCAAAAATTGAGGCCCCTCTTTTTACAACCACTTCACTTTTGTAAATGAGTGAAGCTCATTAGTTCTTGCATGACCCATAAGGGGAGTTCCCACTACAACTATTTACAGAGCCATAGTGGCTTATTGAAATGATGTTCTAAGATACTGTGCACATATAAAATGGCCAAGAGTAATTGCCGTCACCTCTTCATCAACTCCCCACATTCCACTCTACAAAATCATCATCAACTCAATTAGTAAAATAAATAGATAGCACATAATTAACCATTACGTCAGCTATCTCAATTGCAGCTAACCACTACAACAGGAGGGTGCCCAGTCTCGTAACAAGAGAGCTAGCAGGGAATGAGGGTAGGGAAGAGGAAGAAGAAGTAACTTACGAGAAAGAAATAATCTCCTCACTTGTATTACTCTTGTAGCTTAGCATAGCATAGTAGCATAGTAATGGAGATGAAGAAGATGGCAAGCTTGTACTTTGGAGCATGTCTCTTGATTGGATTTGCATTCCATAGACAAGAGTTGTTGGTGTAGGCTCTCAACTTCTCAAGATTGGAGAAGGAGATGGATTTCTTGCTCAACACACCACAAGAATGTGTGTGTGTGTGTGTGTGTGTGTGTGTGTGAGAGAGAGAGAGAGAGAGAGAGAGAGAGAGAGAGAGAGAGAGAGAGAGAGAGAGAGAGAGAGTATGGTCAAGCTACCCCCCTCCTTGCTTGGATCGACCTCTCTTCCTAGATCAAGCTTGAAGTTGATTGAACCTTCTCTAGACTAGCCAATCATATGTATTAGACATATCAAGCAACCATGGTAGCATTTGGACAAGTGTCCTCCTTTTCCCTTTGAGAGAGACGGCTTGCAAAATGCTTAAACAATTAATAAAATGAACTAAATTCTCATTGGACCCCTTAAGAGGTCAACCAATAGGCTTTAGGCACTACATGAGGGCAGCATGTGTAGGTGCTTGACATGTGTCCTTATTACCTCTTGAGTCTTGGGCTTGCCTTGAGTATGTGTGTGTGTTCTCTCATGCCCCTGGCTTTAGGGCTCGCCCTCTCCTTTGTAGGGATCATGTTGACTTTGGAACACCACAAACCCCTCAAGCACCTTAATTATGAAGCACCTCAAGCACCTTAGTCATAAAGCATGACAAGCACCTCAATCATTAAGCATGGGCTTGCCTTGAGAGAGAGAGAGAGAGAGAGTGTGTGTGTGTGTGTGTGTGTTCTCTCTCATGCCCCTAGCTTTAGGGCTCGCCCTCTCCTTTGCAGGGGTCATGTTGACTTTGGAACACCACAAGCCCCTCAAGAACCTTAGTCATGAAGCACCTTAGTCATAAAGCATGATAAGCACCTCAAGCACCTTAGTCATCAAGCACGACAAGCACCTCAAGCACCTTAGTTAGCAAGCACGACAAGAACCTCAAGCTTGGGCCGGGTTCCCACCTTTGCCTAAGGTCCTAGGTCTAAGGACTTTTAACACTAACCTTTGGAGGTCTTTAATGAAGCTAACCCTAAGGTCTTTCAAGCTCCATTAGCTAGCATTGCTCTTTGACAAACCATCTCTCATTTGGACCCATTGACTTTGGTCCCGTGCTGAGATAGATCCATAAGCACATATCTATATTCTAACTCTTGTTCCCGTTTATTCTCCCACATTAAATTATCAATTTAATATGAGAAATTTATTTCGGTTAGTTAGATATTAGATTTTATGACATGGCACAACACTTATAACATTGGTAGTGACTAACATGATCATCAAGGCTTTTACAAGAAATATTCATCAACTCCTCAGCTGCCCAATCACTCTCTTCCTCTCAATCTATTTTGCAAGTGTAGGGGTGCTTTTTCCCTCTTTATTTCTCTACATATCTTAGGCTCCTTTGCATGGCTTATTAGGCGGAGCTCTTGCTCTTGCAAGGTTACCTTCCAATCAAGTTAAAGAGACTCCTAGGCAGAGGAAGTTGTCACTCCGATCAAACTGCACAATCGAGGGAGGTTGTATTCTACGTGGACTGGCTTACACAGAGATGGTCCCATAGGGATGAGAGAAAGAGAGCCTCATATGAGAGGGACTTGAATATGTGGGCAAAGAGAGAGAGAGAGAGAGAGAGAGAGAGAGAGAACCATTGAGCATATCTATATAATGTGATCCATGTGGTGGGATCTAAGGCCTTCCTTTCATTTTACCTTCCTTGCCATGCCAGGCAGTGTAACATCACGTCTAAGCTGCCACGTTTGACAAGCACGAAGGGTTTACTTTGGCGTAGCCAGCATGGCGCAAGCAAGAGGGTTTTCTCAATGTGCACGGACAATGTAGCGCACGCAGGCTTGAATGTGCATGCTCATGCGACTCACAGGTTGGCTGCCAAGCAGAACCTTGCGCTACGGGTATGCTTCGAGCTCGAGCCTCACTATAGGTTAAAAACACATTTCTCTGTCAACGTGGCTGCTACAGCCAGCAACCCATCCTCGCCCTTTCCCTTGAGCTACGGACAATGCAACCGGGCATCCTCGCCCTCAACCAAATAGATCTACCCTTAACGCAGTGGCTTGCAATTAGGTGCCGGATATCTCGAGCTATGAATAGGTCATCGAGCTGGTTGTCAAACTAAACCTCGAGTAGTAGGTACACATCGACGAGCTCAAGCCTCGACTGTAGGTTAAAAAGAACAATCTTTGCCAGTCTAGCTACCTACAGGTAGCAACCCATCCTCACCCTTGCCCTTGAACTCCTGGAAATACAGCCGAGCATCCTCGCCCTTGACCAACTGGTGTTGCCTTTGAACGACGATGGCTTCCAAGGACCTCAAGCTAAGGGTACGACGAGGTCTATGGTGCTTTCTTGATCTATGGTACTCTAGCTACACATCACTTTAAAAGATCTAAACATATTGTGTATTCCGACATAGTCTCATTCATGACAACGCGATGTGAATGATGATTGTATGTCCCTTTCTGTTTGCATCAAGTTAACATCTACCTCAAGCATGATGTTCCTAGGAAATACATTGCAGCTGGAGCTTCCGCCTCCTGCATAACACCTTTCTTTCTGGCCTACGACGGCCATTCTTCCAGAGGCGGAGGGAGTCTCACTCGTTTTTTCTAAATTTTGTAGGTTTTCTCATCTTGAAATTAAAAATTTAGAGTAGATAGGATTATACTTTTTGGCTAGAGAGGCGATTTGTCCAACGGAGAGTTAATTTTCAGCGAGGAAGAGTTCTGTCCGACGGAGAGGGTAATTTAACTTTCAGCGAGGAGGAGGAGCAGTGAGACTCTCTGTCCGACGGAGAGGGTTATTTAATTTTCAGCGAGGAGGAGCAGTGAGTGAGAGAGAGTAAGAAGGCGATGGCGAGACCTACAGCGGGGAGACTGCCATGGTGGGAGGAGGATGTGACGGTGATCAACTTTCACCGAACTATAGCAGCAGCGTTAGAGGAAGTGCAGAGTATGGACAATAGCGCTCTCAGAGCTTTGCAAGCACGTGCTTTTGTCTCAACGGTCATGGTTTCTACTGAAGTCGACAACATTCCTGTAAGTATCATAACGCCCGAGGAGATATGCAGACACCTCACCCGAATTTATGAAGAGATCCTCCAACAGTGCCCTTCCAATCGACCGCTCAGAGCTCCGCAACTCCATATCTTTGAAACGTACAATCACGAGTGGTCTTTGCACTGCATTGGGCCCCCTCCAGTTGTCCTTTCTCGGTTAAGCCAATACTTGAAAGCTCTCATGTTCCTCTGCATCTACCATCGCGATGATCCCCTTGATATGGGCTTGCTCAAGAGGACACACTACATCCTCATGAGGGGCTTTAGAGCTCATAATCGTCACATACAACCCGGTTGTTTTCGTGATTGCTCTTTCAACGATTGTGGTGTTTTTTTAATCCACGAGATTGCGATGAGGACAAGCATTGATGACATGCTCAGTCGCCTTCGTGGCATCAACTCAGATGAAGATTTGGATGACGTTGATCGTAGCTTCTTCAAATTTCCTGATCGATTGGCTTCACTTCTTCATGACATGACCCATATTCAGCCGTTTGTAGTGGGTAATTCGTGGATGTGTCGACTTATAATGGCCCACTTCTTGGTGTCACGAGACAAATTTCAGTTTCCTATTCCCATTGCGCCAATTAAAGATCGTCTATGTGAGCAATTTGTTCATACCCTATTTGGAGCAGATAATAAGGACCTTCAAGATCACGAGGACGTTGGATTTGGTCGTGAGAGGACCATACTCTCTGCATTCTTATTAGAATGCGTTTATGATAGTTTAGAAGAGTTGATTAATGCCTAAATAGCATTTTTCTGGTGCTTTCGGAACAATTGTATGGAAGTTGGACAATGTTTGCAATTTGACTTCGAGTTAATTGATTTTGTGCCAATACTACAGGTACTATTTTTTATCTTGCGTGAGTTTTGCAAAAATTAGAAGTGCATAGGCATGTATGTCTATTCTAGACATTATTAGGTGTTGATGAGAATTACAAACATTATTCAAATTGAGGTTCATGTGAAAACAATGATATGATTGAGTCAAGTAACACGAGAGATTTTGCAAGAAACGGTTCATTTGAAGCAATGCTTGGGTTTGCAATAGTAATCCATTGTGCTTTTAATCTTTCCATAAAATGCTTTGTTTGGGATTTGGAGTGATTAATGGTGTTTTAGTGATTATTATTTTTTGGAGTTGTTTTTTTAAAGAAACTTTTCATTTAGAAAGCTGAAGTGCAATTATTATGATGTTAATTGCCTCTAGGATTCTTCCAAAAACAATAGGATCACTCACATTGTAGTAAATCTGGACAATTCAACTGCAGTATTAACAACCCAAAAAAAGAGCAGCAAAATAAAAACCTTGCATTGCTAATCAACCATTAAAAAGGACATGGAAACTTTGCATTGAAAGGCGTGTACATATACATTTGATTGGGATGACTTGTCCATGGATCCCAAAAGTGTAAGCTTGCGAAGGTAGCTGAGGACGTGTTGAAACTTGAGGGTGTTCTCATGATCATTGTGTAATGGCGAGCTGATTTGTGACAGAGGATATTTTTGCATGCAAATCTTTCTGTACATATAAAGTTTATCATTTTTCCATTACCTTACCAAAGGAGAGTCCACAATATTGATACAAGACTAGTCTAATTTGTTGTCACTCACACGGGACTTCAAAGAAGCTTTTCCTAATGAAAAATATGTAAACTGATAAAAATCGTGTCACGGAGGAGCTTTGGATTCATCATATACAAATTTGCTAGAAACTATGCATCTAACACAATCCCTATATCAGGTGCCCCTTAAATAGTCTGCCAAGAAAAATCATACAACATTGCAAACCTTTTGCCAAGAGGATATCTTGGTGGTTGAAGTATATGCATGCGTATGTACATGGTCACGTATGTTCCAACAGCAGTCTAGGCTTTCCCTTGCTGCACCCTACTAGATGTAAATGGTTGAAGAAAAAAGATAACAAGCAATCAACTTGGGTAGTAGCTAATACAATGCCTTGGAAGACTTGAAGGAAGCTTCTACAAACCACATCCGTTTGTCCATGTGGTGTAAATGATTGCAGTTGAGACAATGGACCTCAACAGCAGACGATACAATCCAAGAAGAAGAGTGAGGAAACTTGTGCCCTTTGTGCATGAGCTTAAGAATGATTTTTAAAAACAAGTGGCGCACACTGTGTGTGCAATGGCAGTGCTCTATTCCGCAAAGAAGAAGAAAATGCAAGCAGTCAAATTGCTAGAAAACTGAAAGTGGTTGATGCAATGAAAACAGCCAAAAGTTTTTGACTCTAGCCTTGTTGGGCATATTCTGTATTTAATTTATTCCAAGAGTCTCCATCCCACACATAATACCGGCCGTGTTAACACCAGACTGGCCATATATGCCGACCAAACCATTGCCAAGCACAATGTCCTTTTCACTCAGCCCCTTACTAACAATGTCATTATGTGTTAGTTTATCCACATCAACACCTTGCATAATGCAATGTTTTTAAGATGCAAGTATTGAAGAAGATATGAGAGGAGAGGTCCTTGCTTTCCATATGTTGAAAGTAACATTTAGTTTCTTTGCCCTTCTCATGTATGGACATACCCTATAATGACAGAAGAGGCTCATCGATGGTTTCTTATTCTTTGACAAGTGCATCACACTCGGTATACATTCTCAACCACTTGCTTTTGAAGATGCACGTGTAGGTGAAAGACAGTTCCTCGCTTCGCATTGGAAGATGCAAACACCCTAGCCCATGTTGGGTGGACATATCCCACAATGAATGGAGCTCAAGAGAGCATATCCCACACAAAAGGTCGGCAACCGTCTCGAATAAGGATGCTAGAGTCCACATATGCACAGACCAACGTTTGACAAAGGCATAGAGGCAAGCGTAGGCAAACACATTTTGGGAAGATTCTTGCTTCACATTTAATGAAAAAGGTTAGAATCACTTTGCCCACCCAAAACCTTCTTCAACACGACATACTCACAATTATTGCAATCTAGAAGGCCGCTCAGAATTGCTTCCGGAGTGAAATTCTCACTTAGCATCTATTGAAAATGGCTGGAAGCTTATGGACGTGCATGCTAGCATGTTTGCTCTGCCCATGTTGGACATATCCTACAATGGATGTAGTCCCAAAGAGCACATTTCTCAAAGAGAGATCGTCAATGATTTCTTGTGCGTTGAAAAATGCAGACTTTCAATGCACATAATGAACAATGTTCTCAAAAGATGCAAGAGTACATTAACCTATTTTGAAAGAGGACCGTCCTTTGCATCCAATGAAAACAGATTAGACCTTCTTTGCCCTGGCTATGTTGCCTAAGAAGCACATCATGCATAGGAAGAAAACAATGATATATTGTGCTCTGATAAGTGGATTACACTCAGCATACATACTTGACAAAGTGCTTTGAAGAAGCAAACATAGTAAAGCCATTTGGGGAGAGGTCCTCGGTTGGCATTTGATGAAGTTAGCTTATACTTTTTCGTCCTGCTAGTGTTGGTGGACAGCCATAGGTCCTCACAATGCAAGCGTAGATAATTGTGTTTTGAGTAAAGTGTTGCTTGGATATGTTCAAAACAGCGCAATATCTTGCATTTACAATGTAAGTATTGGTGAAGGGTATGGGAGGAGAGGTCCTCGCTTTCATATGTTGAAGGTTCCTTTGCCATTTTCATGCTGGACTTGCCCTGCAATGAGTGCAATCTAGGATATAACATGA
Source organism: Adiantum capillus-veneris (assembly GCF_014529385.1). Taxonomy (NCBI): domain Eukaryota; kingdom Viridiplantae; phylum Streptophyta; class Polypodiopsida; order Polypodiales; family Pteridaceae; genus Adiantum; species Adiantum capillus-veneris. The sequence goes on along the minus strand of NC_140931.1, from coordinate 138,664,311 downwards.
GCAGAGTGCTCCTAACCACATTTAGAGTGACATATACACTTATCATCAATCGAGAACGGCTTGGATCTTCTTGCCGCTACATGCAGACTTGAGCTTGTTTGCTTTGCCCATGTTGGGGACATATCATGCGATTGATGCATTCCAAAGGAGCACATAGGGAAATCATAACAATCTCTTGTGCTCTGAAAATGCAACAGCATGGGAGACTGTAACAAACTTGGACACTCCAAGTCAAGATTCTACCACGACACAGTAGAGATTCACTTCAAAACAGTTCAGAGTTCACAATTGATTCGACACGGCCCGGCGGAGTTCCGTGCCTAGATATATTGCTTTTGGTATTTCTTTTTGTATTAAATTTGTGCTCAAAGTACAAGGGAGTGGGAGGGTCGCACTCTCAGACTCTACGTCCAGATGCTCTGAGAAGTGGGAGCCCAAGCCACACTTATAAAGGTATACAAGGGATGCCAAAAGCAGAGCCCCAAAAGCAAAAGCATTCCAGAAATAAAGTAACTCCGGCTTGCTTGATAAAATAAAGCAAAGCTTAAAAGCTGCCCCAAACTGATTGTGTAGGAATTTCCCAGCTTTTGCATAGAGTAAAAATCCGTACAGCTGCCCATAAAAAGCGGGGGTGTCCGTACGCTGCTGCCATCTGGCTGTCCGTACAAGTTTCCGTTTTCTGTGACGCGTTTTCCGGGGGACTGTACGGCAGTGCCACGTCAGTTTTTCAATGGAGATTCCGGGGCTGCCTTGCTACACCATTCTCTGTTGCCTATTCTAGGGTTCATGCCACGTCACCTGTTTGTGACATACCCCCCTCTTGAAAGAATTGTAATCGCCCTCGATTACGCCTGCAAAACAGAGAGAGGACATAAACTGTCTTAGCAGACACTGACTGTTAGTACCGACGCACTAGGAACACACATCTAGCATATGTACCAATCAACAGTCACATCACACGACATCAATTGATACATCACATTCAAATTTCATTCAAATCTCAGACCATGATTAATCGGCAACGTATTTAGCAATCGCATCTAGATCCACTCGTGACCTCACAGATACTCGATTGACTAATCCTTATTTCAACCATGTCTATCGAGACCGTTCAGACCGAAATGCTGCAGTCATTTTGTCTATCAGTTCCTGCACTTAAACAAGTCAAGAACAAATCAGTATCATATTATCGGGAATTCCAATTCATAAAGTCATACAGTAGAATACTGTGAACTCACAGTATCCCTGAAACACAAAAGAGACATCAATGACTTTAGTATCAAAATCGGTGCAATTTGTTGACAAAGGAGTGGAGCGACTCCCCTCTTGTGCATACCCACTGCACCAAATTCCGCCCAGCTAAGTTCGGGGTTCAATTTTGGAATAGACTATGCTAAACCAAATGCTTCAAGGTAAAGGTTCACAATCTGAGGAGTATCTGCCAGGTCCTCCTGCTCCATCCACTTCTCATCCAATGCAGGATAGTTTTTGAGTTTAACCAAGAACCGCCTTATCATTTTACTTTTTACCTTTCTTTCTTTATCTGCCAAAATCTGTTTTGGAACGAGTATCTCCTCGTTTTCCTCCACTTCGGGTTGCTCATCAGGCTCCCCATCATTGGGCACATCGCCTTTAAAAGGCTTCAGGAGACTCACATGAAAAGCATTGTGAATCCTCCAAGTATCGGGCAGCTTCAGTCGAAAGGAGACATCATTTATCTTTTCGGAAATCAGGAAAGGTCCATAGTATCTCATGCTAAGCTTTGGGAAAAGCCACTCCTTTCCCTTTTTCTTTCTCAGGCGTGCCTTCTCAAAGCATAAGCACACCCATTCGTTCTCCTCTAATTTCAAGTCGCGACGATGTCGATCTGCTACGTTTTTGTGTCTTTCTTGAGATTTTTGCAAAGCCTCCCGGACCTTGGCAAAAGACGTGTCCAAGTCCCGCGTGTACTCGTCGGCTTTAAAAATCTTATCTTCGTGCTTAGGAAGAGTGGAACCTGCGTAGCATCTTCAATAATCTCAAATGGTGCCTTCCCCGTCAAAGAGTGTATCGTGTTATTGTAGGCAAATTTCACCAAAGGTAAATACTTTTTCCATTGAGTCTTCTGATTCGAGATGTAAGACTTCAATAAATCTAGTACCACTGAATTGTCAATCTCTGATTGCCCGTCAGTCTGCAGGCGGAACGATGACGAGAACTGCAACCGCGTACCAATGTTCTCCCAAATAGCCTTCCAAAACAAACTCGTGAACCTGGGGTCTCTATCGGAGACAATCGTCTCAGGCATGCCATGTAATCTGAAGATCTGGGCCACAAACAGTCTCGCTAAGTGATCTGTCTTGACTGTTTTCTTCACTAGAATGAAATGAGCTTGCTTGTTAAATCTGTTAGTAACAGTCCAGATAACATCGTGACCACTGTGTGTTCTCGGGAGATCAAAAATGAAATCCATTGCAATACTTTTCCAGGGGCGGGTGGGTATAGGTAAAGGCTGTAACAATCCCTGTGCTTTTATGCCTGTCAAACTTGACCTTATGGCATACCAAGCAACTGCGTACAAAATCGTCCACGTCCTTGAGTCCCGGCCAATGAGTCCCGGCCAAGAAGTATCTCTCCACACCTTTCAAGGTGGTAGCAATGTCGCGGTGAACCGTAAAAGGTGTACAGTGGCATTCGGTTAGAACCTTTTCCCTTAACGGTTGTGTAATGCACAACATCATTTTCCTCATCAAGTAGCCATCCCGAATGGAATATCCCGCTACTACCTCCCCATTCCGTATCCGAGTGAAAATATCTGCAAAATCTATATCTGTGGCATATTGATCGACCATATCCTCAAAGCTCCTATGATGTATCGCGGAAATAGCCAGAACCAACGGCTTCCGAGACAAAGCATCTGCCACCAAGTTTTTCTGTCCCTGTACATGGACAATCTGGAAGTGAAACTGTGACAAGATGTTCGCCCACCGCATCTGCTTTTCCGATAGCTGCTTCTGTGACAAGAAGTAGCGTAAACTCTGATGATCTGTGAAGACCATAGAATCCGCTCCAAGTAGGTAATGTCGCCACTAAGTAAGAGCATGGATAACTGCCAAAAGCTCTTTCTCATAAATCTGTGCTATCAATTCGAGCCTTGAGAACAATCGGCTCTCGTAGGCAATGACATGGCCTTCTTGCATTAAGACCGCACCCAGACTACGACCACAAGCATCACAATATACTTCGAATGACTTTTGCAAATCCGGCAAAGTCAAAACTGGTCCTGTAGTCAATTTCTCTTTCAATGTTTGAAGACAGTAACCTCTGTGGGTCCCCACGAGAAAGAGACTCCTTTCTGTGTCAAGATATGCAAAGGGGAAGCAACCTCTGCAAACTTTCTAATGAACCGCCGGTAGTACGAACATAAGCCCAAGAAGCTTCTAACTTCATGGACATTCTTCACATCGGGCCAATCACGGATAGTCTTTATCTTGGCCGGGTCCATCTGCACTCCTGCTGAACTGCTGAGACAATGTGTCCTAAAAAGTGGATCTCGTAGGAAAAATTCACTTTTCTTTGCATTAATCACGAACTTGGGATCTCGTAATGCCTGAAAGACATGTAGCAGATGTTCTCTATGTTCTGCCTCATCCTTGGAGAAAACAATGATGTTGTCAAAGAAAGTGCCACCAAATAGTCTGTACTCTCGAAAAATCCTCTCCATCATTCGGTTAAATGTCACTGGAGCATTGGTTAGACCAAAAGGCATCACCAAAAAATCAAATAAACCAAAAGTCGTCCGAAAAGCTGTCTTATAGACATCTCCCGGCACGATTCGGATCTGATGATATACCCTCTTCAAATCGATCTTGTTGAAATACGAGGATCCCTGTAGTCGGTTAAGAATATCATTGATTCTTGAGAATCGGAAATCTGTTCTTGATGGTGATTTTTTTGAGAGCTATAGTCAATGCACATTCTCCAAGATCCGTCTTTCTTCAAAACCAACAACACCGGAGAGTAGTAAGGTAAAGTATTTGGCTGGATAAGACCCTTTTCCAAGAGATCTTTCACTTGGTTCATAATTTCTTTGTTCTGAGCTCGGCTCACACGGTAAGGTGGCCGGTTCAGCGGTAAGCTTCAAATCAATGGTATGATCCACAGGACGAGATGGTGGCAACTCGCCTGGCAGGCCCTCAGAAAAGCAATCAGCATGAGAGTGGAGAAAATATTGGCATTCTTTTTCTAGATCAGACATATTTGTCCTATGATCATCATTCTTCTCTTTCAAAAAGATCGAGTAAACAAACAGACTGGATTTCATTAATTTTGAAACGGCCGAAGCCAATACAATAGGGACAGACTTGCCCTTAAGTTTTACATCAAGTACAATGGTTCGACCCTTTTCTGTAGTCGAAGTCGCTTTCTTTGCCCGATAATCGACCACAGCGTTGTTCTTATGGTACCAAGGGACTCCCAGGAGGACATCACAACCTTCCAAGGGCATTATGTTGAAGTCCTCGTGTCCCAAATATCACTGACAATGCAACCGAAATTTGCCAATGACACGTGTAATGGCTATATCTCTGTGGGGTGCCGCTAGAACTGCCTCTGCTTGTGGCCCCATCCGATCGGGTGTAATCTCGAGCCACGCCGCCAATTCAGGTGAAATGAAGTTGGCCTTGGCTCCTCCATCAAAGAAAATCAGGGCTTCTTGATCTTTCACTTTGCCTCAAGCTCGGCAAAGTTCTATACTCTAATCAATCGTGCTAGGGTCAGTACCCATGCAATCTGGAACCAATCCTGCTTTCATCTTGCCTTTCCGTCCACGTTCCTCAGCTGCTTTTGAACTTTCTGGCCTGTCTTCATCTTGATCTTTTTGTGCCTTTTTAGGGCACTTCACGGAGACGTGTCCTTGTTGCCCGCATCCAAAACACTTCCCCTCTTTAATGTAGTTGGCTCTTTCCCTAGAAGTGAGTCGGGGTCATGCATCCTTATCTTTCTGATCTAGGGGACTCTTCTTCTTTCTACTTTCATTTTTAGAAGTCTGTTCTGTTTTCTGCGTCATGATCTCATCTGTGGGGTAGGTCAAACTGCCTGAGTGAATGGCAAAGCCCCGTTTCGCATGACTCATGAGTTCTTGGATAGAATCTAACTTTTGCTCTAAGCAGTGATCTCGGATCTCCATAGGAAGTCCCAAGGTAAACCACTCAATCTGTTCTTTAAACGAGATCTTCTTAAATGAAGAAGCAGGTAGAAAAGAGCTCCAAAATCTCTCGCAATATACGTCCAAGGTATCTTTCTTGGTCATCCGAAGATGGTTCCAAGCAGCTCATATGTCGCGTTCGTACTCCCGAGTCAACCAGGAAGAAATGAAAATCCTTTTAAATTTGAGCCATTTAACTGGCACTTTCTTGTTCAAGAGAAGGGTGGACCACCATGTTCGAGCATTTCCCTTGAAGTAAGAGGTAGCCCTCCGAATCTTGGAGTGCTCTGAGTAATGCCCTCCATAGAAAGCTATATCAAATTGCTGGATGAAGGCCAAAGCCCTCTAAGCATCTCGAAATCCAGAAAACGTGTCAAATTTAATTGACTGCCCACCTTCTTTAAATTCTCGAACTTTCTTGCTTTTATCCTCCAAAAAGTCATACTGGTTGGCTTTATAGAAATTCTTCTTCTTGCATAAAATCTGTGATCATCGGAGTCCGAACTATCCGAAGATGAGTCCTCTGTAGAACTCAGAAACAGGGCAAAACTTAGGGTTCTTTGCCTTTTTCTTGCCCTTGCCGAAGCTTTGCTTTTTGCTTCGCTTTTTCCCTTTTCTATCTTCTTCGCTCGAGTTAGAAGAGCTAGAAGAACTCGAAGAAGAAGAAGAAGAAGAAGAACTGGATACTCCTTCAAATCTAACATGCTTTTTTTGCTTTCTTGCCGAGGAAAAAGCAAATTGACGGCCCAAATAACCCGGGAAGCTAGTTTGTTTCTTCAGCTTTTTGTCGTGCTTTTTGGCTTTGTTGGATGCGTCAAAAAGTTGTGTAATATGTGTATCAACCACCTCTTCTAATTCTTGCTCTGTAAACATCCTCGGAGTAGGAGGTTTCTTGAGTGCCGATTTGAGGGGTGGTTCTGTGGCCTTTCGCCAGTGAGAGTGCACTTCATCGAAGGATGTCTGCGTCAAAAATTTTGTCAGTTTGGGATCCTTCGCAACGTTGATCATCATCTTTGTCACATCGTCAACCAATTGTCGACGCTTCATCTCTTCAATCTCCGCCTGAGTAGGCCGAGGCAGGCCATACTCCTCGTGAGAATCTTCTTCGTGATCTCTTCCCGCATCCCCAGATGCAGAGAAAGTTGACTGATCTCTATTTGAATCCATAAGTGTCGCGAGAAAAAGGATTGGATTTCCCAATAGAAGAGAAATTGGCCGCGCTTTGATACCACTATAACACACTCCAAGTCAAGATTCTACCGCGTCACAGCAGACATTCACTTCTTCACAGTTCACAGTTCACAGTTCACAATTGATTCGACACCGCCCTGCGGAGTTCCGTGCCTAGAGATATTGGCCCCAAAGACTAGCACCCTTTCGGTATTTCTTTTTGTATTAAATCTGTGCTCAAAGTACAAGGGAGTGGGAGGCTCTCACTCTCACACTCTGCGTCCAGATGCTTTGAGAAGTGGGAGCCCAAGCCACACTTATAAAGGTTTACAAGGGATGCCAAAAGCAGAGCCCCAAATCTGCCCATAAAAAGCATTCCAGAAATAAAGTAACTCCTCTCACAAGGCTTGCTTGATAAAATAAAGCAAAGCTTAAAAGCTGCCCCAAACTGATTGCATAGGAATTTCCCAGCTTTTGCATATAGTAAAAATCCGACAGTTGCTCGTAAAAAGCGGGGGTGTCCGTACGCTGCTGCCACGTGGCTGTCCGTACAGGTTTCCGATTTCTGCACCGTGTTTTCCGGGGGACTGTACGGTAGTGCCACGTCAGCTTTTCAGCGGATATTCCGGGGCTGCCTTGCTGCACCATTCTCTGCTGCCCATTCTAGGGTTCATGCCACGTCACCTGTTTGTGACAGAGACGTCCAATACAACTGTTTACGAGCACAAACATTGACGATTCAGTGACCAATGCAAGACATCCTCGGACAGCGCCGATGCCGAACATCCTAGGACACTGATGTTCATTTTAGCTTTTAGCTTTTATTTTACTCCATTTTATTTTGTACCCTCACATTGTATTAGATCCACCAGGATTGTATAAGTTTGGTCTCATCGGTCATTTTGGCCTTTTGAAGACGTTTAATATTTCATTTCATTTCATTTCTCTCTCTCTCTCTCTCTCTCTCTCTCTCTCTCTCTCTCTCTCTCTCTCTCTCTCTCTCTCTCTCTCTCATTTTGAAGAGAGGTAATGCCAGAGATTCAAGCGGCAAGGGAGAAGGGAAAGACGGCCTTCTACAGAGATGGCCGAGTGGTGATTATAGAGCGGCGCTCAACATGATGGTGCGAGACCTATGGGACCACACTCAAAGTTGCCACTTGGAATTGCAATGGATCTATGCGCCTTGATGTGGGTGCCTTTGAGGATAGTTTTACGGGAAGAGACATTGTCTTCTACTCTGAGACACATCAGGCACCGAGGCAATCTATGCCTCATATTAGTGGATATAGATGGGAGACAGCCTGTAGACAGGAGACACGATTAGAGCATAGAGGGCGGGGCTCAGGAGGAGTGGCAGTGTTATTCAGGGAGGAGTTGTAGCCATTGATACATATAGCCCGCAGGGATGAGCAAGCTAGGTACATGTGGGTGAGATTGAGAGCGGAGACAGGCAGATATCTTTACATTGCTATTTGCTACTTTCCCCCAAGTACGTCAGTGTATGCACCACCCAGAGGACAGTCCCCCTTCTCTATGCTGGATGATGACATATGGGAGTTCTCTAGAGATGGTGACATCATCATTCTAGGGGATTTCAATGCTAGGACTGCCCATCATCAGACATTATTTTATGATATTTCAGAGGAGATGCTGAGAGAGTTGGATGTTGCAGAGACGGGCCTATCCAGACTATCACAGGATGGAGAACACACTGAGTATGGATGACACTTGATAGACATGGGGACTGCACATGGATTGGTCATCTTGAATGGCCTACAAGGATTTCCCGCTGCTGGGGGTTTTACGTGCTTTCCACACAGACATGGAGCCAGCACAGTGGATTATGTCATGGCACAGCCTAGCCTCATCTCTAGTATCCAGGACCTTACGGTTGGACCTAGACGTGTTGGTGTGGCAGTGGATCATGCTCTTGTGTTGCTGACCATTTCTTTTCAGTTTAGTGTAGCACACAGGCGACGAGCAGCGGCCCCTACTCGCTACACCTTTACACGGGAGACGGACTCTGTATACATAGTGGGATCTACAGACGCCTGTGCACAGAGGATCCAGGGCGACCTCTGGAGGAGCTTACTACTATACTGACACAGACACTACATGATGCAGCAGCAGAGGCATACCCACATACCCAGCCTGAGCAGAGAAGCCGTTCGGGAAGCATGCCCCAGAATAGCTGGTATGATGAGGAATGTCGGGACACTAGAGCTAGACTTCAGAAGGAGGTGCTTTTGGGGGACATCACTCACAGGCAGTCACAGATTGACTTCCGACGCCTAGTGCGGCGGAAGAAGAGGGCTTTTTTGGCTCGCCTAGAGCAGGATCTATACCAGCTATTCTTGAGTCAGGATTCACGTGAGGCATGGAGGCTCTTTCATGAGCACTCCCCCCCCCCCTGCCATCACTTCTACAGAGGCGTGGGGCCAGTATGCATCATCTTTGTACACAGTTCCTGAGCAGCCCCCCCTGCTCGACCCCCTCGATCCATGCTCACACACATGGGCTTTTTTCACCGCTGAGATGGTGAGGAAGGCCATTGAGAGGATGAGGACTGGGAGAGCATATGATCATGATGGCCTAGTGGCTGAGCATTTCACGCATGCCAGAGATTTACTAGCAGAGCTTCTAGCGGTTATGTTTAACCGTGCCATGTGTGAGGGCTTGCATGATACTTGGAGCCTATCTACTATTGTACCCATCTTCAAGTCGGGAGACCCCATGGAGCCTGGGAACTATCGCACTATCATGATTGGACACACATTGGCACAGTTGTACGCATCTATTCTTGAGCAGCAGCTGAGTAGATGGGAATAGAGGGAGGGGATACGCGCAGCCGGGCAGGTAGGTTTCATGAGGGGTTTTTCTACTTTAGACCATATCTTGACACTCAGAGCCATCATTGAGGAGGGCAGAGCGCATGGGAGACGGATCTATTGTAGCTTTGTGGATTTCCGCAAAGCATTTGACACAGTGCCCAGAGCTAGATTGATGCTCAGATTACAGCAAATGGGAGTACCCAAAGAGCTCATTTGGGGGGTCATGGCATTATACAGGTCAGTAGTGGGGCATGTATGCACCCCAGAGGGTCTATCCACACCGGTTTACTCCACTATTGGGGTGAAACAGGGTTGCCCGCTCTCTCCTACTCTATTTGGTATGTATGTAGATGAGGCTTCTGACTACATTGAGAGAGATGGTGATAGAGGTGCACAGCTGGCAGGGACATGGATTCCCCTATTGTTATATGCTGATGATATTGTGTTGATCTCCGACTCTCCGGAGGGGATGCAACGTCACTTGGATGCTTTGCATAGGTTTGCCCAAGAAAGTGGTCTGTCCGTAAACCTTGGTAAAACCAAGGTCATGGTATTTAATACCACCCCACAATGGATTAGGAGATCAGCACCTGCCTTCACATACGGCCAGGAGAAGGTGGAGTATACAGATGCTTACACTTACCTTGGAGTGGTTTTTAGTGGGCCAGCATTTTCATTAAGGAGGGCAACAGAGACTAGATTGACCAGAGCGACCAGAGCCCATGCAACATTGGGTAGATTGGAAAGGATGTGTTCACAGGTTCAGTTTCAGGAGCCTTGGACGAAGCTCTGGCTCTTTGACACTCTGGTGGCTTCTGCATTGCTTTATGGAGCTGAGATTTGGGGACCTTCATTGGATCATCATGGGAGGACGGGCCGCAGGGATGGATGGGGGGACATGGAGAAGCCTCTGGTCTCTATGATCTCGCGGCTCATTAGAGCAAAGGCTTCAGTACCACGTGCTATTGTACGAGCAGAGCTAGCTGCCCCCCCACTGGTGGTTGAGGCGCTCACCAGATCTGTCTCCTTCATGCACCGCTATGGAACTTCCCAAAGACAGATATGCACGCCTTGCACTTGAGTCCTCTCGACAGTTAGCCATGCAAGGAGATACAGCATGCTGGTACGGGGAGATGACATCATGGTTTCAGATGCATGGGTTCAACATAGACAGATTGCCCCCCTTCCAGTACTCACTGGATGCGCCCTCTCTGACTCTTACACAGTCCGAGGTAAACAGGCACATTCGCCAAGATTTGACTCAGCTAGACACCAAGAGGACATGGATACAACCAGCACAAGAGCTAGGCACGAAGATGGCTTTCTACAGAGAGCATCTCCTCCAGCTTATGGAGGATGGTTTTGTGACGAGGCCCAGCTACATGGACACCCACTTGTGTCATGGAATACGATGTTCTATTGGCCAGATTCGCACATCTTCACACCAGCTGCGGATCCAGACTGGGAGATACAACGGAATACCAGCAGAGGCCAGGACATGCCCCCTGTGTGACATCGAGCTCGAGACAGAGCTCGAGACAGAGTTGCACTACACATGCCACTGCCCCGTCTACTACGAGATACGAGGCCGCTTCCATTGCTTGTTCAGAGAGGGCTTTGGACCTTTCGCTAGAGTCATGCGGTACAAGGATCAGAGATGCCTGGGTTTGTTTTTGGTCGAGCTGTGCAGACAGAGAGAGCCTGATGAGAGGAGAGGCTAGCCAATCTCAGAGACAGATCACAGACTTCTTTAGAGCTGCCACTAGACACCCAGAGGAGTTACTACCACAGCAGAGCCCGTCGCTTTACACCAGAGGCATACTAATCGACCGAGCGACTGAGCTAGGGAGATCCAGACGCCCACGACTACGGAGGACTACACAGCATCGACGGAGGCTGCATCAGAGGATTCGGATCACTTTGGCTCGACATGCACGACGCCCGGTCAGACTACTGACCATGGAGGAGATTGATGAGATCCGCCAGCGACCGATGTTGGATCTCCTGTGATTTACCCATCCCAGCTAGTTGTTTAGCTGCTCAGTCCACACCTAGCAGTTTAGGATTCCATAGTATTTTATTTTGTCATTTTGTCATCTTGTTACTCTGACTTTGTATCAGATCCACCACATTGTAACTTTCTGGTCTCATAGGTCACTTTGGCCTTTTGAAGACGTTAATATAACATTTCATTTCATTTTCATTTCTCTCTCTCTCTCTCTCTCTCTCTCTCTCTCTCTCTCTCTCTCTCTCTCTCTCTCTTTGTGTGTGTCTGTGTGTGTGTTTTCTTTCCGTCTTGTAAATTAAATCATGATTTACAAAAAAAAAAAGTGTGTGTGTGTGTGTGTGTGTGTTTCAGTTGTGTTTGAAGTACTAAAGTCTGTTTTAATTCCGTCTTTCAACTAGCTGATGCCCAATCTCGTTATAAGTACGGTCAATTTTGGCACATTAGCAGTTCATAATGCCATGTCGTCATTTTTGTCTTGCAAATATGCTACATCATCAATTTTGTGACATATGTGTATGGTTGCACAATTGTAGAGTGACTCCCTGGCTGTTGTATTCTGTGACAATATAAAAAGAAGTACCAAAAGGTGTCACAAAGTGGTGACGTAGCATGTCCTACCACCCCCCACAGGCTGATGACGTGGCAAAACAATACGGCGCTGTGACGTGACAGACAGGCGGACGTTGACGTGGCTAACTGTACGGATGCCGCTTTTTGCGCTGACAGAGCTGTACGAAAATCCGCCAATTGTGTTGACTGCTTTTTGTTGGTAGATTTTGGCCAAGTGCTTTTGGATCAAGTTGCTTTTGAGTTTACTGCTTTTAGGGCTTTGCTTTTAGCCTCCCTTGTATCAATAAATAAGTCCCAAGGGTCTCACTTCTCAGAGAATTTGTAGAGTCTGAGAGCGAGCACCCGCGAGAGTTGTACTTTTCTCACAAATTAATATAAAAAGAAATACCGAAAGGGGTGCTGGTCTTTGGGGCCAATCTCTCTTGGCACGGAACTACACTGGGCGTGTTGACTCGGTAATTGTGAAGTATTTTAAGTGAATCTCTTTTGTCTCGCGACAGAATCTAGACTTGCGGTGTCCAATTTTGTTAGTGGTATGAGGGCAAGGCCGATTTCTCTTCCACCGAGAAATCCGGTCCTTCTCACGACACCTATGGATTCCGAAAAGAATCAGTCGACCTCTTCTGCCACCGCTGAGGCGGGAGGAGGCAATACGGAAAATTCAAGTGACTTAGCAGAGAATGAGTACGGGCCACCCCGGCCCACACAATATGAGCATCTCCATACTCATGGAGATGCAACGTCGATAGCAGGTCAATGAGTGCGCAAATCAGGTGCTTCAGTTTGCCAAGGATCCCCAGTATGCAAAATTTTTGACCCAGCAGTCGAGCCACCAATCAAACCGGCAATCAAGAAATGTCCTACTCCGAGGATGTTCACTGAAGAAGAACTCCATGATGTGGTCGAGACCCAAATCAATCAGCTTCTGGACACGAAGAAGCAATTGAAGAAGCGCAAAAAGGGGACTGACTACCCCGGTTCCTTTGGCCATCAATCTTCTTTTGCATCTGCACGAAAATAGAAGAAGCATGTGCGTTTCGAAGGACTACCCAGCTCTTCTTCCGACAGTTTGTCTAGCTCTTTCTCTTCCAACTCGAGCAAGGAGGACAGAAAGGGCAAGAAGTGAAGCAAGAAACAAAGCTTTGGAAAGAACAAGAAAAAGGCAAAGAAAATCTGATTCCGACCAGTTTTTGATAGTTCTACGGAGGATTCATCCTCTGACAATTCGGACTCCAACAATCACATGTTTTATGCAAAGAAACACTTTTATAGAGCCAACCAGTATGATTTCCTTGAAGATAAGAACAAGAAGACAAAGCAATTTAAAGAGGTGTACAGTTAGTGAAATTTGAATCTTTTTTTGGATTCCGAGATGCTCCACGGGCTTTGGCTTTCATTCAACAGTTTGATATAGCCTTCTTCGGAGGACGTTACTCAGAGGACTCCAAGATCAGGAGGGCAGCATTGATTTTAAAGGGAAATGCACGAACATGGTGGTCCACTCTTCTTTTGAGAAAAGAAGCTCCGACCAAGTGGTTGAAGTTCAAACGGCTCTTTATTTATCCTTGGTTGACCTAGGAGTACGAACGAGATCTGAGAACCGCTTGGAACCATCTTAGGATGACCAAGGGTGACACTTTGGATGCATATTGTGAGAGGTTTTGGGATCTTTTCTACTGAACTCTTCGTTTAAGAAGGTCACTTCTAAAGAACAGATTGAGTGGTTTTGTTGCGGACTCCCTACAGAGATCCACGATTACTGCCTTGAACAAAAGTCTGAGTCTATACAACAACTAATGGGACATGCTAAACGGGGATCCTCGATACATTCGGGGAATTTGACCTGCCCCACTGATGAAGTTTTGACTCAGAAGACGAGACAAACCTCGACCAACGATAATAGAAGGAAGAAGAATTCCCAGAAAAAGAAAGATGCACGACTTCGATTGACTGCGGAAGAGAGAGCCGACTATCTCAAAGAGGGGAAGTGTTTTGGTTGTGGGGAACACGGGCACATCTTCGCAAAGTGCTCCAAAAAGGCAAGATGAAAGCAACATTGGTACCGGATTGCATGGGAATCGACCCAAGCTAGATAGATGAAAGTACGGAACTTTGTTGCGCATGGGACAAAGTAAAAGATCGGGAAGCCCTTATCTTCTTTGATGGAGGAGCCAAGGTCAATTTCATTTCACTTGAATTGGCAGCATGACTTGATGTCACAAACTGTTGACGTGTGAAGTCACTGAAGAACGGAGCTACCGGCCGAGGGGCCTAAACCCTAAGAAGCAGAAGCGATAGAATAAGATGATGTGGCAAACTGTACAGAACTCTAGATTTCGTGTTGGATCGCTGACGTGGAAGACTATACGGAATCCCGCGTTTCACGCTGACTGCTAACGTGGCAAACTGTACGGATTTCTGTGATTTGCGTTGACATGTGCTGACGTGGCACTGTACGGATTTTTGTAATTTGCGCTGACAACTTTTGAACAAGATGCTTTTGCACCAGATGCTTTTGAGTTTAAGGCTTTTCATGTAAACTACTTTTGGGCCTAGGGCCTTTAAATATGAGGCCATGGGCTCATTCTCTGGCATGCTTCTGGACGAAGGTGCAGAGCGTGGAGTACTGGCTTGTACTGTGTTGATGCAATATAAATAAATACCGAAAGGGGGGCCAAGGTTTGGGGCCAATACTCTCTAGGGTGGAATTCTGTCACTCCGTGTTGCGCGTCGTCTCTCTCTCAGTTCAGTTGTTATTAAAGTGCTAAAAGTCTGTTCAGTCTGTTCTTTTCTATTGGCACGCGGTGCCCTTCTTGTGACAGTGGTATCAAAGCATCAGGCGTGTGCTTTGCTCAAAGCATACCGGTCCTACCAAAGAGCAGACAAAGAAAGGTGACACTTCCAAAGTCTATTGGAATCTTATTTGGAGTATCTTCGGATCCCAACCCCAGACTTACTAGCCACTCCCACCCTTCATACATCACGCATCGGGCTTGCTCCCGTCTTCACCGCTCATGTCTTAGAGGGCATAAGCCAAAAAGATTACTTGAAAGAGAAGGATCCAAGATTTGTTTCGAGCTGCTGTTTTGCTCAGAGACAGTGCCATGCAGTGGTGGAAGTATATAGCTACCAAGCCGCACACTCCAAGGACTTGGCAAGCTTTCAATAAATTTTTTGCCTAAAGTTATATGGTTTCTGACCTCTTCCTTCGGAGTTCAACTTCTGGCAGAGGGGTATCCTGAAATGCTTGCCATGGAAACCCTAGCAGATTATAACTTGAAACTTCTAGTACTACAATAGCTAGCATTTTGGCCATCACACACTCTCTCTAGCGTTTTCATTCTATGGCACTGCTAGTGTGTGCAAGCGTTTCCTCTCTCACGTTTTCTGCCACCATTGATCCCTCTCCCTCTCACCGTTTTGTCCTGGGATGTAACAGACTTGGACAAATCCAAGTCAAGAATCTACCACGACAGCACCAAATAACCACTTCAAAACAGTTCACAGTTCACAATTGATTCAACACTCCGGCGGAGTTCCGTGCCTAGAGATATTGGCCCCGAAGACTGGCGCCCCTTTCGGTATTTCTTTTTGTATTAATCTGAGTGCAAAGTACAAGAGTGCGGGCAGATGCTCACACTCAGACTCTGCGTCCAGATGCTCTTAGTTGTGAGTGGCCTACCCACTTATTTAAAGAGTACAAGGGATGCCAAAAGTAGAGCCCCAAAAGCTTCAAAAGTTGAGATTTTAAAAGCTTTGGAAAATAAACCAGAAGGGCTTTTTCCCCTCTCTCTCAATCCTTGGCCTAGATAAAGCATAAAGGGTTCTCTCTCTCTTCCTCATCAATTGCGTAGAAAGAAAAGCAATGCCAAAAGCATTTCTGCCGCCGCAACTTTTGCTTCCGCAATTTCCGCCGCGTTTTGCGGGCTGCCATGTCAGCAAGCGTACGGCCAGCCACGCCAACCATTTTTGCAACCATGCCAAAATTAGGGTTAGGGTTAGGGAAGAATTAGGGTTAGGGTTTCTGCAGAGTGGGCAGCTACGTCATCACTTTGTGACATACCCCCTCTTGAAAGCATTGTAATCGCCCTCGATTATGCCTACAAAACAGACAGAGGCCATAAACCATCTTAGCAAACACTGACTGTTAGCACCTACGTACTAGGAACACACATCTAGCACATGTATCAATCGACAATCACATCACACGACATCACAGGACATCACTAGACATGACAGGACATTACATGACATTCAACATTCATTCGGATCTTAGACTATGATTTATCTGCAATGTAGCTAGCAATCGCATCTAGATCAAGTCGGGACCTCATCGATGCCCGATTGACTAACCCCTATTGCAACCATGTCTATTCGAGATCAGTTAGACAAAAATGCTGCAGTCATTTCATCTATCAGCTCGTGCACTTACAAACAAGTCAAGAACAAATCAGTATCATTATCAGGAATTCCACTTCATAAAGTCATACAGCAAAATACTGTCACCTCTCAGTATCCCTGAAGCTCAAAGAGACATCAGTGACTCTAGTATACAAAAATCAAGGCATCTGTTGACAAAGGAGCGGAGTAACTCCTGTCTTGTGCAACCCACTGCACCAGATCTCCGGCCAAGGGTTCCATTTGGACTAGACTATGCTAAACCAAAAGCTTCGAGGTAAAGTTTCACAATCTGAGGAGTATCTGCTAGGTCCTCCTCCTCCATCCACTTCGCATCCAATGTAGGATAGTTCTTGAACTTAACCAAGAACCGCCTTCGGACTTTACCTTTATTCTTTGTGTCCTTATGTGCCAAAATCTGTTCAGGAACAAGGATATCCTCGTTTTCCTCCACTTCGGGTTGCTCATCGGGCTCCCCATCATCACGCACATCACCTTTAAAGGTTTCAAGAGACTCACATGAAATGCATTGTGAATCCTCCACATGTCATTTAGTTTCAATTGGAAGGAGACATCATTGATCCTTTCAGAGATCTGGAAAGGTCCGTAGTATTGCATACTAAGCTTTGGAAAAAGCCTCTCCTTTCCCTTTTTCTTTCTCAGGTGTGCCTTCTCAGAACGTAAGAGCACCCAATCATCCTCCTTCAATTTCAAATCACGACGATGGCGATCCGCTGCCTTTTTCTGTCGTTCTTGAGATTTCTGCAAAGCCTCGCGGACCTTGGCAAAAGCCGTGTCTAAGTCGCGCGAATACTCATCCGCTTCAAAAATCTTATCTTTTGTGCTTTTAGGAAGGGTGGAACCTTCGTAGCACCTTCAACAATCTCAAATGGCGCCTTCCCCGTCAAAGAGTGTATCGTGTTATTGTAGGCAAATTCCACCAAAGGTAGATACTTTTCCCATTGAGTCTTCTAATCCGAGATATAAGACTTCAATAAATCTAAAATCACTGAATTGGCAATCTCAAATTGCCCATCAGTCTGCGGGTGGAAAGATGACAAAAACTGCAACCGCATGCCAATGTTCTCACAAATTGCCTTCCAAAACAAACTCGTAAATCTGGGGTCCCTTGTTACCATATACATGTGGTAGTGATGTGTGTGAACACACTAGGACCACTGGGGCGTTTTTCCCTCTTTAGGAGGTTTTTTCCCCCGAGCATTCAATATATGTCCATCACTCTACGGCTATCTATCTTTCCATTGCACACTAAGTAACACACTCTCTATTGTGCGCCTTGAGCTTCCTTCGTCTTCTCCAAGCTGTGTGCGTTTCTCTGCAACCCTAATTCCAACAATTGGTATCAGAGCAGGTTGCGTCCTCCCGAGCTTAGTCGTCAGCTGCTCCAGCACACGCCTACTCACTTTCTCCGATTTCAGTGAGGTTTGGCGAGCGTCCGCAGGCCGACAAATTTTTTTGCATAGCTCGTAAAGCTAAGTCTGCTCAGATTTCTGCTTCGGGCTCATTTCGGCCTAGTTTGGACAGGCAATTTCGTCATTTTGTGCAAAATTTCTGTCAATGCTGTTTTTTGCATAACAGATGCCTTACAATCTTATACGGTTTGTGCTATATAGCACGTGTTGTTTCCACTTCATTTCTCCTATTTTCGGGCAGTTTTCACATCAGGTGCAGCATTTACCACGGCTGACAATAACACAGATGTGTTCAAGATGTTTGCTCGAGGACAACTTGGATGGGGACCATTACCCTATGTGGACTTATATGATGCAACATGTTCTTGTGGCAAAGGGCGTCTGGAACATTGTGAAGGGCATTGATGTATATCTTGGTTCTGAGGATGTAGGCGATGTTTAGGATGTTGCAGGTCTTGTTGCAAGGATTGCTGCTATTAGAGTTGTTTTGCCTACGGCCGAGCCTACGGCCGAACAAGCTCGTTGGTGGATGTAAAGGATGCGCAAGCTCATGCATTGATTGCGTTGTCTATGAAGTGTACCATTGTTCCTCACATTCGTTCAGCAAAATCTGCAAAACAGGCTTGGGATATTCTAGCAGGTCTTTATGCAAGCCGCAATGAGGCTAAAATTGTTTTGCTACGTAAAGAGCTGGAACCGAAGATTATGCATGAGGAAGATGATATGGACACTTTCCTTGCTCGTGTCAAGGATATCAATGAGCAACTTATTTCTGCAGGTGAAGTCATTTCAGACAGTTCCCTTGTGCAGACTGTTCTTGATCTCTTACCAGATTCTTACCAGACTTTTGCTAGTACTTGGAGACTTATGACCCAAGGAAATCCTAAAGTTGTCAAGTTTGATGCATTATGCACATTGTTGTTGCAAGAGTCCCTTTCCAGAAAAAACAGGACTAGGCAGCGTGCAGTTGAACAGGCTTTTATTGCTTCTCAGAGAAAGGGTGGTAACAGCAATATAACCGCTTCTTATGGTTCTGCTGCGAGTGAAAAAAAATTATGTTCCTAATGCTTCTTCTGGCAGCAATTCGTTTGGAAATTCTGGTGATAAGGGCAAAAAGAAAATGCTTTGCCATTATCGTAAAGCTAATGATCACTTGATCAAGTCGTGCCCTAAGTTGAAGGCCAAGGAGGCTAAGAAGAAAGAGGGTGGTTCCATTGCAAATGCTGGTTCCACTACAAACGCAGCTATTGTTGAGTCTTCTGTGAAAGGAGACTGTGTTGTTGATATTGATGTAGAATGTGCTTTTAGTGCAGAGTGCACTTACAATCCTGTTGTCCATGATGCATGCATGTCAGCTGCTACAGATTCACATGTATGGTGCACATTACCTCACATCGTGAATTGTTCACCTCTCTCGAGTCTGTCCCTCATGGGAATTCAGTCACTTGTGTCAACAATGCCTCTTATCTGGTTCAGGGAGTTGGAAAGATTGTGCTTACTGCTGCAAACGGCAATTCCTTCACACTTGTTGATGCACTTTATGTACCTGGGATCAAGAAGAATCTCTTGTCTCTATCCGCACTTGCTAGACTTGGACTTGTAGTCAAATTTGTGGATAACAGATGTACAGTTCATGATCTCAGTTTTGGTGATGAAATTGTTGCATCTGGTCTTTTGTGCCGTGGGCTGTATAAGCTCACTTTGTATGACAAGTGTGGACAAAATTTTGCAAATGTTGTTGCAGAGTCAAGGGCTATTTCAGATGCAAAACTTTGGCATGCACGTTTGGTCATCTGAATTTTGCCAGTTTGCTGTGTTTGCAAAAGTCTGATATGGTTCCTTCTTTGCCGCCTCTTGAAGCACCTATCAAACATGTTTGTGAAGACTGTATCTCGGGTAAAATGCAGCCTTCTAAGTTTCCAAAGGATGGTTCAATTAGGGCCACATGCAGGTTATAGCTTGTTAATAGTGATGTTTGTGGGTCCATGCAAACTCTGTCCTTGGGCAATTACCTGTACTTCGTGACTTCCATTGATGATTACTAAAGGCATGCATGGGTATTTCCGCTTAAAGCGAAGTCCGAAGTTTTTATGTGCTTCAAACAATTTCTGGCTATGGCTGAAAATGTCTCGAAATGTACTATGGGCACCCTCCCTTCCGATCGAGGGGGGGAGTATATGTCTCATGAATTTAATGCATTTCTGGCTAGTCGTGGGATAAAACACCAATGTACAGTGCCTTATACACCTCAGCAAAATGGTGTTGTTGAGAGGAAAAACAGGTCACTTACGGAAATGGCACGATGTATGGTCAAAAGTCAAGCTTTGCCGCATTCTTTTTGGCTTGAGGCCATCATGTGTGCCACTTATGTACTTAACAAGTGTCCTACGAAAGCTTTGCAGTCTATTACTCTATATGAAGCATGGCATGATAGAAAGCCTTCTATTGAGCACATGCGTGTTTTTGGTTGTTTGGCATATGCTTTGGTGCCACAAACACAGCGCAAAAAATTGGATGATAAGACTGTCAAATGTATTTTTGTTGGTTATAGTGCTGAAAGCAAAGGTTACAGGTTGTATCATCCGTAAACAAAGCATATTCTGGTTTCACGGGATGTAGTGTTTGTGGAAGATTCTGTTCAACACTTGGTGTCATGTACTAGAGACAGTAATGTAAGCTCACAGGACATTTATGACACTTTGTTGCCTCTTTTCAGTAGTGGAAGTTCGAATGAATATTCCAATGAGGCAAATATATAGCCTATGGGGGTTTCCGAAAATGTTACAGATCAGCCTATTACTGATGCAGCTGTACATGATGTACTTGATGAGGAAAGGGCTGAAAATGAGCAGGCTAGAGGTATGCCAAAATGGTTGGTGCATACATTGCGTGACAGTAAATTGGATGCACCTTTGTCTAGTCGTACTCGTTCAGGCTCTCACCATGCATCTTATGCATCAGATTGTTATGCTTTGGCTGTGTCTAGCTTACATGATGTTGAGGAACCTCTCTCTTTTGATGAAGCACAGAATTCAGAAAATTGGACGGCTAACATGCAATCAGAATTATGATGCACTTATAGAAAATGACACGTAGACTTTATGCGTTTTGCCTCCTGGCAAAAAGGCCGTTGGTACAAAGTGAATTTACAAGTTGAAACACAAGCCGGATGGTGAGATCGATCGCCATAAGGCTCGACTTGTTGCAAACGGTTATGCACAGCAAAAAGGCATAGATTATGAAGAGACTTTTGCTCCCACTTATCGTATGACTACTGTGCGTTTTCTATGTGCATTGGCAGCTCATTTTGGTTGGGATATACATCAATCAGACATTGTTACTGCTTTCTTGAATGGTGACATATTTGAGGAAGTTTATGTAACGCAGCCTCGCGGTTTTGTCATAAATGGACAGGAGGACAAAGTGTGCAGATGTAAGAAGGCTTTGTATGGGTTGAAGCAATCTCCTCGTGCTTGGTATGAGAAAGCTGAGGCTCATTTGGTCAAATGAGGCTTTCGTAACAGTCCAACAGAAAGCACATTGTATGTAAAGCGTGAGGGTGATGTACTTCTCATTGTGGTTCTCTATGTAGATGATTTGCTGATCACTGGACCAAATGAGAGACACATTGCTGAATAGTCCGAGAGTTTAAGGAAGGTGGACAGTCAATTAAATTTGACACGTTTTCAGGATATAGAGATGCTTCGAAGGCTTTGTCTTTTGTACAGCAGTTTGACATCGCTTTCATGGGAGGACGTTACTCAGAGCACTCTAAGATTCGGAGAGCTGCCTCTTACTTTAAGGGGAATGCTTGACCCACACTTCTATTAAGCAAGACTGCGCCAGTTAAATGGCTGAAATTCAAGAGGCTTTTTATTTCTTCTTGGCTGACTAGAGAGTATGAACGTGATATACAAATTGCTTGGAACCATCTTCGGATGACCAAGAAGGATACAGTGGACGCTTATTGCGAGAGATTTTGGAGCTCTTTTCTACCGGCCTCTTCATTTAAGAAGATCTCGTTCAAGGAACAGATTGAGCGGTTTACAGAGATCCGAGATCACTGCTTCGAACGAAAGTTAGCTTCTATTCACGAGTTGATAAGTCATGCGAAATGGGGTTTTTCCATTCACTCTGGCAGTTTGACCTACCCCACCGATGAGATCATGACACAAAGAGCTGAACAGACTTCGACGAATGAAAGTAGAAAGAGAAAGAGCAACTCAGAAAAGAAAGATGCACGACCCAAGCTTACTCCTCTGGAGCGAGCTCGCTTCATCAGGGAGGGGAAGTGCTTTGGATGCGGGGAAACTGGACAGATCTCTGCATAGTGCCTTAAAAAGGCACAGAAAGAACAGAACGACAAGGACGGCGAAAGGCTTGAGAGTTCGAGAGCAACTGAGGAACGTGGAAGAAAAGGCAAGATGAAAACAAGACTGGTTCCAGATTGCATGGGCACCGATCCCAGCACGATGGACGAGAGTACATAACTTTGTCGAGCTTGGGGCAAAGTGAAAGACCAAGAAGCCCTGATCTTCTTTGATGGAGGAGCCAAGGCCAACTTCATTTCACCAGAATTGGCGGCGCGGCTCAAGGTCACTCCCGCTTGGATGGGACCACTTACGGAGGCAGTTCTAGCGGCACCCGGTAGGGACGTTGTAACAGACTTGGACACTCCAAGTCAAAAATCAATCGCGATAGCACCAAATAACCACTTCAAAACAATTCACAGATCACAATAGATTTGCACTGGCCCGGCGGAGTTCCGTGCCTAGAGATATTGGCCCCAAAGACTGGCGCCCCTTTCGGTATTTCTTTTTGTATTAATCAATCATCAAAGTACAAGAGAGCGGTTAGGGTTTCACTCTCAGACTCTGCGTCCAGATGCTCTGAGAAGTGAGGCCCTCACCACTAATTTAAAGGTTACAAGGGATGCCCAAAAGCAGAGCCCCAAAAGCTTCAAATCAAAAGCAATTGCTCTCTCTCTCTCTCTCTCACAGAGAGTCAAAACTTGAAAGCAAAAGCATTCTCTCTCTCTTTCTCATTAAGTAGAGAAAAAGCGAAATTTGCGTCGCTCGTCATTTTCCAAAAAATTTTATTTTTATTTTTTCAACCTCCGCGATTTCCGAAAATTAGGGTTTGCGACAGAATTAAGGTTTGCAGGTTTTTTAGGGTTTCTGGCAGAAATTAGGGTTTCTGTTGTCCGCCACGTCATCACTTTGTGACATACCCCCCTCTTGAAAGCATTGTAATCGACCGCGATTACGCTTGCAAAACCGACAAAAGCCATAAACCGTCTTAGCAGACACTGACTGTTAGTACCTACGTACTAGGAACACACATCTAGCACATGTACAAAATCGACAGTCACATCACACGACATCACAGGACATCACATGACATTCAACATTCATTCGGATCTTAGACCATGATTTATCGGCAATGTAGCTAGCAATCACATCTAGGTCCAATGGGACCTCATCGATGTCCGATTGACTAACCCCTATTGCAACCATGTCTATTCGAGATCAATCAGACCAAAATGCTACAGCCATTTCGTCTATCAGTTCCTGCACTCACAAGAAGTCAAGAACAAATCAGTATCATAATCAGGAATTCCATTTCATAAAGTCATTCAGCAGAATACTATCAGCTATCAGTATCCCTGAAGCTCAAAGAGACATCAGTGACTTTAGTATCAAAATCGAGGCATCTGTTGACAAAGGAGCGGAGTAACTCCCCTCTTGTGCATCCTACTGCACCAGATCTTTGGCCAAGCTGAGTTTCTGGGTTCCGTTTGGAGTAGACTATGCTAAACCAAAACATCGAGGTAAAGTTTCACAATCCGAGGAGTATCTGCTAGGTCCTCCTCCTCCATCCACTTCGCATCAAATGCAGGAAAGTTCTTGAACTAAACCAAGAACCGCCTTCAGACTTTACCTTTCTTCGTATCGTTATGTGCCAAAATCTGTTCAGAAACAAGGATCTCCTCGTTTTCTTCCACTTCGGGTTGCTCATCAGGCTCCCCATCATCAGGCACATCACCCTTAACAGGGTTCAAGAGACTCACATGCAATGCATCATGAATCCTCCAAGTATCTGGCAGTTTCAATCGGAAGGAGACATCATTTATCTTGTCAGTGATCTGGAAAGGTCTGTGGTATCGCATACTAAGCTTTGGAAAAAGCCTCTCCTTTCCCTTTTTCTTTCGTAGGCGTGCCTTCTCAAAAGTACGAGCACCCAATCATCCTCCTTCAATTTCAAGTCGCGACGATGGCGATCCGCTGCCTTTTTCTATCGTTCTTGAGACTCCTGCAAAGTCTCGCGAACCTTGGCAAAATCCGTATCCAAATCTCACGAATATTCATCCGCTTCAAATATCTAATCTTTTGTGCTCAGGAAGGATGGAACCTTCGCAGCACTTTCAACAATCTCACATGGCGTCTTCCCCATCGAAGAGTGTGTCGTGTTATTGTAGGTAAATTCCACCAAAGGTAAGTTCTTTTCCCATTGAGTCTTCTGATCCAAGATACAAGACTTCAATAAATCTAAAATCACTGAATTGGCAATCTCAAATTGCCCGTCAGTCTGCAAGTGGAACGATGACGAGAACTGCAACCGCGTGCCAATGTTCTCCCAAATTTCCTTCCAAAACAAACTCATAAATCTGGGGTCTCTGTCGAAGACAATTGTCTCAGACGTGCCATGTAATCGGAAAATCATCGTGATCATTTTGTGTTCTTGGGAGATCAAAAATGAAATCCATTGCAATACTTTCCCAGGGGTGGGTGGGTATGGGTAAAGGCTGTAACAATCCCTGTGCCTTATGCCTGTCAAACTTGACCTTCTGGCATACCAAGCAATTGTGCACAAACTCTTCCACATCCTTTTTGAATCTCGGCCCAAAGAAGTATCTCTCTACCCCCTTCATGGCGGGAGCAATGCCACGGTGACCCATAAAAGGTGGACAGTGGCTCATAACCTTATCCCTCATCGGCTGTGTAACGCACAACATAGTCTTTTTCATCAAGTAGCCTTCCCGAAGGGAGTATCCAGCTACTGTCTCCCCATCCCGTATCCGTGTGAAAATATTTGCAAAATCTGTACCTGTGGCATACTGATCGACCATATCCTCGAAGCTCCTATGATGTATCGCGGAAATAGCCAAAACCAACGGTTTCCGAGACAAAGCATCTGCCACCACATTCTTCTGTCCCTGCACATGGACAATGTGGAAGTGGAACAGTGACAAGATGTTCGCCCACCGCATCTGCTTTTTCGAAAGCTGCTTCTGTGACAAGAAGTAGCGCAAACTCTGATGGTCTGTAAAGACAGTAAAATCTGCTCCGAGTAGGTAATGCCGCCACTGAGTAAGAGCATGGATAACCGCCAAAGGCTCTTTCTCATAGATCTGTGCTGTCATCTCCGGCCTAGAGAACAAACGGCTCTCGTAAGCTATGACATGGCCTTCTTGCATCAAGACCGCACCCAGACTACGACCACAAGCATCACAATATACTTCAAATGACTTCTGCAAGTCCGGCAAAGTCAAAATAGGTCCCGTAGTCAATTTCTCTTTCAATGTCCGAAAGGCAGTCACCTCTGTGGGTCCCCCCGAAAAAAGGTACTCCTTTGTGTGTCAAGGTATGCAAAGGGGAAGCAACCTCTGCAAACTTTTGTATGCACCGCCTGTAGTACGAACACAATCCCAAGAATCTTCTAACTTCATGGACATTACTCAAATCGGGCCAATCACGGATAGTCTCTATCTTGGCCAGGTCCATTTGCACTCTTGCTGCTGACACAATGTGTCCCAAAAAGTGTATCTCTTGGTAGGAAAAATTCACTTTTCTTTGCATTAATCACTAACGGTGTCCCAAAAAGTGTATCTCTTGGTAGGAAAAATTCACTTTTCTTTGCATTAATCACTAACGTGTGATCTCGTAATGCCTGAAAGACTTGAAGCAGATGATCTCTATGTTCTGCCTCATTCTTGGAGAAAACAATGATGTCGTCAAAGAAAGTGCCAACAAATAGCCTGTACTCTCGAAAAATCCTGTCCATCATCCGGTTAAATGTCGCAGGAGCATTGGTTAAGCCAAAAGGCATCACCAAAAACTCAAATAACCCAAAAGTCGTCCGAAAAACTGTCTTGTAGACATCTCTCGGCGCTATCCTTATCTGATGATATCCACTCTTCAAGTCAATCCTGCTAAAGCACGAGGATCCCTGTAACCTGTCGAGTATATCATCGATCCTAGGGATCGGAAATGTGTTCTTGATGGTGATTTCGTTGAGAGTGCTATAATCGATGCACATTCTCCAAGATCCGTCTTTCTTCAAAACCAACAACACTGGAGAGCAATACGATGAAGTACTAGGCTGGACAAGACCCTTTTCCAAGAGGTCTTTCACTGGGTTCATAATCTTTTCATTCTGTACTCGGCTCACACGGTAAGGTGGCCGATTCGGTGACTTGCTTCCAGGTATCAGATCAATGGTTTGATCTTCAGGCCCTCTGAAAAGCAATCGGCATGAGTGTGGAGAAAAATCTTGGCGTTCTTTTGATCAGGTCAAAACATATTCAACCTTTATCCATCGTTCAGTTCTCTTCCAAAAGAATGAGTAAGAAACTGAAGTTCATCAAGTACAATCTCTAAGCCCTTCATTTATCAAAGTCTCTTTCTCGGCCCGGTAGTCAACCACGGTGTAGATCTTGTGGTACCAAGGGATCCTAAGTAGAACGTCACTCGCGTGCCCTGAACACCCCTATCATTGCAAACAAAGTTTGCCAATGCTCAGTGTAATGGCAACATCCCATCCGGGTGCCAATCGAACTACCTCTGCCTGTGGCGTCAGTCTGTCGGTCGTAATTCCAAATTGAGCCGTCAATTCCAAGTGAAAAGAAGTTTGCCTTGGCTCCTTCAAAAGAGCTTCCTGATCCTTCACTTTGCCCCAAAAGCGGCAAAGTTTGTACTTTCATTCATTAGATTCGGTGCAGGTCCCACGCCATGTGGTACCAGTTCTGCTTTTCTATCTGCCTTTTCTGCCACATTCCTCAGCTGCTCTCGAACTCTCAGACCTGTCATTGTCTTTATCATTCTGTTCTTTCTGTGCCTTATTAGGGCACTTCGCGGAGATATTTCCCTGTTCCCCACATCCAAAGCACTTCCCCTCTCTGATGAAGCGAGCTCTCTCCTCAGGAGTAAGCTTGGGTTGTGCATCATTTTTCTCTGGGTTGCTCTTTTTTCTTTCTACTTTCACTCCCAGAAGTCTGTTCGGCTCATTGTGTCATGGCCTCATCTGTGGGGTAGGTGAGACTGCCAGAGTGAATGGCAAAGCCCCGCTTCGCATGACTCATCAACTCCTGAATAGAAGCTGACTTCTGTTCCAAGCAGTGATCTCGGATCTCTGTAGGTAGACCCAAGGTAAACCGCTCAATCTGTTCTCTGAACGAGATCTTCTTGAATGAAGAGGCGGGTAGAAAAAAGCTCCATAATCTTTCACAATAAGCATTGATTGTATCTTTCTTGGTCATCCGAAGATGGTTCCAAGCAGCTCGTACATCTCGTTCATATTCTTGTGTCAACCAAGAAGAAATAAAAAGCTTCTTAAATTTCAGCCATTTAGCTGGCGCACTCTTGTTAAAAGAAGCGTAGACCACCAAGTACGAGCATTGCCCTTAAGGTAAGAGGTAGCTCTCCGAATCTTGGAGTGCTCTGAATAGAGTCCTCCTGCGAAAGCGATGTCAAACTGCTGTATAAAAGACAAAGCCTTCGAAGCATCTGAGTATCCTGAAAATTATCAAACTTGATCGAGTGCCACCTTCCTTAAACTCTCGGACTTTCTTGCTTTTATCTTCGAGAAAGTCATACTGGTTGGCTTTGTAAAAATTCTCCTTGTTCGCATAAAACTTTCCGTCATCGGAATCTGAGTTGTTTGTAGATGAGTCCTCAGTAGAACTGTCAGTCTCTGGGCGAGATGTAGCCTTCTTCTTGCCCTTTCCGAAGCTTTGTTTCTTGCTTCGCTTTTTACCTTTTCTGTCTTCTTCGCTCGAATCTGAAGAGCTAGAAGAACTGTCAGAAGAAGAAGAAGAAGAAGAACTGGGTACTCCTTCAAATCGAACACGCTTCTTCTGTTTCTTTGCCTTGTCAAATGTCGACTGACGACCCAAATAACCTGGAAAGTCAGTGCTTTTCTTCTGCTTTTTGTCGTGCTTTTTGGCTTTCTTTTGCGCGTCAAAAAGCTGAGCAATCCGTGCATCAACCACGTTCTCCAGTTCCTTCTCCGTATATTTTCTTGGAGGCAGAAGGTTTCTTGAGAGCGGGTTTCGGGAGTGGTGTTGTGGTTCTCTGCCACTCCATCTATACCTCTTCCAAAGAGGTCTGGTTCATATATTTTTGCCATCTTCGGGACCTTGGCAAAATTGAGCATCATCTTTGTTGCATCGCCGATCAACTGGCGACGCTCCATCTCTCGCCGCTCCGCCTAAGTAGGCCAAGGCGGGCCATACTCTCTTCCGGAATCTTCTTTGTGATCCCTGCCCGCATCTCCAGATGCAGAGGGAGTCGATTGATCATTGCCTGAAGCCATAGGTGCCGCGGAAAAAAAATTCGGGGATCGGATTTCCCGTAGAAGAGAAATCGGCCGTGCTCTGATACCACTGTAACAGACTTGGACACTCCAAGTCAAAAATCAATCGCGACAGCACCAAATAACCACTTCAAAACAATTCACAGATCACAATAGATTTGCACTGGCCCGGCGAAGTTTCGTGCCTAGAGATATTGGCCCCAAAGACTGGCGCCCCTTTCGGTATTTCTTTTTGTATTAATCAATCATCAAAGTACAAGAGAGCGGTTAGGGTTTCACTCTCAGACTCTGTGTCCAGATGCTCTGAGAAGTGAGGCCCTCACCACTAATTTAAAGGTTACAAGGGATGCCCAAAAGCAGAGCCCCAAAAGCTTCAAATCAAAAGCAATTGCTCTCTCTCTCTCTCTCTCACAGAGAGTCAAAACTTGAAAGCAAAAGCATTCTCTCTCTCTTTCTCATTAAGTAGAGAAAAAGCGAAATTTGCGTCGCTCATCATTTTTCAAAAAAAAATTATTATTATTTTTTTTTTCAACCTCCGCGATTTTCGGAAATTAGGGTTTGCGACAGAATTAGGGTTTGCAGGTTTTTTAGGGTTTCTACTGTCCGCCACGTCATCACTTTGTGACAGACGTAGCCATTACACCTGTCATTGGCAAACTTCGGTTGCATTGTCAGGGGTATTTGGGGCATGAGGACTTTTACATAATGCCTTTGGAAGGTTGTGATGTTCTCTTGGGAATTCCTTGGTACCACAAGAACAACGCCGTGGTCGACTATTGGGCGAGGAAAGCGACATTGACTACAGAGAAAGGTAGAACCATTGTACTCGATATAAAACTGAAGGGCGAGTCTGTCCCTATTGTATCGGCTTCGGCCATTTCTAAATTAATGAAATCTAGTCTGTTTGTTTACTCGATCTTTTTGAAAGAGTTGAGTGATGAGGATAGGACAAATATGTCTGAACTTGATAAAGAACGCCAAGATTTTCTCCACTCTCATGCCGATTGCTTCTCAAAGGGCCTGCCAGGCGAGTTACCACAGGCTCTTCGTCCTGAAGATCATACTATTGATTTGATACTTGGAAGCACACCACCGAACCAGCCACCTTACTGTGTGAGCCAAGCACAAAACGAAGAGATTATGAACCAAGTGAAAGACCTCTTGGAAAAAGGGTCTTGTCCAGCCTAGTACTTCACCGTATTGCTCTCCAGTGTTGTTGGTTTTGAAGAAAGATGGATCTTGGAGAATGTGCATCGATTATAGACCTCTCAGCAAAATCACCATCAACAATAGATTTCTGATTCCTAGGATCGATGATATACTCGATAGATTTCAGGGATCCTCGTTTTTTAGCAGGAATTATTTGAAGAGTGGATATCATCAGACCAGAATCGCACCGGGAGATGTCTACAAGACAGCCTTTCGGACGACTTTTGGGTTATTTGAGTTTTTGGTGATGCCTTTTGGCTTAACCAATGCTCCTGCGACATTTAACCGGATGATGGACACAATTTTTTGAGAGTACAGGCTATCTGTTGGCACTTTCTTTGACGATACCATTGTTTTCTCCAAGAACGAGGTAGAACATAGAGATCATTTGCTTCAGGTCTTTCAGGCATTACGAGATCACAAGTTAGTGATTAATGCAAAGAAAAGTGAATTTTTTTCCTACCAGAGATACACTTTTTGGGACACATAGTAACGTCTTGAACCTAACGGGCTAACCCCCTTCCTTGAACTCCTTGGTCTTCTTTTTCATCTGGTCACTCTCAAAAAGGACGAGTTCTCCTTCTCTCAACTGCTAAATGGCCTTCAATGCCTTCTAGAATTTCTAAAAAATCTGCTTTTCTTGCTTTTTCTCCACTTCAAAAATCTTATCTTTGGTGCTCAGAAATGATGGGACCTTAGTACCCTCCACTACCTCAAATGGCGCCTTCCCGTCAAAAAACGAACTGTGTTGTTATAGGCAAACTATTGGAATTAGGGTTGCAAGGAAACACACACAGCTTGGAGAAGAGGAAGGAAGCTCGAGGCACACAACATAGTGTATTACTTAGTGTGCTATGGAAAGATAAGATAGCCCTAGAGTGATGGACGTATATACAATGCACGGGGGAAAAAACCTCCTAGTGAGAAAAAAAATGCCCTATCTTCATACACATCACTACCACATGTATATGGTAACAAATCCCTCCTGGGAGTGATGCGGTGAATGAGAGCTGGCATATATAGGGAAGTGCCATGCCCTGACAACATGATTGGTTCACAAAGGGAAGTAAGCCCAAAGCTTTTTGAAAAGCTTCGAACTTCTCACAAAAAAATGCCTTTGTGAAAAGATCTGCAAGGTTGTCCTGTGTTGACACATAAGCCAAGCTGATCTCTCTAGCTGAGAGCCTCTCCCTGACATAGTGGTAATGCACCTCAATGTGCTTTGTGCGAGCATGAAAAACTGGTTTCCTCGCAACTGCCAATGCGCTCTGACTGACAATGTAGATAGTGTTGATAGTGTCCTGTCCAACACCCAAATCAGCCATAAGACATCTAAGCCATACACACTCAACCGTAGCTGTGAAGACTGCCCTGTACTTAGCCTCACAACTAGAAGTGGCCACAATAGGTTGCTTCTTGCTCAACCATGATATGCATGAACTGCCAAGCATGAAAAAAAAACCACTCGTGGAAACTAGCATGTCAAAATAACCAGCCCAATATGAGTCCAAAAAAGCATGTAAATCTGGCGGCAATGATCCCCCCTTGGGATAAAACAAGCCAAGATGTAGAGTCCACTCAAGTAGCGAAAAATCCTCTTGACAGCTTGCCAATGCTCAGACCTTGGGCTATGCATAAATCTGTTGACCTGTGAAACTGAAAACTGAATATCTGACCTCGTGTTGCATACATAAATAAGGCAGCCAATAGAAGTTTAGTAAAGAGTGACATCAACAGGATCACCAGCATCATGAAGACTCAATTTCAAACCTGTTTTCATGGGAGTGGCAATAGGTTTGCAATCCTCAAGTCCAAAATTACATAGCAATGTCTCTATGTAACTTGTTTGACATGAAGCAATACCACCATCACACTGCTTAAACTATATACCCAAGTAATGATGCAACAACCCCAAATCTTTCATCTTGAAAGTAGCATTCACATTAGCTGTAACAGACTTGGACACTCCAAGTCAAGAATCTACCGCGACAACCCCGAGGCCTCTAAAGTTGCCCCTGATTCTTGTCCGTGAAAATTTTTGGTTTCCGGTGAGTGATTTTCCTTCACGGCTTCTCCTCATAATGGGGGCCTTACAAATGTGCGCTTTTACCACAGAAAATTACAAGGGTAAATCAGGCTCCATACTTAACATGTTTGAAGCCCTCTCTTGCTTGGATTTCCATGATAAAAGGCCAAAAGGTTGTCCTAGAGCCTCACTAGAAAAGTGCCTCTATCCTCGAAAGTTTTATGCCTAGACAATGTTTTGGGACAAAATAGTTAAAAGGTCACATATCATTTTCTTGAATGCTAGATATGTGGAGTGTAATCTTGTTGGAAAATAGCACCAACTTTAAAATCCATAAAATCACTCGGAAGCCCTAAGAAAGCATGTTAGTGAAGGATGAAAAGTAATGTGGGCTACTATGGCAAGCCAAGGCATTGCTTCAAATTATGAATCAAGAAAATACTCTTTCTGGCAAAAACTCATGTGTAGCCTGATTTTTCCATATCACAGAGCTACATTTAAAAATAATTTTGTTTCTTACATTAGACGCAATGTGGATAACGTCTGTAAATAAACACAAAACATCATTGATGTCTAATAATTCCTAGTAGGGGCATGCATGTCTATGCACTTGGACTCTCGTAAAACTCACACAATATAAAAAGTAATACATTTAGTATTAGCACGTTGACAATAAATTTACCAAAAATAGAAACACCCGATCAAATTGCTAAATGAGATTGAGCATAGTCCAGTTTCCACACAATTGTTCAAAAATTACCCACCAATTTGTTGGTTAGGCACTAAAAACCTCTTCTAAGCTATGCCATAAACATTTTAATAAGAATATACAGAGTATGCCCCTCATGAAGAAATCCAGCAGCAATGTACTCGAAAACCTAAAGGCATTCATCATCTACTACAAAAAGGACACAAAAAAACTACTCCCATTGGTGATTTGTAATGGGAAAAATGGGAATAGGATATTGAGCTTTTTCACGTGACACAAAGAAGTGGGCATAATAAGTCGACAAGTCCACAAATTATCCACTTCAAAGGGCCGGATATGGGCTATGTCATCAAGAAGTGGATCCAATTGAGGAGGAAAATGCAAGAAGTTGTGGGAATCATAAGTATCAACGATGTCCAACTTTTCAATCAGGTTCATCATGAAAGGAGATCAAGCATGTCCTTGATGCTTGTCTCAACGGCAGTTTCATGGATAAACTAGCATGCCTTGCTTGATTCTAGAAAATTGTGCTCCAATCTCTTTTTTCGGATTGATATTTCAAAACCCTACAAGCTTATCAAACAAAATATCCTCAGAGAAAATAGCACATGTCTCCACACCCTTGTAGAGCTCATATCTACAACATACCCTTGTTGGTTTATGTGTAGAAGGATAAACCAGAGAGAAATCATCATTCAGGATTTGAGGTCCTGGAAACATGAGCAACATTTCTTTTTATAATTAATTGAGGGGCAATGAGCCCTTTCTCCAATTGATATGAAGGCTCTTGCTTCCAAGGCCCAGAGAGTTGCACCACCCATGGACTACATTGCTCCAATCCTGTCGCTATTCTTAAGTGAAACTCCACTATGGTCACATCATTTTCCGACCTTGGCATCCTCCTTGATAGAGCAAAATTTTTGAATTTTTTCCTTCCAACAAAAAAATTCTCCCATGACCTAAAAATCAAGTGGATTGCGCCAGCCGGCCTCACGTTGTCAAAGTTGTCATCCTTTCCTAGTGAAGGGAAGACTTAAAATCCCTCATGTTCCTCTGCATCTACTATTACGAGGATCACCTTGATATATGCTTCCTCAAGAAGACTTGCTACATCCTCGTGATGGATTTTAAAGCTCATGATCATTACTTAAATTTGGGTTGTTTGTGTGATAACATTAACTTGGGCTAGTTTTGTGATTTCTCTATCAAAGATAGGGGTGCTTTTTTTATCCATGAAATTGTTATCGAGACAAGCATCAAGGACATGCTCAATCAGCTTCCAAGCATTAAGTTATATGAAAAGTTGGACGACATTGATAGCTATCATTTCTCATAGCTTCTTCAATTTTCATCATTGATTGGCTTCATTTGTTCATGACATGGCCCATATCATGCACTTTGGAGTGTCTGATTTGCGGATGTGCAAACTTATTATGGCCCACTTCTTGATGTCACATGTCAAATTTCTCTTTCTTATTCCCCATTGTGCCATCACAAGTCATACATTAGAGAGATTGTTTACTCTTTTTCTGCAACAAATGGTGAAGGCCTTCAAGTTCATGTAGTCGTTGCTGCTTGCTTTCACAAGAGTGGGCCATACTATCCACATTCTTATTAGAATGTGTTTGTGATTGCTTAGAGGAATTGATATAATTCCGAACTAAAAAATTCCTTGGTACTTCCAAAAGTCAGATAACTCTAAGTCGATTTGCAAAATGAGATTAAACATCATCCAACTTGCACACAATTGTTCCAATAGTTTATTATGCATACAAATACATCTATTCTAAAATGAAAAGGTATTCTTATTTATTGGCTTCAAAAAATATCAAAAGGTATTCTTAATTCAAAGATTCTCTCAACAACAACAAAAACGATGCGTTAGTCTATATTATGAAGCAACGGACAATGACAAACCACGTAGATTTGCAACAATATTAGCTAGGAAGGACTGATACAACATTGAGAGAGAGAGAGAGAGAGAGAGAGAGAGAGAGAGAGTGCAATGACATTTTAAAGAGAAATAAAAACACCAAAGGAAAAATAAAGGAGAAGACAAACACCTCTTTATATGGTCACAAAAGGTCTTCTGACTTTCCACCTTCATATGTCTTTTGACTTTCCACCTTTATTTGTCTTTCATTTCCTTGAACTCACCCTTCACTTATGTTAATATGTTTTTATTTTTTTGAAAGTGGGGAGATGGGCATTATTAGGTATCACTGATATTGCATTTATTATAATTACATTGAGCTTATTACAAGAAACAAAATAATTTTTAAGTGTGGCTTTTTTATATGGCTAAATCAGGTTATACATGAGTTGCAAGAAGGGATGATCTTCTTGGTCCATCATTGAAACAATGCTCGAGCTGGTCACAATAATCCATTGTGCTTTTGATATTGCAATAAAACACTTTCTTGGGGCTTTGGAGAGCTTTTTGGCCCAACTTTCAAGAATATCTGTGACTTGTTAAGTATTTCGTTATACCATCCTACCGGGACATTACTTTCAAGGATACACGGGCTTTTCTTTGAGGCTTTGGGAAATCTTCTAGCTTTTATACCATGAAAAGACACATAAGGAAGGATTCCAAACACGAGAACAACATTGATGAAGACCTTTGTTCATGTTAGGAAAACACATGCTTTATGGGTCATGAATGACCTTGTGGTGGGAAGGCAAGCAATCAAAGCCTTTGTTCCTTGCCTGGAAAGCTCTGCGTAATCTACATCAACCAACATGCTTGTATTTTTTTGTTTTGAGTTTATTATCGATATGTGGAGAGAGTATTGTTATTGTTGCTGTTCTGAAAAAGCTATTAATCTAGAAAGGTCTAAATTTTGAAAGCATGATTAGTATGATATTTATCACCTTGGGTACTCTAGGCTCTTTCAAAACAGCAACGTGCGTAAACCATTCACATTGTAGAAAAACCCGGGAGGTATTAACCAAAAAGAACAGCAAAATGAAAACCTTGCACTGATAATTGACAACAAAAAAGAACAGCAATATAAAAACCCTGCATTGAAGGACATGATGACCTGCCTATAGATCCCATGACTGTAACTGAGAATATGTTCAAGGTGTCTGCATGGTCATTTGTGTAGGGGTCAATGGTAGCAGAGGGGTGTTTTTGCATGTAATTCTTTCAGAAGAGGAGCCCCTGTCCACTTTCTACATCGTATATCATTCTGTCTCTAGAGTTGTTGAGTTACCTCTCTCCACAATACCGTTACAAGATTTTTTGTGGGGCTTGACCACCATAATCTTTTTATCTGTGCCCCTAAAATGAACTGCCAAGTAAAATCATACAAAATAAGTACATTGCAGATGAACAAAAGTTTCGCCATCTTGGTATTTAGTCTGGGAAAATATCAAGTATGGTCGAAGAAAAACATCAAGGATGGTTGAAGACAAAAGATAACAAGCAATCGATTTGGGTAGTCAATCATAAAATGGCCTCAAAGACTGCAAGGAATTATTCCACTCAAAACTGCACTCTACAAAAAACACATCTTTTCATCTGAGCAATAAAAATGATTGCAGTTGAGACAAGTAATAGACTAAACCAACAGACGATACAATGCAAGGGAAATAGAGAGACGAAACTTGTGTCGTTTGTTGATTAGCTTAAGGATGCTTTTTACAAACAAATTGGTAACCATCTTTGAATGGAGTTCTGTATTCCTTTTAAACACTCTCTTTCTTTTTCGAAGTGTTTAAGGTTACTGCTTACTCTGTGACTTCAGTATACTAGCCGGTTGAGTCATCAGGACTGAAATACACCTGAAAAATGACCAGTCTCCGAGGATCTCTCCTGCCCTGGGCTTCAAATGCACTGCAGCTTGCTAACTTGCTAACAATTCTCCCCCTTACCAATGGGATACTTGCCGCAGATGGAAATAACTGCCGACCCTGGCATGTAAACTGCATTGAAAGCACTTTCTCTGCTTCACAATCAGCTCATATATCAGGGGCACATTTTACTGACTTCCAAAACTTCCAATCGATTACATGTAGCACGTCCCTTCAACCATAAAAAACGAGCATCACCCAGTCCTTCCAACATACAGCCCACTAAAAATCCCTAAAGCTCATCCTTGGATCCTCTGCCTTTCCTCTGCCACCTCGTCCCCTTCCCCGGCCACGACCTCTCCCTCTACCCCTTCCTCTTCCTGACCTTCTTGCAAAGGATTTGCCATATTTCATCTGAATTAGAGAATGAAGGAGGTCATCACAAAGCACGCATGCTCGATGTAACGTGGCACCATTTGCAAGTGGCGTTGAGGTTTTATTAAAATCAATCTCAAGGATAGTGGACCCACATTCTGAGCAAATTTCATCAGTTGTCACAATGCGATGAGCATTGTGAGGAAGATACACCAGACAATTACACAAATTGCAATCAAGCCTCCATTTAGGGCCACTCACTGGGTCAAGAACCATCGTCCCTTTGCACTCTGGGCAAGCACATACCCCCTGTTTCACCATAGAATGTTTACAAGTTGGATGTGGGCACAGAGTGCATGGCATTCCACTACCTGCTTTGCTCCCTCTCTCACTTTTTCCTGGACCTGGAACCATTGCTATAGCCTCAACATCTTCAAAGGGTGGATGATTGTAACAATAAGGGCAAAGAGGGTATGACTTTCCATCTGGTCCAAAGAAAGAAACCAAAACTAGCTCAAAATTATCCAATGGGCATGTAAGCTCCTTGTACAACTGCATAAACATCAAGAAAAACCAACTCAACGCTGTGAAAGGCACAGAACACTAACCTTTTTTTTTTTTTTTAAATGAACTCACCTTGATGTTACTGTTTTGAGGAAGCCCATAGACCTCTTCACATGCTGAGCAATACAGACGGGAAGGCCGCATGGAAATGTACTTCATGTACCTTCCACATTTACCACATTTGCTTAACATTTTTCCTGAATCCGCAAGTGGAGAGAACTGAGCCTCAAACAGTGTATCCATACGTTCTATCTGTGAAAGCGGAAAATTAATTTGATGTACTTAAGGAGGGGTAAAATAACAGTACACAGGAAGAGTTTTGTGAGGCAAGAACCTTATTGACAAAATACATAAATTTAGCCTTGAACTCTTGCAAGACATGATTGACTACACGATTGTGCTCTGCCTGCCCCCTTGCAATCAGTGTAATCTGTTGTTCTATAAAGCTTCGAATATCAGGTAAGCAGAGGTCAATGTCAATGGTTTGATATCCTCGTACTAGAGTGATACCAAGGGTAGTAGGGACAACGCGTCGACCAGCTTGAACCTGAAAGCAGGGGACTTTAAGCTACCTGTTAAACCTAACCTATAGTGTTTAAAATTCAATTAATATGTAGAGAAAAATTGCAATTGAGCTGACCTGTGCATAATTTCGTTCACAAATGTTGTTAATATGTACAGGGATAGATGCATCTGTGCCAATACCATGCTTCTCCATCAGAGAAATAAGTTCGCTTTCCGTCAAATAATCTGGTGGTGAAGTTCGCCCCTGAAGTAGCAAAACCAACTAACTTCAGGAGGTGGACATCAACCTTACTAAAGAATTGGGTCAATACTCTTGCTTACGTAAACAGTACCTGGTAAAGTTCTACCTCTTCAACTTGAACCACTTCACCTACAGAGAAACTTGGCAAATTTTCTTCAGAAACAGCTAGCCAAGGCATGATGGCAGTGAATCCAGGATTCAAAACAGTCTGCCCAGCATATGAAAAAAGTTCCCCTGAAGCCATAAATTCTACCTTGGTCCTGAAGCAGTGTAAGTAAAAAGCTATAATAACAAACGGTAAAGCCCTCAATAAAATCTGCCAGCTCATTTGAAGTATACCTAGAATATTTGCAGTCTGGACTGACGCTCCCAAGGAAATGTTGTGTCACATATTGATACAATCGCCATGCATCGGTGCTTGAAAGTTCTGCCTCTGTTGCCATTTTCATTGGTGTGATAGGTGGATGGTCTCCCA
Organism: Adiantum capillus-veneris; assembly: GCF_014529385.1. Classification (NCBI taxonomy): domain Eukaryota; kingdom Viridiplantae; phylum Streptophyta; class Polypodiopsida; order Polypodiales; family Pteridaceae; genus Adiantum; species Adiantum capillus-veneris. Next base: position 138,626,201 of record NC_140931.1, on the reverse strand, counting down.
TGTCCACTCCTCCTTTGGGAACATGCGGACCAATAGACAATAGTGAGCGAGCATAATCGCCCCATAACGGATGACTTTGCTGTGTCAAGAGAATGCTTCGAACATCAAAGCTTGTTGGATACGCAGTGCTCTCAGTACGGGGATAACTGGGTGTACAAGTATACAAAATTGAATAAATAAATAAATAGGAGAAGGATGTTCACAAAATGTGTAGCAGTGTCATCCACCTTCCCACTTCAAAACCTCCAAAAACGATTCACACCAAAGATAGCCATTTAACAAGTCAAACACCAGGGCCCACCTTATATAGCCTTGGGTATATAACCGTTCTGCAATCTGCATGGCATGATGTGGTCCCATTCCTAAGGCACTAGATGCCACCTGCATAAAGAGATGCCGAGTACAATGATCATATTTCAACCATGTCAATGAGAATAAGAGCTGGCACATGATTCATTCGATTTAAACCAATAAGCTCAATTAAAATGTCTTTTTGTGCATGTTTAAGAAGTAAAAGAACCACTTCACTGTTTTTAAATTCCTATTCTCAAGATTTCTGTAGGTAGTAGACTCCATGCGTATAAAATCTTTCTCAGTGTTTTAAGAGTAGCAAAGTTAATGGTACTTCAAGACTTTTTCCAAATCCTAGCCTCAACAAATGTATCCTGTGTGTTTCCTTGAGGAGTCTCAGATAAGTTATCCATATTTGCTCTCTGTGAAAAGATTAGTCCACAAACAAGATTAATGACTCAAAGCAGTCACTTGATGTATAAAGTACTGGGTCTCGACCAAACGTAAGATTATATTTGAAAGCATACGTCCTGCCAAAGATTGTTTGTCACTGCTCACATGAACACTGAAAGCGTGTACATAACATGATACAAAAGAGAGAGAATTTGCCAGTTGGTAGGTATAGGTATATAATTTAAATCCTCTTCTATAAACATAAGAATGTCACTAGCAAAATCCTTCTTAACTATTCATGAGTCTATCAGAACTGTTGCCTTTTTCTGATTGAGATTACATCTTACCTTGAGCATGTTCACGGTGTTCAGTCCTGATGGACGCCCTTTGCGTTCCTCTTTCTTAGACACATCTCGCACTTTGAATGATCCAGAAGAAATAACCATCCTGTGGAACATGACCGCAACCTGTTCACAGAACAGAAATGGTCTGGCTACACAACCAGCTATGGTGCAACATTGCTTATGGTTTCTAAACTTACATCATTATCAAAAACTCTATTGCGCTCCCATGTTAACTGTAGCCGATGCCCTCCTTTCATCAACTGCGGGCGCACACTCCAGAATGGTTCAGGACTAAATGTGGTAATTTGTATGTGGCGCTCAACGCAAAAGCCTAGCGTTGGAGTTTGACAAGGTCCATACCTACAGTACAGTTGTCATAAATCATATTCTGCCTGTCGACAACTCTTTAATGTTTAGTGATCGAGAGAAACATACGAGATTACACTAGAATCGAGATTTCCGTATTTTCCTTGAAAATATCGAGTCTGGAATCGTGTAAATGCTACACCCACTTTAAGATCAATTTCTTGGCGTGCATCAACTGCTAATGCTTCGTTTCGGTTCGGCTCAACCAGGTTAGACATAGCATGGAAAATGTTCTTCTCACTGATTGCAGAGAACCGAGCTCGAAACACCTGCTGGCCAGAAATTTTCTTCATGACACCAACTGTGCTCTCAATAACTTCAGGGCAGAAAACCAGAAAAGCACTGTTCAGAATATAAAATTGTGACCTTTCTCTTCTTCAGAGAATTAAACCAAAAACGATAGTACAAAAATTCCTATTAACAGCAATGAGCACCTCCTTTTATGCACAAGCCTCGAGGTCGAGTTTTTGAGCACGAGAAAGAAAAATAAAGAAGAGGGGATCTGGCTACATTATATCTGTTTAAATGTCAGTTGTAACATGCTTCCGCTAGTAAACAGCTTCTCTTTTGCAGCAGCAGCAACCCAGTACAGTGAATTCCAAACACGATATGCCAAAGGCTGCTGTTCTCCCCCCCGCCCCCTGCTCGCCATCGCGCCCCCTGCTCGCCTTCGCCCTCCCTCCCTACCTGCTCACCACTGCCCTGCCAGCTGCCCGCCCGCCTGCCCAGCCGCTGCCCGCTGCCCCGCCCGCCTGCACATTACCCCTAATCCACCTCTCGCTCTCTACTTTCCTGCTTTACTGGTTCGACAGCACTTCCAACATGCTCGGTCCAGCCGGAGGTTTCCCTTCATTCTTCCTTGTTCTCAGGGAGGGTTGGGGATCAGAGACCCAGCACAACAGAGCAGAGGCCTTCTAGGGAAGTTTGTAGTCAAAGGACTCCTTCCAGGAGAGGAGCCCTAGAAGGAGTTCTTGCTTCGGCCGCTTAGTGCTAGAGTGCCTCAGGCTGGAGGCCCCTAGCGACCTTCGACCAGATGGATCTTCACAGAGATGCGCGGAGTTGGCTTGAGCAGGAGACTGGAGGACCACTTCGCTGTGAGTCTGCTCCGATCCTAGGAGCAGCTGCGGAGACACCTGGAGCAGCGACAGCCTACTTGCACGGAGGAGCGCCTGAGACAGCCCCTGGTTTGGAACCCCATGGTAAGCACTAAGAGAGGCCACTTGGTTGGTAGTAGGCCTCATGTTTCCTGGGGTCCCATGACAAAGGGTCCAGCACGCACTTTAGGTGACTGGCTACAGTTCTCCGGCTTGTCAGAGGAGCTTCAGGGCATCTAGCTACAGGGCATGAGAGGGGTGCGTGTGCAGAGCATGTGTCAGGACATCTCAGAGGCAGTACACTAGCTGAGTGGCTCGCACCTCTCGAGTCAGCAGCACCCAGATGAATGGGGGCCTTCACGCGACTGGAGGTTCCCATCGCAGTTTGGGCTTTGCTCAGAGACTGTACCCTCCCTGTTTTTCAAGCTACATGGTGAGGGTCATGTACACCGAGTTTTAGTAGAGGCCCCACAGGTGGCAGTGCTGTTTTCAGAGGATCCGGGTTGTGGGCATCTGTGGGAGGACCTGCCATAAATCCCGACCCAACAGCTCTAGAGACTGGCCACTGGAGACTATGAACTTGGGAGAGCTGTCCACTGGCACAAGTGCAGTGGGATCCTGGAGAGTGGTTTTGGATCTCCGAAGGAAGATGTCAAAAACCATATAACTTCGGGCAAAATTTTTCTTGAAAGCTTGCCGAGTCCTTGGAGTGTGCGGCTTGGTAGCTATAGAGAGAAGGGAGAAGATCGACACAGTATTGGGGACCAGAAGATGGGCTGGTCCCCCCCCCCGTTAAGAGTATTCTTTTATTCAGGGAGAATTCTTATACAAGCACGAGAACCCGAGGAAACCCCTCCGTTCTGTAATCTTAGACCCGAAGGTCGTGCTTTCCCGTAAAGGGCTTGGGCACAAGGCCGTTCCTTCCCGTAAGGGACTTAGGCGCGAAGCCGTACTTTCCCGTTAGTGACTTAGGCGTGAAGCCGTACTTCTCGTGAAGGGCCTTCCCGTAAGACGAGAGATTCCTGCAAAACAAACCACACAAACATGCGACAACAATTCGTATGGCGAATCCACAATAGATACCTGTCGCTCTTGCGCGGGAAAAGCGACTTCCGTGCTTCGTAGTCTCAGGATCTCTTGCGGCAGAGTCTTCTCTTGTTGATGCTGGTACCTACCGTGAGTGAGGGCATGTGGTGCTTTTATAGCTCCTTGGCCACGGCACGAATAACTGCTCGCATAGAGATCGCGGCCGAGGTTTTTTTTTTTTTTTTTTTTTTTTTGCGCTGTTCTACCCGAAATAGGGAGAGAGAATTCGCTGGCTGGTTTTGTTGCTTTATCTTCTAAGTGGCTGCCCACTTATTAAGTGGGCGGCCGGCATATTTTAAAATTGGTCTGAACCTGCCCAAAAACTCAATAAAACCTTATAAGTTAAAACCAATGCATTTAACAACACTTCCCAGGCGTCCCTGGATGCAACCACATGCACGAATGCAATGCAAACATAGATTCCTCGCGGGAAAGCGTCTGCCTTCCCGCGATTGTTCCTGCTTTTCGTAAAAAGCTTCATTGAACCCATCTTTATTCTTGTGCTTGCGTTCTTACGCGTATTTTCTTACTCAGTTCGGATTTCCTCCCGACTATGGATATTCCCTTTCCGATGCACTCGTCACCCACCTTGTGACGCATCAAGAATACCCATCACCTAGTCCTTTCCTACCGAACTTACGGTACAATCTCCTTCACGATGCTCTATGTCACCCATCCTATGACGCATCAGAGATGTCCGTTCCCGGATGGTCGGATACTTCTTTCCGATGCTCCCTGTCACCCATCCGATGTGGCGCATCAGAAGTACCCGTTCTTGGTGGCCTGATAGATATTCCCGTTCTCAGTGCTCCCGTCATTACTTTGAATGACGCACTAGGAATACTTTGTACTCGGATGTCTCCAGTGAGAAAAGCCCTCTCACTTAAAATTCCAATAATTCATTTAGAATTATTTTTCCTTGGTGTTCCAAGCGAGAAAACCCTCTCACTTATAAATCCAATAATTCATTTAGAATTATTTGTCTGTCAGATAAAGCCAATTTGGCAACATCCCTCTCACTTATAAACAGTTGTCCTCAACTGTAGAGGTCCAACTGAACTGCCGGGGAGAAACCGGAAAGATTCCAAATCTTGCTCAATAGTGAGTTGAGCTAGTTCTTTCTCAAAAGAGAACTTTAAAATTAATTTAAACAAAAATTCAATAATTCAATACTTACCTTACCGGTTCATGTCCTTCCTCTAGTACCTCGAGGATATCCTTCACCATTCATCAAACTTACGAGCCATGTAAGAACTCGTCATTCGCGTCTTTCCAACAGATTGGAAGTTTCCTTATCCGAGAATCTGTTAACTCAATTCCACCTTCTCAATCCCGAGAAGAATAATCCTCCTAGAAATCAATCTAGGCATCTGTCCTTGCGCATAATCCTACGTTGTTAGTCCAGAGGGTATTAAACCTCTTGTGTCCTCCCACATAGGGAATGCCCAAATCATAAGAGTATTAATTTCAATATCTTCCTTCACAAACAAGGTCTTCGATCACCTTAAAGAAGGTTCTTGTTTCGGGCCGTCGCTCAACGTAGGCGAGCGGTTCCAATCCAAAGATTCCTTGTGCACAGCGGCACTTCCTTCCAATCTTTTCCTCTTGTAAGTTATTACCACTAGCAGTGTTCTCGTGACGCCTACTAGCGTCTCTTCCTTGCAGACGCCATCCTTGCAAGCATCTAGGATTCCTCACAAAATCTTAGGCATATAAAATTCTAGCCATACCATTCTATGAACATAAGTTCAAACTTGGCCCACTTAAGGGTGAACCCGCTTTGGATCTCAAGGATGTTCTCCCATATGTGGTTAAGGTAATTCTTACCATTTTAAAATGGTTGGCAAATTTTACTCTTACGAACATAATAGTTCGAATTTATTCCAGCAGCGTGTAAATGCTACTTGACCTGCTCATGGAGAAACATATACCGCAACCAAAAGTTGCTACTATAATGGTAAAAGCACTTCTCCGTAGAGAATCCTTCTACCGAACACATCTCAAATAGAGATTCTCGTGTCGGAATATCCTTGCGCATAAAAAGGCGCTCAAGAGAGTATACCAAACTCCCGTCGAGTTCCTTGGCATAGGTATGCATCTTCGTGTGTTATCCATGTACCCAAAGATGTACATAATTCTTAAGTTGTGTTAGAGTTTTGGTGAACCTGGGAAATTACCTTCCCTTCGTAAGATCCTTAGAGCGAAGACGCTCAACTTGACAATCCCTTGGCTCGATCTTAGAGCAAAACCCGCTCATTAAATAACTAGGATTTCAATCCTTGGATTCCTCGAGCACAGGCCGTAGTCGTCGCTTGTTCCTTCTCTCATAAAGAGAGTGTTCATTCATTTGTGCGAAAAGCACTACCATGTCCTCCCTGACCGGGTAGGGGGTGTGGGCTTAAAGAGTATTCAAGCTTAATGAAAGCTTTTCTTTGCTTGGAATCTCGGAATGGTTCCTTCCTTTCTGCCGTCCTACTCAGGGCATGGCATCCCTGCAACGCTTTTCCGACTCTGTTTCCAGAGTCCTGTTCCTGCAGAGTAACTCCGCTTTCTTGGACACGAAGTCCTTTCCTTAGGAATTTCAACTTCCGGATCACATCTTGAGAGTCTACCTCTCTTCAATCCGTGGATCTGCTTCCCGAACTTGGGTACGAAACCCTTGGGCTGATCTGGCTCTAGTTCCTCATAGCACTTTTATCCTGTAGAGGCTCATGCCTTCCTCTGCTCCTACTCCCTCACGAAGAGGAAGTACACCTGCAATCAAATACTTAGAGATCATAACATAAAAATCGTACCTTCAAAGTCACGACGCTCGTAACGCAACTCGGTTCTCGAAAAAGCAATTCCCCGGAAGAGATCTCTGCATAGAAAATCCTCTCTTCCAATCCTACACACTAAAGAGGTGTGTTCTCAGGTTCCTTCTCGTAAATCAGCCCCGTCTACGATGTTTATGGGCTGAAAACAGAGAAAAACAGCAGCTTGTTGCGATGAAAACATGCTCCGTAGGCACTTCTTCGCGAGGGAACTTGCGCACTGGGTCTTGACGACATCTGGTACACTGGGGGCAGCCATGGGCATCATCGGCAACGTCTTCTTTACGGCTGAAATCTGCAGCAGCATCTCTTCCTTGCAAAGATTGGTCTTCCCTTACCTGGTAGGGAGTGTTGGTTTGTAAGGTACTTAAGCTTGATAAAAGTTGTTCTTTGCTTGAAAGCTCAAAATGGTTCCTTCATAATTTCCTACCCGCACTAGCAGGCAATTTGTTGGAGAACTACCGGATACCAGATCAATCATGGGCCTTCCGGATGGTTAAGCAAATCAGTTCATCATATAAAACAATGTTCTGACTCAACACTCGAGAGTGATTGTCCTGGTTAGACACGTGCATATGTTGTGCATAAAAGCAATACGCATTTTATGAGTTCCTCAAAAATTTAACTTTGATCAAAGATCTGCCCTCTCACTTAAAGTTTGAGGGTCAAAAATTCAGGAGTTAGATTGAGTTCTGTTACTCCAAACTTTCTCCGGATAGCAATGTATCCTTCGAGGAGAGGTAACAAAAATTCGTTGTTTCTGTTTTCAATGGTTCTCGTCCCACTGCGGGGATTGTATTTTATGTACATCAAGGTGTACACTTTCAGCTTTTATTGCCGACTCCACCATCTGCTGCAAAGTATCTTGCAGATGGGTTTACAAAATTCGGACAAAAGTCCTTCGTTAAATTTGTTCATCTTTCCTTCCTCACAGAGGATCAAGAATGGACCTACCTTGGCAAGAGTGAACCACTACTTGCTTTGACTCGCTCGTGTTCCTATTGGGCAAACCAATCCCAATCTTCTTGAATGCCCTCCTCAAAGCGTAGAGGGAAAAAAAATTGTCGGAGAATTCAGCCTTGAATTGTTGTTGTAAGTTCCTTGCAGAGCTTTGGTATACCACCAAGTACTTGCAATCCCCTGGAGGTGTTTAATCACATGCCTCATCTTCGACGCTTTTTCAGAAATTGCCGTTTGCAAAGGCAACTTCAAACTTGTCAAATCAATGCGGTAGCTTTCGGGGCATCTTCCCTTCTGTCAAAAGTATCAAACTTGACTGGAAGTGTTCCTAGGTCTAGAGACCTTCATATCCTTCCCGGAATGACAGGATTTCATGGCTATAGTTCTGGATTGACGTTCATGGATATTTTCTGGATTCTGAAGAATCTCGAGCATTCCGCTCCTTGGATTCTCTAGGTTCTTGAGCATCATGCTCTTGTCGCCTTCTCAGAGAATCCCAAGTCTTGTGTCGACTTCTTGCAGACAGAAAAAAAAATCCAACTCTGCGAGCTTTTTCCTGTAGGACTTAGGTTTCCGCCTGCTTACTTCTCTCTTGGCTTGTCATGGCTTCTTCCCGTATCTTCCCAGAGTCGTCCTCCTTTACAGAGAAAGAGAGGAGACCATGCTATGATACCACTGTCACAAAACGGGAGCGTACAAGAGCACTTAGAAAATTTGAAAATTATAATTCTTTGAAAACATGAGAGAAGGGAGAAGATCGACACAGTATTGGGGACCAGAAGATGGGCTGGTCCCCCCCCGTTAAGAGTATTCTTTTATTCAAGGAGAATTCTTATACAAGCACGAGAACCCGAGGAAACCCCTCCGTTCTGTAATCTTAGACCCGAAGGTCGTGCTTTCCCGTCATGGGCTTGGGCACAAGGCCGTTCCTTCCCGTAAGGGACTTAGGCGCGAGCCGTACTTTCCCGTAAGTGACTTAGGCGTGAAGCCGTACTTCCCGTGAAGGGCCTTCCCGTAAGACGGGAGATTCCTGCAAAACAAACCACACAAACATGCGACAACAATTCGTATGGCGAATCCACAATAGATACCTGTCGCTCTTGCGCGGGAAAAAGCGACTTCCGTGCTTCGTAGTCTCGCGATCTCTTGCGGCAGAGTCTTCTCTTGCTGATGTTGATACCTACCGTGAGTGAGGGCATGTGGTGCTTTTATAGCTCCCTGGCCACGGCACGAATAACTGCTCGCATAGAGATCGCGGCCTAGGTTTTTTTTTTTTTTTTTTTTTTTTTTTTGCGCTGTTCTACCCGAAATAGGGAGAGAGAATTCGCTGGCTGGTTTTGTTGCTTTATCTTCTAAGTGGCTGCCCACTTATTAAGTGGGCGGCCGGCATATTTTAAAATTGGTCTGAACCTGCCCAAAAACTCAATAAAACCTTATAAGTTAAAACCAATGCATTTAACAACACTTCCCAGGCGTCCCTGGATGCAACCACATGCACGAATGCAATGCAAACATAGATTCCTCGCGGGAAAGCGTCTGCCTTGCCGCGATTGTTCCTGCTTTTCGTAAAAAGCTTCATTGAACCCATCTTTATTCTTGTGCTTGCGTTCTTACGCGTATTTTCTTACTCAGTTCGGATTTCCTCCCGACTATGGATATTCCCTTTCCGATGCACCCGTCACCCACCTTGTGACGTATCAGGAATACCCATCACCTAGTCCTTTCCTACCGAACTTACGGTACAATCTCCTTCACGATGCTCTATGTCACCCATCCTATGACGCATCAGAGATGTCCGTTCCCGGATGGTCGGATACTTCTTTCCGATGCTCCCTGTCACCCATCCGATGTGACGCATCAGAAGTGCCCGTTCCTGGTGGCCTTACAAATATTCCCGTTCTCAGTGCTCCCGTCATTACTTTGAATGACGCACTAGGAATACTCTGTGCTCGGATGTCTCCAGTGAGAAAAGCCCTCTCACTTAAAATTCCAATAATTCATTTAGAATTATTTTTCCTTGGTGTTCCAAGCGAGGAAAACCCTCTCACTTATAAATCCAATAATTTATTTAGAATTATTTTTCTGTTAGATAAAGCCAATTTGGCAACACACTGCCTCTGAGAAAAACAGCAGCTCGAAACAAATCTTGGATCCTTCTCTTGCAAGTGATCTTTATGGCTTATGCCCTGTAAGACATGCGCGGTGAGGACGGGAGCGCGCCCGATGCGCGATGAAGGGTGGGACTGACTAATAAATCCGGGGTCGCCGCTGAGCCCACCATTCGACTTGCTCTTTCACCGACAAAGCAAGCGAGCCTAGCCGCAGAGGTGGAGCGCCTGCAGGCAACCTCCGTCATCTGCAAGATTCTCGGCACCAGACCCAACAGAGGAGAGTTGCGTGGTCTCCTCTAGGCCCGCCTTCTCGCAGAGGTGGGCATGATCTTGGACATTTAGTTCCTCAGACGCGGCTACTACCAAATAGAGTTTGAGACCTCCGAGATGGCGTCCAAGGTCATCGCGATGAGCCCTTTGACCACCATGTTATATGGGGTCGTTCCTATTGATGTTTTATATGCTACCCTATATGCCCATAATGTTGAATGCAACTTCGAACTTGCTGCCATCCCTCCTCCACTGGAGCCCCAAGCTCGAAAGGTGGCTCTGCCTGTGCTCTGCCTGTGTGCTCTGTCTCTGCGTGTGGCTGCTGGCCAACCCTTGAAGGCTAGGGCTAGGCCTGTGGTGTAGGTCGGGGCCTCCTCCGTGGACAGGCCTTCGCAAGATGGCCTATCTGTCGACAAATGAAGCACTGATTCGGGAGGTCTGAATACTCCACGCTCTGTCTAAACCAACCCCCACTCACCCGAGGAAGTAAGATGACCTTCGGAAGAGTGTGAGTGTCCCTAACCAGAACGCGAATTGAGGGAATGCCGGCCGCCTTGGCAGCTACTGAGGCTACCGTGCAAGGTGTCTCCAGGATAGTCCCAATCGTTGAGCCTATCCTGGACAAAAGTGGTAAGTACTCCCTCTTCAAACCAGGAAAGTAGACGGAGATGGGGAGGTCTGCCTCCTCTACCAGAACATCCGAAGCTGGGTCAAAGCCATGCCTCCACTGTCGAAAGTGGGCTCGAACGAAGGCAGGGGCCACAGCGACAGCCTGGCACTCAGAGTGGTCCTAAGGCGCTTGCCTAACAGCAGTGGGTTCCCACGGGGAACCGATTCGGTCCTCTTGAGCAGGACGAGGTCCCTGCTCCAGCCTCCACCTCAGCTTCAACCTCGCCAGCCCCCCCTCCCCTCGAGTTCCCACCCTCATCCCTCCCCCCCCGGGCCTCCTGCTCCCGCTGCCTCTCGTCCTCGCCCCTCTACCTTTGCCGATCCCCCTCGCCCCTCTTCTCCCCTACCTCCCCCTGCTCCTACACCCCCCCTCCCACTCCAGTCCCACAGTCGACCCAGGGGGCAGGGGTATCCCCGGCTGCTAGGAGATCTCTTGGCAACGCCTTTGCCACGAGTCGCTTCGCGAGAGAGGGACAGCCTTTCTTGCGACCCCCTCTTCTGGTACAGACGTCTCCCTTTGCAACAGTCCCTCGTGGTCTGACGAGCTTCGACATTCGGCACCGATGGGACTCCTTTGCCTACGACTTTACACGCTTTCTCGGCGACTCCTCATCAGACCTTGAGGCAGCCTACTTCAAAGTTCATGTTCTGTTCCTTGCAGCTAGGGGGATAGAGGCCTTGGACTCAGCCGTTGGCTTCTCTTTTCCCCTTTGCAGCAGGGACCAGACTGAGTGGACTCTCGACTTAGTGTTGGAGTGGCTACAGACATAGGCCCTAGAGTTCTCTCACCACATGGGAGACCTAAGAGCTGCAGACATGCTTCAGACTCTCTGGCCATTGGCCAAGTTTGCTATGACCCCTCCAGATGCAGCAGGATGTAGACACATTGTGGTTTACTTCTTTGCCGATACGCAGTGCCCGCCATGCTATGTACACATTCATGAGGACTCCTGGACAGAGGAGGTTGCTTTACGCACGGCTCGGTCTACTTGGGCTTGGGCCAGGCACTCTTTGCAGTCACGCCTATCTAGAGGATGCTCGCATGCGGATTACTCCCCTTCCAAGCCAGCCTCGAAGATAGCATGTTTAGCTGCTGCGGCAACATCTGTTCTCTCTTGCTCCCCATGAGGATCGTCTCATGGAACGTGCAGGGATTAGGTGGGCCCCAGTTTCAGCATCAGAGGGGCCGTTTGCGAAGGAGCTTCAGCGATGCCTTGTGGGAGGAGAGTGTGACCTCCTTATGCTACAGGAGCATCATCTATGTGAGAGCCGTATTAGACGATGTGGTCAGCTTTTGCGTGGACGATATGATACTTTTTGGTCAGCTGCTGTTGGACCTAGAGACATCCAGGGTGGGGTATGTATGACTATTGCAGATTCTTTGCAGCAAGCCCTTGTGGGCAGAGGGATTATTGTGCCAGGCAAGGCTCAGTGGATCACTATGCAGGTTCAGGGTTGCCTTGTGGGCTTCCTGAATATCTATGCGCCCAATGTGGCGAGTGCACGAGCAGAGTTTTGGTCACAGATTGTTAAGTCTCTGACGCGGCAGGCAGAGTAGTGGTGCATAGGGGGTGACTTCAATATGTTGGAGGACCCCTCTGACAGAATTGGTGGTAGCCATGCTACTGTGCATGGAGTTGAGGTGGCAGCTTGGGAGAGGTTTTGTATGACTGAGGGTTTCGGATGTGTGGCAGCACTCTAGCTTTGTGAGGCCCCCAGACAACCTGGCCTTCTCTCATTCGGACCGCAAAGTGGGAGGAGTGAATCTATCGCGGATAGATCGCTTCTACACTAGTGACCACTTCTGTGACTTGGCTGGGACAGTTGGCATTCTGACAGGGACTTCCTTCTCGGACCATGCACCAGTGATCCTCACAGTGGCAGATAGGCAAAGGAGAGGAAGCACGATGCTTCGCATCCCTGAGAGGGTCTTGCCGGACTCTACACTCAGAGAGCGAGTGGAGGCTCTTTGGACAGAGAGCTTAGACATACAGGATTCTCCTGCTGACAGAGTGGCCTCGGGACTAGCTCAACTTAGTCGTTTCTTTCTCCAGGAGTCTTTGGCTCGCCTAGCTGCAGCGAGAAAGGAGGAGCAACGTCTCCGACAGGGCGTTGCTTCCTTGCAAAGGATGCAGGAGCAGCATCCAGACAGTCCTCGGTTGGAGGAGCAGTTACAGTAGGCTAGCTAGGAGCTTGTTAGCACAGAGGAGCGGCGCCATGAGTTTGCTTTCCATCGACAGGCATCTCAGTGGACGCAGGTGAGTGACAAAGTGACTGGTGCTTTCTTTGAGGTAGTGGGACCTTGGCATACGCATGCCAAGGTTAGTCAGTTGAAGAGACCCGACGGGTCAGTTGCTTCTGAGCCAGAGGACATGCATGCAGTTGCTACTGACTTTTACCGTGAGTTACTGTCTGCAGAGCCTCAGTCAAAGCATCAGGATGCATGCAGGGAGCAAGTGTGGGCACAAATGCCTTGTCTTGTGACTGAGGAGAAGCGTCAGAGGCTTGAGTTGCCACTTCAGCTTGAGGAGTTGCACACGGCTCTAAGTGCACTCCCCCGTGGTAGCTGTCCAAGTGAGGATGGCTTGACTCCCAGTTTTCTCTTGGAGTATTGGGACTTGCTTGGCCCAGATCTCTGTAGTGCTTTTCAGTACATCTTGCACACAGGAGAGAGCCTGACAGCATGAGTGAGGGCCTAATCTACCTCATTCCCAAGGAGGGTGGCTCCTTGGATGAGATTCGACAGTGGCGCCCCATCGCCATCCTCAACTCAGCCTACAAAATTCTTGCCAAGGCTCTGAGTTTGAGGATTCAGCCACTTCTAGAGAGCCTTATACATGTAACTCAGACATGTTTTGTCAAGGAGCGTAGTATCCTTGACAACATCTTTACTTTTTGCGAGGCTTCTGCCCTAGCGCTCTAGCTTTGTGAGGCCCCCAGACAGCCTGGCCTTCTCTCGTTCGGACCGCAAAGTGGGAGGAGTGAATCTATCGCGGATAGATCGCTTCTACACTAGTGACCACTCGTCAGAGGCTTGAGCTGCCACTTCAGCTTGAGGAGTTGCACACGGCTCTTAGTGCACTCCCCCGTGGTAGCTGTCCAGGTGAGGATGGCTTGACTCCCAGTTTTCTCTTGGAGTACTCGGACTTGCTTGGCCCAAATCTCTGTAGTGCTTTTCAGTACATCTTGCACACAGGAGAGATGCCTGAGAGCATGAGTGAGGGCCTGATCTACCTCATTCCCAAGGAGGGTGGCTCCTTGGATGAGATTCGACAGTGGCGTCCCATCCCCATCCTCAACTCAACCTACAAAATTCTTGCCAAGGCTCTGAGTTTGAGGATTCAGCCACTTCTAGAGATCCTTATACATGTAACTCAGACAGGTTTTGTCAAGGAGCGTAGTATCCTTGACAACATCTTTACTTTTTGCGAGGCTTCTGCCCTAGCGCTCTAGCTTTGTGAGGCCCCCAGACAACCTGGCCTTCTCTCGTTTGGACCGCAAAGTGGGAGGAGTGAATCAATCACGGATACATCGCTTCTACACTAGTAACCACTTATGTGACTTGGGTGGGACAATTGGCATTCTGGCAGGGACTACCTTCTCGGACCATGCACCAGTGATCCTCACAGTGGCAGATAGGCAGAGGAGAGGAAGCACGATGCTTCGCATCCCTAAGAGGGTCTTGCTGGACTCTACACTCAGAGAGCAAGTGGAGGCTCTTTGAATACAGAGCTTAGACATACAGGATTCTCCTGCTGACAGAGTGGCCTCAGGACTAGCTCAACTTAGTCGTTTCTTTCTCCAGGAGTCTTTGGCTCGCCTAGCTGCAACGAGAGAGGAGGAGCAGCGTCTCCGACGGGGCGTTGCTTCCTTGCAGAGGATGAAGGAGCAGAATCCAGACAGTCCTTGGTTGGAGGAGCAGTTACAGCAGGCTCACCAGGAGCTTGTTAGCACAAAGGAGCGGCGCCATGAGTTTGCTTTCCCTCAACAAGCATCTCAATGGACGTAGGTGGGTGACAAAGTGACTGGTGCTTTCTTTGAGGCAGTGAGACCTCGGCATACGCATGCCGAGGTCAGTCAATTAAGTAGGCTCGACGGGTCAGCTGCTTCTGAACCAGAGGACATGCGTGCAGTTGCTATTGACTTTTACCATGAGTTACTGTCTGCAGAGCCTCAGTCAAAGCGTCAGGATGCATGCAGAGAGCAGATGTGGGCACAGATGCCTTGTCTTGTGACTGAGGAGAAGCGTCAGAGGCTTGAGCTGCCACTTCAGCTTGAGGAGTTGCACACGGCTCTTAGTACACTCCCCCGTGGTAGCTGTCCAGGTGAGGATGGCTTGACTCCCAGTTTTCTCTTGGAGTACTGGGATTTGCTTGGCCCAGATCTCTGTAGGGCTTTTCAGTACATCTTGCACACAGGAGAGATGCCTGACGGCATGAGTGAGGGCCTAATCTACCTCATTCCCAAGAAGGGTGGCTCCTTGGATGAGATTCGACAGTGGCGCCCCAACACCATCCTCAACTCAGCCTACAAAATTCTTGCCAAGGCTCTGAGTTTGAGAATTCAGCCACTTCTAGAGAGCCTTATACATGTAACTCAGACGGGTTTTGTGAAGGAGTGTAGTATCCTTGACAACATCTTTACTTTTTGGGAGGCTTCTGCCCTAGCGCGGCTCCATGGTGAGGATCTGGTGATTCTCTTCTCGATTTTGAGAAGGCCTACGACAGAGTTGACTGGGACTTTCTGGAGGGCACTCTGCGCAGGATGGGATTCTCAGATGCTTGGATCAGAGGGGTGTCAGCTTTGTACAGACGGGCACACAGTCAGGTACTTTTGTCAAGAGGTAGAGGTGATCGTTTCATGCTCACACGTTCGGTCAGACACGGATGCCCTCTTGCCCCCTTCCTCTTTCTGTTCTATGCTGAGGCGATGAGCAGGTTTTTGGTCTCACAGCAAGTTGGTTTACGCAGCTTAGCACTTCCTATTCGGCGAGATGAGCTATTGGACACTGAGTTTGCAGATGACTCGGCCTTGTACTTGGATGGCCAGGAGGCCAACCTTCACAGGTGTGAGCAGGCTCTAGAGACCTTTTGTTGTGCATCTGGCGCACTGATCAACTGGAGAAAGACAGTGGCTTTCTCGATTGGTAGTGCTCCTATGCCCGATTGGATGCCAGGTGAGGGTTTCAAGTGGATTCCCCTAGGGACTGCAATTCGGTACTTGGGCTGTCAGGTTGGTCTGGACTTGTCTCTCGAGCAGCAGACTGCTCTCCTCCTCCTGTCCATCAGGAGGAAGTTGTTGCATTGGAGCTCCGCACGACTTTCTCTAGCAAGCAGAGTTGTAGTGGCCAACCAGGTGTTGTCGGCTACTATGTGGTACATCACTTCTTGCTGGAGGGCATGAGAGGGGTGCAGAGCATGTGCCAGGACATTTCAGAGGCAGTACCAGTTGAGTGGCTCACACCTCTCCAACGAGCAGTGCCCAGATGGATGGGAGCCTTCACGCGAGTGGAGGTTCTCATCTCAGTTCGGGCTTGCTCAGAGACTATACCCTCCCTGTTTTTTGAGTTACAGAGTGAGGGACGCTTACACGAGTTGCAGTAGATTCTCCGCAGGTGGCAGAGTGCTGTTTTCAGAGGATCCGAGTGGTGGGCATCTGTGGGAGGACTTGTGTCATCGATCCTGACCCAGCAGCTCTTAAGACTGGTCACTGGAGACTGTGGGCTTGGGAGAGCTGTCCCCTGGCACCAGTACAGTGGGATCTTGGAGAGTGGCTTTGGAGGGACCCTTTCTCTTCTGCACCACCCAAGTGTCCCTTTCTTTCAGTACACTATTCGATTGGGACATCACATACTGGTAGCACAGAGAGAGGCTCGCCCTGCTACAGCACCTCATTGGTAGGAGGAGGGTCTCACAGTTGAGTTCTTGGCAGCTTTTTGGGAGAGGTTGTGGGACTCCAGACAGCCGAGGCGAGTCACTTTGTTTCAGTGGCTGGTCGCACACAGAGCTACAACAATTGGGAGCTGGCTTGTACATAGTGGTCTCTCGGCCGCATGTGCAGCTTGCGACCATCTTGTGGAGAGTCAGCGTCACTGTCTTTGGCACAGCAGGTGTGGCTTTGTGTTCTTCGGTTGATACCTGCTCTTTCCACGGCTCGGCAGTACACTTGGGGGGCAGCTGCTTGGTCCACTCTCACGGGCCCGGCACTTCAGTTTGAGCTATCTTCCACCAGCAGGACCATAGTGATGCAGGGGGGGTGACCTACACTCCAGCCTGCTACAGAGCTTACTCCACAGGAGTGGTGCAGTGAGAGAGAGGAGTGTTGGGAGCTCATCAGTGGCCTGACACTCTGGTTCATCTGGCGGGCCCGCTACTTCCGCATCTTTGAGGCTCGCCTTGTACCACCGGCAGAGACTGTTCGCGATCTGTGGCTAGAGCTGATCCATACTCTCAGAGGACAGCTTGAGAGACTCCAGGGCAGCTCTGACCGCATGCGGGAGTGCCGAGAGGCTTTCCTTCGACTCTCGTGTCCTAGGCCTTTTTTCACCATGGTCCAGGGTGTACTCAGATGACACTACCGTCCACCCGTGTGGCTTTTCCCTCCTCCCATTTCTTGATTTAGCCTCATTGTACATATGGTGTTTTTTCATTGGGAGAGTCTCCCCATCATGGTTGGTGTAGCCCTCTCTTGAAGAGGTGGTTGTAGCCCTATGGGAAATTCCATTAACTAATAGAAGAATCTTCTTAAAAGATATAAATCCGGGGTCGGAGCACAAAGCTACAATTTCCAATGAGCTTTGGAAGTTCGATTTTGCTCTGTCTGCTCTTTTGTAGGATCGGTATGCTTTCAGAAAAGCAACGCCTGATGCTCTGATACCACTATCACAAGACGGGCACCACGTGCCAATAGAAAAGAACAGACTGAACAGACTTTTAGCACTTCAATAACAACTGAACTGAAAGCGTGTGTGTGTGTGAGTGTGTGTGTGTGTGTGTGTGTGTGTGAGAGAGAGAGAGAGAGAGAGAGAGAGACGACACGCGACACGGAGTGGTGGAATTCCACCCCAGAGAGTATTGGCCCCAAACCTTGGCGCCCCTTTCGGTATTTCTTTATATTGCATCAACAAAGTACAAGCCAGTACTCTAGACTCTGCACCTTCTCCAAGAAGCATGCAAGAGAATGAGCCCATGGCCTCGTATTAAAAGGCCCTAGGCCCCAAAAGTAGCTTACATGAAAAGCCTTCAAACTCAAAAGCTTCTAGTCCAAAAGCAATGCGAAAAAGCCGTCAGCGTAAATCATGGAATTCCGTACAACTGCCACGTCAGCAATCAACGCAAAACGTGGAACTCCGTACAGTCTGCCACGTCAGCATGTCAGCGCAATTTCCAAAAGTCCGTACAAATTTGCCACGTCAACAGTCAGCGCGAAATCCTGGCTGGCCATAAGGATTTGCCACGTCATCAGTTGCTTCTGCTTCTTATGTTGCTTCTTCTAGGGTTGAGGCCCCTTGGCCGAGATTTGCAAGTTGGCTCCGTTCTTCAAGGCTTGACACGTCAACAGTTTGTGACAGGTGGGTGGCTCCGCCAGAAGGTGGAATATTCGGGACCCCCGAACCAATGTTTCATTTACAGACAGATGGGCCACTTAGCGAAGGCTTGTCCTCGCAGGAGATCTCGACTAGCATCGCATGCTCAGCCCTCCAAGGTTGAACATGCACAGCAGACAGGTACCCAGGACACAGACTGGCACCTCGTCAAAGGCCAGTGACCAGCTAGCTGATGGCTGACAACAGGTCCATGGCCGGCGTCGACAGGGAAGGGCTCACCACACCACCCACCCTGGTGGCCGCCCTCTTGGAGCCCAGCAGCATTGGGCTTTGACATGAACCATTTTGACCCTTTGCAGCAGGATTCCCCTAAGGAGCCACCCTCCACCTCAGCTTCACTGCCGCCAGCCCCTCCCCCCCCTCCGTCTACCGACACCTTTGTTTCGCCTCCACCTCCCCCTCCCCCCCCCCCCGAGCTTCATCACCCAACCCATCTCATACTCCTCCAACACACGGGATCTGGACACTCATCTACAGCTCAGATCTACAGCTCAACACTCTCTTGATAGTACTTTCACTCCGAGCCGAAAGGCTCGAGAGAGACATCCCTACTTGAGGACACCACTTCTAGGACACGTCTCTCCTTTTGCGTCAATCCTTCGAGGGCTGACCAATTTGACGTTGGCCGATGGTGGGATTTCTTTGACTACAGTTTCGCCGATTCCTCGGCAACCAATCTTCAGACCTTGAGACAGCTTGTTTTCGAGTACATGTTCTTTTTCTAGCCGCTAGAGGCATCGAGGCTTTGGATACAACGGTAGACTTCTCCTTCCCGTTGTGTGGCAAGAATCACACAAAGTGGACTTTGCACACAGTCCTTGACTGGCTTCACGTCCAAGCTTTAGAGTTCTCACATCACACAGGGGACCTCGGGGTGACTGTTACAGACACTTTGGCCGCTAGCCAAGTTCAGTATGACACCACCGGATGCAGTTGGATGTAGGCACATTGTGGTTCACTTCTTCGCTTACACTTAAGAGTACTCCTTGCTATGTATATGTACATGAGGATTCTTGGACAGAGGATGTAGCCCTACGGACTGCACGCTCTGCTTAGGCCTGGATGGGACAGTCGCTACAGACACGTCTATCTCTCGGTCGCTTGGATGCGGATTACTGCCCATCCAAGCCGGCCTTGAAGATAGCGAGGTTGGTTGTTGTTGCAGCATCGGTTTTTTCTCACTAATCCCATGAGGATTGCCTCATGGAATGTGCAAGGTTTAGGTGGACCTTAGTTTCAGCGTCAAGAGGGGTCGCTTGCCTCAGAAGCTTCAGAGATGCCTTGTGGGTGGTATGATTGATATACTTATGCTTCACGAGCACCATCTTTGCGAGAGCCGTATTTTGCGTTGTGGTCAGATTCTGTGTGGCCATTATGAGATCTTTTGGTCGGCTGCTTTTGGGCCTGGAGGCATCCAAGGAGGTGTATGTATGACTACTCCAGCCTCATGGAAACATGCCATTGTGGGCAGAGGTATTATTGTGCCAGGTAGGGCCCAATGGGTTATTATGCAAATTCACAGTAGCCTCATGAGTTTCCTAAACATCTATGCGCCCAACCATGCAAGTGCACGAGCTGTAGTCTGGTCACATATTGTGGAGTCTCTACCTCATGCAGAGCAGTGGCATTCCTTCCTTAGAGCGGATGCAAAAGCGCCACCTCGCAGTCCTTGACTGGAGAAGCAAATGTAGCAGGCTCGACAGGAGCTCATCACCATTGAGGAGCCGCGTCATGAGTTTGCCTTCTATTGTCAGGCATCTCAGTGGGCCCAGGTGGGCGACCGAGTTAGTGGTGGCCATGCATGCACCAGTGTTTGTCAGTTGAGGAGACCTGATAGATTGGCTACAGTTTGCAGGCGTTCCCGAGGAGATTCAGAGCATCCAGTTACGTGGCATGAGGGGGGTGCACAGGATATTACAGAGGCTATACCTGCTGAGTGGCATACCTCTCTTGAGACGGTAGCTCCCAGCTGGATGGCAGCTTTCACGCGATTGGAGGTCCTCATTGCAGTTAGGGCTTGCTCAGAGGCAGGACCCTACATGTTTTTCAAGGTTCACAGAGAGGGTCGTCTGCACAGAGTCTCAGTAGAGGCACCACAGATTGCAGAGTGTTGTTTTCAAAGGATCCGAGTTGTGGGCATCTATTGAAGGACTTGTGCCATAGATCTCGACCCGGCAGATCTTGAGTCACGACACTGGCGCTTTGGGCTTGGGAGAGCCGCCCTTTGGTACGAGTGCAGTTGGACTCAGAAGAGTGGTTCTAACAAGAACCTTTCTCTTCAGCCGATCACCCACAGACCCCTTTCTTTGAGTACACAGCTCGTTTAGGATGCCACACATTGGCAGCACGGAGCGAGGCTCGCCCTGCTACAGTACTTTACTGGCAGGAGGAGGGTCTCACAACCACGTTCTTGTCAAGGTTTTGGGCGCGGTTGTGGGACAGCAGACAGCCGAGAAGAGTTACCATGCGCATAGAGCTACTGGAGTTGACAGTGAGTTGGTACACAACGGCTTCTCGGCAGAATGTGCAGCCTCTGGCCACACATTGCAGAGTCAACGTCATGGCACACCAGGTTTGGCTTCGGATTCTTTGGTTGATACCAGCACTTTTCCACAACCGGACAGTACACTTGGGGTGCTGCAGCTTGGTCCACACTCACGGGCCCTGCGACCAGCAGGATGATAGTGATGCAGAGGGGTCGATCTACATTCCAACCTGCCACAGAGCTCATCCCCCAAGAGTGGTGCAGTGACAAAGAGTGGTGTTGGGAGCTCATCTGTGGCCAGACACTAGTTCATCTAGCGGGCCCGCTGCTTTCGCATCTTCAAGGTTCATCCTCTCCCACCGGCAGAGACTCTTCATGACATTTGGCTGGAGTTGATCCATACACTCAGGGGCCAGTTTGAGAGACTTCGGAGCAGCTCCGACTGCATGGGGGAGCGCCGCAAGGCTTTCTTGCGACTCTGGCGCCCAGGGCCTTTCTTCACCATGGTTCAAGGCGTGCCAAGATGGCATTACCGGCCACCAATGTGGTTGTTTCCCCCTCCCATCTCGTGATTTAGCCCTCATTGTATATACTTTGTTTTCTCACTGGGAGAGTCTCCCCATGTTTCTTGTGTAGCCCTCTCTTGGGCAGTTTTATTAAGTAATGGAAGGATTTTTTTCTTCAAAAAATAAAAATAAAAAATTTGTTAAATTTGTAGACAAATGAGTGAATCAATGGAGCCAGCTGGTAAGCCTGAAGGCTGATCTCCCAAGTAGGATGTCGTTATAGGTACCATCACATGCGCTCTCTCATGGGCCGCTGGATCATGGCATCAATCTCCTCCTCTGTGAAGAGCCGCTCTATGCCTCTCAAGAATGGCCTAAATGAGGCAAAGGTCAATATATCATCAACGCGATCTGTCGAGGATATATTTACCTTTTACAATAAAATTAAGTGCGAGTCCCGAAGTAGATTCTTACTGATCAGGACCATAAAGTTAAAGCAAGCTGTGTAACTGAAATATTTTGAAGTTAAGAGATTATAAAGCCATAGATGCACAATAAATAAATGCATAGTTGTATCAAGATGCTTCTTAAATTGCCATCGTTTCAAAAAATCCTTGGGTGGTTCATCTACATCCACAAGTCCAACATGCTAGAATTTTCATAATTATAGGGGAAGTCGGGAGTTGTTCTTATGAGAGGTCTTGTGAAAATGAGCTATGACATGACCCAATCGTACTATAATAACAAATGGACCAGATACACAAGTCTCAAGAAGCACAATTCTGTGAGAGCATACAATTTCAATATTTTGATGTTTGCACTTACTTTCTTTTGTTATTCTTTCAATTATGAGCTGCAATTGAGAACAACTACTTTGATTCCAGAGGCCTGTATATGACAAGTTCTAGAGTGTTCCTAGGGAGCTGAGAGAATCTGTGGAATTCTAGACTGTCTTTAGGCCCGCAACCTACTTTTGGATGATGATCCTAACCAAACTTTAGTTAGCGTATTCACTCAGCAGCTGCCAATTGCATCTCTCTAGGTGCCAAAAGTCTCTTAAAAATTTGGTGCTCCCTCTGTAACCTCCAGATGTATAGTTCACTGACGCTAGCGCTATTGCATTAGCAAGGCTTTTAGGCAGGGTAGATATTTGAACCTGCCTCTCTTTTAAATTCACTGGCTGCATTTCTAGTACCTGCGCTAGTGCTTTCTTTTGATTTATCACCTCGAAACATTTCCCCACCTAGTTTTTCAGCCAGGGCCTATAAAAGAGACCCTCAACTCACACAAATTTTCGGATTAGCTTGGAAGCACTATCACACAGCCGCCCTGACTAAAGCCAAGCATTCCTAGTAAAAGAGACCCTCAACTCACACAAATTTTCGGATTAGCTTGGAAGCACTATCACACATCCGCCCTGCCTAAACTGCCTAAAGCCAAGCACTCCTGGTACATTGTACTCAAATGTTGCCTTAATAAAACAAGCACCTGTGGAGGAACTAACACTGTCCGTCAAGGGCCATCTTCAGAACACTCTAGCTCTGTGTGCCATATCATTCCTTTGAGTTTCCATTCTTTTAGGATCCTTTTGCTGTTAAATTTACAATTATTCATCAGTTTTGAGTTGCAGAAATTGCAGAGCGTGACTCCACCCTTCTGTCTGTTTGACAGAGATTTGGTTGCAGCTGTCCAAAATACAGATTTCAGCTGAGTTTTTATATTCTCCAGAAGCTATGTGTGCCCCAAGTTAATAGCCATATCAATCACTCAATTCCCATACATCATGAAACTTCAACTTATCCACTTTGACCTCGAATTTCACCTTAACACTAGTTTGGTACCAAAACGGGACACTTAAGTGTCCTTTTTTTACAAATTGAAATTAAATGCTACTTGCACTAGACGTTGTATTTAAGAAAACCCTCTTGATATGCTTAAATATATTAGCTAGAGGGTCTTTTAAAAATATAACCTTGCATTTTAGAATCTACCATAATCAAGAACTATACTCATGAGTCATCACGTTGACCCTTGTAAGACTATGATTGATGCTTTGAAAAAAT
Organism: Adiantum capillus-veneris; assembly: GCF_014529385.1. Classification (NCBI taxonomy): domain Eukaryota; kingdom Viridiplantae; phylum Streptophyta; class Polypodiopsida; order Polypodiales; family Pteridaceae; genus Adiantum; species Adiantum capillus-veneris. Next base: position 138,603,144 of record NC_140931.1, on the reverse strand, counting down.
CAACTTTATAAGCTCAAGAAAAAAATGAAGCGACCTTGCAGAAAATTTCACGTGACTTTTTCACAATTGTGTTATAGATAATTGAAACTTTCATGTGCAAAAAAAAAACACCTTAGAGTATATAAAAAAAATGGAAAGTTCTACGTGGTTGATATGGCCATTTCAAGCATATCGTTGTATACAAAGAACAATATGTTTTTGATGTATTTGTGAGTTTTAGAAAGTGATACATTGCTGACCCTTTCCATTGAGGACTCAAGGTGACAAGTAGAAGAGCTTTGGTATGCAACAATTATTGGATCATTTTAAATATTCAAAACTATCTAAGATAAAAATTTAATATTTTCATTCTTGATACACAAACATTAAAAACCTCAAACAATATAGGTCAACTAAATGTATCAAAGTACGCGGTACATACACAATTGGGATTCCTAAAACCTTGGTTTCAATGATATTATGGAGAACTCAAGATTTTCAAGAGTTTTTGCACAAATAAAAATTCAAGATAGAGTTCAAGCAATGAGATTTAACTGAGTTAGGGAGTCAAAAAGATACGTAGTTTCTTGGTTTCAACATATAAAGTCATTTGTAGTTGTCAAATTGCACTAGAATATCTCAATTCCATGAGGGGACCTTTGGAAAACTAAAATTATGCTCTTATTCAACACGTGCCCAAGTATGAAATTATGTCTATTACTTGCGTGTGACTTGGAAACTAGTCTTTGAAGGGGATTCCATTGTTTTGTTACACTAAGCACTAACACTTGGCTTTTATAAACATAAAAACGACCATCTCTACAATAAGATATAAGAATTTTATGATTTTTTTGGCAAAAAGGCTTGAAATTTTACTAAAATCTATGACTTAGAACTTACCATAATTCTCTCCATAGAGATTGTATTTTGACATGGAAAAAAATCCAATGTTTTCTTTCCCTCGTAACCAACCTATGGTAGAAGCAAGGTGTAAAAAACTTCTTTCTACCTTGACAAATAAATTGCCAAATCTTGGTAGGAAAATAGGACAATAGTGTGTCTCGGGACACTTAAATGTCCAATTACAGGACTAGTGTTAAAGCCTGTAAAATCTCAGCTTCAGCCTGTATTACAACAAGTTATCACTAGCCCTTTCAGAACTTTCGTACGCATACAATTCTCCATTCTCCTCTCAAGGCCTAATAAGCCTCAGCCAGAAATTGTCTGCTACCTAAAAATGAGTGGCAAAGCTCTATTCAGGTGTTCTCTCCATATTTTTTCGGTAACTCTTGCTTGCTTGTTCAGAGATAAAACCCACAAAAAACGAACATGCCAAAAATAACCCTGTGCTTCGGTTCGTGTGAGTATGGAACAGACCGATCGATACTTCTAATATCAGCACAAATATGAATAGAAATTTAAGCGGTTGAACGTTTCATCGCTGGCCAATTGGAGAAGGGAAAAAGATTTGAGTAGGTGAAATTACCTTCAAAACATATGTTTTCCCCTTCACGGTCACAGTCGAGCCAAAGAACTAGGTAATCACTTCCACGTGCTTCCTGTTGCAAGTGCTTGCACACGTGCGCCTTTTCCATCAACAGCACATTGATTAGAGAGAAGGAGACTCGTGTGTCTACAAGGTAAGAACTTTGGCACAAAAACATCACATAAACTTGCACGAAAAGCAAGAAATATACAATCTGCCCCTGCGACATCACAAGCAGAAATTTGTGTTACTCACCTTGGGATTGGCTTCTGATTTCATTATTGGAGCTTGAAATAGATCTTGTGGGTCAGTCATTTCCCAGCTCTGATATTTCGGAGGAAAGTCCACACTGGAAGCAAAGATACACACTAAGCCATATATACAGTTTTGCACACCCCACGAGACAAGCTTCTTTAGCATCTCTGGGGATTTCTGTACACAGTAATACAGATATGACATTTTCAAAAAATAAGGGGGGAAAAAACACATGAAGCAGCACTGAAGTAGAAAATGATGAAACAAAAGTGTATATACCATCTAACAGCACATAAACATAGTGTTCAACAGCCAAAAATGTAACATGCAACAACGACACTAGATTTGACAAACTGTCGTTCAGAGTCCCTGCAACATTGAAGGTGATAAATTTGATACAAAAATGTGATACAGACTATAAGCTGTCACAATCGATCTGATTAAGCTAACAATTTGATTTCTATGTAGATAGATAAACACATGTATATTTTTGTGCCTACAAGTTTGTACACCCCACACAGCTATGACATTCTTCAAAAAAAATTACACTAAGCAGCACTGAAGCAGAAAAAGACGAAACAAAAGTGTGTAACCATCTAACGGCACATAAACATAGTGTTCAACAGTACATCTGATACAATATCCAGAATGCAGCCAAAAATATAGTGTGCACAAATTACACTAGACTTAACAAAGTGTGTCCTTCAGCGTCCCTAGACACATGTAGATTTCTATGGTCGTGTCTACAATTTTGTACACCCCACAAGACAAGCTTCTTTCTGCATCTTTGGGGATTTCTGTACACAATAATACAGATATGGAAAGACTATAAGCTGTAACAATCAATATGATTAGGCTGACAAATTTGATTTATATGTAGATAGATAAACACATGTGCATGTTTGCGATATGTGGATGTGTGTACAAACTGGTTCCATACACAAACACAATGTACAAAAACGTAAACGTAGCAATCTTTCATTTTCGATGTCAGCTGCCAGGAGTTAAGACACAGAGCAACCTATTGTTTGATTGCCTCGAGTTATTATACCAACATCCAGACTTCCATGTATTACCTGAACACATGCCCAATAACTGAGGTGATCTTAAAACGTGTTGTCGTGCCTCTAAAGTTCCCACTGAATTCATGAACTTCCAAATATGATCGCCTTGATATAGCCTGCCACAAAAAAACACTTTCCCCTTGATTGAAATGGAAGACAAACACAGTATAGATAAAGCAATTGCAGCATAGAAAAAGGGGAAAGTGGTATGTGGTGTGTCTTTATGTGGGGGTTTTTTTTCTCTGTGGAATGTACTCTAGAGAATTTTTCCGCTCAAGTTTGGATATATAGGTTTTCTAACACACTCTTTGTAAGGAAACTCCTTGGTTCATACTTGCACGATACGTTTGCAACTCAACGTATTGACCAGTCTGAATATTAAGCAGACTCTCTGGGCAGAGTTGTGTGTACCGCCGGAATTAGCCGCGGATAAGAGGGGTAGATTGGTTCGGCTTTCCAAGCAGGGTGCGTGCGCATCGCAGAAATTTTCGGTCAAAATCAGTAAGTCCATTGAATGAAATTTGTACGTACTCTACAATATCCCTCATAAATACCCCCGTCTATATGAAAAGTCGTCAATTTCAATTAAGTTCTCAGTTCTCCAATTGATTGACACGCAATGATACCAACGGCTTCACCCAATTCCACTAAATTGAATGGGCAAGACTCCGATTGTAACAGGACTAACAAATCCGGAACATGCTTTTGTGTGTCAAGGAGAACGTGTATTGGTTGCAAAGATGCTATAAAGCGACTAGTCTCTGATATCTTGGTTAAAAGTGGCACCACATCTGGCATCCCAGTAGACATGGTTTGCCAATACACGTCCTACTATTCCTGATGCCAAATTGTTCCAAGAAATCCTCGTCTTCATTCGCCAGTATTTGAAGTTAAAAAAGCGATACTTCTACCAATTTCACAATCCCTCTTGCATACAATGATATGTTGAACTTTGAAATCCTCTTCACGAACCAGAACTTCAAAACTTACAATTGGAACATCAAGTATATCAGACATCAAGGAATCGAAGAAAGCATAAATATCTTCTAACTTCCAAATCTGCAACCACGCCTTAATTGTTCAAGAAACGTCACTTCAGAAACTTGCAATGTTTTCACCATCTTCACTTGGCAACATTGACTCGTCACCAAAAGACAATAAATCCAAGTATTCATTCAGTAAAAAAAATTGTATTTGAATCTGGAATTAGATCTAGTGCACAATCACTTACAACCAGTTGGTCGACTCGTAAAGCTATGGCTTTGACAACTATCTCAGTACTTTGAAGTCCTCATAAAATCAGTTCACGTCCATCCTTGAACAGATTGATGGCATGCCCTCAAAAAGTAACAACTGAGGTTAACCAAGCAAAGTTGCATTGAAATAAACATGACCTTAAAATCCAAATGACCTTGATAATCTTGAAAGACAAATTGCAACTCTTGAAATGTCACACCACAAGTCAAAAATGAGCCAAAAGCTAACTCAAGTCATATCATTGTGAGGTCTTTTTGGGTTGGCAAGCAAAGCTGATGAACCAAGCTTGTATTGGCGAAGGTATTGGAGCATCCACTATCCACTACGATATGAATGGAGCAACCATTGAGAAATCCAAGACAACCGAAAGACCTGATTGGGGAGGATCACTGGAACATGGGAATTACTCTAAGCATTCTTCATGAGAATGGTACTATCATCTGAGACATGAATACTATTGACCTCCCATTTTCCTCTATCCTTAGCAGCAACATGGTTTCTAAATTTGATGATGCTTCGACTTTGAATTTCTCCTCAAATCAGCGGAATACGGCTGCTTGGGGCATTCACAGCATTGATAATCACCTGCACAAATGGTGCGAAATCCTTCTTTCTTGGCTTTTGAGAACTACTTGAAGAAGAAGCTTGCTAGCCATCGTATAGTTCCATTTAGCCCATTTGTTTGATTATTTATTTTGTGTATTTTTCTCAATTTATTTGGGCTGGGTCGGGCAACTTTCTATGGGAAGTATAAAAGGGCCCCTGAGGCTATCACATTGTACCCATCTATCTGGTCAGAGTTGATTGGAGCAATCTCAAGCTTGACTTGTGAATCTCTCTCTATTTTCTCTCTCTCACTCTCATACATGTTTGCTGCTACGAGTGTTGCCCATCTACACTTCCGCATTGTGCTATTCTAGAGCTTGGACATCTCTTTGGATTCATCTAGTCAGTCCCAGTTTCTCCCAGGAAAAAGTGTTAGGGAGTGAGGGTTGTTTCGTGGGTGTGCCCGGCCTCTTTGAGGTTGTTTTCTCATGTCGGGATGTGTTTAGCCATGATTAGCTTAGGGTTTTGGCTTTGTTCCACTACCAGAGTATTGTCACTGCTCTTAGAAAGCAACTGAATTCATGAAAGATTTGGGGGCAGCTGAACACATTTTGGGCATGCCGATTAGAAGGGATAGAGAGAAACGCTTGTTATTTTTCTCTCAAGACAAGTACAATGGCAAAGTACTTGAAAGGTTTAATATGGCTGATGCTAAGCCTCTTGGTGTGCCTTTACCGCCACACACAAGGCTTAGCAAAGCTGACTGTCCCAAAGATGATGTAGCTACAAAGGCTATGAAGGGTATACCTTATGCATCAGCTTGTGGATCTCTGATGTATGTCATGGTTGCCACACGGCCTGACATTTCTCATGCAATGGGAGTTGTCAGCAGATTTATGTCTAATCTTGGCAAACCACATTGGGAAGCAGCGAAATGCATTTTTTGGTGCTTAAAAGGTACAAGGAGCAAAGTATATGCTACGGAAAGGGTACAGTCGAATTGCGAGGATTCTGTGATTTAGACACGGCAGGAGATCTCACTCAGAAATACACCAGTAGATATGTCTTTACACTTGCTGGTGGGGCTATTTCTTGGTGTTCAAGGCTACAAAAGATTGTGGCACTGAGTACTACAGAGGCTGAATATATTTCAGCCACAGAGGTTGTCAAAGATGCTATTTGGCTTGGCCATCTAGTTAGAGATTTCGGTGTCACGAGAGACGGGCACCACATGCCAACAGAAAAGAACAGACTGAACACTTTTAGCACTTCAAATAACAATTGATCTGAAAGAGATAGAGAGTGCACGACACACAAGATGAGGAGTGGCGGAGTTTCACCCCGAGAGAGCACTGGCCCCAAACCTTGGCACCCCTTTCGATATTTCTTTATATTGCTTGAACTCAGTACAATGCCGGTACTCCACCCTCTGCACCTACGTACTAAAGCGTGTCAGAGAATGAGCCCTCTGCACATATTTAAAGGCCCTTGGCCCATGAAAAGCAATTACATGAAAAGCTTCAAACTCAAAAGCATCTGGTCCAAAAAGCATCTTGCCAAAAAGCTATCAGTGCAAAACACGGAATCCCGTACACTGCCACATCAACACATGTAAGCGTAAAACACGGAAATCCATACACTGTCACGTTGGCACCTGCCACCGCAAAATCCAAGCATCCATATAGTTGCCACGTCAGCATGTCAGTGTAAAATGCACGTTGTCCGTGTAGGATGCCACGTCATCAGTGGATTTCCTGAGGGAGTTGAGGAGTGTGTGTGTGTGTGTGGTCCTGCTTTATTTAATCTCTTTAGGCCCCCTGGGCCCCTTCAAACGGGTCCCGCAAGTTGGTAAAACTTCTTATGCTTCTTCTTCTAGGGTTTAGGCCCCTCGGCCGGGATGTGCAGGTTGGCTCCGTTCTTCAGTGGCTTGACACGTCAGTAGTTTGTGACATACCCCCTTCTTCAAAGAAAGTAATCGTCTGCAATTACGGTATATCTGCAAAACATATACCTTCATAAGTTCAGAATAGTCTGAACTCACGAATTATAAGAGAGAATAAAGCACTCATAAAACTATAAAAGCAAGGTACACAAGAAAAGAAAAAAAAAACTAAATCACTTTATTTGCTATGAATCAAAACTAGATAAAACAAAACATTATTAACTTAAAAATGTTTTTAGAAAAGGCAAGCGCAAAATAAGTTGACAGCTTACTTGGCTAAAACTTAAAATAAGTACTCAACTTTATCTGCAAAACAACTCAAGTTAGCTCAAAAATTTCTGAGGGTCATTCCGAAGGACATTCCGGGGACAATCCCAGGGACAATCTGTTTTCTCATTCCAAATCAGAGCTCTTGATATCCTGGGTCGTTAGCTTCCCAGAAAAATCTCATCCAATAAGGAGTTTCGTTCCAAATTGGAGCTCTTGATATCTAGGGTTGTTGGTTTCCCAAAAAAATCTCATCCATTAGAGAGTATTCAGTGGTTGGCACATCACAATGCAACACAAATGCTTACATATGCATGTTACAAGACACAACGAACAGCACCGCTGAGCACTCCCCCGAGACAGACGGTCTGCAAAATGAAGTTATTCAACGACTACCTCGTCACTCCCCTTGCAAATAACTTAAAAAGGTCCGGGCCATGAGCTCAGAGGACAGATACAACCAAACGCTCCCCAGACCACAACATGCGTTGCTTGGAGATTCAAGCTCCCTAGACATCCCCTCTGCGTCGTTCGAAGGTTTTCCAACATACAACAAAACGCTCCCCGAACATCCCGTCTACATCGTTCCGAAGCTTTCAAGCATACAACGAAACGCTCCCCAGATATCCCGTCTGCGTCGTTTCGAGGTTCAGACAATACCAAAACAGCATTTCTCACCACTGCACCGGGGAGTAAATCACCAAGCATTGAAACCGGTAGTAAAACTAGAGTCAAACAATTCAAATCGGTACCATGACAAGTTCAAAACAGATACCATCCATTTCAAACAAATTTCAAACACGATCACCAAACAAGTTCTCAAACAGAACTCAAACTTAAAAAGAAATCTCGACATGAGTCAAGCTCGGAAAGTTGACTGACTTTCCATCCTGAAACCTGCTCCAAAATTAGGGTTAGATTTGTTCCATAAGGTTGTAGCCAACTGCACCATGGTCCATAAGCTCTTGGACAGACAATGCTCCTGTAGCAGTGATGGTAGTCCCTAGACATAGCAATCACACTGGGCCTCCAAGGTTATCGATTTGATAAGAGACACCTGGTGAGAGATGTCCCAAAAAAAATTCAAGTCGTAATTTGCTAGGGTTTTCGTGGAAGCATTTCATGATACCCCACTCTGCCAGAAGCTGCCAGAAACCATATAACTACGGTCAAAATTTTCTTGAAAGCTTGCCAAGTCCTTGGAGTGTGCAACTGGGTAGCTATAGACATCCACCACTGCATGGCACTGCCTCTGAGAAAAACAGCAGCTCGAAAAAAAAGTTTTGATCCTTCTCTGCAAGCGATCTTTATGGCTTATACTCTGTAAGATAGAGCAATGAAGACGGAGCACGCCTAATGCTCGATGAAGTAAGGGTGGGAACGGCTAATAAGTCCGGGGTCGGGACGCGAAGATTCTCTAATTAAAAAATTTATGAAATCCCTTAGCGTCGTCTTGCTTTGTCTACTCTTTGGTAGGACCGATGCGCTTTCAGAAAAGCACACGCCTAAATCTCTGATACCACTGTCACGAGAAACGGGCACCACGTGCCAACGGAAAAGAATAGATTGAACACTTTTAGCACTTCAAATAACAACTGAACTGAAAGAGATAGAGAGTGCACAACACACGAGATGGGGAATGGCGGAGTTCCACCCTGAGAGAGCACTGGCTCCAAACTTGGCGGCCAAGCTGAATTCTAGGTTCCATTTGGAATAGACTATGCTAAACTAAAAGCTTCAAGGTAAAGGTTCACAATCTGAGGAGTATCTGCTAGGTCCTCCTCCTCCATCCATTTCAAATCCAATGAAGGATAGTTCTTGAACTTAACCAAGAACCGCCTTCGTACTTTACCCTCGTTCTCTGTGTCCTTATGTGCCAAAATCTGTTCAGGAACAAGAATCTCCTCGTTTTCTTCCACTTCGGGTTGCTCATCAGGCTCCCCATCTTCAGGCACATCACCTTTGAAAGGTTTCAGGAGACTCACATGGAATGCATTGTGAATCCTCCAAGTGTCAGGCAGTTTCAGTCGGAAGGAGACATCATCGATCTTTTCGGAGATCTGGAAAGGTCCGTAGTATCTCATACTAAGCTTTGGAAAAAGCCTCTCCTTTCCCTTTTTCTTTTTCAGGCGTGCCTTCTCAAAACGTAAGAGCACCCAATCATCCTCCTTCAATTACAAATCGCGACAATGGCAATCCGCTGCCTTTTTCTGTCTTTCCTGAGATTTCTGCCAAGCCTCGCGGACCTTGGCAAAAGCCGTGTCTAACTCACGCATATACTCTTAGGAAGGGTGGAACCTTCACAGCACCTTCAACAATCTCAAATGGCGTCTTCCCTTTCGAAGAGTGTATCGTGTTATTGTAGGCAAATTCCACCAAAGGTAGATACTTTTCCCATTGAGTCTTCTGATCCGAGATATAAGACTTCAATAAATCTAAAACCACTGAATTGGCAATCTCAAATTGCCCATCAGTCTGTGGGAGGAAAGATGACGAGAACTGCAACCGTGTGCCAATGTTCTCCCAAACTGCCTTCCAAAACAAACTCGTAAATCTGGGGTCCCTCTCGGAGACAATCGTCTCAGGCATGCCATGTAATCTGAAAATCTGGGCCACAAACAGTCTCGCTAAGTGATCTGGCTTGACTGTTTTCTTCGCTGGAATGAAATGAGACTGTTTGCTAAATCTGTCAATAACACTCCGAATACCATCCTGACCACTCTGTGTTCTCGGGAGATCAAGAATGAAATCCATTGCAATACTTTCCCAGGGGCGGGTGGGTATGGGCAAAGGCTGTAACAATCCTTGTGCTGTATGCATGTCAAACTTGACCTTCTGGCATACCAAGCAACTGCGCACAAACTCGTCCACATCCTTCCTAAGTCTCGGCCAAAAGAAATATCTCTCTACCCCTTTCATGGTGGTAGCAATGCCGCGGTCACCTGTAAAAGGCGGACAGTGGCATTCGGTCATAACCTTTTCCCTCAATAGCTGTGTAACGCACAACATGGTTTTTCTCATCAAGTAGCCATCCCGAATGAATATCCCGCTATTGTCTCCCCATCCCGTATCCGCGTGAAAACGTCTGCAAAATCCAGATTTGTGGCATACTGGTCGACCATATCCTCGAAGCTCCTATGATGTATCGCGGAAATAGCCAGAACCAACGGCTTCCGAGACAAAGCATCTGCCACCAAATTCTTCTGTCCCTGAACATGGACAATCTGGAAGTGAAACTGTGACAAGATGTTCGCCCACTGCATCTGCTTTTCCGATAGCTGCTTCTGAGACAAGAAATAGCGCAAACTCTGATGGTCTGTAAAGACAATAAAATCCGCTCCGAGTAGGTAGTGCCGCCACTGAGTAAGAGCATGGATAACCGCCAAAAGCTCTTTCTCATAAATCTGTGCTGCCAATTCCGGCCTTGAGAACAATCGGCTCTCGTAAGCAATGACATGGCCTTCTTGCATTAAGACCGCACCTAGACTACGACCACAAGCATCACAATATACTTCAAATGACTTCTGCAAGTCCGGCAAAGTCAAAACTGGTCCCGTAGTCAATTTCTCTTTCAATGTCTGAAGGCAATCACCTCTGTGGGTCCCCACAAGAAAGGGACTCCTTTCTGTGTCAAGATATGCAAAGGGGAAGCAACCTCTGCAAACTTTGGAATGAACCGCCTGTAGTCCAAACACAATCCCAAGAAGCTTCTAACTTCATGGACATTCTTCAAATTGGGCCAATCACGGATAATCTCTATCTTGGCTGGATCCATTTGCACTCCTGCACTGCTGACACAATGTGTCCCAAAAACTGTATCTCTGGTAGGAAAAATTCACTTTTCTTTGCATTAATCACCAACTTGTGATCTCGTAATGCCTGAAAGATCTAAAGCTGGTGATCTCTATGTTCTGCCTCATTCTTGGAGAAAACAAAGATATCGTCAAAGAAAGTGCCAACAAATAGCCTGTACTCTCGAAAAATCCTATCCATCATCCGGTTAAATGTCGTAGGAGCATTGGTTAAGCCAAAGGCATCACCAAAAACCCAAAAGTCGTCCGAAAGGCTGTCTTGTAGACGTCTCCTGGCGCAATTCAGATCTAATGATATCCACTCTTCAAATCAATCCTGCTAAAGCACGAGGATCCTTGTAATCTGTCGAGTATATCGTCGATCCTAGAAATCGGAAATCTGTTCTTGATGGTGATTTTGTTGAGAGCTCTATAATCGATGCACATTCTCCAAGATCCGTCTTTCTTCAAAACCAACAACACTGGAGAGCAATACGGTGAAGTACTAGGCTGGACAAGACCCTTTTCCAAGAGGTCTTTCACTTGGTTCATAATCTCTTCGTTCTGTGCTCGGCTCACACGGTAAGGTGGCCGGTTCAGTGGTGTGCTTCCAGGAATCGGATCAATGGTATGATCTTCAGGACGAGCGGGTGGTAACTCGCTTGGCAGGCCCTCTGAGAAGCAATCGGCATGAGAGTGGAGAAAATCTTGGCGTTCTTTATCAAGTTCAGACATATTTGTCCTATCCTCATCACTCAACTCTTTCAAAAAGATCGAGTAAACAAACAGACTGGATTTCATTAATTTTGAAATGACCAAAGCCAATACAATAGGGACAGACTCGCCCTTAAGTTTAATATAAAGTACAATGGTTCTGCCCTTCTTTGTAGTCAATGTCGCTTTCCTCGCCCGATAGTCGACCACGACGTTGTTCTTGTGGTACCAGGGAATTCCAGCGAGAGCGGTCTACTATTGATGCACAATCTCTACAATGGTCTGAATGCAATGGTCTTGCAGACAATGTCGACGACAATGATGACGATGAGACGGGCTGAAAACTGAAAACACTAAGGGTTGAAATCTGCAAATCTTGGAGTACGCTACCAACTAGCTCTACTAGTTCGCTTATATTTTACCTTAGTCTTTTGTATTGGACATTTGGACCATATGATGATGTAATAATTATGTGGACTCATAGGTCTTTTAGGCCTTTTGCATATGTACAACCTTTCAATTCTCTCTCTCTCTCTCTCTCTCTCTCTCTCTCTCACAGCCGTTTTTTGACCTAGTAGACAACAGTTCACTCTTTTGACCATAACTTGCTCATCCGAACTCCGATTTAGGTGATCTATAGCCTCAATCGAAGAGCACGAAGCCCTCTACGCATTGATGTAAAGACAGAATTTTTCTGTGTAATGGAAGGCTTCGCTGTAACAGTATCTCAGAACTGAAAAAACTGTCAAAACTTTGCGTTTTTGTTGCCGACTTGAAGGCAATGTCAGACAAAACTCGCAAGGGTGGAAAAGCCACACTCGCCATGGAGAATGATGCAAAATCTCCAAGGAATTTGGATGCTAATCCAACCACATCGTCTACAACAATGGAAGCAATGATCATGGCTTACTTGATCTCGTTACAAGAAACCGTCAACAAGCAAGGTGAAGAGTTGCGCGCACTTGCAATGGAGAATGGTACTTTAAGAGTTCTCGTTGTGGAGAATGAGCACCTCAAGAAGGTTCTTGAAATGCAAACAACACGCTTGATGCATCTTGAGAATGAAGTTCAAGAATGTAAACGCTCTCTTGTGGACATGAATGTAGTGAAAGAGCGCTTGAGCAAAGTTGAGAGTGATCATGTATTGAAAGAGGAAACGATAGATACAATACGACATGATGTATGTGAGATGAGAAATGCATCCAAATCATGGGCTGATATATGTAAGGATAATGTGGTTTCTACATCTCCTATCACGCAAGCCGTTGTCCAAGCAAAGAATGTAGAGAATGTGGACACTCAAGAATTGCAAGAACGCTCAAAGAACATCGTCATTCGTGGAATCAAGGAGGAAAGCATGGAAACACCCCAATCTCTTGCGGTTGCTATTGAAGAGTTTTTTGCTACACACTTTGGCATGTCAGGAATCATGGCTTATGGTGCACATCGAGTTGGAAAACAAGGAGTCCCTCGCTCGGGAGAAAGACCTATTGTATGTACCATGGCTGATGAGGTAAAGAGAAAGATCATCCTTGACAATGGTTGGATCTACCTCAAAGGAACGGGTTGTAATGTATATGAGGATCGCACTCTTATGCAACAAAATGTACGTCGCAAAGCATACGAGGAAAGAAGCAAGAAGGTTAAGGTATCGTCTCAAGAAGAAAAGGCACTTGAGGAGGATGCAAGTCCACCCAACAAATAGGGACACATGATCTATGAGACCAACTCACGCTTGCGAATAAGCTTTTGGAATTGTAACGGGTATCCATGGAATGCGGGAATTGGCATTGATGAGCTTACCAATGACTCCGATGTGATACTTCTTGTCGAAACATGGGAGCATGATGCGCAACGAATTCTTGGATTTGACAAATACGATGTACATTCTTTGATGTGGGCCAAAAATGCAAAGCAACGAAGAGGCCAAGGAGGCGTAGCATGTATGACCAAAAAGGGTTTGAAAGATGTTTCCATTGTCAAAGAAGATAAGTATAAACGCTACTTATGGCTGAAAATCAGCCCACCAAATGGTCAAGTCATGTTTGTGGCCGGCTGCTACATTCCTCACTATGACTCCAACTTTTATGCTCGCTTGAATATGGATAGAGATCAGCCCTTTGTTGAACTAGAGGAAGACATTGCTCATTACAAGGATCAAGGTGAAGTCATTGTTTTTGGAGACATGAATGCTCGCACAAATATGTTACAACACGACACACAACAAGTCGACATGCCGCATGTATCAAGAAGAGTGGATGACTCATACATGTATAATCGAAGTTCTAATGATGCAAACGAAGTGGATCACTATGGAAAGTCACTTCTACATATGTGCAATAGTACCGGAATGCTCATTGCAAATGGTGTATCTCTATGGCAAGGCACCAATGACTTTACATGTAGAAAGCACAATGGTGCTAGCGTGATTGACTATATGTTGTTCTCAGAAGCCACTCTAGAATGCATACAAAGCTTTACACTTGGTGAATGGAATCCGGAATCGGATCATAGGATGTTATGTATTGACCTCAAGTGTGGTAAACGGCCCGAGCATGTAGCCTCCAATCATGATGTGAATCATTTGTACCTACGTCTAGACTTCAAACGAGCACTTATATATGCTGATATGGTGGACCAAATGTTAAGCATGATAGAGCATCAAGGGAGCCCAACATTAGAATGCAAGTGGAAAGTTTTCAAAGAAGTAATTTTCTCTTGTGCGAAGGAATGCTTTTCGGCGAAACACATGTCTTGCAAAAGGTCTAAGAAGGGTAGCACCAAGAAGAAATGGTTTGACATGGAATGTAGTCAAGCCCGAAAACACTTGCTAAGATTGGATGCAATCAAAGACAAGGAAGTTTACTTGGAATGTTCACACACATACAAAGCACTTGTTCAAAAGAAGAGGAGAAGGTGGGAAGTCGAAAAACAACTTCTTTTAGCACAAGAGAAAGCACATGCATGTGGCAAGTTTTGGCAAAATCTAAAAGGCAAGCGCGTTGAGAGCTTTGGTGACTTGACTCTTGAGGATATGTATATGCATTGTAAGAACCTCTATGAGCAACCCAATGTTGATAAGATGGAGGGTTGTAGCTCCCTTCCATTTATGTCTCCCTTCTTTACCATTGAAGATGTATGCCGCGCGCTTGAGAAACTTGCTACTCGCAAGGCAGGTGACCTTCAAGGTGTCAAGGCTGAAATGATTAAATGGACAAGCAAGAAAACACGATATTGGATATGCGATATGTTTAACCTTGCACTTCAGTATGGCATGTCTCATGATTGGAGTGCAAATTGGATCAAACCTTTGCACAAAGGAGGAGATGTGAACAATGTGAACAACTATCGCACTATAATGGTTGGTTCTTTGATGGCAAAGTTATTTGGATGTATCATGGAGATGAAGATAAGTGAATGGGCTGAAAAGAATGGCAAACGTGCGCTTGGCCAAGCAGGTTTTCGAAAGCATCATAGCACTATTGATCACCTTGTCACTCTTCGAGTTCTTATGGAAGCGTCTCGATTGAAAGGAAAAAAGTTGTATTGTTGCTTTGTGGATTTCAAGAAAGCTTTTGACATGGTACCGCGAGGAAATCTTTGGAGACGTATGCAAAGCCTTCAAGTGCCGAGAGAATTTATGCATGCAGTCTTTCGCATCTACCAAAAAGTGATATGTCGATTACGTATGGGAGATGGAATTTCAGAATTTTTTGCAAGCACTATTGGTGTCAAACAAGGATGCCCACTTTCTCCAACCCTCTTTGGGCTACTCATTGATGAATTGGAATACATGGTTCTTGATTTTATGCAGCAAGAAGGCATAGAAGAGGTTAAGATTGGAAATGCGGTGATCATGCTTTTGCTTTATGTCGATGATGTAGTGCTCTTGGCACATACCTTAGAAGATGCACAAAAGTTTATGAGTGTCTTGGAACGCTTTTGCCTACATAGCGGGCTGATCGTGAATGGATCCAAAACCAAGGTTATGCTTGTAAAGACCCTCAATGATGAAAATCCATGCATTGTATACAACAATGAGAAACTTGAAGTGGTAGATCACTTCAAGTACCTTGGCCTTGAGGTTCCATCCAATCATAAATGGAAGGATTGTGCAATGCGTCGCTTGGAAG
Organism: Adiantum capillus-veneris; assembly: GCF_014529385.1. Classification (NCBI taxonomy): domain Eukaryota; kingdom Viridiplantae; phylum Streptophyta; class Polypodiopsida; order Polypodiales; family Pteridaceae; genus Adiantum; species Adiantum capillus-veneris. Next base: position 138,587,710 of record NC_140931.1, on the reverse strand, counting down.
CCGGAAAGAGGGCTTATTATGCATTTGAGAACATGTGCAATGCACGAGAGATCAAGTGTTGGGCTCTCAAAAAGTACCTCTTTGACACATTGGTGACACCGGTGCTTCTTTATGGAGTGGAGGTGTGGGGTGGAAGCATCGGGAAGTCTACTTGGAAAGAGTTTGAGAATGTTCAAAAGCATTTTCTCACCAACTTTCTCCAAGTCAAGACACAAACACCCTACATGCTCTTACTTCTTGAGTCCGGATCGCTTCCCATTGAGGTCTTGGGCATGGAAAGGGTTGTGGAGTACATGCGTAAGACACAACGTAGCCCTTTGCATCGACTTCTTAGAATCGTATATGAAGCAAGTCAAAAGGTTCAAAAGACATGCAAGAGCAAAATACTAAGTTCGGGGTGGATGCTTGATATCAAGAAATGGTTTGGAAGATGGGATGCATGTCACTTGGTCAAGGATGCGTCGATCGACTCCCAAGTTAATGAGGCCTTCTTACAACGCCAATGTATCATGGCTTGGGAGAAATTCGGAGGTTCTCGCTTCAGCCATTACACCACACACGTTGCCCCAAACTACAAATCTCTCTTCTTCTCGGAACGAGGTAACCGAACCCATTCCTACATCCTTGAGCCCATCCCGTTGAGTGCGATCCGCACCATTGCCTCCATTCGTCTTAGCTCCCATTCTCTACGCTGCGAGACAGGACGTTGGGGCACTGGCGAGGAGTGTCATCGACTTTGCACCTTATGCCCTCGTCAAGTGCGAGAGAGTGAGTACCACACACTACTTGAGTGCTCAGCTTTTGACCACATTAGGTCCTCTTTTCCCCATATATTCAGCCATGAGCTCTCCCTACATACCTTCCTCTCCCAACCACGATGTGGACTCTCTATTGCGACGCTCATTTCAGCCATTTTTGAGCATCGAGAGTCACTTATGAACTCCACCCACACCACGTGACATGTTCATTTGGTCCCATAGGTCATATTTGACCTCCCAGGACGATAATAGAACTATCTATCTATCTATCTCTCTCTCTCTCTCGCACACACTCATTGTGCTAGATAAACACGCATAGAGGACTATATAACCCAATGTGGTACACTATTCTATGTGTGATCTATGGTATCAGCATGAATTTAGCCTTTTGAAAACCCTAGAGCCTAACAAGTCACACTTAATTACAGTTTCCCAGTCTGCACTGTAGAAAGAGAAAAAGATGGAGTATTTAAGCAGATCATACCTTGCCGGAGGAAAGGATAAATGCAACAGAGGCAGCAATGCTTGGCTTCTCTGCAACCTGAAATCGAAAACCATTAGGTGAGAAAGATACCAGATTTCGTCTAAAGGTATAGGGTGAGAAAATGCAAATACCATGAGCACAGTCGGCGCCATCACCCTTGCACTGTCGTGACGACGACGCTCTCCTAGCTCATGTTGACGTGATTGTAGTGTTCACACTACCGGTCGTGGGAGTTCCGATTCAATCTTTGAAATGTCACGTAAGCCACTTAGGGTAAAGGGGCCACCTAAGGTAAGCGGCAAATTGCCGCCGGCACCCTACACAATTTTGGGACTGGATGGGCACAATCCAAAGAGCGCAGCCTCCCTTAAAAATCACGCTGCAAACAGAGCTCTAACGGCGACGCACAATGGCGACAAAAAAATTACGAGACAAAAGTTGCCATAAATGGGAAGCCACACCAAGGGGGAGTAAGGGCATGGTCACGCGAGGCTTAGTTTTCCGTATGTCTCGACCAGTGCTGACCATGGCAGGTATGGATCCGCAGACGTTGACAGGCAGCAGTGGGTAGAGAGAGAGAGGTTGATGGGCAGCAGGCAGGAGAGAGAACTGCAGCAGTGACCGACAGCTAACCGGCATTGTCTTGAAACTATGCCTTTTTACTATGCCTAAAAAGGCATAGTTACAAAATTGAGCCAGTGAAAACCTGCAAAAGGCTAATTTGTCAGACGGCTTGGTCGAGCTGTGTTCCTCGAAACTAAGCCTCGCGTGACCATAGCCTAATGGGACATTGCAACCAACAAGGTTTGAACCAAGATCAGACAGCATAGATTGCACGCCACATTGAGCTAACCACCTCACCAAATGGCTTCTTGTGTCTCACTATTGGACTTTTAAGGTCATAAAGTTGGGTGTGGGTGTGTGTGTGTGTGTGTGTGTGTGTTGGGGGGGGGGGGGGGGGGCGCCCTTTCTATTGGCCCTTTTACCCTAGGTGGCTTTTCAAAATTAAGGAGGAATGGCTCTTGTGGTAAAAGAGAGTTAGCAAGCCGTTTTTAAAAGCTGGGGGGGGCAACCACCTTGGAAATAAGAGAATGCCACCATCTTTTCAACACGAACCATGGGTGGGTGAAGGACTTAGATCAAAGAACTGATTGCAAGCTCAATGCAAGTAGGTTGTTCAAGATGCTACCGACTTTTATTGATAAAATAGGGTAGATACACCATGATGAGAATGAATACAATACCTTATTATCTTAAAATGAGTACAAGCTTTATATGGATCTGGAACGAGGGCATCTGAGATACAATGTTGCTAACATTATGCCTAGATACAGCATCGTGACACAAGGAATTTCAACCCCTCTATTAGGAATGACTCTTGAACTTTTGAAGATGCTTTTAATGCATCATCATTCTTGTACACATGACTCATGGAATATGGGCATACATTGATACATTCTTCTTCAAGAAGGGTACACATAGTGTAGAAGACAAAGCTCATGCCCAACAACCCTACCCTTGAGCTTTACGATTATGACACAAGACACTAGACAAAGTACTTATCCCAACAATAGGCTCACATACTCAGTTCTAGCCTACAAAAACGAAGGTTATGTCAATAGCGAATTCCTTGTCTTACAAAGGATTGGATGAAAAAAGAGAAAGGCCTTGTACATCATCAAACTCATATACATGGTTGTTGTCTCCTTCTTGATCTTGCCCTTGCCTCTATTATTCTTCTTAAAGTAACATGTAGGTGGTGGGAAATTGATTCTCTTACAACGTGGACCAGGTTTCTTGTTGGAGCTAGAAGATATAACATTAATGGATGAAATCAACCTTGAAGCTTCAACAATAGAACTTGAGGATGCAATTGAAGCTCCCTCACATAATAATCAATATCTAATTCTCCTAAATGATTTTCTCATGTTAAACTGATCGTTTAATATGGGGAAGTGAGAGGGGAGAAAAGACTAGAATATTGGTTAAGCTAGCAGACCGGCCACAGTAGGGATCCAAAGGAGGGAAAATAGGGATCCAAAGAGGGGGCCATCTGGAAAAGAGCAATGTGCAACAATGGGCTTAAAAGACCCTAAGGTTCAGCCCATTAAGACTTCCAAAATGCTAAGATTTTGTGTGTGTCCCAAAAAGTCTTTGCCTATTGGATGGCCATGGAGGTGGACCAATGAGAATTAGGCTAGACTAAATCTAGTTAAATAAATTTAAAAACACTTAATAAAAGAACCAATAAGAATTAAGCTCTCTAGAAGACTATTGGACAGTCTCCCAAGGGGACCAATGAGCATTCACCAGCCCAATGGCTTGCTTGATTCCTATTGGCCAGGAGGCAAAGGGGTCCAATGAGAGTTTAGTTGGATTAAATAATTACCTAAAGCTCTCACAAAAGGGGAAAGGGGGACACATGTCAGAAGGCTATCACTTATGATGCTTAATTTCCATTAGCTAAGGCTGGGGAGGTCCAATAGGGCTGTAGCATGAGTGGGGTCGACCAAGAGAGAGAGGGGGCTGATTTTTGCAAGGCATTATCACACACACACACACTCACACAATCTGATGTGTGAAGCAAAGAAGACTCTCTCTCCTTCTCAAGCTTTAATGGAAAGCTTACCACCTACTCTAGGCTTGTGAGAAGGGAGGCCTACACCAACAACTCTTGGCTTTGTGATGCAAAGCCAACCAAGAGCCAAGCTTCAATGCATGCTCATCTCCTCTACCAAGCTAATTACTAAGCTAAGCTATGCTAATATGAGTGATTAGGTGAGGAGATGTACATATTTATCGTAAGAATTCTCCTCTCCTCTCAATCTACTCTCATACCCCGCTAGCTCTCACCATCTTCGAAGGTGTGTGAGGTCTTGGGTCTGAGACCGTGAGGGAATTGATGTTGTGTTTGATAAGTGTTTTGCTTAGTGCATGAAGCTTCCATCTTCATTGCACTAGCTAGTATTGAAGGAACACAAAGAATTGTATTGTAAAAATATGTCTCTCTTGATGGGAGAAACCATAATACAAAGCCTTTTGGAGGGGGGACCGGCTCCATGCAAATCCGGTCCTCAACTATTGTCAATTGCTTAATTTCTCTCTCTTTTGAAGTATTGTTCATGCTATCTAACTAGGTGTTATGCTTTTTGTTGCTCTCTCCACCCAAGCACTCTTGTTATTCTCATTAGGAAGCTATTCAAATGAAATGCTCACTATGTTCATGCTATTTTCCGCTACACACAAGTTACTAGACCATTAGATGCTACATTGGTATTAGAGCACAAGGTTTCTCTTTTCTTGCTCAAGAAGGAAGGTCCTCAAGCTAGGTATAAATGGTTGGTACTATTAATTGCATGTGAGTAAGTAGAATAGGGATTTTTCAGCCTTGCAGTGCGCCTGCCTTTGTGCAGTTAACGGGGCATCACCGTCAAGAGCTATACTCTTAATAATGGAGTCCTACGTGGCTTGTTAACCACTATTGAGCTATTAGAAGCTTGACAGGAGCCGGTGTTGTTTTCCCGCTGTGCGCTCCTTGCCGCATTGTCGAAGCAAGGGACTTGCCAATACACCGTATGCGAGCCACAAACGGCTCCAAGCACACAACAAGCCTAAACTAGCAAGCTCAAGGAAACAAAGGGTGTGTCACTCACCGCTCTACGCTTGCCTTCGTGGTGGATTCCTCGCCGCGATGAAGAAGAAGCTGCAGTCGTGCCGCGCTCAACCGCTTCGCCGCCGTCGTGCCTTCGTAATGCTCGATCGCACACACACTCTCCCTCTCTCTCTCACACACACACACACACAAGGAGGTGAAGAAGAAGAAGATGGAGATGGAGCAAGAGCACTCTTCAATTGCACAAATGAGAGAATGAGTAAAAATTAGGTTTAGTTGGCTTTTATAGGAGCTCACCCCATTCACACTTGGGCGCCCATGCTTAACCAACTAATCCCTTGAATGTCCAAGTTAAAGTGCGCCTCTCATCGGCGATCACTCTACCTTTCCCTATTGGTCCGACAAGCCCGGTACCTGACTCTATCGAATACATAATACACGTCCGTCGTAGGTGATGGGTGTCCGTGAGCCGTGAGGGTTAACATGCCCCCCTTCCTGATGTAGATTCCGTCCTCGGAAGCTATTGAGTTGAAGCTGGTTCGTCGAGGTGGAAGAGCATTTGAGATGAATGTCCTTAGCCTTCTTCAGTCACTGCAAAATCAAACAACATTGGCACAGTAATTGCATTCTCTTAAAAAGCATATGCAGTTTTAGGTAGACAAATTGATTGGTAAAAGAATTTCAAACAATTTGGTAGCAATGAACAATAAATTGCAATGTAATCAAATGCATAAACAGATGTAAAGGCAAAAAATTAAACAAGTCTGGGGTCGCTAATTTGACGGTCAAAAAGCGCTAGAGATCGAATATTAATACCATGGGTAAGCTTCTTAATTATCTGTGGTCAATTAAGTTGTTTAATCGCGAGAGCCAAGTATTCATGTTCGAGGGCTGACTAGAGGCTATACCTAGAAGACTTTGTAGTTAAGCTACCATAAAAGGAATTTCTCATGAAATCATCGCCTGACTGATTACTTTTTCTTTGACTCCCCAAAGTCTTTTCACATTGATTCAATTATGATGTGTGTGCTTATTTTGTATGCCTTGGGTTTTTTGCTTCTCAAGGAAAAGCGCCCACACTGGGAACCTCTAGGGCTCTAGTACCATAGGCAATACATGTGAGTGAAGTACCAAATCAAGCTGAGATTTCTCTTCCAGCTTAAAATTTTACATTGTGGCACTTTGATTTTTTGTTTGTTCATTTTCAGCATTTTAATTTTGTAACTTTGGGGGGTCATATAACATTGTTACCCTCCCCAGGCTCATCACATTAGTAAACTCCCTTTATAATACTTAAGCTAAAGGTCAATAGGGTTAAGCCCACTAGAAAGCCCTAGTACATTTCATACAATGCTGCCTAAATCGGATTAAGAACCTAAGTAACCATTGTTTATTAGGAAGGCATTCCCCATGGTATTAAGAGAAGATTTCTAATACCTAGCTTGGTCAAACTAGCTTAGTCGGACTGCTTGATTTTTACACCTAAACAAGTGATTATGACAAAAGATTGCATTGAATTAAATGTTGGATACTAAGCCAATGCGCTGAATAGTATGCTACCAATCACAATCAAAGCAGACAAACATGGATGCACAAAAGATAAGGGCAATGCTAATGGATAAGAAACACCTGTTTGTGTTGATGGTCGCGCTTGATTTGAAGGTTCCATGAAGGTCCAAATCCTATCAATAGCAACACGCTCCTGTACACACTATGAAACACAAACAATACCTCTAGGAGGAACATCAGTGGGAAAAGAGAACTTTGCTAATCTCTCAACTCTAAACAGAAACACTCCTATCGTACTAATCTTACTTACCCTCCATCACTCAAGTGATGAGGATCAAAGGTGTTTTATGGCATAGGTTTCTGTTTCACTGTACCAGATGTGACATGTGTAGGTCTGAGTCAATGTTTTGACTTTTATTGTGCATGCTCGTTTGCTAATTGCTCTTGCTCTTTTTTTTTTTTTTTTTTGTGAGTATAAAGCTTTATATGTACATTCCCTAAGATTGGAATTGAGAGGTCAGGGAAAAAGGTTGAGAGGGAAGCAAGTGAATGATGACTGTCAGCAAACACTCCCCCCTTCCTTGGGTAGATCATACCATTTGAAATGAGCTTGTCACCCTTTGAAACCAATTGTTCCAGTTGGTAATAGGTGAGGATTTTTGCCAGTAGTTTTCTATTACCCTAGGTGCCTCGTCAAGTTGCAAGGGTGGTAAGGTACTCTCCCAGGATCGAACTTGAAGTGGTTCATCAGGTGATTCTTGAACACTGGGAGGTGTGGATTCTTTTGTAGCTTCATGGAGGTCCACTACTATAGATGGAGGCTGTGTAGAAGCTTTTACCTCTATGGATGTATTACATGAGGAGCTAGAATCTTCATGGGACTCCCCCCTTCCTAAGCTAGGTGGAACAAATCGTTCTTTCTTTGGTACCCAAACTAGCTCGAGAGCGGGTGTGTAGCATTCTGTGATTTTTTTCTTTCCACGATCATTGATTCGTTTTGGAGCTACGGGATTGGGCTCACTTGGGTCAGGTGATAGGTAAGAGCACAATCTACGTTTTGGCACCCAGATTTGATCATTTCCTTGATAGTAGCCTTGGGCTTCCAATAGTCGTTTAGGGATCCATCGCAACATTTTCTTACTTTTCTTGGAGCGAGTGGTACGTTTCTTACAAGGCTTCTGCTTTTTAGCACTAGTTATGGTCACTAAAGAAGCTTTAGGGACCCACTTGTATGTTTTCTTCGTTACATTAGGATGAGTCTTGTCAGAAGAGATATGCATTGCTTGTAGCATATTTAAGGGTATATGCATTTCATCCCCCTCAGGTGTTACCCAGGTCGTCCCCCTATTTCCCCAAGTGTCTATGGTTGATGCTAGGTGGACCCAATCCACATTGTCTGATTCCGTCATACCCGGTAACACATCCATGTAAGGAGAATCTTGGCCAATGTCTGTATCCTTCTTACAAGTGTAACAATATTGTAGTGGGGCCGAGTGAACCGTGGTGTCAGAGCGATGATCAATAATGGTTTTACTCCCTAAGGGGTGTACCTTACCAGTCACCAAATCCACTCTAAGGACAGAGTCTTGGAATTGCAAATAGACATGATTTTGAGACCAATCGTGAACCATTTGTGCTTCCCTCATGAATGGTCGTCCTAAAATCATTTCATATGACATAAGGTGTTTAGAGAAATCCATTACAATGAACGTATGTCGTACCTTGTGTCCTAGAACTTTGATCTTAAGATCCTTGAGCATCCCCATAGGTTTGGCTATGGTATCATTTGCCATCTTTACCACAATGTTAGTAACACTGAGGCGGGGTTTTCCCATGGATTCCCAACAATCTTTTGTAACGATGCTAACTCCCGCACCACCATCAAGAATTCCCTTTATAGTTAATCCCTTGGTAGTGATGGGTAGGGTCGCATTAGACTCGTCGCCTTCAAAATACTGCCCTAATTCGTTAATGGGTACCTCAATCACAGACTCGTGTCCATCTAAGTCAAGTGATTGCACATGATTTTCCTCATCAATCATAATCGAGTCAGGCCTATTTGGTTGCGCAAACTGCGGTAATCCCGTTTGTAGCTCTCCGTTAAGGAATGCTCGAAGTGCAAGGAATAACTCAGGATCTCCATACAGCTTTGCTATGATCGTGGTTCGGACCTCAGAAGACATGAAGTCCACTAGTTTGGCAACATTCATTGGCGTTTTGCAGGGTGTAGGTCCTTGACTAGGAACTGGTGAGGATGGAATCTCATATTCCTCAATGGGATCAGGTATTCCTTCGTTAAACATCCTTTCCAACAAGAAGGGTGTATGCTCACTTTCTGATGTCCCGTCCTCACTCCCTTCTTGGATGATACTAGATATGGCTAACGGTCTATGGTTCATGTGGGGTGGATGAACTTGCGTGGGAAACACTGTGTCATGAATTTTGATATGCATGGGTTCTGGTTCTAGTCTCCTTTGAGTCTCCTCCACTAAACCTCTTAGATGTTTCACCTGCTTAATCTCGTCCCAATCTTCTTTTTACGATTCTTCCCTTTTTGCCCCTGCGGTTTATCTTGGGGGTCTTGGATTGGATTTGGAAACACTTGTGGTGTTTTCAGAGGCTCTTTATGGTTTTCTCTTATTCGGTTTTCATTTGGTTCCATGTTACGGTTTTCTTTGTCGGTCTTTCCCTTTGTGGTATTGGTTCTAGTCTCCATTGTCTCGACTGAATCTGAATCATCCTCGAGGTCATTCATATACACGGGGTCATCTCCTGTTCCTATGTTTGTTTTGGAACTTGGCTTTGAATTTTCCGTATTCTGCGACTTCTTCCTTCGTGTCTTCTTTTTCTTTGCTTGGATAATTGACGCGGTATCTCTCTCTTCAAGGATATGTCCTGGCCTTTGAAGCATGGACCGTGTAATCGCATAAGCGGGTGCGACGGGTGGTATTGGTGATGTCACACTAGCAATTTCGACCAAATTTAGGGGTGTGATTTTAGGCGCATTTGGGTTATAGGGGCATTGGGCAATCAAGTGATCTATGCCACAACGATTACATGTGAGTATTGGCATTGCAGACGTGCTCCCTTGATTCATTTGCATCTGTGCAGCATTCTTTTGCAGCCTAATAGGGCACTCCGCTACTCGATGTGGTCCACCACACTCGTAGCATTGAAGAGGTGGCCTCCTAGCCTGGGTGTTGATATTTTGACCTCTGGATGCGAGAGCAGCAGCTTGATAAACCGGCTTGACTTATCCCCAACAATCTTCCATGTAGTATATAGGACATCCTTCCAATGTATCAAGTCCGTAGGCAATACTAGTGTCTATTTCCTCCTCACAGCCATCTGCATAAGCATTTGATGGCTCCCAACCCACTTGGTTCATAGGGGCGACTCTTGGATGCGGGGGCTACGGTCCTAGCACAGGAGGTGGTAACGGTGTAGCCTGTACAACATTTTGAGATCTAGGGACCATGTGTTGCGGTAGTTGCTCAACAGGTGGAGTAGGCATCAATACAGGAGCTCGAGGCGCATCTGTCCAGGCTACAGGTGGTCTATTTGCCATCATACGTTTGATCATTAAACAATCCTTAGCTTGGTGACCATACCTACCACATGCGTTGCAAGTTCCATTAAATTTTACTCTAAACGTAGGGCACTCACTAGTGCTATGTGGACCTAAGCAAATGGAACACCATTGTTGCTCCCTTCTTGGATACATGTGACTATTTTGAGGGGGTCGATTATCCTTAAGAGACTCTTGGATTGCCTTGGTGAGGTCTGTCAAGAATGTCTCAAATACCTTTGGCTCATTGGCAATGGGCTTTGCAGTCATGGGTTCATACTCAATGGCTTGTGAGCTAGTGGATCTCGTGTCAGTAGACACCCTCATGCCTGCTATCATCAAGTTGTCCTCTAATTGGATTGCATTGGCAGTGACATCTTCCCAGGTTGTGATACCTCTAATCACTAGTCCATTATAGATTCCTTCATTCCTCAACCCTCGAATGAATCGATCAAGCAGTTGGTTATTGTTGAAGCGCTCATTTACAGGGCAGCGAGAGTTTAAGTGCTTTAGACGACTAATGAAGTCCCTTACTGACTCTCCTTCCTTACGTTCGGCCTTCTGTAGCTGAGATGCTACACCCCAAAGCACACCTTCTCGTATGTACTCCTTTAGAAACAACCTTCGAAGGGTAGGGTAGATTGTTTTCTCGTCCACCCTTAGGGTCCTATACCAATCTCCAGCCTTCCCACTTAATGTCAAGCTTAAGGCATTGCACTTATGTAGTTCGTTGCGTTCCCCTAAGGAATCACATACTTGTTCAAACACTTCAATGTGTTTTCTAGCATCTTCGTCCCCATTGAATTTTTACGTGAGTTTGGCAATTTGTACTGCCTTACTTCTAGGCTCTCTATCAGATGCATGATGCATATTTTCCGCGATAGATCGACCTATGGTTTGAGCAAACGCTGCCAAGTCACCTATGTGAGGAGGTAGGGCCGGTGGAGGTACTCTTGGAATCATATGTGGGAGAGGAACGGGTACCGGTCTTGGTATATGTGTAGATGATGCAGGATATGGAACATAACCGGGCATAGGTCCACTCGGATAAGAGCTAGGGAGCGGCACTCGAGGAGCATAAGCAAGTGGTACTATTGGAGGTGTGGGGGCCATGTGTGCATAAGGGGCTAAAGGCACATATGGTCGAGGCCCCATATTAGGTACTACAACACTAGGTAGTGGCACTGCGCTAACCGTAGATGTCATCGGTACATTCTTTGTTAGGCTTATCCCTGGAGTGAGCACTGTGTTTTCCTTGATAGAGGGTTGAGCCAAGTTAGGGAAGCTAAAGTTGTCGCTCGAAGGCTCAGATTGCATAGAGACCCCAGGTGAAATGACGTAAGATGGGTCCATGGGGCTCATTAGAGGAGTCTCCGTTTGTGATAGAGTAGGCTGTTGAGCCTTACTCGTATCCAAAAATCTCATGGGGCCAGTTGAGAGTATATTTACCCCTCGGTTTTGCCTTTCGGATTGAATAATGCCATGGATAACATTACAGATCATTTTCTGTTGATCTTCGATGCTCGTGGCACTAGAGGTGGATTGTACAATCTCTATCCGTCCTACATGGTAGGCGTGGCCAGAGTGTAGATCCGTCAACACCTCAGTGTGGAGGTCGTATGTCCAATGATCATTAATGAACAATCCTTCTAGAGTCGACGTGTTAACGGTTTCTTTTGAGGTAGAAGCAATGTTGCTCCCCGTGGTTTTACTTGTCACCAACGGTACTCTAGAGGGAACTTCTGAAGGAGGCAGCTCAACAGGGCCTTCTTGGTAAGAAGTTGGCAGGATATCCACATGGACACTCTTTGGGGGTGTGGGGTCCACGTGCGATGTGAAAGGAGATTCCACTTCCCCACCCCCTTCGCGTGCTTCATCTGCATCAGGTTCCGATCGAGTAGCTCTACCTAATGTTTCCATGAAACGGCTAAACATACTAGTACTAGGCTGTGGAGCTTCGGGAGGTGCATGGCCTTCTCTCTCAGTGTTTTGGGTAGGGTATGCTTTCATGATTTCTGAGTCGGAGGAGGAATCACTAGCGGCTATTTTAGGGTCTTGGGTGGTGCTACCTTGTGTCCCCGCTGAGGGTCTAGATCCTATCGTGGATGGGTAATGGGTGTCCGTATGAACAGAGGCACTCTCAATATGCTCGTGTTCTAGCACCCGCCCAGAGCGTAAGTGCATGTGCTTCTGATACCCTAAGGTGTCAAAAAGCTGCTCTAGGAGGCCTTGTGACTAGTTTTTAGAGTGTTTTTTGTTTGTTTTTTTTGCTAGATTTTTTAGAGCGTGTCGTGGAATGGGCCGTGTGATAGCTCGAAACGAGCGTATCGGTCAGAGGGTCGTGCCGTGCTTTACAGCCCTCCGTTTGGTCACTCTATGCCCTCGGAATCTCTAAAACTGTCAATTTCCAATAGGGAACTAGGCCCAAACTAGAAAGTCTAAGGGTGCAAGTGGGAAGAGAAAGGAGGAGAGTGGAGGACTTATCCCACATGCTCTCATTCTCTCTTGAGGGAGTAGGGTATATATATAAGAGTGAAACTAGTATATATCATAAGACTGAGGACTGAGGCCTGGGCCTGGGCTTGGGCTTGGGCTTGGGCTTGGGAAAATGATCCCGATCTATCTTTTATACAAACCAACCCGTTCGTTTTAAGAGTCACGTTTTTTTTTTTTTTCGAAATATTTCGCCGCCCGCTCACTCGCGTTTTTAATTTCCGAATTTTTTTCCTTTTTTTTTCCAAAAAATTTTTTTTTTCTCAAAAAACTTTTTTTTTCCAAAATTTTTTTTAATATTTTTTTTTGTTGATGCAGAAAATACAGAAATTGAAAAAAATGCAGAAATTACAGAAAATTAAAAAAACGCAGAAATTGCAGAAAATGCAGAAAAAACGCAGAAATGCAGAAAATTGCAGAAATTGAAAACGCCGAACTTGAAAATGCAGAAATTGCAGAAATTGAAAAAACGCAGACAATAGCAGAAATTGAAACTTGACAGCAATTGCAGAAAACGCAAAAAACAGAAACCTCCACACACTCCTTCCCTGCCTTTCCTATGATAGAAATTGCACCACAAGGAAGCGTAAAGTGCTAACCGAGCTTAGTGTAGGGCATATCCCCGGCAGCGGCGCCAAAAATGTGCGCTCCTTGCCGCACTGTCGAAGCAAGGGACTTGCCAATACACCGTATGCGAGCCACAAACGGCTCCAGGAGGTGAAGAAGAAGAAGATGGAGATGGAGCAAGAGCACTCTTCAATTGCACAAATGAGAGAATGAGTAAAAATTAGGTTTAGTTGGCTTTTATAGGAGCTCACCCCATTCACACTTGGGCGCCCATGCTTAACCAACTAATCCCTTGAATGTCCAAGTTAAAGTGCGCCTCTCATCGGCGATCACTCTACCTTTCCCTATTGGTCCGACAAGCCCGGTACCTGACTCTATCGAATACATAATACACGTCCGTCGTAGGTGATGGGTGTCCGTGAGCCGTGAGGGTTAACACCCGCTCTTCTATTCCTTGCAATTAATGGTATTCAAGCCATGGGTACAGTAGCTTGAGTGCTTTTTCTAAAGGGGTAAAGAGGAGTAGCAACTAGGGCTTGAAGTGCCAAAGTACACCTAAACAGTTTACACCTAAAAGTTATAATGGCTGACAATAGTAAAGAGAGTGAAATTAATGTTGATAACTTTGATTTTGCTAATGAGCAAGCTATTAATGATGCCCCGATGCTTGTTAACTATCTTGTTTCTAGGCTTCAACAAGAAATGGGCAATCCATCCCTCCAAAGTGAAGTGCAACGGCAGCTTCGTGCTCATGGGATTCTCCAAGCTCCCCACCATGACGAGAGAACACCTAGGAAGCCTCCTTGCAAGACTTCCAAAAGAGGTCTCTCTCCGATTCGGAAAGAAGAAGAGGATCCCTATGAAGGGCTTAGAAATTTGCTCCTTGATGACGCATCTCCTTCTCAAAGGAACTCAAGAGCCTCCACCGAAGGAACGAGAAAGAAGTGAGTCTCTCATCACCTCGACGGAGATGGCTCTACGAAGATGGCGGGCTAAACGCTCTCCATCGCCTCCAAAACGGAGAAGACCATCGCATACTTCTCCACACCATACTTCAAAGAGGTGACAAAAAGCAAGAGAATAAAAAGGCGAGAAAGAGGACACCCTCTTCTCCATCTTCTTCATCCTCTTCCTCTTATAAAAGTGATGGTGAAGACAACGAAGATCAAGGCAAGAAAAATGCGAGAAAGAGGTCACCCTCTTCTCCATCTTCCTCAAATTCTTCATTTTCTGAAGAAAGTGATGGTGCAACCTTTGAACCATCAAAAAGAAGAGGCCATAGGAAATCCTATGCTGCGTTGGAAGAGGTCATCCAAGCTCAAGAAGTTCAAAGAGGGAGGGAAGAGCATCTCTTTTTTTACCTACGATGGCACTTTTGGTGCTACGGACAAAGTCTTGGCCTTTATCCAACAATTCGATGCGGCATCTGGAGATGAGAGCTTCATGGAGTCCTCTAAGCTACACCATGTAGCTATGCACTTTCAAAAGTCCGCCAGGCAATGGTGGTCTAGCCTACGGGCCAACGGTGAAGCTCCACGAACATGGAAAGCTTTAAGAGCTTCCCTTATGAAGCAGTTTTTGGCCACCGATGCCAAAGACAAAGTACTCACCGAATGGCAAAGCTTAAAGCTCTCTCCCTACGAATCCATTCACAAATATGTAGAAAAGTTTTAGGATTTACAACTGAAAGCCACTATCTTCAAGAAGTTGGATTTTGGAGAGCAAAAGCAACAATTTTGTGCGGGCTTAACCGAAAAAATGGCGGAGTATGTCAACTCCCAAAGGCCACGCACCATATCGGCAGTTATACACCATACTATGGTGGCCTCTCGAATCAATTTACAAACGGGGGCTAAAAGAAATTCTAAGCCCATGGAAAACAAGGGTTCCAATGAGCCTAAGGGGAAGGACAATGTCAAAAGGTCTCCTAAGGGCAACTCCAACAAAGCTAAAGAGAAGGGAGTTTATAAAGGCAAAAATAAACCCTCTCCTGAAGAGCTTGAGCGTTATCGCAAGGATAACCGCTGCTTCAAGTGCGGTGAGAAAGGGCGTGTGTACCGCGCTTGTACCCAAAAGAACACCTGCCATGAACCTCCTAGAGCTACCTTGGTCGAAATCCAAGAGGAGGAAATTCACCACAAAGGATCTCCTCTATGCCATGCTTGGGGAAAGGTAAGAGAACATGATGCTTTTATTCTCTTTGACCCTGGTTCTTGACCCTGGTTCTACTCACAATTTTATATCTATAGAGTTGGCCACCAAGCTAGGCATACAAGCCTACGAGATGAAAGATGTCCTACCCGCCGCCGCAGACGGTGCTTTCAAGGGGCAAGAAGCTTCAGTCACTCCCTTAATCGGGAAATTGAGGCTCCATGTCCAAAACTATGTGGAGACAGAGGACTTCTTTATCTCTCCTCTCAAGCATGAGGATGTAATCCTAGGGGCACCATGGTTTGATGGCATGGCTGCCAATGTTAAATTCTCTGAAAGGAGAATCTCCTTTAAGTTCAGGGAAAAAGATGTGTATATAGATGCTAAGGAAATGGGTAACACTATACGCATTATACATACACAAGCTTTCAACAAGTCAATAAAGAGCTCTATTTCCGTGTACATGGTTTTTGTTAAAGATTCTCAAAATGAACCTAATGTTTTAGCAAAAAAAATATACACAACCAAAAGGAATTAGAGTTATCCAATTTTCTCAAGGGGTTTCAAGATGTCTTTATTGATGAAATCCCTTGTGATCTACCTCCTAAACGAGGTAATGATGACCATGCAATTGAACTTCTTCCAGGAAGTTCACCGCCTAACAGACCTCCTTATCGAGTTTCTCAAGCTCAACAAGAGGAGATTATGCAGCAAGTGCATGAGTTAGTTGAGAAGGGCATGGTTAGGTCTAGCTCATCTCCATTTTGTTCTCTTGTGCTACTAGTGCAAAAGAAAGACGGCACATATCGTATGTGTGTCGACTATAGAGCACTAAATAGGATCACTATAAAAAATAGGTTTCCCGTTCAGTGGGTAGAAGACCTATTTGATAAGCTACAAGGGTCCACCTACTTCAGTAGGATTGACCTAAAAGGTGTCTATCATCAAATAAGGATAGTTGATCAAGACATCGTAAAGACCGCATTTCGCACTACGTTTGGTCTTTACGAATATATTGTCATGCCTTTTGGCTTGACCAATGGACCAGCCACATTCAACCGCTTGATGGAGAAGCTATTCACGCCTCACCGAACCTTTACTGGAGTGTTCTTTGATGATATCATCATCTACTCTAATTCCTTAGACGAACACAAGCAACACCTCCAGGTAATATTTCAAGTTCCAAGAGAGAATAAACTTTATGTTAATCAAAAGAAAAGTGAATTTTTCTTAACAGAAGGTTCAATATTTAGGTCACATTATCTCTCAAGATGGCATCCAAATGGAACCATCAAATTTAGAGGTAATAAAAGGATGGCCTAAACCAAGGAATCTTCATGAATTAAGAAGCTTTATAGGTATGTGTGCATACTATAGATGCTTCATAGAAAAGTTCTCACTAATAGCAGGACCATTACATGACCTAACAAAGAAAAACGTTAGGTACACATGGTCTGCCAAGGAGAACAATGCTTTCGAAAATCTTAAAGAAAAGCTTATCTCTCAACCTGTGCTTACATTACCGGATCTCTCAAAGCCATTTGAGGTCCAATGTGATGCTTCTGGTGATTGCCTTGGAGCTGTTTTGCTTCAAGAAGGACACACCATAGGCTATGAAAGTCGAAGGCTCGACCCTGTTGCGCAAGCTCTGGCCATATATGAAAAGGAACTCCTTGCAGTTCTACATGCCTTAGACTCATGGAAGCACTATTTATTGGGGACTCCTTTCATTCTGCAAACAGATCACCAAAGTCTTAAGTACTTCATGACGCAGACCAAGCTCTCGGACAAACAAATGAGGTGGGCAAATTTCCTTTCGCAATTTCATTTTCATATTTCTCACATTGTTGGCAGGTTGCTGGCAAGCATAATCAAGTAGCCGATGCACTCTCGAGATGGCCGAGAGTGAATGCGGTTTCCATAGCAACTCACAATGATCTATCTTCTATGATAGATAGTATGCTATTGATCCCGATTTTAGAGATGTGATTTCAGCCCTTGCACTAGGGAAGAAAGAGGAACCATTTACTTTACAAGATGGTTATCTTCTCTACGGCAATAGACTATGCGTTACTAGCTCACTATGTGAGAAAGTAATGTATGAATCTCATGCTCCTCCTTATGCGGGGCATAGAGGGATTTAGTCTACCCGAAAGGGGATTTCTATTGGCCTACCATGAAAGCAAACATACAAGAGTATGTTTCTAAATGTGTGGTATTCCAAAAGACGAAGTTTGATAGAGGGAAGCAACTTGGATTGCTTCAACCTTTGCCAATCCCTAATTCACCATGGGAGAGCATATCCATGGATTTTATCTTTGGATTGCCTAAGTCTATCCATGGGAATACGGGAATATGGACGATAGTAGACAGGTTCTATAAACAAGCTCATTTTATACTTGTCAAAAAGACTATCAAAGCCCATCAAATGGCAACCCTCTTCATTTCATAATTCTTCAAGTACCATGGCTTGCCAATGTCCATAGTGTCGGATAGAGATCCTAGAATGACTAGTAATTTCTGGAAGGGTCTCTTTGAGAATTTAGGAACAAGGCTAAACTTCTCTTCGGCCTATCACCTGCAAACGAATGGCCAAAGTGAAATAGCTAACCTAACAATTCTAGATCTACTAAAATCCTATGTAATGCAAGTAGATCAAAGATCCCAATGGGAGAAGTACACCCTTAGTGGAGTATGCCTACAATAACATTGTACATACTTCCACGGGAAAAACACATTTTGAGGTAATTGAGGGAAGATCAAAAAGTCCCTTGCTACTTAAGGTACATGGGAAGATCTTCGCTGCAGATAAGTATAGCCGAGACCTACAAGAATCTTTCCAAAAGATTAAGGATGCTATCTCTATCTCACAGCAAAGGCAAAAGGCTGCTGCTGACAAGCACATAAGAGCCCAAGCCTTTAAAGAAAATGATTGGGTCTTACTCAAATTTCCCAAGGCTTGATTAAGGCACACGACAGGCAAGAATGCTACGGGACACCAAAAGTACTATGCTAAGTTAGCAAAAAGGTACTATGGTCCCTTCCACATTCTTAGGCTAATCAATGAGATGGCCTATCAACTCAAGTTGCCCAATCATTGGCTCATACACAATGCTTTCCATGTGAGCCTATTAAAGCCTTACAAAGGAGAGCCACCTCAAGAACCAACTATTGAAGACCCACCAGAGATGGACGACCAAGAAGAGGTGCTGCAGCCCGAGTCCATTCTCCGACATGAAGACAAGGTACTAAGAGGCGGTAAGACTATCCGACGATATCTTATTAAGTTTAAGAATTACCCTTTTGAAGATGCTAGATGGATGCAAGGCATACAATTAAAGGATAACCTAAACCTTGTCAATGCTAACAATGCTTCCCTAGAGTAAGTAAATGTACATATGTTTAAAATGAACAAAGTTTTTGTCTTATAAGATTCTCTTTTTCTTTATTGTGCACAAAAATGAGGTAGTATGCATGCTTAGATCAAGTTTGCGGAGACGACGTCTCCCAAACACCAAGTAGAGCTTGTCACTCTACTATGGAAGACTGATATGACTAATGTGCATACATGTTTGCGGCAGCTTAGGCTCTCAAGCGCCAAATGGACTAGTCATCCATTCTGGAATGATGTCGTAGGGTAACATAGGGATCCTCTACCCGCTAGGAAAAAGGACTAATGAATATGCTTTATCTTCTCTACCCCATAGTCGAGGACGACTATGATTTCAAGAGAGAGGTAATGTCATAATAATCAATATCTGATTCTCCTAAATGATTTTCTCATGTTAAACTCATCATTTAATATGGGGAAGTGATAGGGGAGAAAAAGCTAGAATATTGGTTAAGCTAGCAGACCACCCATAGTAGGGATCCAAAGGAGGGAAAATAGGGATCCAAAGGGGGGTCCTTCTCCAAAAGAGAAATGTGCAACAATGGGCTTAAAAGACCCTAAGGTTCAGCCAATTAAGACTTCCAAAATGCTAAGGTTGCAAAATTCAAAGGTTGTGTCCAAAGGTCAAACATTAGGGGAATTGGATGCTTTGTGTGTGTCCCAAAAAGTCTTTGTCAAGCCCTACATAGGAGGGGGCGAGCCCAAGAACTAGGGGATAAGAGAGAAACACCCACACGCACTCACAAGCTTCATTTGTACACAAGGGAAAAGAAGGACACATGTCAGCTCCCTAGGCCAGATGCCCACAAGATGTACTCAAATCCTATTGGATGGCCATGGAGGTGGACCAATGAGAATTAGGCTAGAGTAAATCTAGTTTAATTAATATAAAAACACTTAATAAAAGAACCAATAAGAATGAAGCTCTCTACAAGACTATTGAACATTCTCCCAAGGGGACCAATGAGCATTCAACAGCCCCAATGGCTTGCCTGATTCCTATTGGCTACGAGGCAAAGGGGTCCAATGAGAGTTTAGTTGGATTAAATAATTACCTAAAGCTCTCACAAAAGGGGAAAGGGGGACACATGTCAGAAATCTATCACTTATGCTGCTTAATTTCCATTGGTTGAGGCTGAGGAGGTCCAATAGGGCTGTAGCATGAGTAATTAGCAAGGGGGGTCGACCAAGAGAGAGAGGAGGCTGATTTTTGCAAGGCATTATCACACACACACACTCACAATCTGATGTGTGAAGCAAAGAAGACTCTCTCTCCTTCTCAAGCTTTAATGGAAAGCTTACCACCTACTCCAAGCTTGTGAGAAGGGAGGCCTACACCAACAACTCTTGGCTTTGTGATGCAAATCCAACCAAGAGCCAAGCTTCAATGCATGCTCACCTCCTCTACCAAGCTAATTACTAAGCTAAGCTATACTAATACGAGTGATTATGTGAGGAGATGTACATCTTTCTCGTAAGAATACTCCTTCTTCCTCTCAATCTACTTTCATACCCCGCTAGCTCTCACCATCGTCGAAGGTGTGTAGGTCTTGGGTTTGAAACCGTGAGGGAATTGATGTTGTGTTTAATAAGTGTTTTGCTTAGTGCATGAAGCTTCCATCTTCATTGCACTAGCAAGTATTGAAGGAACACAAAGAATTGTATTGTAAAATGTCTCTCTTGATGGGAGAAACCATAATACAAAGCCTTGGGGGGGGGGGGGGGGGGGGGGGGGCTCCATGCAAATCCAGTCCTCAAATGTTGTCAATTGTTGTCAAGTATTGAAGGAACACAAAGAATTGTATTGTAAAATGTCTCTCTTGATGGGAGAAACCATAATACAAAGCCTTGGGGGGGGGGGGGGGGGGGGGGCTCCATGCAAATCCAGTCCTCAAATGTTGTCAATTGCTTAATTTCTCTCTCTTTTGAAGTATTGTTCATGCTATCTAACTAGGTGTTATGCTTTTTGTTGCTCTCTCCACCCAAGCACTCTTGTTATTCTCATCAGGAAGCTATTCTAATGAAATGCTCACTATGTTCATGCTATTTTCCGCTACACACAAGTTACTAGACCATTAAATGTTACACTCCCTCTTCTTTGTTGATGGTTGTTGCCTTCTTTATATTTTTATCTTCTTCCTACAAAGAATTTATGACATCTTCAAGTGATGGTTTTTGGTCTTTTTCCTTAAGCACAATGGCAATGTTGTGATATTGTCTGGCAAAGTTTTGAGTAGATTGTAACTTTGTCTTCTTCACCTTCTAATTGGATATAAACAAGCTAAGTTGTGATGCTTTATAATCAAGCTTTCTAAATCTTGATCTTCTTTCGAGGTTAATTTAAAAAGTTGTTTTACTCTATTTTAATTTTGCACCAAATGTTTTTTCAAGCGCATGCCATATATAAAAGTGAAGATACCTATCAAAAAGTGTTGTGATGAACATGTCGAGTGCTTTTTCATCCTTTGCTACTTGTTGTGCATGTTGGATGCTCGCATTCTCCTCATGTTGTTGTGCTCTCACCGACCTTTTGCTATGTTGGACACAAATGCCCATACATTTTTTTCCATGAAGTAGCCTTCAACCTCATTGTGTTATCACCGTCTTTTTGCTACTTTGGTGCTCTCACAATTACCCATCAATTTTTATACATCAAGTAGTCTTCAACCTCACTCTATCAAGTAAGAATCCATTGCCACTAAATTCAATTTAACCTTATTCCTCCATAACTAGTGTCTCAAAGGATCTCGTAGACCTTGGTCTTTGAAATTAGCTCCATAATGGCTTTAAGTTTTCTTATAGTTAATGTGTGCATACATAGTGACAATGCCTTTAAATAGAAGGGCCTAGCCACCAGTGCTATATTGGGGCAATATCCACTCTCTTTACATGGGTAGAGAAAGAGAATTGAACTCTACTTTGATTAAGTGAACCATACATTCATGACTAAGGTAGTGTGTGTAAAAGCTACGTTGCATAAATCAATGTGGCATTCATCATTGTGTCAGCTGATAGCAATAGAGAATAGGTTGATTAGATAGAGTGTACTCAATACAATGGAATGGAAACTTGATTGATTGAATAGAGAATTGAGAGAGAATGATACAAGCTTGCATAGTGGCTTTATAGGCTTTATAGGTGTCACAATGTTCTGAAGGTTTTTCTTCATGATCACCCTTCACTTTGGTCTGCCAGGTATGAAACCCAAAAACATTGAATTTGTCTATATTCTTGGTGGACATTATGCTTGTAGGGTGGTCTTACCAAATGGATTTGGTAGTTTTTGGACCGATACAACTTTAGAGTGCAAATTGTAGAGCCACTAGCTCAAGTATGACATACACAATGATTTTTACAACAAAAGAATAGCTACATTGTCACCATAAACAAGGGTAATTGGAACCATTTTAGAAGAAACACTTTCAGCTTCTAAGTTGCAGTTCAAATTTTCTAAAAATTGGCTGAGTTTATGCTTGATTTCCTCTAGAGTGTTGATGCTCTCTGCTATAGAAACAAGGCCTTAGTGCCAAAATAAAAAGTAGCACCAAATACAAAGGAGGCTATAAAGTCAAGGAGCCATGGGCGCTTGGGCTTGGCCAACGATGGAAGGGGTGTAATGCTAAGGAGTCGTGGGAGTATGGGCTTGAATGAGGTGGACCCAAAAAAATGTAACTCAAATGGAATGGGGAAGTCCTTTAACGTCTGATGCTTGGGGGGAGGATAAGTGGCAAGCAAAAGTGAGGCTTTATGAATCCGAAATCAGGCTATAGTGCAGATTTGAAGCGGGAGTTGGGTATGATCAAATAGACAAACACGGAGATTTCAAGCATAAAACATGAAGATTTAAGCAAAACACTGTTGCTTGATGCTTGGGCTAAATAAGGCATGGGCGCATTCATTTGAAAGCCCTTGACAAAGGCTTCTCATGCATGTATGCATAGATATGCAATTTTGCAAGGAGAATCTTGTGCAAGCATCAAATGTAATCAAGCAAGTCGAATGAGAAGAAAAACACACACAACCTAATAATCTAATTTTATCATTAATCATTGTTTAGGGTAGTGGCCATATATACGTGCCCAAAGAACAATGCTAGAGATATATGGAGTTGAGTAGCAATTAGCCTAAAACCCTTAAGAGTTATTAATCAACTTAGTGCTTGGAGAGAGAGAGCACTAAGTCTAGCATAGTGACCTAACCAATGTAGTTAGGAAATATTAATTACGTGTTAACTTTGATACCACATGTAAAATCTATGGTAGATAAACCATTGTGGCACTCATCATTGTGTAATCCCCATAGCAATAGAGAATAGGTAGATTAGATAGAGTGTACTCAATACAATGGAATGGAAACTTCTTCATTGATTAGAGAATTGAGAGAGAGAGTGATACACACTTTGCATAGTGGCTTTATAGGCTTAAGATAAAAGGTGGAAATAAAGGTGAGAGAATATGTACCACATACGGTAGAGGGCAAGTAGCATGAGTAGAATGTGTGACGCTAGGGAGTTCTATGCTCGTTCTATGTAGGAGAGTGTATCCATGCACATAGAGGTGCATGCATGTATGCTTTGCTTTAGGTATGGGTCATATCAGAGTGTAAGTGAAAGGCTTACCCAAAAACCACCCCTGGAAGCTTAAGCTTACACAAGAAGCATGCATCCTAATGTTGTGGGACAAGTACCTAGGCCAACAATAAGGATGTGCTTAGATTAAGGATCTTCTAAAGATGGAGGTCAGAGGGCCCTATAAGAGGAGATGGTTGCACAGATAAGAGCATGTTTGTTCGTGGTATCATTGTATTGTGGTCTATTTTGGGTGTGGGAAAGCCATCAATGATAAATATAGCACCGGGGCCATCTTTTTTGCCACTATAGTGAGTGGCAAGTCTTCCTTTTTCTACTCGCATGTTGCTAGGAAGAGCTCCATATTTCTTGGCAAGGGGAGTTCACACAACTTGTGGCAAGCTTTTTTTGCAAAGCCAGTGGATTTTGGGAAAGAAGGTTGGAGCATCTCAAAAAATACTACTTTTTGTTGCTTTTTATTTTTTTTGTATAGACCAAGTAACGGTTAAAGAATGTGTGATTTTTTTCACAATTACACAAATGTCTAATCCCTTGACGAAAGATGGCATCAAGATTTTCTCTTTTGAAGTGTTTTTCTCCTTTACTTCTCAGCCATGTCATCCAAACACCCTCTTCCGCATGATCACAGGCTTGATTTTAAAAATCCTCAATCTTCGAGGCTAGATGTGGCTATGCCAGATGTGCGAGTGGATGAGGCATATGCTTTAAATAGTGAGCAGGGTTTATTTGGCATCCAAGATTTCAATACACTTCTACATTGCACTAAACAGATGGAAATCAATTTGGCAATGCTCAACAGGAATTTAATCGTATTACCATACTTGGTCAATAATTTCATAGTGTAGTTTGGGACGGATCGATTGAAGGTTTCATCCATGGCATGTAAAAGGCCCGATGGAGTTCCTCCATCTCTAGAGTCTCTTTGTGTTCAAGGTGTTGGGGGGAATGACAAGCAAAAGACTTCATCATGAATGAAACGTCTTGAGATGCTTGTCCACAGAGACAAAGACCAAGAACGCAACAAAGATGCAATCAATACTCTTTTGCATAATTTGATGGATGTTCACCATCTATGAGCTACACCATATGCTTTTTGGTATTTAGAGACCAGTCTAGCCCTAGAAGACAAGGTCTTCAAGTGGTGGATGTCTCTTCCACTAACACAAATACCTAGTACATGGAAACCATTTAAAATTGTGTTCTAGAAGGAATCTTTACCGCATAAAGATTCCTAACACAAGGTCCACGAGGTCTAGATATTCTCTATCTTCTATCAATTTTGAATTAGCTACAAGGAAAAATCTATGCTTTTGTTGCTTATTAGATTCGCAAACAAAAGAGAGATTGCATTTGCTCAAGGCCATGGAGTAGTATCAAAATAGATTCCCAGTTCATCAACCAAAGCTGCCATATTTATGTGATGCTTTCCATGTTTTGAACATATTTTGATTATTTTTGGGGTTGGTCTCCATGATATGCAGAACTACATTTAGTGATCTAGCACCTTCTTGGAGTCCTTCATCGTATGTTACCATTCCCAAATTATATAGACACTAATTATTTGTGCTTTTTCTTTTAAATGTTGTTTATCTATATGCAAGGTGCAATTTGGGTTAGCTTCATCATATGAAGGGTCACATTTTGCTTTCTTAGCTTCAAAGTGTTGTATAGTGTTAACCCTCATGCACATTCCCATCACCTAAGACGGACGCCGTATTATTTATTTGGTAGAGTCAGGTATCGGGCTTGTCGGTCCAATAGGAAAAGGGTAAGAGTGATCGCCGATGAGAGGTGCACTCTAACTGGAACATTCAAGGGATTAGTTGGCTAAGCATGGGCACCCAAGTGTGAATGGGGCGAGCTCATATAAAAGTCAACTAAACCTAAAATTCACTCATTCCCTCATTTGTGCAATTGAAGAGTGCTCTTGCTCCATCTCCATCTTCTTCTTCTTCATCTCCTTGTGTGTGTGTGTATACGTGAGAGAGTGAAAGAGAGAGAGAGAGAGTGCGATCGAGCATTGCGACGACGGCACGACGGCGACGAAGCTGTTGAGCGCGGCACAGCGGCGGCTCCTTCTTCTTTGCGGCAAGGAATCCTCCACAAAGGTGAGTGTAGGGCGGTGAGTGACACACCATTGCTCTCTTGAGCTTGCTAGATTAGTCTAGTTGTGTGTTTGGAGCCATTTGTGGCTCGCACACAGTGTATCGGCAAGTCCCTTGCATTGACACGTGTGACAGACGCGCATATTTTTTGGCACCGTTGCCGAGGAAACGCCATACACTAAGCTTGAATGGCACTTTGTGCTTCTTCGTGGTGTAATTTCAATTGTAGGAAAGGTAGAGAATGAAGGTGTGTGTTGAAAAGGAGTTTGTTTTGCTGCTGTGTATTGTTTTGTTAATAAGGAATTGAAAGGTACTCTGATAAGGTGTTAGGATTAAGGTAGTAGATTCATAATACTAGTTCTGTGTAAAGTACAATAAGTAGTAAGTAGATCTGTTAGAGCTAATGAGTTACTATAGTAGTGTATTAGTGTGTAACAGTAGTTGTATTAGTTGTAAGTAGGTAGGTTAGGTGTGTGTGTGCTCGCGCGCACAGCGCTGTCGCGATGACCTTATCAAAAAATAAAACATAAAATTTTTTAAAGGTAGGACCGGTATCGGGAATATCCCCCAGACCCAAGCCCAAGCTCATGCTCAACCTCAGGCCTTAGTCGGCCTTTAAAATTACGTATTTTAGCCTCACACGTAGCTAAAAATCGACCTTTTTGAGGACCAACGGAGCGTCAAGTAACCGAACATTATGCTGTAAAGCACACCACGACCCTCTGAGTGATACGCTCATTTCAAACTATCACACACTTTAATCAAAAAACCGATTATTAAAAAATATTAAAAAACATCAAAAAACGAGTGAAAACGGACGCCTAAAGAAGTAAGCGATTAACCTTTGAGGTTATCCGCCGATACTTGTAGGGTGCCAAAGACACATGCATCTGCGCTCTGGTCGTGTGCTAGAGGCTGAGCAACTAGAGAGCATTTCGACTTACGCGAGTTCTCAATATCCACCTACCTTAGGTTTCGGGCCCTCAGCGGGGACCCAAGGTAGTACAAACCAAGACCCAAACATAGAGGCTAGTGACTCTTCCTTTGACTACGACGTCATGGAGGGTTTTCCAATGCCTAATCCGGATAGCCCAAGCCAAGACATGCATGCCATGGGTCCACGGTCCGGGCCAAGCGTGCTTAGCCGCTTGAAGGAAACCTTTAGTAGAGCCACTTGCTCCGAACATGGAGCTAACGATGGAAATGAGGGGGGTGGGAAAGTAAATTCGCCATTCATGACCAACGTAGACCCTATGCCCTTAGAGAATGTGCACGTGAATACTCCATTCACCGCACCCCCTGACTCTTTAGAGCTATTCGTCTCCGAGGTTATATTACCTGATGGTAGAAGCCTTGCCGAAGTGCAAGAGGTTGAGCGATATATCATCGCGGCTAGGGAAAAGGAAATCGGGAGCTTACGCATGTTGGAATTAGGGTTGCAGAGAAACACACACAGCTTGGAGAAGACGAAGGAAGCTCAAGGCACACAATAGAGAGTGTATTCCTTAGTGTGCAATGGAAAGATAGATAGCCCTAGAGTGATGGGCGTATATACAATGCACGGGGGAAAAAACCTCCTAAAGAGGGAAAAAATGCCCCGGCGGTCCTAGTGTGTTCACACACATCACTACCACATGTATATGGTAACAAATCCCCCCTGGAGTGATGCGGTGAACGAGAGCTGGCACATGAGTAAAGGGAAGTGCCATGCCCTGAGGACAGGATCAGTCCACAAAGGGGAGTAAGCCCAAAGCTTTGCGGAAAGCTTCAAGCTTCTCACGAGACAATGCCTTTGTGAAAAGATCTGCAAGGTTGTCCTGTGTTGGCACATAAGCCAAGCTGATCTCTCCTGCTGAGAGCCTCTCCCTGACATAGTGGTAATGCACCTCAATGTGCTTTGTGCGAGCATGAAAAACTGGGTTCCTCGCAACTGCCAATGCGCTCTGACTGTCAGTGTAGATAGTGTTGGCAGTGTCCTGTCCAACACCCAAGTCAGCCATAAGGCGTCTGAGCCATACACACTCAACCGTAGCTGTGAAGACTGCCCTGTACTCAGCCTCACAACTCGAAGTGGCCACAGTAGGTTGCTTCTTGCTCAACCATGATATACATGAACTGCCAAGCATGAAACAAAAACCACTTGTGGACACTCGCGTGTCAAAACAACCAGCCCAATCTGAGTCCGAAAAAGCATGTAAGTCTGGCGGCAATGATCCCCCCTTGGGATAAAACAAGCCAAGATGTAAAGTGCCACTAAGGTAGCGGAAAATCCTCTTGACAGCCTGCCAATGCTTAGACCCTGGGCTATGCATAAATCTGCTGACCTGCGAGACTGCAAACTGAATATCTGGCCTCGTGTTGCATACATAAATGAGGCAGCCAACAGCAGTTTGGTAAAGAGTGACATCAGCAGGATCGCCAGCATCATGTAGACTCAACTTCAAACCTGTTTCCATGGGAGTGGCAATAGGTTTGCAATCCTCAAGTCCAAACTTACATAGCAATGTCTCTATGTAACTTTTCTGACACAAGGCAATACCACCATCACACTGCTTAAACTATATACCCAAGTAATGATGCAACAGCCCCAAATCTTTCATCTTGAAAGTAGCATTCAAATCAGCCTTAAATTCAGCAATATGTCTCTCATTTGGTCCAGTGATCAGCAAATCATCAACATAAAGAACCACAATGAGAAATACATCATCCTCACGCTTTACATACAATGTGCTTTCTGTTGGACTGTTACGAAAGCCTCGTTTAACCAAATGAGTGTCAGCTTTCTCATACCAAGCACGAGGAGATTGCTTCAACCCATACAAAGCCTTCTTACATTTGCACACTTTGTCCTCTTGTCCTTTTATGACAAAACCGCGAGGCTGCGTTACATAAACTTCCTCAAATATGTCACCATTCAAGAAAGCAGTAACAATGTCTGATTGATGTACATCCCAACCAAAATGAGCTGCCAATGCACATAGAAAACGCACAGTAGTCATACGACAAGTGGGAGCAAAAGTCTCTTCATAATCTATGCCTTTTTGTTGTGCATAACCCTTTGCAACAAGTCGAGCCTTATGGCGATCGATCTCACCATCCGGCTTGCGTTTCAACTTGTAAACCCACTTGGTACCAATGGCCTTTTTGCCAGGAGGCAAATCACATAAAGTCCATGTGTCATTCTCTATAAGTGCATCATATTCTGATTT
Source organism: Adiantum capillus-veneris (assembly GCF_014529385.1). Classification (NCBI taxonomy): domain Eukaryota; kingdom Viridiplantae; phylum Streptophyta; class Polypodiopsida; order Polypodiales; family Pteridaceae; genus Adiantum; species Adiantum capillus-veneris. The sequence continues at coordinate 138,559,274 of NC_140931.1, read as the reverse complement.
CATGGCAGCAATCCAATTTTCTGAATTCTGTGCTTCATCAAAAGACAGAGGCTCCTCAACATCATGTAAACTAGACACAGCCAAAGCATAACAATCTGATGCATAAGATGCATGGCGAGAGCCTGAACGAGTACGACTAGATAAAGGTGCATCCAATTTACTGTCACGCAAAGTGTGCACCAGCCATTTTGGCATACCTCTAGCCTGCTCATTTTCAGCCCTTTCCTCATCAAGTACATCATGTACATGTGCATCAGTAATAGGCTGTTCTAAAACATTTTCAGAAACCCCCATAGGCTGTACATTTGCCTCATTGGAACTTACATTCGTATTTCCACCACTGAAAAGAGGCAACAAAGTGTCATAAATGTCCTGTGAGCTTACATTACTGTCTCTAGTACATGACAGCAAGGGTTGAACAGAATCTTCCACAAACACTACATCCCGTGAAACCAAAATACGTTTTGTTTGCGGATGATACAACCTGTAACCTTTGCTTTCAGCACTATAACCAACAAAAATACATTTGACAGCCTTATCATCCAATTTTCTGCGCTGCACTTGTGGCACCAAAGCATATGCCAAACAGCCAAAAACGCGCATGTGCTCAATAGAAGGTTTTCTATCATGCCATGCTTCATATGGAGTAATAGACTGCAAAGCTTTCGTAGGACACCTGTTAAGTACATAAGTGGCACACATGATGGCCTCAAGCCAAAAAGAATGCGGCAAAGCTTGACTTTTGACCATACATCGTGCCATTTCCGTTAGTGACCTGTTTTTCCTCTCAGCAACACCATTTTGCTGAGGTGTATAAGGCACTGTACATTGGTGTTTTATCCCACGACTAGCCAGAAATGCATTAAATTCATGAGACATATACTCCCCCCCTCGATCGGAACGGAGGGTGCCCATAGTACATTTTGAGACATTTTCAGCCATAGCCAAAAATTGTTTGAAGCACATAAAAACTTCAGACTTCGCTTTAAGCGGAAATACCCACGCATGCCTGGAGTAATCATCAATGAAAGTCACGAAGTACAGGTAATTGCCCAAGGACGGAGTTTGCATGGGCCCACAAACGTCACTATGCACAAGCTGCAACCTGCATGTGGCCCTAACTGAACCATCCTTTGGAAACTTAGAACGCTGCATTTTACCCAGAATACAGCCTTCACAAACATGTTTGATAGGTGCTTCAAGAGGCGGCAAAGAAGCAACCATATCAGATTTCTGCAAACGCAGCAAACTGGCAAAATTCAGATGACCAAAACGTGCATGCCAAAGTTTTGCATCTGAAATAGCCCTTGAATCTGCAACAACATTTGCAAAATTTTGTCCACACTTGTCATACAAAGTGAGCTTATACAGCCCACGGCACAAAAGCCCAGATGCAACAATTTCATCACCAAAACTGAGATCATGAACTGTACATCTGTCATCCACAAATTTGACTACAAGTCCAAGTCTAGCAAGTGCGGATACAGACAAGAGATTCTTCTTGATCCCAGGTACATAAAGTGCATCAACAAGTGTGAAGGAACTGCCATTAGCAGCAGTGAGCACAATCTTTCCAACTCCCTGAACTGGATAAGAGGCGTTGTTGGCACAAGTGACTGAATTCCCATGAGGGACAGACTCGAGAGAGGTAAACAATTCACGATGTGAGGTAATGTGCTTTGTAGCACCACTGTCGAAATACCACACATGTGAATCTGCAGCAACTGATAAGCATGCATCATGGACAGCAGGATTGTAAGTGCACTCTGCGCTAAAAGCCCATTCTGCATCAACATCAGCATCACAATCTCCTTTCACAGAAGACTCAACAATGGCTGCATTTGTAGTGGAACCAGCATTTGCAGTGGAACCACCCTCTTTCTTCTTAGCCTCTTTGGCCTTCAACTTAGGACACGACTTGATCAAGTGATCATTGGCTTTACAATAATGGCAACGCATCTTCTTTTTGCCCTTATCACCAGAATTGCCAGACGAAGTGCTGCCAGCAGAAGCATTAGGAACAGAATTTTTGCCACTCGCAGCAGAACCATAAGAAGTGGCTGCATTACTGTTACCACCCTTTCTTTGAGAAGCAATAAAAGCCTGTTCAACTGCACGCTGCCTAGTCCTGTTTTTTCTAGAAAGTGACTCTTGCAACAGCAATGTGCATAATGCATCAAACTTGACAACTTCAGGATTTCCTTGGGTCATCAATCTCCAAGTACTAGCAAAAGTCTGGTAGGAATCTGGTAAGGCATCAAGAACAGTCTGCACAAGGGAACTGTCAGAAATGACTTCACCTGCAGAAATGAGTTGCTCATTGATATCCTTGACACTAGCAAGGAAAGTGTCCATATCATCTTCCTCATGCATAATCTTCGACTCTAGCTCTTTACGCAGCAAAGCAATTTTAGCCTCATTGCGGCTTGCATAAAGACTTGCTAGAATATCCCAAGCCTGTTTTGCAGATTTTGCTGAACGGATGTGAGGAATAATGGTGCGCTTCACAGACAACGCAATCAATGCATGAGCCTGCGCATCCTTAACATCCCAACGAGCTTGTTCTGCTGTAGGCAAAACAACTCTAACAGCTGCAATCCTTGCAGCAAGACTGCAACATCCTCAACATCGCCTACATCTTCAGAACCAGGACGTACATCAATGCCCTGCACAATGTTCCAGACACCTTTTGACACAAGAACATGTTGCATCATATAAGCCCACATAGGGTAGTTGTCCCCATCCAACCTGTCCTCAGCAGCAAACATCTTGAACACATCTGTGTTGTTGTTGCCAGCCATGGTAAATGCTGCACCTGATGTGAAAACTGCCCGAAAATAGGAGAAATGGAGCGGGAACAACTTGTGCTATATAGCACAAACCGTAGAAGACTATAAGGCACCTGTTATGCAGAAAACGGCACTGACAGAAAATCTGCACAAAATGACGAAATAGCCTGTGCAGTACTGCCCGTAGTGGAAACGGAGGCCGAAATGAGCCCAAATCAAAATTCTGAGCAGACCGAGCTCTTCGAGCTCACCCAAAATATTTGTCGACCTGCGAACGCTCGCCAAAGCTCACTGAAATCGGAGAAAGTGAGTAGGCGTGTGCTGGAGCAGCTGGCGACTAAGCCCGGGAGGACGTGACCTGCTCTGATACCAATTGTTGGAATTAGGGTTGCAGAGAAACACACACAGCTTGGAGAAGACGAAGGAAGCTCAAGGCACACAATAGAGAGTGTATTCCTTAGTGTGCAATGGAAAGATAGATAGCCCTAGAGTGATGGGCGTATATACAATGCACGGGGGAAAAAACCTCCTAAAGAGGGAAAAAATGCCCCGGCGGTCCTACTGTGTTCACACACATCACTACCACATGTATATGGTAACAACGCAAGGCGGAGCAACGAAGAGAGTTAAAAGCGAAAGGCCCTATGTAAATATCTTTGCTAGGAGAGCAATTGAGTGCTCCTGAATCAGCGACCACTAAGGGTCAACCCATAGAGAGCAACATTGCATCTAGCTCAAAGGACACCCCTAGCACCTCAATTCTAGATGGAGCGTTCCTAAATGAGAATTGGGAGTACGATCTACAAACGAAAACTCTAACCGACCTATACACAGGTCACACCTATCGTGTGGGTTGGTTAGATGTCCTATAATCCACAACGGGTGCTACTAGTGTGGAGGATCAACAACAAAGAGTGTGTGAGGTCATCCATAGGGTTATTGAGCTAGAGAGACAGAACAAGGGGATCCACATGCCTTCAACGAGTCTCATGAGATTCTTGGATACAGGGAGGGCTCAACAACCAACCTTATCGCAAATGGAGACTCCCTCGGTAAGTCCGATTGATCCTCCATATGTTGTTTTGCTAGGGGTCTCAGTGAAATCTGAGCCCACAAGTGATAGCTTTACCTTTCCAAGTCTAGCTCATCTTTCCCTTGATGACACCATGGCTACCATGCCTACCCCAATGATGGGCATGCCGAGAAACACGCCATGGACCTCATTTGTTAGTAAAGCACCACTACATGGTAGCTCAATGCCTGCAACAGTACCTACAAGTGTGTACCAATCGTATGCACCTATGGGTCATCGCACTCATGTAGCCCCTACCCCTCCCATTGTTTCAACAACCTATGCTCCACAACCACAACACCCAAGCTCTTATTTCCATGGGACCATACCGGCTAGCATTAGCATGTCACATCCGACGTTTGCTATGCCCAGGGCCACCCATATGAACTTTGGGCCGCCACATGGCACAACACCGTACCAGAAGTGGAACCCAAGGGCTTCCTATGCGCCAAGCCCAATGCCAATACCTACTCCACATGTAGTCTCAGGAATGTCTTCACCCACAATGCCTGCTCACTTAGGTGACTTGGCAACATTTGTTGAAGCTATCGGTCGATTTATCGCTGAAAATATGCGTAACATGCTTGATAGAGAGCCTAGAAGTAAGGCAGTACAAATAGCCAAGCTCACACAAAAATTTAGTGGAGACGGGGAGGTGAGAAAGCATATCGAAGTGTTTAAACAAATATGCGATTCTCTAGGAGAACACAATGATATGCATAAGAGTAATGCTTTAAGCCTATTCTTAACTGGAAAGGCTGGGGATTGGTATAGAATCCTAAGTGTGGAAGAAAAACCAAATTACCCTACTCTTAGGAGATTGTTCTTGAAAGAATACATACGAGAGGGAGTGCTTTGGGGTGTAGCCTCTCAGCTCCAGAAAGCCCAACGAGAGGAGGGAGAGTTGGTGAGAGACTTTATTAGTCACTTAAAGCATTTGAATTTTCGTTGTAATCCAAATGAGCGCTTCAATGATAATCAATTGATTGATAGATTCATTAGGGGATTACGACATGAGGATATCTACAATGGCCTAGTCATTAGAGGTATCACCACTTGGGAAGCAGTCACCACCAATGCGATCCAATTGGAGGATAAATTAATGATTCAAGGAGAAAGAGTGTCTGTTTAGCCTAAATCTATTAGCTCGCAAGCATCGGAGCATCAACCAATGACCCTAAAGCCTATGGCTAAGGAGCCAAAGATATCTGAGATGACTTTAGCAGATCTCACCAAGGCCATTCAAGAGAGTCTTAGAGACAATTGTGCTTTGCAAAAAAATCATATGTATCCAAGAAGGGAGCAACAATTGTGCTCAGTATGCTATGGATCTCATAGAACGAGTGAATGCCCTACTTTTAGAGGACAATTCAATGGAAATTGCAATGCCTGTGGGAGGTATGGTCATCAAGCTAAGGATTGCATAGTATTTAAGCGTGCAATGGCCAATAGACCAACCTTAGCATGGACAGACACACCTCGAGTGACTGCATTGATGCCGGCCCCACCTCTTGAACAAACAGCACAACACATGGTCCCTAGGGCTCAAAATGTTGTTCAAACAACACCCTTACCACCTCCAGTGCTAGGACCGCAACCACCACATCCGAGAATCACTCCTGTGAATCAAGTGGGTTGTGAGTCATCTATTGCTTGTTTGGAAGGCTGTGAGGAAGACATAGATCCTAATATTGCCTATGGGATGGATGTGCTTGAAGAAAGTCCACAATACTACATGGAGGACTATTAGGGACAAGTCAAACGTGTCTATCAAGTAGCTGCTCTTGCAGCAAGCGGCAAGCGGCCAAAATGGCAATTACATTGCTAAGAGACCACCTCTTCAATGCTATGAGTGTGGAGGTCCACATCGTGTAGCCGAGTGTCCTATTAGGCTACAAAAGAACGCCACACTAATGCAAACCAATCAAGCGAGCACGTCTACAATGCTGATACTCATGTGTAATCGATGTGGCATAGATCATTTGATTGCCCAATGTCCAAATAATCCAAATGCACCGAAGATCACGCCATTAAACTTGATTGAGGTTACCGAGGAGCCATCACAAAGTACACTTGTGGTACAGTAATCGTACTCACACGATTGATGCTCCAAAAACAAAATTATATTTTTGAGAAAAGAGACACGGCATCAATTGCCCAATCTCAGAAAAAGAAGAAAACATGAAGGAAGAGATTGCAAAAAGCAGCAAAGTCAAACCCCAGTTCAAAGACCAACATAGGGATTGGTGACGACCCCGTATATATGAACGACGCTGAAGAGGATTCTGATTCAGGTGAAACCATGGAGACCAAAACGACCACTAAGATAGAAACCAACAAGAAAGATCTTCATGAGCCACAATGGCCAGGATCCAAGAAGAAGATAGGAACTTATCCAAACCCTACAGAGGAGATCGAGCGAGTCAAGAAATTAAGGAGTTTGGTAGAAGATACCCAAAGGGATCTAGAAACAGCACCTAGGCAGATCTAGATTACAGACACCGTGTTCCCTACGCAACAACAACCTCACCAAGTCCATAGACCCTTAGCCGTACCTAGTGTCATCCAAGAAGAAAGTGACTTAAAGTCATGGGAAAGTGGACGTACTCACTTCTTGATGGAAAGAATATTTACAGAGGGACTACCTGATCCTATCAAAGAAATGGAGATCCCATCTTCCCCACGTCAAGGAGTTGAAGCCCAAAAGGTGCCGTTAAACATTGCCAAATTGATGGATTTCATGTCTTCAGAAGTTAGAACCACCATCATGTCCAAACTATATAAAGACCCTGAGCTAGTCTCAGCTCTTTGAGCCTTCCTCAATGGAGAACTGAAGTTTGGGCTACCACAATTTGCACAGATGGATGGAGCTGGGGAGATGCCAATAGAGGAGGAACACTTAGATCCAACCCAACCTAGATGAGAACCTTGTAATAGAAATACCTGTTAACAAGTTGGGACAATACTTTGAGGGTGATGAATCCAATGCGACCATACCAATCACTACTAAGGGATTAACTATGAAGGGAATCCTTGATGGTGGCGCTGGGGTTAGCATTGTGACTAAAAATTGCTGGGAAACTATGTGAAGACCTCACCTTGCAACCACAACCATAGTAGTTAAGATGGCCAATGTGTCTATTGTTAAACCTATTGGGATGGCCAATGTGTCTATTGTTAAACCTATTGGGATGCTAGAAGATCTCAAGATCAAGGTCTTTGGACATAAAATAAGGATTACCTTCATTGTTATGGATTTCTCTAAACACACTGTGGCATCAGAGATGATCTTAGGACGTCCTTTCATGAGGGAAGCAAATTATGGTGCATGACTGGTCTAAAAACCATGTCTACTTGCAGTTCCAAGATTCTGTCATTCAAGTGGATCTTGTAACTGATCGACCACATCCTCTAGGAAACAGGTTTATAATTGATCATAGATTGACACCACAGTTCACTCGGTCCCATTGTAGTATTGTTACATGTGTAAAGTGGACACTGATGTTGGGGAAGATTCTCCTTATATGGATGTACTACATGGGATAATTGAGTCGGACAATGTGGATTGGGTCCACCTAGCAACAACCATAGACACTTGGGAAAATAGGGGGACGACCTGGGTAACACCTGAGGGGGATGAAATGCCACCACTCATACCCTTAAATATGCTAGAAGCAATGCATATAGCTTTTGAAAAGATTCATCCTAATAAAACGAAGAAAACATACAAGTGGGTCCCTAAAGCTTCTTTAGTGACCATAGTTGATGCTAAAAACCAGAAGCCTTGTAAGAAACGTCCCACTCGCTCAAAGAAAAGTAAGAAAACATGGCGGTGGATTCCTAAACGACTATTGGAAGCCTAAGGCTACTATCAAGGAAATGATCAAATCTAGGAGCCAAAACATAGATTCTGTTCTTACATGTCACTTGACCCATGTGCGCCCAATCCTATAGCTCCAAAACGAATTGAGAATGGTGGAAAGAAAAAAAACACAGAATGCTACACACCCGCTCCAGAGCTAGTTTGGGTACCGAAGAAAGAACAATTTGTTCCACCTAGCTCAAGAAGGGGGGAGTCCCATGAAGCTTCTAGCTCCTCATGTAATGCATCCATAGAAGTAAAAGCTTCTCCACAACCTCCACCTACAATAGTGGACCTCCATAAAGCTACAAAGGAATCCACACCTCCCAGTGCTCAAGAATCACCTGATGAACAACTTCAAGTTCAATCCTGGGAGAGTACCTTACCACCCTTGCAACTCGATGAGGAACCTAAGGTAATAGAAAACTATTGGCAAAAAACCTCACCTATTACCAATTGGAACAATTGGTTTCAAAGGGTGACGAGCACATTTCAAACAGTATGACCTACCCAAGGAAGGGGGGAAGTCTTCATTCATGTCAGCCTATTGAATTATTTCCCTCTTGCCCTTCTTTCCCTGACCTCTCAATCTCCCAATCTTAGGGAATGTATATATAGAGCCTTATACTCACAAAAAACAAAAATAATAAAGAGCAAGAGAAATTAGCAAACGAGTATGCACAATAAAATTCAAAACATTGACCCAGACCTACACATTCACATCCGATACACTGAAACAAAAACCTATGTCATAAAACACCTTTGATCCTCATCACTCAAGTGATGGGGGGTAGGTAGGATTACTACAATAGGAGTGTTTTTGTTTTAGAGTTTAGTGATTAGCAAAGTTCTTTTTTCCCACTGATGTGTCTCCTAGAGGTATCCTTGTGTTTCATAGTGTGTACAGGAACGTGTTGCTGTGGTTAGGATTTGAACCTTCATGGAATCTTTCTCTCGTTCACTCTTTATACCAACCACGATCATCAACACAAACAGGTGTTTCTTGTCCATTAGCATGGCCCCTTATCTTTTTTGCATCCATGTTTGTTTGTTTTAATTGTGATTGGTAGCATAATATTCAGTGCATTTGCTTAGTACCAAACATTAAATTCAATTTAATTTTTTGTCATAATCACTTGTCTAGGTTTAAAAATCAAGCAGTCCGACTAAGCTAGTTTGACCAAGCTAGGTGTTAGAGATCTTCTCTTAATACCATGGGGAATGCCTTCCTAATAATCAATAGTTACTTAGATTCTTAATCCGATTTAGGCAGCATTGTGTGCAATGTATTAGGGCTTTCTAGTGGGCTTAGTCCCTATTGACCTTTAGCCTAAGTATTATAAAGGGAGTTTACTAGTGTGATGAGCCTGGGGAGGGTAATAGTGCTATATGACTCCCCAAAGTTACAAAATTAAAATGCTGAAAATGAACAAAAAAAAAAATCAAAGTGCCACAATGTAAAATCTTAAGCTGGAAGAGAAATCTCAGCTTGATTTGGTACTCCACTCCAAGTATCACCTATGGTACTAGAGCCCTAGAGGTTCCCAGTGTGGGCGCTTTTCCTTGAAAAGCAAAAAACCCAAGGCATACAAAATAAGCACACACAAAAAAATGGAATCACTGTGAAAAGACTTTGGGGGGTCAAAGAAAAGGAAATAAGTCAGGCGATGATTTCATGAGTAATTCCTTTTATCGTAGCTTAACTACAAGGTCTTCTAGGTATAACCTCTAGTCAACCCTCGGACATGAAATACTTGGCTCTCGCGATTAAACAACTTAATTGACTAGAGAAAATTGAGAAGCTTGCCCATTGGTATTAATAGTCGATCTTTAGTGCCTTTCGACCTTTAAATTAGCAACCCCAGACTTGTTAAATTTTTTACCTTTACAACTGTTTACACGTTTGATTATATTGCAATTTAATGTTTATTGCTGACAAGTTTAAAATTCTGTTACCAATCAAATTGTCTGCCTACAATTGCATATGAGAATGCAATTACTGTGCCAATGTTGTTTGATTTTGCAGGTGACTGAAGAAGGCTAAGGACATTCATCTCAAATGCTCTTCCACCTCAATGAACGAGCTTCAACTTAATAGCTTCCGAGGATGGAATCTACATCACGAAGGGGGGCATGTTAACCCTCACGCACATTTCTATCACCTAAGACGGACGTCGTATTATTTATTTGGTAGAGTCAGGACCGGGCTTGTCAGTCCAATAGGAAAAGGGTAAGAGTGATCACCGATGAGAGGTGCACTCTAACTAGAATATTCAAGGGATTAGTTGGCTAAGCATGAGCACCCAAGTGTGAATGGGGCGAGCTCATATAAAAGTCAACTAAACCTAAAATTCACTCATTCTTTCATTTGTGCAATTGAAGAGTGCTCTTGCTCCATCTCCATCTTCTTCTTCTTCATCTCCTTGTGTGTGTATGTATGCGAGAGAGAGAGAGAGAGAGAGAGAGAGAGAGAGAGAGAGAGAGAGAGAGAGAGAGAGTGATTGAGCATTGCGACGATGGCACGGCGGCGGCAAAACGGTTAAGCGCGGCGCAGCGGCGGCTCCTTCTTCTTTGCGGCGAGGAATCCTCCACAAAGGCGAGCGTAGGGCGGTGAGTGACACACCATTGCTCTCTTGAGCTTGCTGTGTGCTTGGAGCCATTTGTGGCTTGCACACAGTGTATCGGCAAGTCCCTTGCATTGACACGTGCGACAGACGAGCACATATAGAAGTATGGGAATTGATTCTTAAGAGAAGATGTCGATCATTATTGTGGAGTTATAAGTTTTTGGGGATCTTGTTCAGTTTAATAGAGGCACTCCACATCAAACTCTTCTTCTTTTCAGAAGAATAGCACCGATTTTGGGATTTACTCTGCGTATGGAGATTAAATGTACATGTGGATTTAGACACAAGGTGCCAATTTTTTTTTAAGTGTCACATGGAAGTCCAATTATAAATCATTCATTTGATTGATTTGCACCAATTTGTAAGTATTCAATTTTTTATAAAAGAATTGCTTCAGAAGTAGGAGCAATAAGTTTTGATCACTCGGAGTGTCTCATTTGAGGTTGGTTCTTCTATTAGTCTGAGACTTGGGAAGGGGTGGGTCACTATGTATAAATTGTGTATATCACGTGCGCTCAAGGATTATTTTTAAAACTCCTTATCTGTGAATTTTTGACAAATAAAATACACCCTTTTCCTAGTCAATCTGCTAAAAAAATTCCAACACCATTTTATTGTACCCTTCTATGTGTGAAAATGTAAATTAATAACCCTCTTGCTACACTCATGTGATAGTCACATAATTATTAAGTGAAGCCCCAAGGTCTGAGATGCAGTTAAACATCCCTTTCAGCCACTCTCTTTTGTGTTTCTTGTTGGTAGTCTGATTGCAATCAGATAATTCAACCTTTGCTATAAGCAAATAGTCAAACCACATGTTGGTGTATTAGAAAGACATTGGAGCTTTTCAAAAAATAATTTTCATTCATGTTCTTGAGGATGAAACTCTTTTTCAAGGGGGAATGAATGTAAAGAATAAGGTAGTGTGGGACACGGTCCTAGGCCAAGGATAAGGATGTGCTAGGCATAGGGTTATCCTAAAGATAGAGGCTGGAAGGCCCTATAAAACGAGGTGTTTGGGTGGAGAAGAGCACATAAGTTCCCTTTGGCATCACACATATATAGCAATGGTTTTGTAGGAATTAATTGGATACTTTTAGAGTGAGTAGAACCTTGATTTGAAAAAGGTGATTTGAAAAAAGGAATTGATGTATAGCTTGTATACTTCAATAACAACTTTGGAAAATAAGTATTGATGAAACATGAATAATTCAAAATAAGTAATACCAATCAATAAGTTGCCCAAGATTTTGATGTCTAGAGGATGCCTTGACATCCTTCTATCTCAAAAGTAGACGAGGGAGGTGAAAGTTGATGCTTCTCCTACACTACTTAAAATGTTGGTAGGTTTATAAAACATAAGAAGGAAAAACGGCATAATAACCACTATAAGTGGCCATTAATCGCAATAGGTAGACCATGTTGATGAAGTTTAGTGAGTGAGCAGACACAATAAGTGGCCATTAATCGCAATAGGTAGACCATGTTGATGAAGTTTAGTTGTAGTACCAATGTCGATGATCCTCGTGCCAACTACCTCATGTCGGTGCTAATTGTAGGCGAGAAGTCATCCATGTGTACCATGTGTTGAGCTTGATATCTCAACACTCCCCCTCAAGCTGAATGCCATCTCTTTGTACTCCAAGCTTAGCTTGAAACTACCTTAGCTTCCTTTCTCCCTTAGCTTTTTTAAAGGTGTTTGCAACCTACTCATCAATACTCATGTACCTAAGGTCGATGTCACTAGCCAAGACCCTATCTTTGATGAAGTGGTAGTGCACCTCAATATGCTTCATCCTTGCATGGAACACATAGTTTTGCACCAACTCTATGTTGATAAGGTTTTCAAAGTAAATGAAAACCTGACTTTGAACTTGTATGCCCAACTCTCCAAGTAGCATCTCTAGCCATGCTACCTCACATGCTACCACTATTGATCACTTGTGCTTAGCTATGGATTGCTTATTGATGCACCATGTGATAGTGGCTGTTCCAAATGAACAACATATGCTGGAAGTCATGTTTAAGAAGAATGATATTTCAACCTCAAACACTCATCGAAGCTAAGATACCTTCAAAGACTGAGAAAAGATGGAGAAGAACAAGAAGTGTGCAACATAAAGTTAATAGTTTAGGATAGAGGAGCTTGAGAGCTATGGGGTCTTATGCGTGGAGAGAGAAGGTGAATAGAGCTATGAAAGGAGCCTACGTACTTGATGAATTGACCATAGATGTGCCCTTAATGAGGCAAATCAAACCTCATGTGCAAGCTATTCTTCGGTAGAAAGGCTCACTTTTTTGGTTATGAAGGTGTGGTTGAGCGGGGCTAGAGGTTACTTGCCCTGTACTCAAGCACGAGGTACGTGCTTTGGCCCCTCTCCCACTTCATGGCCACCAATTAGTGCCTTCCCCACCAAGTTAAGCACCTTATGCCCACATCTTCCCTTTTGGATAATCTTTTAGCACACTCCTAGAGGTATCTAGGACCCATTTTAATGTCATATAGGTCCCGTAAAATAGCGATCAAATCCAGAACAAATTCCCTTTCCACTTTTCAAGGCATCATTATTCTTTTGGTATTAGTAGGCATAAGTGCAATTTTTTCCACATTTGAACTCTTGCTCGTTTGACCATACTGGGTCATACTGGGTCTGTTCGAGTTTTATTAATTAATTAGATGGGCAGATTCTGCCTCTTACTTTGCAGTAAGTAAGCCCTCCCCCTTTGATGCAATTCACGCACAGACCAACTGGCTCCCTCCCTCCCTCGGTTTGCTTAACTCAGTCCGCTTTCCTTCCGTGCCAGGAAACCTTGCATCTACTCCCATGCCCTCCTCCTCGCGCCTCTCGCTTGGGCGGCAAAACCATGCCCTACCTTGCTTGCCTGCTCGCCTCTCTTGCGATCGAGGGCATATTTGGCCATTTCAAGGCAGCCCCTGTGTCCTCCTAGCTGCGCCTTCAATCGCAGAAACTGCACCCTCGGTTTGTCAACTGCCTCCCATGCATTGCATGCTGCCCATAATGCACTCCCCTGAAAGGCGATCACGTTTGTCGTCTGCATCAGGCTACACCGCTTGGGCGACTTACCTGCAGCCCCGTCACGGCCTGGCCTTGGTCGACACCTGCACAAAAGTAAAAATCTGCCACTGCTACTGCAGCGGCACCATCTGTCTTGCAAAACAACATTCCATCTTTTACCTCTATTCGCAAAATACCCTCAAATTTCAAAAATTCCCCCCCCCCCCCCCCCCCCCCCCTCCCCGGCGTTTTTCACTATTTTGTCATAAATTCGAGCTGGTTATGGAGCCTTTGGAGATGGATTGCCAATCAACCACTCAAAAACGTTTCTCAATTGTCAAAAAGGAATCCAACCACCCTTTCCTTAAATTTCCCAAGAGCAAATTTCAAGAAATGAAGCTAATTTTGTGGATTTTCACACCCTCTCTCTATTTTGGGACGGAATTTCTCCTTTTTCCCTTCGCATTCAACCACCATTTTTGAAATTTAAAATGGCACAATATTAAGCCGATACACATTTTTCCCAAACAGTGGGCCAAGCACTCAAAAATGGATCTCGATTGTCAAAAAGGAACAAAGAATAGAAAATAGATTTTGGGAATTTTTGAAATTTGAGGGGTATTTGGAGATTTCCACAGATTAGAGGGATATTTTGGTGATTGTCTATAATGAAGAGGCCAAATGCAAAGCAAAAAGAGAGATAAATAGAGAGACTTTTCCTTTTTCAATTAGATAAACCTGCGCATCTCCTTTGATTCCTATAAAAAGAAATGAAACAAAGATTGTAGGGACATACTTACTTTCTCTCTCTGTGGTGGTCAATTCTAATGAGACGAAGTCAGTTTAAGCAGATCAAAGTTTACAATTGGTGACATAACGTCACCCTTGAAATCATATTCATCCTCGACCATGAGCATATACAAGAAAAGGCGAACTAGGTCTAATTACATTTAGTTAAGGATCTAATTTTACCACTTGACATCATTCGGCTTACCAATCTACATGATGCTTGGAAGTCAAAACTCCTACAATTGTGTCGTAACATTTTAGCAATAACACATTTTGTAGTTGATTGCAAGTTCACTAAGTACTTGGAACAAAAGTGGAGCAACCATGTAGCATTTGTCCGCATGGATGTAAAATTGAAAACATAAAAGCAACAAGCTTCTTCCATTCCAAGTGCATTGCTCTCCCTGTTTCACGAGTCGAGGGTAGGAAGGCTGAGCGAAAGCAACAGGGGCTATAAGGGTAGCAAGTGGGAAGAGAAGCATGTGAAAGAGCTATTGACGTTGCTATTTCACTTCAAGCGACGTCGCCGTAGGTTGCCCTCCCCAAGCAACCACACCTTCTGGAAGCTCTGTTGTGACTACCTCCATGCACACTGCACTCCCACTCAGCTCCTCTACAAAATGCACTATCTCAAGTGCTAATTTATGCACCTCTCCTCTTGCCATGCCAACTCCATTAGGCCTAACACAAGAGAGAGTTTTCGCCTTTGGACATGTAGAAGGTGCCATCCACATCCTCCTCCCGAGACCCCACTCGATCGAGCTCACCTCGACTCCTCATTTAGTAATGTACCTTTGTATAGGTTGTCCTTTTTGCTACCTGCAGTTCAACTATGCAAGGAAATGATCTATTGCATGTTGTTTTGGTCAATGCTTTAGGAATAATGTGTGGCTCCCATTGTCAATTTACGCAAAAACTTTCACGGACTCACACCAAGGTTAAGAGTCCTCTACATGTGCAACTTGGCTGCATTTGGGCATCCTTCCCTCTTGGTTGTAGAGCTAAATCTCATGGAATGAGTTACAATTGTCCTTTAATTATACACTTTAGCTATAGGCATGGGCACAAGCCATAATATAACAAGTTGCCAAAGAAGAGAGACAACTTTACTCTCCCTTTTATCAAGATTAGAAAATGCAAGTGCAAGGGCCCTTCAAGATGAAAATGTTACCACACTAGGGTAAAAATACCAGTTTAAGAACCTTTAAGCTCCTGTTTGTTGACCGTGAACCCCCTACATCAACCATTTGCCTTTACAACCTACAACACCCGGTTCCCATTCCACAAATCCTCTGCTACGTGCTAACAAAAAGGGGTCGACACATAAGAAACTCGTTGTTGAGCGGGTTAATGGGCACCTACATAGCCTGCATTTGAGCCCCCTAACATTGATGAGCTCTCCACAGTAATTAGCTTATGGGAGA
Source organism: Adiantum capillus-veneris (assembly GCF_014529385.1). Taxonomy (NCBI): domain Eukaryota; kingdom Viridiplantae; phylum Streptophyta; class Polypodiopsida; order Polypodiales; family Pteridaceae; genus Adiantum; species Adiantum capillus-veneris. The sequence goes on along the minus strand of NC_140931.1, from coordinate 138,543,694 downwards.
GTGTAACACTGTGAAGAGATCTGATTTGTCTCTTGTATGTAGAGAGAGAGAGAGAGAGAGAGAGAGAGAGAGACAAATATGAGAGAGACTTGCACACGGTAAAAAATGAGGGTAGCATTTTCTTTTGGAAAAATTTACTCTCGGAGGCGGCGAGAAATCATAGTTTCCTTCCAAATTGTGAACCTTGACAAAGAGACTTTGCTTGCAATTTTTTGAGAATTCCATTTCTTCTCTCTCCTTATTTGTGTGAGAAACTCTACACACCAACAAGTCAACCCACCCCCCCCCCCCCCCCCCCCCTGCCTCTCTCTCTCTCTCTCTCTCTCTCTCTCTCTCTCTCTCTCTCTCTCTCTCTCGTGCGCGCATACACACACAAACAAAACTATATGCCATAGAATATAAAATTGGCGTCCTTTTTCTCATGCACAAACACATATAATTTTTCTCTAGGGTAGCAAGCTCCCTTTTTTTGGCTAGCTTTTTATCTCTATGTCAATATTACTCACAACTCAGTATTCTCATCTCTGCAATGGATTGGGATTTGAATTCTCCATTTTTCTATGAGGATGAAGTGTTCGATGAAGAAGGGATACCATGGTCACAAAATTCTCAAGTACTTGCTCTCAATCCATTTTGGAGACTCCATTGTGCAATGTAACAGAATACCATGTTAGAATGGGTGCTCTTCCCTAGATGCCATACTGTGAGCTTGGCTATGGAGTGTTAAGACTCAAGCTCACCATGGTGTTGGGGTTAGGGTTAGAGCAATTAGGAATAGGGTTAAGCTAGTTCTTAGAGCAAGAGTATTAGGTAGAGCGTAGACACAATGATAGTAGACGCAAAGTGCAAGTTCTTTGTTCAAATAGGCCTCTTCAATAGGCTTTTAGCTTTACATCCATTGGCTAGTGCCAATGCACTCTCTTGCTATTTGTCCAACTCATCTTCTATCCAATTCTAGTAGGCTAGAGACTTTTCTCATATGTTCATACTCGACACAAGTTGGACTTAGCCCCAACAATCGCCCCCTTAAGACAAACTTAGGGAGTTTTTACAACAATTGATGTAATGTTCATGGATCATGTCTATTGTGGGTAGTGTAGTCCTGGGATAGCTGTGTACTATGGACCATATCTTTACCTTGCAGACACCGAATGAGCAACTGGAGGCTTAGGGCTATCAATAATATTGTTGCTTTCCACAAAGCATTTGATACTCCTTCGTAAGATTGACTGCTTTGGAGATGATAAGCGCTTGGAGTACCATCCAACATGATATGGAGCATCATTTATTTGTACAAGAGTATGGTTGGACATGTACATTATCCAAGAGGTTGGTAAAGAGGGGTGGATAGCACTAAACAAGGGTTGCCCACACTCTTCCACATTACTTGGGCCATACCTTGATGGGACTGAGTCTTTCATGGACAAAGTACGTGGCAAAGGTATATCTCTTGTAGGGATATTGGTCTCATATCTTGTTTTATACTGATGAAATTGTTTTGGTGCCAGACTTGGAGGAGTGGCAACATAGACATTGGCATTAGAACATTTGGAGGTCTTGGAGGTCCTTGCAAGAAATCCAGTTTCTCTCTCTAGAAAATAATGTAAGAGCCAAGTCACACTTAGAGGGAGTGGGGGACATGGATTCTCTACATTTAGTAACTCCTATAGTAAGGCACGAAAGTCGAAGGTGAATGCAAGCATTACTAACAATTTGAAAAAGGGGAGAATAGATTACTTTTATGGGCAACAGTGATCTAGTTTGACTCGTGCCATCGCAAGCCAATGAGGCATTGATTTCCAGTTTCACTTTTCAGCAAGATTTTTGTATGCTCTACAAGCAATGTGTGGGTGCGACCAAATTTCTAATAGTATGTCGTTATCCCTACTAGTGCTGGGACGATTCGCCTCTAAAACATATCCTCATTCATTGAATTCTTCAAAAACAAGTAGCTGGAAGCTTTGGGACATGCATCTAACACCACATGCATATGTCTCTACATGTTCAAACCGCACAAGGCACTCTTGAGCAACTCGAGAAACTTCCTTCCTCTTAAATTCACACAGCTTGCGGAGTACAAGAATTGGCACACAAATCAGTGGTTGTGGCTTCACCTTCTTGAGTCACACTAGAGATCAAGAATGAGCCGACTTTTCTTGCTGCAAAAGTGCCTAGACCAACATTTGTTCCTCGTCTCCCATTCTGTTGAGCGAACAGGCAGCATGCTCTTGTTCCCCTTCTTTTGCACGCAGTCTCTGAACACGACCTAATTCTAACAACCAATGGTAGCAAATGGTCACTTTTGAATGCACGACTTTCAAAGAATCAAAGAATCATAGCTATAAATGCTTCAAATTAATTGAATACCATTAATTAAAAGGCCATTTTAAAGTTCACCTACAAAAAAGAACCTGCATCAAATGGAGAATTGTCCATTGTTATAAGGTGAGAATGCTATGCTATTCTCACTGGGTCTTACCATGTGCGTGTGTGTGTGTGTCTATGTTTGTGTGTGTGTGTGTGTGTGTGAGAGAGAGAGAGAGAGGGGGGGGGGGGGACTCATTAACCAAAATTTGAGAATAGAAATCCCAATAGTCCATATCTTCAAGATGATAATTAACAAGATTTTTTCTAAGAGCGGAGTCCCCCATGGGATTAAAAATATTAGTAATATTATCGCTGATGAATGGTTCCAAACTAATTTGAGGTACAAAGTATAGCTCGATAGATACTAATTAAATGTTGAGCAAATTTGGAAGCCCCTTTCTCTTCCTAAAAAGAAACCCCTCTATTCATGGGCATGATATCCTCCTTTTACTCATTGGTTACTCACTTACCTTTCTATTCGCAATACAAAAGAAAAAACTTTCTCTAAAAGTTGTTAAGACTGAGTTGAATGTCTATGACTATTGGCTAACAAAATAAATAAAACCACTAATTTCACTGATTTGTGCGTGAGACTCTACTCTAAACTTTGAGCTTAATCACACGTTGCCATTAGATGAACCAATTTTGGTTCAAAATGTAACGCCTTGCCCATGGCTTGCCAAAAATATGATGACGAATGTCAACTTTCTCTCATTGTGGCCTACATACACATGACAAAATGCATAGGTAAGGCCCCTCTCACAAGAAAAAGGAAGAAAAAAGGAGGCCATCATTAACTTGCCATGTGGCACCAATCGACAAGCTTTATCCAACATTCCGCAACATTTCACATTTGAAGAAGACCAAACTAGTAGTGTTGAAGAAATATTCCATTTTTGTTTTCAAGGATGAAAACGCTTCTCCAAGGGGGGAGTAATATGAGGCCAAGGGCCCATATATGGCCCAATGGGAACCGGCACGGGGATTCTTCTATAAGTAGAGAACGAGATGGTTGGGTGGAGAAAGAGGTTCCCAAGATCATGGTCTCATTAAGAAGCAAAAGAAAGAATATGAGAATAGGGAAGCTGGTGTTTACAAGACATCATTGACTATGGATTCCCAAAGAGAAAGAGTAGATCCCTATATTCAACTACAAGAAATATCTAGAGAGGAAGACTATTAAAATTGGTGATCCTACCGAAAGTGAATTTGCACCATGGATATGCTCAAGAATCATCACAAAAAAAATCTATCTCTTTCAAAAAATAGCTTAGATTTTATTGAGAAGGTCCTTAGGCTCGATAGATGGTTGATTTATTTAAATTCATGTACACTCTACATGTCCGAATGGACAAAATGATAGTCAAGAGGTGCCACAGATGCAAACTCCCATCATCACAAGAAACATGGACCTTCCCACAAACAAAGTGCCTAAATATAGCGTGCACGGCCATGTCATTGCGATCACAAAGTGTCCGACGGCCATCATGTGCCATGCCTAACGCCCATGTTCTTGGAAGCCTGTAGATCCTACAACCAATCAAGAATACATATTTGATCTACATCACATGAACCTTCTAAAACTATTTTTCATCTTAATTTGGCCACTTAATTCTAGGAAAAATAAAAGAGTATAATTGAAGTTGATTTAAGTGCTTAAGGACCGGCTTGGTCAAAGGCTTGGGACCAAAAAGGGAGAATTCCATAAAAGAGCAAGAGTAATTGTCTAGTTATCTCGGTCGTAAGTACATGTCAAGGAAGGATGAATATATCACCAGCACCCTTGATCAAAGGTAAAAAACAAAGGAGGTTACCTAGAGCAATTATAGGAGTCTAAAAGTAGAAAGTAGTTATGCTAAGTTTGAATGGTTAAAATAACTCTTTAGAATCCAAGTATGAGGTTTCTAAAGCCTTAAGCAAAAAATTTAACTTGCTACAAACAATCTAAATTTAGCAGGTCTAAGTATAGCAAGTTTTGGGACCGGCTTCACGGCACCTCGAAATTATTGTGCTATGATTTTGAATAGGAGGTAAAGCTTTAGAGCCCAATTTTACTTTTACCATAGTCTGTTCTAATTTAGCGGGACCTAAATTAGGAGGTAGGCTGGCTCTAGCCCGAATCAACTTCATGAAACCTTAAAAGGTTTGTGCAAAGGTCTGACACCCAAGCTAGTTTAATTAAAGGATAATTCTATGGTTTTTAATAAGTGAAAGGGAAAAGATAAAGTCTGTCATATCAGTCATTCCTTATTTAGAAACTTGACTCTATTCCTTCTTTTCTAAGCTTGGCTAGGCCACATGTCCAAAGTAGCACATACTTGCTTTGTGTGAACTCAATAAGTGTGTGTGGGTGTGTGTTGTGTGTACACTTGCCCGAGAAAAGTCCAAGAGAAAGGGGGGGGGGGGGAAGGGGGGGGGGTTTATTTGTTTAAGCTTAGAAAGTGGGGACAAGTGTTTGAGTATGCATTTGCATTTTTGGGTGTTTAAGACAAGTAGTAAGCATTCCTTTTAAAGTTTATTAGTAAGTTTTTTATGAATTAAAGGCAAGGGGTTGTTGGGAATTTTCCTCTCCTCTTCACCCTCATTCACACACTCTCAAGTGCTGAGTGTGGTGAAGTGAACTCTCTCTCTCTCTCTCTCGTGTGGTGAAGTGAACTCTCTCTCTCTCTCTCTCTCTCTCTCTCTCTCTCTCTCTCTCTCTCATGGGAGCTCTAGAGATAGACTCTATGCTCAAGAGCTTGGCTATGGATGCAAATCCAAGCAAGTGAAAGATATTCTTATTCTCATCATCTCTACTATTCTATTATGCTATGCTATGCTAAGAGCTTTCCCATGGAGTAAGCGTATATGAAGTAAAAATTCTCTTACTTGAAAAATATCTTTCACACTCATCTACCTCGTACCCCTTAGTTCTTTCTCCCCGTCGAGGTGTTTAGGGCTTGGGAAGGAGGGTTATACCATGGAATCTTGAAGAACACCATCTTCTTGGATAGAGGAAAGTTGCACAAGAGTGCAAGTTGTGTTGTAATTAAAGATCTCTTAGAAAGAGAATTCTAATACAAAGACCTTTTGGAGGGGGACCGGCTCCAAGCAAATCCAATCCTCATCAAGTTGTCAATCTCAATTGTGGTAATTTATTTGGATCATGTGCATGGTTTTTAGTGTTCCAATGTGTAAATGTGTAATGAAATTAGCCATGCACAACCTCTAGTCTCCTCTGTTGAGTTCTCTTAAGGAAAACTCTCTCCTTTCATAAAATAAAATTTTGTTGAATTTTGATAACTTATTTATGGATCATGGTATAACAATTGATGATGGTTGTAGAGTTGTCAACTATCTTGTTGACAAATTACAAGAAGTAGTGGGAAATCCTAGTTTACAAGCAGAGGTTCAAAGCCAAATTCAAGCCCTTCAAGTTCCCCCAAGTGCCCAAGAAGAGAGAGTTCCTACAAGGCCTCCTAGTGAGACATCCAAAAGAGGAATCTCGAGAGTTCCTATAAGGCCTCCTAGTGAGACATCCAAAAGAGGAATCTCTTTGGTTAAGCTTAAATTGGGGAAAAGTGTTTGGAGTATGCATAAGTTGCATTGTTTGGTGTTCACTTCTCATTAGACAAAGGGTAAACATTCCTTTTAAAGTTCAACTAGCAAGTTTTGCATGAATTGAAAGTAAGGGATCGTTGGGAATTTTGCTCTTCTCTTCACCCTCATTTACACACTCTCAAATGCTCTCTCTCTCTCTCTCTCTCTCTCTCTCTCTCTCTCTCTCTCATATGGGAGCTCTGGAGACGAACTCTATGCTCGAGAGCCAAGGCTATGAATGCAAATCGAAGCAAGTCAAAGATCTCTTTCTTCTTCATCATCTCTACTATTCTATTATGTTAAGCTATGCTAAGAGATTACCCATGGAGTAAGCGTATACGAAGTAAAAAGTTTCTTGCTTAAAAAACACTTCTTTCATCCTCATCTACCTTGTACCCCACAACTGTCTCTCCCTGTTAGGGTGTTCAGGACTTGGGAAGGAGGGTTATACCATGGGATTTTGAAGAACACCATCTTCTTGGTTCAAAGAAAGATCTTCAAGAGCACCCGTTGTGTTGTAATCAAAGCTCTCTTCAAAAGAGAATTATAATACAAAGACCTTTTGGAGGGGGGATTGGCTCCAAGCAAATTCGGTCATCATCAAGTTGTCAATCTTTATTGTGGTATTCTCTTTGAATTATGTGCATGGTTTTCAATGTTCTAATGTGTAAAGTGCAATGAACTTATCCCGACACAATCTCTAGTTTGTTTAAAAGAATTCTCTTAATGAAAACTCTCTTCTTTCATATGCTAACATTCCGCTGAAATTAAAGTAAGTATTAGATTCTTTGACATCATAAATGCTTTGCTGATTATAGCTTGCATACTGTTGTATGTTTTGTACTGACAACTCTAGAGTCTATGAGGTACAATACTAAAATGAATCAATGGACTCAATCGGCATTGCTCTCTCAAAGCTACCAAAGACTTGACACAAAACTTCGGACAATACAAAGGTAGACAAACAGGAATTGCTTAACATATAGGGACTCAATGAAAATTTAGGGTGCAATATTTTACATAAAGGCACCGAACAATACAAAGGCAGACAAACAGGATTTGCTTAACATATGGCAAGTCAATGAGGATTTAGGGTGCTACATTTGACGCAAAAGCACCGGACGATACAAAGGAAGAAAAAAAACTATGTGTGTCATGAAAGTTGTCATTGCCTAGCAAGGACTTCAAAAAAATAACCTTCGAGAAGTCATCCAACCAAGTTGAAAGTGTTGGTCATGGAGACAAAAACATTGTGGAATTGGAGTAGCCCTGATATTGGCTGATTCATCCCATGTTTTCCATAGCACCCATGCCACTCCTTGCCCAAAATGCAACCAAAAATCAGCCTTCACCACAGCCAATGTAAAGTCCTTTCTGCTATGAGGAGACTCTCATAGTTGAAAGCTCCCAGCTCTGCTCCTTGGTCCCTTGTTCAAACTATGGGTGCCCCAAGTCACTACTTGTAAAACCAACACAAGAAATACATAAATGGTCCCCCTCCTCAAGCAAGGAAGAGCCTTCCCTATCTTGCTTCTCAGAGCTACTCAATAAAGGGGACTCCTGCACCCTTTTCACCTTCAACATCCATTGCAATTGGCACACTTGTGGTCTCTTGTAGTGAGCACAACGGGTCCACCCTATTGGAAATAGGGTTGCAGGGAAACACACTCAACTTAGAGAAGATGAAGAAGCTCAAGGTACACGACAAAGAGTATGTATTTCTTAGTGCACAATGAACGATAAGTTAGCCCTAACATGATGGGCATATATACAATGCACAGGGGAAAAAAACTCCTAGTGACGGAAAAAATGCCACGGTGGTCCTAAGTGTGTTCACACACATCACTACCACATATGTATGGTAACAAATGCCACCTAGGAGTGATGTGGTGAATGAGAGCTGGCACATAGAATATAGGGAAGTGCCATCCCTGAGGATATGGCAACAAATCCCCATGGGAGTGATGCGATGAACGAGAGCTAGCACATAGAGTATAGGGAAGTGCCATGCCCTGAGGATATGATCAGTCTACAAAGGGGAGTAAACCCAAAGCTTTGCAAAAATTTGTTACCATACATATGTGGTAGTGATGTGTGTGAACACACTTCGGACCGTCAAGACATTTTTTCCCTCACTAGTAGGTTTTTTCCCCTGTGCATTCTATATACGCCCATCATTCTAGGGCTAACTTATCTTTCATTGTGCACTAAGCAATACATAATTTCTATTGTGTGCCTTGAGCTTCTTCATCTTCTCCAAGTTGTGTGCGGTTCCCTACAACCCTATTTCCAACAATTGGTATCACAACCAACCAACCAAAAACTTTGCGCAAGGGCCAAGGCTGATGTACCCTACACTTTTCATGGCCGAGCGTTGGCTAGCTAGCCATTGTAGCCCAACCCTCACCTCCTCCAGCCAGCAACAACTATCTCTTGGTAGATTGCACAAGCACCCTTCCCACCGAACCTTTTTCTAGGTGGCACAATTATAACCATTGATCTTCAGGCCAACGTACCTGTTGTGCGTGAGTTGCTCAATTTTAGTAGGTCAGCAGAGCTTTCAATCAAGTGCTTGCTTGCCGACCTGAGCCATAGATATGCTAGGGCTATCTGGAACCTCCTCATGCCTCCTCTTGGCTTCTTCCTAATTCTTCCTCCTTGCCCCACACACCACTAGCGGCGTCATCAATGGTAGTGCCAACAAAGCCAACAAAACCAAAGTTATCATCAATCTCACATTGTAGCTCACAGTTACAAGATCCTGCACGATTAATACCCCCATCAAACACTGCCAAGATGCCACAAACCCCATAAATAAATGCAAACCCCCATGATTCTGATTGGGCTTCTTCCACTTCACTCTTTATTTTGATTGGCCAGAGTACAAACATCAATAAGAAACCCATAATATTCGACCTCACTGCAACAATTGCAAGGTATACACGTTCATCTGGAGCAAACAAGGTTGCATAGATCTGAGTGACAATTGTTGAGCATAGTCTTGAAAAACCCTTGAGGAGCCCCACAACATAACCCCTGCTAGAAATTGCGAACATTCGTCTCACCAGCGTTGCTGTGTCAAAATAGGTCTCATCACTGGTGCCAATAAAGACCATGATACACACATGTCAAGGAGGCAAAGACATACTAAATCATGATAAATTTCTAGTTGGGAAATGGGCTTAGCATAAGGGCTTACCACAAACATGTAGCACACAGTATGGGGTTGTGTTGCAAGAAACGCCCCCTAGCCTCAAGATATTTTGCATTTGTGGCGGCGGTGCGAGTTTCCAACAGCCTTGAAACATGTCGAAATGGTGCCCTTTTTCTCCCAAAAAAAGGCAAGCTGGTGTTAGTTTATTAAAAGAAAAGATACATCTAAAATAAGCCTCCCTCTTTTAGCCATGTTTGAACCGTGCACCCATCTTTGAAAACCAAGCCCTCTTATCCAAAATGAACGCTAAAACTTGAGAAACAAAAGCATTTTACAGAGAGAGGAATTGTTTCTCTGTAGAGGATGCAGAGAGCTCCAAAACTTCACAGAATTCTCTTCTCGGCACGATCACAAGCGAGGACTCTCTCATGTGTATGTGTTAACGAAAGAGGAAGACTCTACAATCACGAGCTCTTGTTTTTGTTTCAATTGCATCCTGGAGCAATCACTTTTTAGTGTGTAATTGTCCTCTGCAACTCAAATTTCCCTTTGGTTTGGATGAACAAGGGCTTTGAAGTGCAAGACTTGGAAATCTTGTTAAAATGTTTGCAATGGTTATTGTAGTTGTCGAAATATCTTTGAACTTCTCTGTGGTTGGCTACTCTCAATTGAGTGTACCCCCACTGTTTCCTTATCCTATAGAATGCCGTTTCATGTTCTTGCAGGCAGGTTGACATTTCCCGTTTGGAAATGTTTCGTGCCAACACATGGAGATGTTAACTCCCAAAAGCGAGTATCAAGAATAATGGGAACCATTTGCACCCAAATGTTTCATGCCAACACATGGAGCTGAACATTTGCACTCAAGTTGTCTGGCAAAAAGAGAATGCATGCACAGAATGAAGCTAATAGTTTCTAGTGATGTGTGTGAAGGTGTACGTGATGTCTGTGTGTATGCCTAAGTCTATACACATATGTAAAATGCCAATGAGATATGGCAAGGCAACAAAGAATGAGGTCTTACCGCCTCGCTTATATCTCACACGGGCATGGGAGGAGATGGAATCTATGGTGGGATGATTGAGCATCGTAGATCTCGACTTTCGAGGGCAATGTAAACTCGGGTACCCGAGTTTACCCCCCCTCCCCCCCAACTATATCAACACGGGCATGGGAGGAGGGGGGCTCGCCTATATCTCACACGGGCATGGGAGGAGATGGGATCTACGGTGGGATGATTGAGCACCGTAGATCTCGGGCTTTCGAGGACAATGTAAACTCGTTTACTCCCCCCCCCCCCCCCGCCCAAAACCCGGAGGCTTGAACCCACAACCTGGGGTATGGGGAGCCATTTGGCCTAACCACATCGCCTGGGCACGTCACTTGTGGAATGTAGACGTTTTCATGGAGTTTTGACGTGCAAATGTATTGGGACACGAAAAAGTAAACTCGGGTATTTTTGTAAACTCGAATACCCGAGTTTGCTTTCGCGAAAAGATCTACGACAGGCGCCTAATGTCCGGGCCGAGAATTGATGGGAGCCTTTGATCCCAGCTCCCATGCCCGTGTTAGATATAGCTGAGGTTGTTACCGCCCAAACTGGTAGAAGAGAGGTCCTTGAGGTCTTTTTGAGCCAAAGCCAGTGAGCCAAAGCCAGCCACAGCCAATGAAGCCCCAATGACCACGACGACCCGAGTGGGGATTACTTCGCTAAGGCGGCCTGCGATCGGGACCGTTAGACGCCCCAAGGTCCATGGCAGTGCCAAGTATGGTGATCTGCTCGAGCTCACTCTTCAAAGGAGAGAAGCTGCCAAAGCATAACCAACACCTGCACAGGCGTGAATCCACAAAGACACCATCAACTTGCTTTGCCATACCCTCTTCAACGCATAAGAGATGGTGGGTTTCTCCTCAGCTGGCCGGAGCATTGCTGATGATCCTGCTGCTATGGGCATCTTCCTCAATAGAATGCATCGATCTCAGAAAAAGGAGCCAGAATAGGAAGCAAGCTTGTCAAACTAGATAATCTACCTGCCCAATGCTGTCCGTCCTGTCAAAGCTCAAGCATTACAACCCCAAAGCTGTAAATGTAGCTCTCTGTTGTGTAAATCAAGGTCACTGCTTTAAGGAGTTTGCAAGCAACAGCCTGCCTCTGGAGTCTTGTGACCTCAAATAGCGCTCGTCTTTGCTGCTCGCAAATGGCAGATTCGAATTTAACCACGCTCTGAATCAGAGACCTAGTGCCAAGAGGCCAGTGTCATCATCATCATCATCATCATCTTGAGAGAGAGAGACATTCGGCCTGCACAAGAGTGAGGCATGATGGCATCTCCCATGCACAGTCAAATTAGAAAGAATCTGCATCATTATAGAAACCAAGGAAACTAGCCTGTATAGAAACCAAGGAAACTAGCCTGTAGAAGGTTGCCAACGAAATGGACATTTTGTCATGGCAAACATTAAGGCCTGCTATGGAAGGCCAAAACGGGTCTCATCATTGGTGGCTATTTTCCCAAGTTCTGGATTTCTATTGCTATTTTTCTAGGACCTCTTTTTTCTCTATACTAAAAGGCACTAAGAAACCCCTCAATATCTTTCTAATGGAGCACTCACAAGAAGTTTTGGACAAGTTCTCACAATAATTCCCACATTGTGACTTACCTCAACATCATGAGCTTCTGTGAGGGAGGCATTGCATACCTAGCTAGGTACGATTGGGGGTAGGGTATCACTGGCCCGAAGGCCATAAGTTTCCTATATATCAGCATCCAGGAGACAAGCCTCACACATCACATAGGAGCAAGAGATAGAGGTAGTGACTTCATAGGTGCATTTGGGGTGACTTTCACTAAACAAAGTGACAGATTTTCCATGAGGCAAGCAGCCCAGGTCAGAATGACTCTATGGTATGCAACATTAGCCACATTTAGAGAGGGAATGCTATTTGTATCCCATTTCTAAGAGGGTTTGATACTTTGGTCACTTCTTCTCTTATGTATGCAAGTCCCGAGGATTTGGAAATAGTGAGAGAGGCTTCATGCTATCAAGGATGACTCACAAAAAAACATAGTACCACATGACATAGTACAAGATTAATTTAACACTCGACCCATTGTGATTGAGGCATGAATTGGATGCGAGACACCATGGATGCAAGACATATAGAAGTGGTTTGGGAGATGGGATGCATTACACTTGCTACATAATGCCTCAATAGACTCTCAAGTGAATGTAGCTTTCTACAGCACCAATGTATTGCAGCTTGGGAGGAATCTATTGGGTCATGCTCCATACATTACACCACCCACATGGCCCCCAACTCCAAAACCATGTTTCTTTGCCAAAAGAGGACTGCGTACTCACCCATATATGCTTGAGCCTATCCTCTTGTCAGCAATCCGCACTTATACAACCATTCGGCTTAGCTCCCACTGCCTTTGATGCGAGATAAGGTGTGGGGCATTGCATCAATGGAGAAGAGCTCCATAAATTACACAACCCCCATGGCCCCGAACCACAAAACATGTTCTTCACCAAAAGAGGACACTGTACTCACCCATATATGCCTGAGCCTATCCTCTTGTCCACAATACACACTATTACAGCCATTCGGCTTAGCTCCCACTCCCTTTAAAGCAAGATGAGGTGTGGGGCATTGCAGCAAAGGAGAAGAGCCCCATCAACTGCACATTAGGCTCATTGCAAGTTCAAGAACCCGAGTACTGCACACTATCACAGAGTGCTCACCTTTTATTCGCATCCTAACTTGCTTTCCTCACATTTTCAGCCATAACCTAGACATATATACTTTCCTCTCCTAGCCACAACGTGGGCTTTGCATTGCTATTCTCATCACCACGATGCTTGACCACATGTATCTTTGGTTCCATATATCACATTTGACCTCTGAAGACAACAATAAAATCTATCTATCCGTATACATACATCTATATACATGTTTAGATAATGGAGGCATCTCGTCCAATCAATGGAAAGTGTGCAGTGTGCCACCATCCCTCTTACATCTGTTCTCTACTTCAGGCAAAATCACCAATTAAGTTTCTGAAGCAAGCCATAGTTTTCTTGACATACGATAAAGACTATTGAAACCGGCAATGAAAGCATGTACACATGAAAATGGGGATCTTCCATCAGACAGGTTAACAATCACATGATCAGGTCATCGGACGGCCACTGCCTAAAAGTGTTTCCAGAAACAAATCATCACTTGCTGCAAATGTAATGAATTTGTTGCATTCCTGAATTATCGACATGTCATATACTTAATCACTGCATATTTTGAATTAAATCATGTAAATGTTCACCCACATTGTTACAGATTCAAGTCTAAGTTGCAAGAATAACTTGTACAAAAAGTAGAGGATTGTCTGCACTCTGCAGTTGCATAACACAGCCAATTGTTCATGTGCTATTTGATTTCTAAAGCCAGACTGATTTTCATAACCACCTTTCTCATTACAATAATTCAGAACTTTGTTTTACGAAAGAGGGTATCCACTATGATCATTCCTGCAAAAACAAGGTAGAAATGGGGGGAATTAGAAGGAGAACAATGTCAAACATACTAGACAAGCATGGGTTAAAAGAGGACAGAACGATTGAGTAGATGCTTGACCAAAATAGGGCTCTACTTGCGCAAGCGAGCCTTACACTTACTTCTGCCTAGCCAAAATTGTGGGTGTATGTACACACATACACGCACGCACTCATATACATACACATACATATACATATACATATACTAAATACATGCATACACACATATGTATGTATATATTATCACCGGTGCGTGCTAAGGATGACCAAAACTATGTGCCAAAGAGAAAACATTTGAAACACTGGACAAGAGTCCAAACTTAACAACCCTATCACTACAAGAGTTCAAACCAATCTAGGCCAAATGCAGCACACCCAACTGAAGTAAAGGACACCAACCTCATTTTGGAAATCAGACTCATCAAGATCTCTACTGCCATCCTTCTTTTTGAAGGTGGTTGTACCGCCCTCTTTAGAAAAGGGGAGGTGCATTGGTCCAAACGGAGTATCCACCTCCAACTTTCCAACCATGCTATAGCCAGCTCCGCGTCCGCGGATGATGTCCCACACTGCAGAGCCTAGATCTTTTGGGCGAAATGTTATGGGTACCTCCAGAATGCCTTCTCCACATTGTGCAATATTGGCAGATTTGCTCAGCGTTGCATTCGCAATAGTCGTATCAGCTAGTGAGAAAGTGTAGTCCATTGCATTGATGCCCAAATTGAACTTGTTTTTGTTCTCTATTTTAAAGTGGAGTGATGCTGCCGTCTCCTCTAAAGAGAGATGCTCAAATTCGATTCTGTCAACATCCACATCTGGCTTATAGGGGATGGGTATCTCACCTGTCTTTTCTATTGGTAGAGTGAGACGTCCAATCACCGGCACATCAATAATAAGCTCTACACGCACCTTGTAAGGGATGACTTCACCAGGTTGAATGTCGTCGTATGTATCTTTGATGTCTTTGTAGATGAGAGAGACTGGGATCTTGATGGTCTCAGAACCATGAGAATGTATGGTACCTGCATCAGGAATAGTCCCTGACACTAATTTGCGGCCATCGCTCTCTATGAGATACACTATGTCGACTAGGGGGATGGGAATAGGGTTAGGATTTGAGACCAAGACGTCGACAACAATGTCGATTTTCTCGAGAGAGATGCTAGGAAGATGCAAGCCAGAAACCTCAGCAGTGGGCTTACCAAAACCAATGGTGTCCTTGATGAAGTCTTTCACTTTACTAAAGAAGCCTTCTTCACCCTTTTCCTTGTCATCTTCTTGTTCAGAGGGTTTGCTCGATCCAAAGAGGCCGCGATCCTGCTGTTCGTCTTCTGCCATTGAAGAGAGAGCTAAGCAGAAACAAGAGAAATTGAAGCAGGCCGGGGAAGATCGACCACCGCTGTCGAAAGCAAAAGGGCAAAATGATGTACACACAGATGAGGAAGCCGTGCAGATAATGTAGGCGTGGAATGGCGAGAAGCAGAGCCCACAGAGGCTTTAGACGAAACTGATAAAGACAAGCGGAAAGAGGGTCTGCTATGGCAAACGCAAGTCACGGGCACAGCTAGATCTGAAGCAGAGCTCTCTATAAAATGTTGACGAGAGTTGGGACTCGGGAGTTGATCCAAAGCCTCGGCAATAGAGCCCGCGTCTCTCTCTCTCTCACACACACACACGCGCGCGCGCGCGCGCGCAAAATCAATCTCAACAAGTCCGCCGACAAGTTACGACCCGTTGCTCACACGTTGTACGGCACTTCCAAGTTCCAACCAGTCTTCCTCAGCACTAAAGGATCTTTACTGAAGGCCACGGCAAAAAAACAGAACACATTTCCCTCACTTCACCCCCAGTTCACCCACCCCTAGTTCACTCTGTGATCCGACGCGAAGATTAAAACCGCCTCGTGCCCCCAAATTTGGGCCCTAGATCCCCTCTGACCCGGAGCCGTGCCATATAGTGACGAGGCCCCCATCCCACAACGCTCAATAGCCGTTAATGAACCCGAGTTTACTTTTTCGTGTTCGAATTTACTGCCTGTGTCAGTTTATTTTAAAGTTTATATATAACTAGCACTAAGCACACCGATACATGTGTGTGTGTGTGTGTGTGTGTGTTAGCCAGAGCTATTAAGCCACTATGATATCTCATGGCTTGATAAAAGTGTAATGTGAGAAGTGGCATTCAAAATTTTTGAGTTGATTGTGCATGGGAGTGCAGTTTGAGGAGATTGAGGTGGTGGGAGTGTCACTTAGAGGGTTGCCTAGCTCGCTCTTACCCTGACACATGGTATTCATGAAGTGTGAAAAAACCTTTCTAAATTAAGTTGTGCTTGAATGACCTTAATTAGTTGGTTTCACATAGTTAGCACAAATGTTGGAGGGCTTCTTGCAATAGTTGCCCACCTCCCTCTCTCTCTCTCTCTCTCTCTCTCTCTCTCTCTCTCAAATGTCAAGGGCATATTCTGGCACTATGAAGAAGGCATGGTGCAGAATCTAATGTAGGAGAGTTGAATCTAATATAGTTGCCCACCTCTCTCTCTCTCTCTCTCTCTCTCTCTCTCTCTCTCTCTCCCCAATGTCAAGGGCATATTCTGGCACTATGAAGAAGGCATGGTGCAGAATCTAATGTAGGAGAGTGTTAGAAAATAAGGCGTAGCTAAATAGATAATTGAGTAGATTAATTAATGGAGAGAGACAGATTTACATACACGAGATTATAGAGTAGAGAGAGAGAGAGAGAGTACACACGATATACGTGGTTCACCCAATGTGGGCTACGTCCACGGGAAAGCAGCCACTCAATGGCTTTAGTACTTCAAAACAAGAAGTAATTTACAAAGGGATTATACCCTTAATGGAGCTCCCGCCTTGCTTCACTCTCACCACCTCACACTCACCTTGTTGCATCAACTTCACACTATGAAATGTGTGTAGAAATGGCCTCCTTTTATAGGCCAAAAGGGCTGCCCTCTCTTATGAGAGACAGCCATGTGTAGCCGCCCTTGTGCGAATAAGTCCAAATCGGACCCTCCAATCCGCCCATGTGTGGCCGCCCTTGAGAAGGCAAGTCCGCTTTTGAATTCGGCCACCGGCCATTGAATTCGGCCACCGGCCACCGGCCATTGACTTCCGACCACCGGCCACCGGTCATTGACTTCCGACCACCGGCCACCGGCCAACCGACCGGTTGTTTTCTGACCACTTTCTGACCGCCGTCCGGCCATAATATTCCGGCGAAAAAAAGTCTCGGGGGCCTCCGCCCCCGAGGCCTTTAAAGTTGCCCCTGATTCTTGTCCGTGAAAATTTTGGTTTCCGGTGAGTGATTTTCCTTCACGCACGATGGCTTCTCCTCATAATGGGGGCCTTACAAATGTGCGCTTTTACCACAAAAAATTACAAGGGTAAATCAGGCTCCATACTTAATAATCTCCCACTTGGAGACTGATCTCCAAACCAAACCTGTGACTGCTTTCCATTCTGGCTTCTTATCCTTGAATGCCGATTGAAGATGAGCAAAAGCTCAACTTCTCTTTGTTGACCACCTTTGTAAACATGTCTGCAGGATTTTCACTTGTATGCACCTTTCCTAGCTTTAGTTGTCCCTCTTCCAAAAGAGTGCGTATGAAGTGATATCTCACCTCAATGTGCTTTGTCCTTGAATGAAAGGCTGAATTCTTCGCAAGATGGATAGCGCTTTGGCTATCACTGTACAAGACACAATTGTTTTGTTTGAATCCAAGCTCTTCTAAGAATCTGTGAAGCCACATAATTTCTTTGCTTGCCTCCGTCATTGCTACATACTCTGCTTCCGTGGTAGAAAGTGAAACCACTTTCTGCAGCTTTGAAGCCCAGCTTACTGCTGTGCCTCCAACCGTGAACACATAGCCAGTAGTGCTCCTTCGAGTATCTTTATCACCTGCCATATCTGCATCAGCATACCCTTCTAGAAAAATATCAGTTCCTCCAAAATACAAAGCATTTGTTGTTGTCCCTTTTAGATACCTAAGTATCCACTTCACAGCTTGCCAATGCTCTTTACCTGGGTTGTCCATGAACCTACTCACAACTCCCACTGCATGTGCAATGTCTGGCCTTGTCCAGACCATAGCATACATTAGAGAACCTACCGCTGCAGCATATGGAACTTTAGACATATAGGCTATCTCCTCTTTTAGGTCTTTGATGTCCTGCATGTTAGCACTTGCAATCAACATGTCATCAACATACAACATTAGGATGATGAATTTCCCATCTCCCAAATTCTTCGTGTAGACGCAGTGATCCGAGTTACATCTTGTGAATCCATGATCCAACATCCATCGATCAAACTTCAAGTACCATTGTCTTGATGCTTGCTTTAAACCATACAAGCTCTTCTTTAATCTGCAAACCATTTTCTCCTTACCTTTTACTTCATACCCCTTTGGTTGAAGCATGTAGATTTCCTCCTCTAAGTCACCGTGAGGGAATGCCGTATTTACATCCATTTGCTCGAGATTTAGATCATGAGCAGCCACAAGGCTTAAGACAAGCCTAATTGAGTTCATTTTTACAACAGGAGAAAATATTTCATTGAAGTCAATACCTTTCTTTTGAGAAAAACCTTTTACCACAAGCCTAGACTTGTACCTTTTCTTCCCACCTTCTTCTTCCTTTATCTTGTACACCCATTTGTTTTGAAGTGCCCACTTACCTTTAGGCAACTCAACCAACTCCCATGTTTGGTTGTAATGTAGTGAGTCCATCTCCACTTGCATGCTCTTCGTCCATTCTTCTTTGGATTCATGTTGCATAGCTTCTTCATATGATTCCGGCTCTCCAGAATCTGAGATCAAGAGATGGTTGAAGGAAGGAACAAACCTTTCTGGAGGTCTACTTGCTCTTGTAGATCTTCGGGGAATAGGTTGAGGCTCCTCATTTGGTTGACGTTGTTGCACATTGTCACCGTTTGCAGTCCTTGAGTCTTCACCGTCCTCAAGCTCCATGTACTCATCACCTGTTTCTTTTGTTTGTTTTCTTTCCAAGTAATCTTTGTACATATTTTGTTCGTTAAAAATTACATCCCTACTCCTTAAGATTTTACCATCTTCAGGATTCCATAGGCGATACCCAAAGTCTCCTTCTCCATAGCCAATGAAGAAACACTTTTTGGACTTTGCATCTAACTTTGATCTTAGGCTTCTATCTATGTGCATGAAAGCCTCACACCCAAACACTTTGAGAAATGCATAATTCACCGGTTTACCTGTCCATGCCTCTTCTGGAACTCCCCCATCCAATGCCGTTGAGGGTGAACGATTGATTAAGTACACAGACGTACTTACAGCTTCCGCCCAAAGCTCAAGCGGTAGGCCTGCATGTAGCCGCATGCTTCGTGCTCGTTCCATGATTGTCCTGTTCATCCTTTCCGAAATCCCATTTTGTTGAGGTGTCCTTGGGGTTGTCCTTTGCCTCCGAATGCCATTGCTAGCACAAAAGCTTTCAAAAGCTTGGCTGCAATATTCGCCTCCATTGTCGGATATGAGGCATTTAACCTTGGTACCTGTTTCATTCTCCACAAAGGCTTTCCACCTTTGAAATATGGAAAATACATCGGATTTATTCTTCATGACATAAACCCATGTTTTTCTAGTCGCATCGTCTATGAATGTTACATAGTACAATGAGCCACCAAGTGATGGTGTACTTGCAGGACCCCAAACATCAGAATGAACCAACTCAAGTTTTTTATTTTTTCTTTCATTTCCTAATTTTTGAAATTTTACCCTCTTTTGTTTACCATAAACACAATCTTCACAGAACTCTAAGTCCACTTCTTTCAAACCTGGTAGAAGCTTCTTTGTTTGAAGGATTTGCATTCCTTTGGCACTCATATGCCCAAGTCGGTAGTGCCACACCGCACTGTCAACTTCTGTAGTTGCTGCACAAGCTGAAGGTTGCGTGCTAACAGCACACAAGTAAAGTGTACCGACTTTTTCACCCTTGGCAACCACCAAAGATCCCTTTGAGATCTTCCACTGTTTGTTTCCGAATGCAATGTTGTGACCTTCATCGTCCAATTGTCCTGTAGAGATCAAATTTTTGCGAAGAGAAGGAACATGCCTAACATCTTTAAGCTTCCATTCATTTCCGTTAGCAGTTTTGATAGAAACTGTACCTTTGCCGACAATCTCACAAGCTTCATCATCTCCCAAGTATACATACCCAAAATTACCTTTGGTGTAGTCTTGGAAATGTTGCTTGTGTGGTGTCGCATGGAATGAAGCCCCGGAATCTACTATCCAGGAATTAGACACATTGTCTAATGAGAGAATTAGAGCATCTTGCTCTACTTTACCTGCCACATTGGCCTCCGATGTTGGCTTGTTGTCCTGAGACTCTGTCTCCTTCTTCTTCTTGGACCAGCAATCCTTCTTGACGTGGCCCTTCTTGCCGCAGTTCCAACATTCAAGAACTGACTTTGTGCGTGACTTGCTCCGCCTTGAGCGATCACGACCCTTTTGGTTTTTGAACCTCTCCTTAGGCCTTCCTCTTGTTTCCACTGATAGTGCAGCACTTGATGATTCTCCTGTGCTTCTCCTTCGCATTTCCTCGCTTAGGAGAACACCCACAACATCATCAAACTTAAGAGTATTTGTTCTAGAGATAGAATTACTTACAGCCATCACAAGGCTGTCCCAACTATCCGGTAGAGATGATAGTATAAGGAGAGTTCGCACTTCGTCATCGAAATTGATTTTCACTGATCGAAGTTGACTTATGTTTGTGTTAAAGTCATTTAGGTGTTCTGCAACTGAACCATTCTCTGCCATCTTTAGATTGAACAAGTGCTTCATAAGAAATACCTTATTGGATGCCGATGGTTTCTCGTAGAAGTCGTCAAGTGACTTCATCAAGTCCTCGGTGGTCTTCATCTCCGAAACATTGAAGGCCACTGTTGACGCCAAGCTTAACCGGATTGTTCCCAGTGCCTTTCGATCAAGGACAATCCATGCTTCATCTGCCATTGTTGCGGGCTTCTTCGCAAGACCGCCTAGTGGCAAATAGAGGTCCTTCTGGTAGAGATAGTCTTCAATCTGCATCTTCCAATGTTGGTAGTTTTTGCCGTTGAACTTCTCAATCTTGAGCTTCCCTTCCTCCGCCATAACTCCCACTCAATTCATGGAATCCTTTCCTTGAGATAATTTAGCTACGAGCAAACCTTGCTCTGATACCAGTTGTTAGAAAATAAGGCGTAGCTAAATAGATAATTGAGTAGATTAATTAATGGAGAGAGACAGATTTACATACACGAGATTATAGAGTAGAGAGAGAGAGAGAGAGTACACACGATATACGTGGTTCACCCAATGTGGGCTACGTCCACGGGAAAGCAGCCACTCAATGGCTTTAGTACTTCAAAACAAGAAGTAATTTACAAAGGGATTATACCCTTAATGGAGCTCCCGCCTTGCTTCACTCTCACCACCTCACACTCACCTTGTTGCATCAACTTCACACTATGAAATGTGTGTAGAAATGGCCTCCTTTTATAGGCCAAAAGGGCTGCCCTCTCTTATGAGAGACAGCCATGTGTAGCCGCCCTTGTGCGAATAAGTCCAAATCGGACCCTCCAATCCGCCCATGTGTGGCCGCCCTTGAGAAGGCAAGTCCGCTTTTGAATTTGGCCACCGGCCATTGAATTCGGCCACTGGCCACCGGCCATTGACTTTCGACCACCGGCCACCGGTCATTGACTTCCGACCACCGGCCACCGGTCATTGACTTCCGACCACCGGCCACCGGCCAACCGACCGGTTGTTTTCTGACCACTTTCTGACCGCCGTCCGGCCATAATATTCCGGCGAAAAAAAGTCTCGGGGGCCTCCGCCCCCGAGGCCTTTAAAGTTGCCCCTGATTCTTGTCTGTGAAAATTTTGGTTTCCGGTGAGTGATTTTCCTTCACGCACGATGGCTTCTCCTCATAATGGGGGCCTTACAAATGTGCGCTTTTACCACAGAAAATTACAAGGGTAAATCAGGCTCCATACTTAACAGAGAGTTGAATCTAATATAGTTGCCCACCTCTCTCTCTCTCTCTCTCTCTCTCTCTCTCTCTCCCCAATGTCAAGGGCATATTCTGGCACTATGAAGAAGGCATGGTGCAGAATCTAATGTAGGAGTGTTGAATCTAATATAGTTGCCTACCTCTCTCTCTCTCTCTCTCTCTCTCTCTCTAATGCCAAGGGCATATTCTGGCACTATGAAGAAGACATGGTGCAGAATCTAATGTAGGAGTGTTGAACCATGATGTCATGAAATTAGACCTCCACATTGAAGATGAAGTGGAAGAAGCAGAGGGGTCTTACCTCACAACAGATTCGCCAAGAGAGGCACTACAACAAAAAAAAATGTCTATGGGAGCCGACACCTCATAGATGACATGGTTGTTCAAGAAATTTATGTGTGTGTGTGTGTGTGTGTGTGTGTGTGAGAGAGAGAGAGAGAGAGAGAGAGAGTTGAAACAGGGTTATGTCAACCAAGAGAAAGAGAAAGTTAAAAGCCTCCTGCAATGCCTCCGTTGAAGCGGGAGGAAAGCGCACTTGCATGCACTTGGAAATGCACTCCTTGAGACAAAATTGCTTTTGAAAAGACAACTTCGCTTCGTAGCAACTGAAAACAGCCGGCCCACGAGCATATGTGATTGCATCTGGAGAGACACCCTCGCTTTGCATTCGCCGAAAAACAACCCATAGCTTCAAGATGCAAGTGTATGTGATTGCATCTGGAGAGACACCTTTGCTTCGCATCCATCGCAACAGCCCAGAGCTTCTTGGCCTTGACCCTATTGGGCATATCCCGCAGTCAGTGCACTCCATGAGACAACATGCATCTGGAGAGACACCCTCACTTCGCATCAGTTGAAACATGCCAAATTGTATGTGATTGCATTTGGAGAGACACCCTCACTTCGCATACAGTGAAAAACACCCAAAGCTCCTTGGCCCTAACCAAGTTGGGCATATCCTGCAATCAATGCATTCCAAGAGACAACATCCCAGACACGAAGCTCTTCAAGCACTTTTTGTGAATTATGAATTCGTTTGCCCATCTTGTGTAATGCCACATGCCTTCAAGGTGCAAGTATACATCATCGGATTTGGAGAGATGTCTTCTCTCTGCATCTGCTAAAAACAGTTCTCTCTCTTCCTGACCTGACCTTGTTGGATATATCCTGCAACCAATGCACTCCTTGAGACAACATTGCATCTGAGGAGACACCCTCGCTTCACATCCACCATAAACAGCCCAAAGCATATGTGATTGCATTTGGAGAGACACCCTCGCTTTGCATTTACCAAAAACAACACAAAGCTTCTTGGCCAAGCGTATAGAGAGACACCCTCACTTTGCATCCGCCGAACACAGTCCAAAGCTTCAAGATGCAAGCAATGTGGTTGCATCTAGAGAGACACCCTCTCTTTGCATCCGCCCAAAATAACCATGAGCTTCAAGATGCAAGCGTATGTGATTGCATTTGGAGAGACACCCTCGCTTCGCATCCACCAAAAACAGCCTAGACCTTCTTGACCCTGAACCCTGACCCTGTCGGGCATTTCCCACATCAATGCACTCCATGAGACAACATGCATCTAGAGAGACACCCTCGCTTCAGCATCAACTGAAAACAGCCCAGATTATATGTGAAGGCCTTTAGAGTAGAGGAACGGAGGGAGCTTTTGAGGGTGCTGTTTACGGAAAATGGACCATTGGGAAAATTTATTGAGAAAGCTCTCTTTATTAAATTTGTATTGGATTTCCTAATTTGATGCAAAAAGCTCCCTCTGCCAAATGTTGATGAATGTTGTAGTATGTCCCCCAAAATTGTCGCCACATCAAGGGACACCACTATAGAGTGGCATGGAGGTGGTTCGAGGTCTCATGTGCACTTCTAACAACGTGCTTGCACACAAGATACAATACATACAAAGACAAGTGTATAAGTTTCACACACAAGAGCATTATATAACTCCTGATTCCACAAAACAAGCAATAGGAGCTCGAGATGTACTTAACAATTCAAGAGAGAAAAGCACACCTCAATTGGCATGATGCAGCAGGTGTGATTGTCAGTAAGACCTTCATGCTCCATCTGCAATTGTTTTTTTTTAGTAATTTATCTAATATCAATTCTCCACAATGACTTAAAGCAAGGTCATGTAACCCTCATTTACTGCACTAAAAGAGTAATGATCTAACGGTGGATAGCATGTAAAGCTGTGCGTGTTTGTTGCACGTGTCAATGCAAGGGACTTGCCGATACACTGTGTGCAAGCCACAAATGGCTCCAAGCACACAACTAGACTAATCTAGCAAGCTCAAGAGAGCAAGGGTGTGTCACTCACCGCTCTACGCTCCCTTCGTGGAGGATTCCTCACCGCGAAGAAGAAGGAGCTACCGCCGTGCCGCGCTCAACCGCCTCGTCTCGCCGTCGTGCCGTCGTTGCAATGCTCGATCGCTCGCTCTCTCTCTCTCTCTCTCTCTCTCTCTCTCTCTCTCTCTCTCTCTCTCTCTCTCTGTGGCTGAAATCATGCAATGGTGGTACAAAAAGGACTGTCCTTGACACAACATGGGCTTGGTGGTGTATAAATTGGACCTTTTAATTGGAAATGGAGAGGGGCCATATATTTCTTTGTTTTTAGAACTTTCACTATTTGGAGGGGCCACTCCAAGAGAGAAAGTGAGGGGAGAGGGCTGGACCCACATTATGGTTATTGGCTTTCACGACAGCACCTCTCTCTCTCTCTCTCTCTCTCTCTCTCTCTCTCTCTCTCTCTCTCTCTCTCTCTCTCTACACACGGTTGTGTTGCTCCTGTGCACCTTCCGTGCTCCATAGCCAACGAGCTTGGGCTACTCTCTCGTTATCTCTCTCTCTCTCTCTCTCTCTCTCTCTCTCTCTCTCTCTCTCTCTCTCTCTCTCCACCAGCAAAGCTGAGCCCTGGTTGCCAGCCCTGCATCTCTCTCTCTCTCTCTCTCTCTCTCTCTCTCTCTCTCTCTCTCTCTCTCTCTCTCTCTCTCTCTCTCTCTCTCTCTCTCTGTGCACTAGCAAGATGCACACGAAACCCTGATGTTTAGTGACCACTCATGCATCTCTCTCTCTCTCTCTCTCTCTCTCTCTCTCTCTCTCTCTCTCTCTCTCTCTCTCTCTCTCTCTCTCTGTGTGTGTGTGTGTGTGTGTGTGTGTGTGTGTGCGCGCGCGCACGCTCGTGAGGGCTCCTTGCCAATGGACAATACTACAAGAGTTTACCGCTCGGGTGACTCACAGCTACTCTCTTTCGACGAGCTGGATGAGGAGGAATCACGCATGGATGAACAGATACAAAACCATCCCATTGTCAGTTCCATTGAGACATGTGTCACTAATCGATCTTTTCTTTGTGATTATTGGACTTCAAAGAAATGTGAACAGAGAAGGAAAGAACGACATCTTTCTTTTGCTCCTGGATTACTGAAAGCCAGGTCAAGGAAGAACATTTATGCAGCGGTGGCACGATGTTGGCGCAAGCAAACACTCGGGCTGTCAAGGAATGAGCAAAAGGAAATATTTCAGTAACTATTGGACCACCAAACATTTTCCGAGCTGCAAAAATCAAATTTCAACAATGTCAAAGACACCGTTCTATCGGGTGTGCGCAACACTTTGGCTCAAATTAAGGTCCCGCACTCAGCAAGTGAGCTTTTTGTTAAGAGAACCTCTCTGACGATGATCTTGAACAATATTACAAGTGTAGCCTCAGTAAACCAATCCAAAATTGCTAGTGTTCTGGGTGTCCATCGAAGGAATATAACTGTTGCAACTTCAAGGCTGGAGAATAAAGATGAGGATGAAGTGTTGCCATTGAGTGCTTGTGAGAGACAATTGCCACAAGGAACCATTGTCACTAATGAAACAAGAGATTTGGTGTATGCCTTTTGGACATCAGAAACCAGAGTTTCACCAAACAAGAAGGACATATGTAAGAAGAGAATTGGAAGGAAAAGTGTTGTCAAACATCCTGTGCATCTACTAGATGACTCTCAAGTACCAACAAATCTTAGCAATTGTAATTTATTTGGTGATTCTTAAGGCTGATTTGGTCAAGACAGGTACAAATTTGGTGGTCTGCTATATGGCAGTGGTGGTATACAGTACCTTACAAAGGTTGTATACAGAACCAGTGCATTCCTGGGTGGTTCCAGAGCTATCCTTTATAGAACCAAAGCCCTTGTGCAGTACCAAATTTGGTAGTCTGCTATATGGTATTGATGGTATACAGTACCTTGCAAAGGTTATATACAGTACCAATGCACTCCTTTGTAGTTCCAAAGCTATCCTATAAAGAATCAAAGCCCCTGTGCAGTACCAAATTTGGTAGTCTGCTGCATACTAGTGATGCCAAAGCTTATTTGTATAGTACCAAAGCCTCTGTATAGTACCTTTTCTGTCCCTACAGGCACCAAAGCCTCAATATTTAGTACCAAAGCCTCACTCTATTTTACCAAAGCCTACTTGTGTAGTACCAAAGTCTTTGTGCAATACCAAAACTATTCCGTGTATAGTACCAAAACATTCTTGTTTATCACCAAAGCATTTGCAAAGTTTCCATTTGGGTACTCTTCTACAAACAATTCTAAAATGAGTCAAAAGAAGACAGATAGTACAATTTTTGGTACTGTTTACAACCAATTTGGATTCTACAGTACTATCTTTGGTACTGTTTACAACCAATTTTTGTTCTACAGTACAATATTTGGTACTGTTTACATCCAATTTTTGTTCTACAGTACAATATTTGGTACTGTTTACATCCAATTTTGGTTCTACATTACTAAAATTGGTACTGTTTACATCCAATTTTGGTTCTACAATACTATCTTTGGTACTATTTATATTCAATTTTGGTTCTGCAGTACAATCTTTGGTACTTTTTACATCCAATTTTGGTTCTACACTACAATCTTTGGTAGTGTATACATCCAATTTTGCTACATTACTATCTTTGGTACTGTTTACAACCAATTTTGGTTCTATAGTACAATCTTTCGTACTCTTTACATCCAATTTTGATTCTACAGTACTATCTTTGGTACTGTTTACAACCTATTTTGGTACTACAGTACAAGCTTTGGTAGTGTGTACATCCAATTTTGGTACATTACTATCTTTGGTAATGTTTAAAACCAATATTGGTTCTACAATACATTCTTTGGTACTGTATACAACCAATTTTGGTACTACTGCACATTAGTGGCATTTTATCATTTGCATGAAGTTGGAATTTTCTAACTCTTATTGTATCGGTTCCACAGGTAGAGCTATACCAAAGATTCAAGAGGACTCACCCTACAGTGGTCGTGTCTCTTAGATGCTTTGAGGCATTAAAGACGTACTTTGTTCAGAAGTTGAAAGAGCGGTATACCTGCTGCTGTGTATCCCATGTGCACATACTCTATTTCAAAGAGGCTTTTAATCAGATGCGGCAAAACAAGTTTGGGCATCATGGGAAAGGTCACCTTTGCAATTGCTCCGTGTGCTGTATAAGTGATGATATAGGAGAGTGTTTTGCAAACCAGGTAGTATGTCATCACATCACTAGTATGTGGGAATCCATCATGTGCCCAAGGCCAAGAGATAGTGAATACCATGCCAAGAAATGCTTGATGGGGGACTGCTCCCAATGTGGTGTACGAAAGTTGACATTTTGTCTAGATGAGATAGCAGAGGATAGCAGGGAGGTGTCTGTGAAGGTCTTCATGGATGTTGGAACAGGACAACTTGATACAGGTGGGAGTGAGAAGAAGAGAAAGGATTGGATTGTGCGACGGATGAAAAGTGCTGCTTTTCTTAGCCTGTTTTCAGTCCATCTCAAAGGCTTCATCAAACACAACTTTGTCTTTCGTTGGCAAGCCCAACAATTCAAGGATTGTTTGCTCAAGTTTTCTAGCAATGTCATTGTATCAATTATTGACTTTGCAGAGAATTATTCTTTTAAAATTCAGAATGAGATTCAGTCAATGCATTGGTGGTCTACCCAAGGCACACTACTTGTGCACATCACTTATGTAAGAAATGCAACTGGTGGTGTTCAAAAGACGTTGCACTTTTACATATCCAATGACAAGCAACATGATACATTGTTTGTTCAACATTGTCTCTTGCTTCATGACAGGTGGCTGAAACAGCAAGGACATTGTTTGCAGCAACATTCGGTGTGGTCAGATGGTGTGGCTTCACAATTCAAAGCTAGTAGACCTTACTATTTTTGGGCCAGGTATTATTAGAAGACAGGCTTGCACATGATGCATAACTTCTCAGCATCCGGGCATGGAAAAGGAGAGCATGATGGGGCAGGGACAATCATCAAGAGAACCTTGACACATGAGGAATTGAAACCAGATGGCTGGCCTATGAAGTGTGCGGCTAATGTGGTGAACTTTTTGAACGCAACATTTTAGCCAAGAGATCAGTCTCACAGGTGTACTACACAGAGAGTCTTCTGGCTTATTGGTGTGGATGATGTGCAACGCGATCTCCAATGGGACTATGAGCGCATTGTGGGCTCCCGCTCATTTCATTGTGCTGATGGATATTCAAAGGACAACCCGTACGCTGTGCGCTTTCGAACCCTTTGATGCGTATGTGATCCATGTATGAGTGGGCTATGGAGAAGATGCAAAAATAGACTACACATAGAAGAATGGAAATATGTTTCCATCAAACCACTGCCGGAGTCTGCAAATACAGCAAGGTACGATGAAGAGGATGATGAGGAGGATGATAGATATTCAGATTTTGTGCCGATGAGCCAAGTTTCTAACCTTCCATTGTATGAAGGAAGCCCTGAAATGTTACGTGAAATGTTGTCCATTGGGGATAACTTTGTAGTCAAAGCAGCCGAGACTAAAGAGGACTTCTACCTTATCAAATGCACGAAGGAGTTGTACCAGACGGTGAGATCAAAAAAGGATATGTGGCATAACAAGATTTTTAGAGGCAGGAAGGTTGTTGAAGGTTTCTACTATGGCCAAGTCGAAGGAAAAGTTGATACATATAGCTTACTGGATCAGACACTTGTAGTCATGATCTACTCACATCTTGTAAGGGCCATACGTTTCTCGATGGAGCCTCTAATCAGTTCAAGTTATATGCTGAAGTATATAAGAACATATACAATAGCATGCCATATGATGATGATGATGATAGTGATGATTGTGCATCCAAGATACTTGAAGTTACACAATGCCAAAACCCCTAAGTGGGCAAGTCCATGCTTTTCCTCTTGGTCAGAATATATATATTTTTCCTATTGTTGTTCTTTCTATCCTTCACTTCCAAAATACAAGTATGCACAGCAGGGTCTCCAATTGCTGATTGTCTCTTAAGACTTTCTCCTAACCTGAACTAAAATAATACTAACCAGCACCAAAAGGGTGCTAACCAACACCAAAATAATGACAAGAAGTACCAAAATTTGGCACTCTAGCCAACTTTGCATAATCACAAGACCATGGATCCAAGCTGCAACCCTAGGCTACCAAATACAAGTATGCACAACAGGGTCTCCAATTTTACTCTCTAAAAACTTTCCCTTCGCTTTGATACCATGTGAAAAATAGGGGAGTGAAGGGATCTTTTGTGCCATATGTGAGAATGACAAGTATATAACTGAAATCTATGAGAGAGAAAATGATATACTGAAAGGAATATCTTTATTAATGATGAAGAAACCTTGGCATACAATGTTGGTACTACCGACTACAAAACTGGGTATTGTAGACTACCAAACTGGGTACTGTAACACAATCTTAACAGTACCAATAACAGAGAGCAAATAGATGGTACTGTGAGTACCAGTACCAAAGCAGGTACTGTGTAACACCCACATCACAGTAATGGTACGTACTGATACCATTGTATTAACACCAATGTCACGGATCTTAAAAAAGTTGCTTTTAGACTAGAAACTACTACACAACACTAAAAAAAAAATAGTACAGTTCAAGTACCACACAAAAAATTTGATACTTTGGAAGTACCAAAAGTTGGTACTGTGAGTACCAAATCAGGTACTGTGTAACACCTAGATACACACAGTAATGGTACTTATTGATACCATTGTATTAACACCAATGTTAGGGATCTTAAAAAAGATGCTTTTAGACTAGAAACTACTAGACAACAGCAAAAAAGAGACAGTATAGTTCAAGCTCCAAGACAATGTACAAAAAATGTGGGTTTCCATTATATATGTGCACGACACGATACAAATTTGGTTCAAGTACTGAAGTTCAGGAATCTCCATACACTTTATGTGACATGATACACAAGTTCACCAAGTTCACCAAGGTCAGGGGGATCTAATCTGTAAGAGTACCCCTCCATCTGTATGAAGTAATCAGCAACGTATGGAGAGACATCATCTTGTGTGTCAAAAATTGGGTTTTTGCGAGTGTATGTTGTTGGGTACCGATCGTGTATCCATCCTTGCAACCAAGGCAAAATACGGTCATCAGGTAAAAAGGGTAATCTTTTTCAACCACCAGAGGTTCATATGATCTATTGGCAAGACAATTCTCATAGTTGTTTTTTAGCGACTTGTATCTGCAGTCATCCACCAGTATTGTGTTGCTAGCATCAAATTCGGGGTGTCTTGCCCACACTGTCCGTAGGTTCTTCAGAAAAACAGGCTTGTTGGCCACAACGTTGGGCACGTGCGGCACCTCCGCCATATTCCACCATACTCTGCCTCCAGGTCTCACAGTCTTCTTGTGATAATATATCTGCCATGCCATAAAGGTGGTTAGAAGTCTGAGTAGCTTAACATCTAAAGCACTCAAGGCATTGTTACCTGCAAAATACTTCTGCCTCACATGCTGGGGGAAGCAAGCGTTCAACATATTCATCATTTTTTGCCTTCTACAACAGAACATATTCATTATTTTTTGCCTTCTTCTTAAGAGTTCGTATGAACTGGTCAGCATTTGGCCTTACACAACAAACCAGCGAGCTATTGGGATGGACGATCCGTGGTTGGTGCTCATCCGCCAAAACCCAAAGGCCTTTTGGCAGCTCTATGTAGCTTGTCAATAAGACCCCATTAAGGTCAAGCACAATGAGTCGGCCAAGTTTAACAGCCAGATCAGCCGCAAGTGTTGTGTTTGGTTGTATCTCATCTTGCCACCAAGATCTTACTACAATACCAATAGTCCAAATGAATGGTGGCAAATATACAATGCAAACATTATACAAAAACCAGAGCACCACTATGACACAAGAAGTACAAAATTTGAAACTGTACTGTACATAACTTGATACTGTATTGTACCAAAGTTGATACTATACAGTACCAAAGTACCAAATTGGGTACTATACAGTATCATATTGTGGTACAATATTGCACAGTAGAAGTGTAACATTGGAAAACTACATTGTACCAAACTGTAGTGTAACATTGAAAAACTGCATTGTACTATACAGTACCAAATCTGGTACTAAACAGTACCAAATTGGGTACTATATTGCACTGTAGCAGTGTAACATTGGAAAAGTGCATGCTTATTCTTGAGGAGAAGAACCTTGACACATCTTCTTCTCATGGCAGAAATAATTCTGAACAGGCCTTCTATTCTAACTCCAACAGAGGTAGAGGTAGAGGTCATGGTCGAGGCCCAAGGGGTTGCAGGGGCCAATTTCTGGAAGGTCAATCAAATCAAAACAATACAGGTGGCAGGGGAAACCAGTCTCAAGGCAGGGGGAGTCAAAGAGGTCGTGGTGCAGGATCAAGCAGGCAGCAACATACTCCAGATAGTAGAGAATGTTGGACTTGTGGTGAAAGAGGTCACATGTCACGTGACTGTCCAAAGGGAAAGTAGAAAGAGAGAACAGGGCAACTATGCATCTACTAGCAGAGATGCAGATGACAGCAAAAACGAGCGCATGTTTGTTATGCAGCATGTAATGAATACAATGACTGCAGAGAATTCCACCCAAGATGATGTTTGGTATGTGGATTCACGTGCCTCTAATCACATGACATCTCGTGGAGAGTGGTTTAGAGATATGCGCAAACCAGATGTGTCAGGCTATGTGCAGACAGGAGATGACACAGCTCACCCCATTGCTCATGTAGGGGACATACCTCTAAATACGAAGAGTGGGAAATCAAAGTACTTAGCAGATGTACTTCATGTCCCAAACATTACAAAGAATCTTGTTTCTGTTGGACAAATGGTTGAGCAGGGTTTGCAGGTTCGCTTCAATCCAAATGGCTGTTATGTAGAAGATTTCCAGAATGGCTGTAAGCTGATCACAGAGGGCAAATGTGTGGGCAGAATGTAGACATGCCTGAGGTAAAAGCTGCATTATTTGCACAGGGCACAGGTGTTGTGGCTGATGTTGACATTTGGCACAAACGCATTGGCCATGTCAATGAACAGAGATTGCGCAGCATGCAATCAAAACAGATTGTAAAAGGTTTGCCCAAATTCAAGGTGGATGGTATGCATAAAGTGTGTGCAGCATGCCAGTTTGGAAAACAGTCAAAGGGCTCATTTCCACATGAGCGCAATGTATGTAAAAGGCCACTTGAGGTGGTGCACACAGATGTTTGGGGTCCAATTGATACTGCAAGTATACATGGTTGCAGGTATTATGTCTCTTTCATTGATGACCATACAAGGAAAGTATGGGTCTACTTCATGCGTAACAAAAGTGAAGTGTTTGGTCACTTTCAAGACTTCAAAGTCATGATTGAGAAGGAGACAGATATGCAAATCAAGACATTGAGGTCAGATGGAGGGGGAGAGTACTTCTCCAATGATTTTTTAGATTTTCTGCGAATGCATGGTATACACAGGCAGTTTACATGCAGATATACTCCACAGCAGAATGGGGTCGCAGAAAGGAAAAACAGGCACATTGCAGAGGTTGCACGTGCATTGATGAATGAGAAGAACATGCCTCATCATTTCTGGGCTGAAGCTGTAAATACAGCTGTGTACATTATGAACAGGACACCTACAGCTGCGGTGCATGATGTAACACCTGAGGAAAAGTTTACAGGTACAAAGCCTGATTTGGCACACTTGAAAGTGTTTGGCTGCATAGCTTACGTGCATGTACCAGATGAGTTGCGTAGGAAATTGGATCCTAAAGCAGAGAAATGTATTCTTGTGGGATATTCCCTTGAACAAAAGGGGTACAGGTGCTACAATCCTACTACACGAGAATTACGAGTGAGCAGAGATGTAGTCTTTGATGAGATGAGCAGCTGGTACAGTAATGCACATGGCACTATTGGGGCTGATGTAAAAGATGATGTGGTTGTACAAAATGTGAGGCCACAGTCACAGGTTTTGAGTGGACCACAAGAGTCCTCTTCTCGTGGCTCTGTTGAGAAACCATGGAATGGTAGACTACGTACGCAGGTTACTCCACCAACAGGTACAGGGAATGTATCACGAAAAGGAAAGGAAAAGGTTGATGAACCTCCCTTTATGGCTGATGCATCATCAGGTTTTTCACATGTAGACATGGATTCAGATGGTTCTGAACAAAGTCTTGATGAGGAATTTGGAATTCCGGCTGTCAGGACACCTGGTGTAAGGAAAGTACAAGAAGATGCTAGGGGGCAAAGAAGTGACCCAGGACCACGCAGATCTAATAGAGTCAGAAATCCAGTTCAGAAATTGACTTATGATGGGTATCTAGCGCATCACCAAGCCTACATGGCTAAGGTGATACAGGATGTGGAGCCCACATGTTTTGAGGATGCAGTTGGAAATGTGCATTGGGATGATGCAATGAATGAAGAGATGGCTGCATTGGAAGCAAATGACACATGGGAGTTGGTGCCATTGCCAAGTGGCAAGAAAGCTATTGGCTGTAAATGGGTGTATAAAACCAAGCATAAGGCTGATGGTAACATTGAGCGTCATAAGGCAAGGCTGGTCGCAAAGGGTTATGCACAGACGTATGGCATAGACTATGAGGAGACCTTTGCTCCAGTGGCAAAGATGACGACTGTGAGAGCTGTCATAGCAGTGGCTGCATCTAGAGGATGGATTATGCATCAAATGGATGTAAAGAATGCCTTCTTGAATGGTGAGTTGCAAGAGGAAGTGTATATGGATCAGCCACCTGGTTATGTCGATCCAGGTTACCTAGATTATGTATGTAGACTTCTCAAAGCTTTGTATGGTTTGAAGCAGGGCTCTAGAGCATGGTATGATAGGATTGCCAAGTATCTTGTCAGTATTGGTTTTAGGAGAGCTCATGCTGATCATTCATTCTATGTACGTGAGAGTGATGTGGGGATTGTGGTCATTACCATATATGTAGATGACCTTATTATTGTTGGTGACAATGCTATGGAGATTGACCATGTGAAGGGTCTTCTCAAACAGGAGTTTGAAATGAAAGATTTAGGCGAGTTGTGCTACTTTCTTGGCATTGAGGTGATCAAGACTCCAGAGGGTGTATGGCTATCACAAAGACATTATGCTTTGGACATGTTGTCAACGTATGGTATGGCTGATTGTAAGCCAATTTCTATTCCCTTGGATGTGAATGCAAAGCTGAGTGCAGAGAAGGGTGATGTTGTTGAGGATGTCAACATGTACAGGAAGATTGTGGGTAGTCTAATCTACTTGACTATCACGAGGCCAGACTTGAGCTACACAGTAGGCTTGGAGAGTTTGTTCATGCAGCTTCCGAGGAAGCCACATTTGGATGGAGTACGACGCACACTTAGGTATGTGCAAGGTACTCTTGACTACGCATTGTTCTATGCAGCAGATGCACCATTAGCATTGTATGGGTATATAGATGCAGATTGGGCAGGTAGCATTGTTGATAGGAGATCTACGAGTGGCTTCATGTTCTCTTTTGGGAGTGCTGCTGTTACTTGGAGCAGCAAAAAGCAGCCTACGGTTGCTTTATCGAGCACAGAGGCCGAGTACAGAGGTGCAGCAGTTGCGGCGTGCGAGGTAGCTTGGCTACGCACATTACTTGAGGACTTGGGAGTGCAGGTGGACCAGCAGATTTTCATCCATTGTGACAACCTCAACAGCATGCAATTGGCTAGGAACCCAGTGTTCCATGCCAGGACCAAACACATAGAGGTCCATTACCACTACCTTCGAGAGCGAGTGTTGGCAGGCGACATCGACTTGGTCTACGCCAGCACAGAGGAGCAGATAGCGGATATCTTTACCAAGGCCCTCAGAGCTGAGAAGCTTCGACGTTTCCGGACTATGCTTGGACTCTGCGACATGCAGAGCTCGAGGGGGAGTGTTGAGATGTCGAGCTCTACACCTTGAGCTGGCATCCACTACGGGTCTTGGCCGCTTACGGCATTTACTCACTGGCGCGTTAGGTGACCGACACGGAGGATCTCTGCCAGTGATTCTACAGCTGGACTACACTTATAGTGCCAGCCTAGTACGCTTCTAGCGAGTTCACACTTAGTGACCGCATGTACATATGTGCTACTTTTCAGCTTTAGCACTTAGTCATTTTGTACTCTCTTTTCTGTGAAGAAGAAGAAGAAGCTTTCCATCTCTGTGTGCTTTGTGCTTGTCTTGTGTAGCTCTCTTGCATCCTCATTCTTTACAAAAAATAGTACATAAAATTGCATGCAATGACCTTACAACCTTTGACATAGCTACCTCTCATGAAACAAAATCAAATCCTGTAATAGGACACGACAGCGTAGAAACACCAACCTCTTATTTTAGTTGAAGACCGATTCTCGTCCTCGGCAAAAGGTGCTGCAGACTTTCCTGATTTCTCCACAGAAATGCTCCCCTTGCTAGCCCTTGTGTTCGGTGTGTTGATGCTTCGGGGAGACTTTGTGTCTTTGAGGGGGGAGGTTGCATCCATTGTCCTGGGCTTCTTGCCTTTGTCGGGTGAACCCTTGGCAGCAGCAGACTTCCTCGCGGGCGTCCTCATTGTGGCGTGGGAACTGCACAAGAGAATCTTGAAGGTGATGCCTGAGACCTTTGTGACAGTGTTGCGCAGTCAAGAACCACTATGAAAAGCCACTGGTACTACACAGGACACACACGCTACGTCACACGAGTTCAAACGTGCAAAAACTCCAATCCATCATTTGCCCCACCTACGATGTCTCTTCAAACAAAGTGGTCATTGGATTTTTGATTTTTACTAGCTTCCCTCCTACAACATCTAACTTTAGAGGCCGAAAACGGTCCCCTCCAAAACACCCTCCAAAACAATCTCTTGCTTTTGTAGAAGTACCAACTAGGTACAAACAAAAAAGGTCCTTTTTTTGTACCACCATTGCATGCTTTCAGCCCTCTCTCTCTCTCTCTCTCACGCACACACACACACACTCACACTCACAAGGAGATAAAGAAGAAGAAGATGGAGATGGAGCAAGAGAACTCTTCAATAGCACACATGAAAGAATGAGTGATTTTTAGGTTTAGGTGACTTTTATATGAGCTTTCCCCATTCACACTTGGGCGCCCATGCAAAGCCAACTAACCCTTGAATGTTCCAGTTAGAGTACGTCTCTCATCGGCGATCACTCTTACCCTTTTCCTATTGGACCGACAAGCCCGGTACATGACTCTACCAAATAAATAATATGGCATCTGTCGTAGGTGAATGTGCGTGAGGGTTAACATGCCCCCCTTCCTGATGTAGATTCCATCCTCCGAAATATTGCGTTGAAGCTCATTCGTCGAGGTGGAAGAGCATTTGAGATGAATGTCCTTAGCCTTGTTCAGTCACTGCAAAATCAAACAACATCGGCACAGTAATTGCATTCTCATAGACAATTAAAAAACATATGCAGTTGTAGGTAGACAAATTGATTGGTAGCATAATTTTAAACCATTTGTCAGCAGTAAACATAAAATTGTAATATAATCAAACGCATAAACAATTGTAAAGGTCAAAAACTAAACAAGTATGGGGTCGCTAATTTAACGGTTGAAAGGCACTAAATCGACTATTAATACCATGGGCAAGCTTCTCAATTTTCTCTGGTCAATTAAGTTGTTTAATCGCGAGAGCCAAGTATTTCATGTCAGAGGGCTGACTAGAGGCTATACCTAGAAGACCTCGTAGTTAAGCTACGATAAAAGGAATTGCTCATGAAATCATTGCCTAACTTATTTCCTTTTCTTTGACCCCCCAAAGTCTTTTCACAGTGATTCAATTTTGATGTGCATGCTTATTTTGTATGCCTTGGGTTTTTTGATTCTCAAGGAAAAGCACCCACACTGGGAATCTCTAGGGCTCTAGTACCATAGGCGATACATGTGAATGAAGTACAAAATCAAGCTGAGATTTCTCTTCTAGCTTAAGATTTTACATTGTGGCACTTTGTTTTTTGTTTGTTCGTTTTCAACATTTTAATTTTGTAACTTTGGGGGGTCATATAACATTGTTACCCTCCCCAGGCGCATCACATTAGTAAAATCCCTTTATAATACTTAAGCTAAAGGTCAATAGGGACTAAGACCACTAGAAAGCCCTAGTACATTGCACACAATGCTGCCTAAATCAGATAAAGAACCTAAGTAACCATTGATTATTAGGAAGGTATTCCCCATGGTATTATGAGAAGATCTCTAATGCTTAGCTTGGTCAAACTAGCTTAGTCGGACTGCTTGTTTTTTTAAACCTAGACTAGTGATTATGACAAAAAATTACATTGAATTTAATGTTTGATACTAACAAATGCGCTGAATATTTGCTACCAATCACAATTAAAGCAGACAAAAATGGATGCAAAAAAGATAAGGGGCCATGCTAATGGACAAGAAACACCTTTTTGTGTTGATGATCACGCTTGATTTGAAAAGTGGACGAGAGAAAGATTCCATGAAGGTCCAAATCCTAACCACACCAACACATTCTTGTCCATGCTAATGGACAAGAAACACCTTTTTGTGTTGATGATCACGCTTGATTTGAAAAGTGGACGAGAGAAAGATTCCATGAAGGTCCAAATCCTAACCACACCAACACATTCTTGTACACACGAGGAAACACAAAGAATACCTCTAGGAGGCACACCAGTGGGAAGAAAGAACTTTGCTAATCACTAAACTCTAAAACAGAAACACTCCTATCGTACTAATCTTACCTACCCTCCATCACTCGAGTGATGAAGATCAAATGTGTTTGATGACATAGGTTTCTGTTTCAATGTACCGGATGTGAATGTGTAGATCTGGTCAATGTTTTGACTTTTATTGTGCATACTCGTTTGCTAATTACTCTTGCTCTTTACTATTTTTCTTTTTTGTGAGTATAAGGCTTTCTATATACATTCCCTAAGATTGGTGATTGAGAGGTCAGGAAAATAAGGGTAAGAGGGAAATAATTCAATAGGCTGATGTAATGAAGACTTCCCCCCTTCCTTGGGTAGGTCATACTGTTTGAAATGTGCTTGTCACCCTTTGAAACCAAATTTTCCAGTTGGTAATAGGTGAGGATTTTTGCCAGTAGTTTTCTATTACCTTAGGTGCTTCGTCGAGTTGCAAGGGTGGTAAGGTACTCTCCCAGGATTGAACTTGAAGTGGTTCATCAAGTGATTCTTGAACACTGGGAGGTGTGGATTCCTTTGTAGCTTCATGGAGGTCCACTATTGTAGGTGGAGGTTGTGGAGAAGCTTTTACCTCTATGGATGCATTACATGAGGAGCTAGAAGCTTCATGGGACTCCCCCCTTCCTGAGCTAGGTGGAACAAATCGTTCTTTCTTCGGTACACAAACTAGCTCTGGAGTGGGTGTGTAGCATTCCATGATTTTTTCCTTTCCACGATCGTCAATTCGTTTTGGAGCTATAGTATTGGGCGAACATGGGTCAGGTGACAGGTAAGAACACAATCTACGTTTTGGCACCCAGATTTTATCATTTCCTTGATAGTAGCCTTGGGCTTCCAATAGTCGTTTAGGAATCCACCACCATGTTTCCTTACATAATTTGGGGCGAGTGGGACGTTTCTTACAAGGCTTCTATTTTTTAGCATTAGCTATGGTCGCTAAAGAAGCTTTAGGGACCCACTTGTATGCTTTCTTCGTTATATTAGGTTGACTCTTGTCAGAACCTATATGAATTGCTTGTAGCATATTTAAGGGTATGGACATTTCATCCCCCTCGGGTGTTACCCAGGTCGTCCCCCTGTTTCCCCAAGTGTCTATGGTTGCTGCTAGGTGGACCCAATCCACATTGTCCGACTCAGTCATCCCAGGTAGTACGTCCATATAAGGAGAATCTTCCCCAACATCAGTGTCCGCTTTACACATGTAACAATACTGCAATGGGGCCGAGTGAACTATGGTGTTAGTTCTATGATCAATTATGGTGTTAGTTCTATGATCAATTATAAACCTGTTTCCTAGGGGATGTGCTTGACCAGTTACAAGATCCACTTGAATGACAGAATCTTTGAACTGCAGGTAGACATGGTTTTTAGACCAGTCATGCACCATTTTTTCTTCTCTCATGAAAGGACGTCCTAAGATCATCATCTCTAATGCCATAGTCTGCTTGGAGAAATCCATAACAATGAAGGTAATTCTTATTTTATGTCCAAAGACCTTGAATTTGAGATCTTCTAGCATCCCAATAGGTTTAACAATAGACCCATTGGCCATCTTCACTACTATGGTTGTGGTCGCAAGGTGAGGTCTTCCCATAGTTTCCCATCAATTTTTAGTCACAATGCTAACCCTAGCGCCACCATCAAGGATTCCCTTCATAGTTAATCCCTTAGTAGTGATTGGTATGGTCGCATTGGATTCATCATCCTCAAAGTATTGTCCCAACTTGTTAACAAGTATTTCTATAACAGGGTTTTGATCTATGTTGGGTTGTGGATCTAAGTGTTCCTTCTCTATTGGCATCTCCCAAGCTCCCTCCATCTGTGCAAATTGTGGTAGCCCAAACTTCAGTTCTCCATTGAGGAAAGCTCGAAGAGCTGAGACTAGCTCAGGGTCTTTATATAGTTTGGACATGATGGTGGTTCTAACTTTTGAAGACATGAAATCCATCAATTTGGCAATGTTTTGGGCTTCAGCCCCTTGACGTGGGGAAGATGGGATCTCCATTTCTTTGATAGGATCAGGTAGTCCCTCTGTAAACATTCTTTCCATCAAGAAGTGAGTACGCCCACTTTTCCATGACTTTAAGTCACTTTCTTCTTGGATGACACTAGGTATGGCTAAGGGTCTATGGACTTGGTGAGGTTGTTGTTGCGTAGGGAACACTGTATCTGTAATCTGGATCTGCCCAGGTGTTGGTTCTAGATCCCTTTGGGTATCTTCTACCAAACTCCTTAATTGCTTGACTCGCTTGATCTCCTCTGTAGGGTTTGGATAAGTTCCTATCTTTTTCTTTGATCCTGGCCATTGTGGCTCATGAAGATCTTCCTTGTTGGTTTCTATCTTAGAGGTCATTTTGGTCTCCATGGTTTCACCTAAATCAGAATTCTCTTCAGCGTCGTTCATATATACGGGGTCGTCACCAGTCCCTATGTTGGTCTTTGAACTGGGGTCTGACTTCGCTGCTTTTTGTGATCTCTTCCTTTGTGTTTTCTTCTTTTTCTGAGATTGGGGAATTGATGCCGTGTCTCTATCCTCAAGAATATAATTTTATTTTTGAAGCATCGATCGTATGAGTACATTTTCCGGTACCACATGTGTACTTTGTGATGGCTCCTCGGTAACCTCGATCAAGTTTAATGGCACAATCTTCGGTGCATTTGGATTATTTGGACATTGGGCAATCAAATGATCTATGCCACATCAATTACACATGAGTATCGGCATTGTAAAAGTGCTCACTTGATTGGTTTGCATTAGTGTGGTGTTCTTTTGTAGCCTAATAGGACACTCGGCCACACGATGTGGACCTCCACACTCATCGCATTGAAGAGGTGGTCTCTTAGCAGTGTAATTGATATTTTGGCCTCTTGCAGCAAGAGCAGCTACTTGATAGACAAGTTTGACTTGTCCCCAATAGTACTCCATGTAGTATTGTGGACTTTCTTCAAGCACATCCATCCCATAGGCAATATTAGGGTCTATATCTTCCTTACAGTCTTCCAAACAAGCAATGGATGACTCACAACCCACTTGATTCACAGAAGTGATTCTTGGATGTGGTGGTTACGGTGCTAGCACTAGAGGTGGTAAGGGTGTTGTTTGAACAACATTTTGGGCCCTAGGGACCATGTGTTGTGAAGTTTGTTTAAGAGGTGGGGCCGACATCAATGTAGGCGCTCGAGGGTGTGTCTGTCCATGCTAAGGTTGGTCTATTGGCCATCGCGTACTTAAATACTATGCAATCCTTAGCTTGATGATCATACCTCCCCCACAGGCATTGCAGTTCCCATTGAATTTTACTCTAAAAGTAGGGCATTCACTGGTACTATGCGGTCCATAGCATACTGAGCACCATTGTTGCTCCCTTCTTGGATACATATGATTGTTTTGCGGAGCACGATTGTTTCTAAGACTCTCTTGAATGGCTTGGTGAGATCTGCTAAAGTCATCT
Source organism: Adiantum capillus-veneris (assembly GCF_014529385.1). Classification (NCBI taxonomy): domain Eukaryota; kingdom Viridiplantae; phylum Streptophyta; class Polypodiopsida; order Polypodiales; family Pteridaceae; genus Adiantum; species Adiantum capillus-veneris. The sequence goes on along the minus strand of NC_140931.1, from coordinate 138,502,483 downwards.
CAGATATCTTTGGCTCCTTAGCAATAGGCTTTAGGGTCATTGGCTGATGCCCCGATGCTTGCGAGCTAATAGATTTAGGCTCAACAGACACTCTTTCTCCTTGAATCATTAAATTATCCTCCAATTGGATCGCATTGGTGGTGACTGCTTCCCAAGTGGTGATACCTCTAATGACTAGGCCGTTGTAGATATCCTCATGTCGTAATCCCCTAATGAATCTATCGAGCAATTGATTATTATTGAAGCGCTCATTTGGATTACAACGAGAATTCAAATGCTTCAAGTGACTAATAAAGTCCCTCACCGACTCTCCTTCCTCTCGTTGGGCTTTTTGGAGCTGAGAGGCTACACCCCAAAGCACTCCCTCTCGTATGTATTCTTCTAAGAACAGTCTCCGAAGAGTAGGGTAATTTGTTTTCTCTTCCACCCTTAGGGTTCTATACCAATCCCTAGCCTTTCCACTTAAGGTTAGGCTTAAAGCATTACTCTTATGCAGGTCATTGTGTTCTCCTAGAGAATCGCATATTTGTTCAAACACTTCGATTTGCTTTCTCACATCCTCGTCTCCACTAAATGTTTGTGTGAGCTTGGCTATTTGTACTGCCTTACTTCTAGGTTCTCTATCAGGCGTGTTACACATATTCTCAACAATAGATCGATCGATAGCTTGGGAAAATGTTGCGAAGTCACCTAAGTGAGTAGGAATCGTGGGTGGAAGTGCTCCAGAGACTACAGGTGGAGTAGGTACCCGGGGGATTCACCATCGAAAACTTATTGCACCACGTAAGTGCAAGGGAGGGGGGTTTTTCTACAAGTTACACAAGCGTATAAGCTAGGGGTAGGCCTTTATTAATTTATCTCCTAAGCTTAAGAATAAGGGAGGGGGTATCATATTGGCGGGGGGGGGGGGGGGTTGAGAAAAGGAAAAAATGAGAGGAAGTTTTTGTGTTTCAAAATCATGGCTTCCCAAAAGAGTCTTCCCTCACACTTGTGAGTCAATAGGTACCAAGATACATGCAAGAACCAACACTAATTTGTATCAATTGCTTGTTTTGTTATTTTAGTTCATTTGTTGAGGGATGAAAGCTATAAAGAGTTTATATAGATGCAAATTTACACAAAGAACCTAACACAACTTTATAACCATGTTTTTTGAGTAATTTAGATTGGTCAAAATTGGACGAGTACCTAGAGTGCACGTTGGACGGGCACATAGTTTGAAAGTCAAACTAAGACACAATGAGGGTACATCTAGTTATCAACAGAAGTGGATCCTTAGTACATTGACAGTCACTATGCTACATGCTCTTTGACTAATTTTACTTAGTTAGATCATGTGAGACCTAATTTTATATGTAAGATAGGGATATGATAATTTTTTGCATTGACTTTCGTATAGGCGTAGAAAGGGGTGTCATATTCTCTAATATGAGTCGTATATAGGGGTTTTATCAAAGTTGTTTGCTCTCGCAGGTGGCATCCTGTTTTGTTTATAGACTGAATCCCCCGGGAGTAGGTATTGGCATTGGGCATGGCGCATAGGAAGCCCTTGGATTCCACGTTTGGTATAGTGTTGTGCCATGTGGTGGTCCAAAGTTCATATGTGTGGCCCTAGGCATAGCAAACGTCGGATGTGACATGCGAATGCTAGTGGGTATAGTCTCATGGAAATAAGAGCTTGGGTGTTGTGTTGTGGAGCATAGATAGTTGAAACAATGGGAGGGGTAGGGACTACATGAGTACAAGGAGCTATAGGTATATACGATTGGTACACACTTGTAGGTACTGTTGCAGGCATTGAGCTACCATGTAGTGGTGCTTTACTAACAAATGAGGTCCATGGCGTGTTTCTTGGCATGCCCATCATTGGGGTAGGCATGGTAGCCGTGGCGTCATGAAGGGAAAGATGAGCTAGACTTGGAAAAGTAAAGCTATCTCACTGCTGGGCTCAGATTGCACTGAGACCCTTGGCGAAACAACATATGGGGGATCCATCGGACTTATCGAGGGAGTCTCCATTTGCGATAAGGTTGGTTGTTTACCTGTATCCAAGAATCTCATGAGACCCATTGAAGGCATGTGGATCCCCTTGTTCTGTCTCTCTAGCTCAATAACCCTATGGATGACCTCACAAACTCTTTGTTGTTGATCCTCCACACTAATAGCACCCGTTGTGGATTGTAGGACATCTAACCAACCCACGTGATAGGTGTGACCTGTGTATAGGTCGGTCAGAGTTTCCGTTTGTAGTTCGTACTCCCAGTTCTCATTTAGGAACGCTTCATCTAGGCTTGAGGTGCTATGGTGTCCTTTGAACTAGATGCAATGTGGCTCTCTATGGGTTGACCCTTAGTGGTCGATAATTCAGGAGCACTCGATTGCTCTCCTAGCAAAGATATTGACATAGGGACTTTCGCTTTTAACTCTCTTTGTTGCTCTGCCTTGCGTAAGCTCTCAATTTCCTTTTCCCTAGATGTGATGATATACTGCTCAACTTCTTGTACTTCGGCAACGCTTCTACCATCAGGTAATATAACCTCAGAGGGGAATAGCTCTGAAGAGTTAGAGGGTGCAATGAATGGAGTATTCATGTGCACATTCTCTAAGGACATAGGATCTACGTTGGTCATGAATGGAGAATTTACTTCCCCCTCCCCCCCCCACATTTACATAGTTAGCTTCATGTTCGGAACGAGTGGCTCTACTAAAGGTTTCCTTCAAGCGGCTAAGCACGCTCGACCCAGACCGTGGACCCATGGCATGCATGTCTTGGCTTGAGCTATCAGGATTAGGCATTGGGAAACCCTCCATGACGTCATAGTCAGAGGAAGAGTCACCAGCCACTATGTTTGGGTCTTGGTTTGTACTACCTTGGGTCCCCGCCGAGGGCCCGAAACCTAAGGTAGGTGGATATTGAGAACTCGCATAAGTCGAAATGCTCTCTAGTTGCTCGTACTCTACCACATGACCAGAGCGTAGATGCATGTGCCTTTGGCATCCTACAAGCATCGGCGAATAACTTCGAAGGTTAACCGCTTACTTTTTTAGCCGTCCGTTTTCATTCGTTATTTGATGTTTTTTAATATTTTTTAATGATCGATTTTTGTATTAGACTATGTGATAGCTCGAAACAAGCGTATCGCTCAAGGGGTCGTGGTGTGCTTTACAGCACAGTGTTCGGTTACCCAAGCTCCGTTGGTCCTCAAAAAGGTCGATTTTTGCCTACGCACGAGGCTAAAATACGTTTAAAGGAGGACTGAGGTCTGAGCCTGAGCGTGGGATTAGGCTTGGGTCTAGGGGATATTCCTAATTTCGGTCCTACATTTTTTTTTAAAATTTTAAATTTTTTTGGAATAATGCCGCCGCGGCTGCGCTGTGCGCGCGAGCACACACACCTCTAACCTACCTACTTACAATTAATAGAGCTACTGTTACACACTAACACACTACTATAGCAACTCATTAGCTAACATAACTACTTAGTGTACTTTACACAGAACTAACATTATGGATCTACTACCTTAATCCTAACACCTTATCACAGAGAAAACACCTTATGAACAGAAAAAACACAGTACCTTTCAATACCTTATTAACAAAACAATACACAGCAGCAAAAAAAACTCTTTCTCAACACACACACCTTCCTTCTCTACCTTTCCTACATTTCAGAATGCACCACAAAGTAGCATAGAGTGCTACTCGAGCTTAATGCAGGGCATTCCCCAGCAGCGACGCCAAAAATGTGCGCGTCTGTCGCACGCGCCAATGCAAGGGACTTGCCGATACATTGTGTGCGAGCCACAAATGGCTTCAAGCACACAACTAGACTAATCTAGCAAGCTCAAGAGAGCAAGGGTGTGTCACTGACCGCCCTACGCTTGCCTTCGTGGAGGATTCCTCGCCGCGAAGAAGAAGGAGCTACCGTTGTGCCGCGCTTTACCGCCTTGCCACCGTCGTGCCGTCGTCGCAACGCTCAATTGCACACACTCTCTCTCTCTCTCTCATGCATACACACACACACACACACACACACACACACACACACACACACACACACACACAAGGAGATGAAGAAGAAGAAGATGGAGATGTAGCAAGAGCACTCTTCAATTGCACAAATGAAAGAATGAGTGATTTTTAGGTTTAGGTGAATTTTATATGAGCTCGCCCCATTCACACTTGGGCGCCCATGCAAAGCCAACTAACCCTTGAAGGTTCCAGTTAGAGTGCACCTCTCATCGGCGATCACTCTTACCCTTTTCCTATTGGACCAACAAGCCCGGTACATGACTCTACCAAATAAATAATACAACGTGTGTCGTAGGTGACAAGAATGTGCGTGAGGGTTAACAAAAACAAAGGTTGTTTTTGTTGTGCTTAGATAAATGAAAACCGCTGTGCTTCTTTTCATGGAATTTGGGTGAATGTTGTAGCCCGTCATCCAAAATTGTGTTGTCACATCAAACAGACATCGCTTAGAGCGGCGGTTGGGTGGTTGGAGGTCTCATATTTCCAGTGCATAAGATCGAAGAAGAGCATAGAGAACATCTGACATTCACTAAGAGCACCCTAACCATCTGACACGAGTGTTTAGAGATGGGCAATTTGCGCCTGCTCTCTGCAACTGCCGTCGAGCCAACACAATGCAGAACCCTAACTAAGAGCACTTCTTAGAGCGCAAGAGGTCCTCGACAAGCTTCCTATCCACAATGTTGTCTCATGGAGTGGATTGATTGTAGGATGGGTGATATGTATGTCAAGTGCGGTGCCCTTCTCAAAGGACAGTATGTATGTCAAGTGTGATGCACTTCTCAAGGGTGGTGAGGGCCAAGAAGCTCTGCACTGTTTTCAACAGATGCATAGAGGGCATCTCTCCAAATGCAATTACATACACTTTCAACTTGAAGGAATGTGGCATTGCATAAGATGTTGATATGGGCAAAAGAGACATTCACTAAGAGCACCCTAACCATCCGACACCCGTGAGCACACATGGAGATGGGCAATTTGCGCCTGCTCTCTGCAACTGCCGTCAAGCCCCCCCCCCCCCCCCCCCCCCCCCCCCCCCCCCCCCCCCCCTCTCTCTCTCTCCACCACGTGCCCATGCACTTTTCTTCTTGCACTTAATTTTGCTTAGGTCATCTCTCTCTCTCTCTCTCTCTCTCTCTCTCTCTCTCTCTCTCTCTCTCTCTCTCTGTTTCTCTCCATACATTGTATACAACAATGAGCAACTTGAAGTGGTAGATAGCTTCAAGTACCTTGGCCTTGACGTTCCATCCAATCGTAAATGGAAGGATTGCACAATGCGTCGCTTGGAAGCCGAAAAGAGGGCTTATTATGCATTTGAGAACATGTGCAATGCTGGAGAGATCAATTGTTGGGCAAAAAGAACCTCTTTGACACATTGGTGACACCGGTGCTTCTTTATGGAGTGGAGGTGTGGGGTGGTAGCATCGGGAAGTCTACTTGGAAAGAGTTTGAGAATGTCCAAAAGCGTTTTCTCACCAAATTTCTCCAAGTCAAGACACAAACACCCTACATGCTCTTACTTCTTGAGTCCGGATTGCTTCCCATTGAGGTCTTGGGCATGCAAAGGGTTGTGGAGTACATGCTTAAGACACAACGTAGCCCTTTGTATCGACTTCCTAGAATCGCATATGAAGCAAGTCAAAAGGTCCAAAAGACATGCAAGAGCAAAATACTAAGTTCGGGGTGGATGCTTGACATCAAGAAATGGTTTGGAAGATGGGATGCATGTCACTTGGTCAAGGATGCGTCGATCAACTCCCAAGTTAATGAGGCCTTCTTACAACGCCAATCCATCATTAAAAATTTACTTCCTTTTTTATTTTTGGGAAAATTTACTCTCACAACCAGGGGTAGTTTGGGAAATTTGGAAAATTTGAAGGGAATTTCGGAAATTTATGACAAAATACTGGAGGTATTTTGGGGTTTTGTGAAATTTGAGGGGTATTTTGGGAATGTCCACAAGTTAGATGAGTATTTTGGTAAGCTTCCCATAAGTATATTACAATCTCTCACTCTCTCTCTCCCTCTATCTCACCCTCCCTCCATCCCACTCTCTCTCTATGGAGCTAATTCACATAGCTAATGAACTGCATCATTAAAAAGCCCATTCCTCTCTCTCTCTCTCTCTCTCTCTCTCTCTTGCTAATAAACTGCATCATTAAAAAGCTCGTTAGATCTTGCAACTTTTTCTATTTTTCAATGGGATAAGACATTTATGCTTTAGAACAATTTACAAAGAGATAGAAAACCCTAAACAAGGATAGAGAGAAAGGGAGAGAAATGAATAGGAAGAAGAGATAGAGAGAGGGAACAAAGGGAGAGAGCTAGAGAGTTGGAGGAGAGAGAGAGAGAGAGAGAGAGAGAGAGAGAGAGAGAGAGAGAGAGAAAAAGAGAGAGAGAGAGAGAGAGATGGCGAAAAAGAGGGAGAGAGAAGAGAAAGATATATAGAGAGAGATAAAGATGGAATCAGAGGGTGATAGATAGAGGAATGGAGGAACAGGGATAGAGAGAGATGGCGGGAATAGAGGGAGAGAGAAGAGAAAGATGTATAGAGAGATAGAGATGGAGTTGGAGGGTGATAGATAGAGGAATGGAGGGAGAGGGATAGAGAGAGATGGCGGGAATAGAGGGAGAGAGAAGAGAACGATATATATATATATATATATATATATATATATATATATATATTATATATATATATATATATATATATATATATATATATAGAGAGAGAGAGAGAGAGAGAGAGAGAGAGAGAGAGAGAGAGAGAGAGAGAAATGGAGAGAGAGGGAGAGATTGATATATCAAAGAGTGGGGAGATAGAGAGAGAAAGAGAAATGGAGGAAAAGAGATAGGTATAGAAATTGAGGGAGAGGGAGGGAAAGGGGAAAATAGGGAGAGAGATAAAGCAGAGTGTGAGAGAGAGAGAGAGAGAGAGAGAGAGAGAGAGAGAGAGAGAGAGAGAGAGAGAGAGAGAGAGAGAGAGAGAGAGAGAGAGGGAGAGTGAAAGCGAAGGAGGGAGGGAGGGAAGGAGAGAGAGAGAGAGAATGAGAAATGGCACGAGAGGGATAGAGAAAGTGATGATGGAGGTTTAGGAAGTGAACGGGGAGAGAGAAAGGGTGGCAACAGGGAGAAGAGATGAGGAATTGGTACTACTTGAGTCCTAGACTAACAAGGTTTTCTCCAAGATATACTTGCAAGTTTGCAACTAGGGTAACATTGAGAGAGCTCCAACATATGTATTTGAGTGTGTCGATTGTATATAAATATAGGCTTGGGTGTCAGCTTAAATATATCTAGACAACTAGTAAGCTCTAAAAGATTCAATGAGTGATTGCTTCCTCTTCGTTATGCAAGGTGATTGCTGCAGATTTGCTGGCATTAGAGACAGAAGGCTTCACAATAAAGAAGATTGCAGTTAAGTAAACTAGAAATGTGCGTTATCATCTAGGAGTATCAGTTCAAGCCTCCAAGAGAATTGAATCGGCAGTAACTATGGAAGCCCGGATTGTGCAGCACACTATCCTAAAGGCATGCATGCATGAAAAATTCATGGTGGAGACATCTTCTACACAAGTCTGGGGAAAGAGGTATGAAGTTCATATTGCAAGTAGCCTGTTGTGTACATTTGGAGACTTTGGAGAACGATTGGTGTTAGCATCCAGCTAATTCATATAACATTTTTTGGGAGATTTTATTGTAAGAACACTTATTCTTTTGATAAATGTGGAATATCTAAGAAATCACAAAGTAAGCATAGGCGAGGTATTGGGGCATCATTGCTAAGCATTTAGATGCATTCGGGGTCATAAACGACCAAGTCAAAAACTCACTGCTGTTAATAATCGTGATTTTTGCACTTCATCAAAAGTGAGATTTGAGACCATAAGCATGTGTGCTTAAGTGTTTTATACTTGTCTTAGAAGTTTTATAACATTCGGATGTTGTTTGATGCTGTAACGGTCATGTTTTGTTTGATGCTGTAACGGTCATGTTTTGTTTGCCGATTAGTGATTAGCTTTTGATGACTTAGGTCATTTGAGTGTAGCTTGTGTTAAATACAAGTTGTCTATTGTTTTCCAAGAGATTGACACCCTCTTGTAGCCTCTATGCACTAGTCGAGTTAGCTTCGTCCCATGGATTGACAATTATGTTCGTGGTTCTCGCTATGTCTGCAACAAGAAGATAGGAGTGAGATTAAAAACCCGTCTCACATTTGGCGCCGTCGTCGGGGATCGAATAGACCTAAACTAGGGAAAACATGAGCATCTTGTGTAGTTGTCATTTAACTTCCTCTAGGTTCACCTAGAGTTAAACTTTCTCTTAAAAACCGCATAGCTTAAGAGTGTCGTCTTTTGCTGTGTAGAGGTAGCTTAGGAGTAGATTGTACTTGCTAAGTACCTTGTAGGATTAGATTTTGAGAATGATTGATGGACAAGACAAGTCTTAAGATCAAGGCTCAAAAAACCATAAAAAAAAAGAAAACAAGTGTTTGTGGACACTTTCCACAACCCCATTGCAGTAGAACCTAAGAGTAGGGTAAGTAGAATCCGAGGTGGGATCTCAAAGCATTGCTCACTCCAAAAGAATCAATTGTGAGTTGTTTATGTGAAGTTGCAGAATTTTAGGTCTACAACTTGAAACAACACCAAAAGATTGTCAACCATTGAATGTGGTTGGAGATTATGCTCTAAAAGTTGTATGAACTAGTGGGTAAGCTTGAGGATGCAATTGAGGTAAATTTTCAAGAGTTTGCAAAAACTCAGATTATTTACTTTTTCTTGAGATTTTAGGCCAAATTAAGTTTTGACTTGACTCAGAGACTTAAAAACAAGTCACAAAAAGATTGTTCAGTGAAAAAATTGCAGAAAGTCTTCATTTGAGGCCAAAAGTAAATAATCGTGATTATTTACTTTTAGCTCAAAAGTGGCCAAGGTTGATACCAAAGACTCTCTGCAGGATTGCAAACATCTTTTGTAAAGGCTCATAGAATTTGGATCACAAAACAGATCAAAACCTTGAGAAAAACTGAAATCTGTACTGATTGTCAAGAACTACAGTGTGACTTGGTAAATCTTGCTCAAACTTAGGGGAACTTGACTCAGAGGCTTAGATTGAAGTGTTAAACATGTCTTTATGCTCAGATGACCAAAAATATGCAAAAAATTATCAGAAGTAAATTATCGTGATTATTTACTTTTGCCCTAATTTTTAACTTTTTGACCAACTAAGCATACCACAAGTTTTATCAGGTTGTATTGAGCATATATATCAAATTTGGTAAGAATTGGATCATTAAAGTGGGAATTGTATCCAAATTTGAAAAGTCAATATGCAGACACAAAATTGTTGACACATTGAACATAATTAATCCAAACTTGGTGAAACTTGGCTAGGGAGCTTAAGTTGAGTCGCTTAACCAATTGATATCAACATTTTGGCAAAAAGTTGTAAAAAAAATACCAGAAGTAATAATCACGATTATTTACATCTGTTTTGGAATTGAACATTTTTGCACAATTGAGCATACCACAAGGTCAAGCATATCAAGTAGACTCCACAAATCAAATTTGGTGAAATTTGGATCACAAAAGTGAGACTTAAGCCAGATTCTTGAAATCAGAGTCTACGACCACTAAACAGATAATAACTGGGATAAATCTTGTTCAAATGCAGTGAAATTTGTCCAAAGACTACAACAAGGTGATTACTTAGCAAAACAAGCCTAAAAAGTGTAAAAACTAAAAAAAGTAAATAATCGTGATTATTTACTTCTGAGACCCAGAGACACGATTTTGGACTTTTGACCTTGTACAATGTTAGAACAACATAATACAAGGCCAGTGGTCAATTTTGGGTTCCATCGGGTCCAAATTAGTACATGTTAACTCAGTTTTCAAGTTGCAAATTAGTCCTTTGGCTTTTTGCAAGTGTAGAATTTGAAAGTCTCAATTGCTGACTCACTTAGCTTAGATTGAAGTGATATACATAGACCATTCACAATAGTTAGCAAAAATTGTACAGTCTTTGGTGAAAGAATAGCAAAAATTGTACAGTCTCTGGTGAAAGAATAGCTAACTTGATTAAAATTGATACAAGAATCAGGTTGCAGGTAAGGAATTGAAAGCTTGACATTCAAGTCAAGTGGAAAAGCGGATAACAATTCCATCCAACGATAAGTACTCTATCCAACACTTAACCAGTCTATATGAACCTTAGATCTCGTCGTATACTAGTAATCAAGGCATATTTGGAGAGACCGCTAGTAGAGTATCCACCGAAGAGAGTGAGAATCAAGGTAATCGCTTGGGCACTATCTTTGAAGAAGTCTCAAACACTTATTCAGACTCAACATTGAAGGGGATCGGGGAGCACCACAGACGGAGAGTGAGAGAGAGAGAAGGAGACACACACACGATGTGGGTGGGGAGACTGTGAAGTGGCAGCTCCTCCTATACAGTATACTCACTATAAGTATAGGGTAACAGTGGGCGGGCGCCCATGACCTGGGCGACCGGTCAAGGCACATAGGCCTTAACCCCAACAACCTCCCACTTAAAGGCCAATGTGCCTTTAAGCAAGATCTACTAGTGTACAACTAATAGAAGGTGAGATATTCTCTCAACCTATGCCCACTGACTATCGATGAGCTAGTGCATCCGGCTCTACTGATAGACAAACATCCCGCTGCGGAAGCCACACAGAGCTAGCTCCAAGCTCTGCAAATAGTCTACAAGAGCTCATGCACTCCTGCAAGTATCGGTCCAATACCTGCAAATCTCCCCTATGCTCTATGCCGAGATCAATCATCGAACAACTAATCAACCCTGCTGCAAATGCTCCCACTGCAGCTGCTATGTCGGGCCTCGAGATCAGCATCTCGTACATGAGCACACTGAACGTTGATGCAACCCTGGCAACCTCTGCCGCCTCCAACTCAGAACTCAACTCATGGCAATTCTGTCCCCTATCATAGAGACCATGGCACTCTGACTCCGAGCTCTGGAGTGACTCCTCGTGCCCACCACATATCACATGTGTACCAAGAGTATCCATCTGTCCTGAATCTGCATCAAGCTCTGGCATAAGCATATCAAGAAATGACTCCACAATAGCCGACATCTCAGCATCCATGTGAGTCATCTCTGTCATCACCTCTGATGACTCGTCCTGCTGTGACTCACTAGAGCTGTCTCGCTCTACCTGTGCATCCGTAGACGCAACCTGCACAACAAGGTCACTGCTCTGCACTCCATGCAAAGCATCCTGCAACCCACAAGCAAAAGAGACTCGCCTGCTCTCTCACTCTCTACCTGGCTGCATGATCACAGAGACAACACCGTCTCTCGCGTGATCCACATGCAATGGGTAACGTGTACCACTCTTGGCACCTCTCGCAATCACTAGCAAACCCAAATGCATCACAAAATCTCGCTCTCGTAGCGAAATCTGACATCCACAATCTCTAAGCTGACCAATCGAGATCAGATTCATTATTAAATCTGGTACATAGCGCACATGTCGTAACAAGTAAGATGCACCACTCGGTAATGACAGTCTCACATCTCCTGCACCTGCTATCGCATGCACCGATCCATCGGTCAAACGTACACTGCCAAGCATCTCACTAGAATAGCTACAAAACCATGCACGATGCGGCGTGACATGAAACATAGCATCTGCGTCTAGCAACCACTGCGAAGGGAGTGCACTATCCACATGTATAGCATCTCGTGCATAGCTCGAGGTAAAAGTGACATCCCCATCACTAGTATACTCCGACACTACATGTGCCTCAACTGTCAAAGCAACTGAGTCCATGGCATCACTACATACATCTCTGAGACTGCCATGTCTCCTACGATGTCGCATACGACGAAAACAATGCCGTCTAACATGTCCAGAATGACCACAATACCAACATATCACCTGTCGGCATACTCGTGAATGTACATGTCTCACACGAGTCCTTGATGACTCAGATCTATCATACATATCATGTAATCTGCACCAAAGTGCTCTCGAAGTAGCCTCATACATAACAAGAGCATATACAGATTCCACAAGGTGCAAAGAGAGCATAGATAGTGCCATCTCCTCTAGCTCCTGCCACTCATCTTCGGACATGTTTGAAGGTCTACCTACATCACCACTCAATGGTCGATGCAACCCTTGCTGTGTCAATGCATCAAGCATACACTCTCTCCATGCCGCAAAGTCTGACCCATCAAACATGCGCATCTGTGAGAGGTCACAATCTGATCGATCACCTGTCTCTGCCATGAGCACAATGTAGCAAACTAGAAAGCAAAACCACCTCACCAACAACACTTGGAAATTGTCTACAAATATGGCCAGAAACACAATGTAAAACCTGTGAGACACACTCCAAAATAGAGCTCCCACAATGTCAATACAAGCCTCACCTGCTCTAGTATCACACTGCAATCTGTGAGCTAATCACCAAGCCCACACTGTGCGGTATCGATGCATACACACGCACAAATCTCCCACCTACAGAGAACACCGCACGCAAATGCTGAGTGCAACCCGCAATCTCTACCTAGATCCCATAAATGATACGCATAAAACTCTTGGGAAAATTTTGCCAGAGTTTCGACGTACAATGGCTATCAACACAAAATAACCATTGTCCTGCAAGCTCAATACAATGAGCAATCAATGCGCATCAAACTACACTCAACATACATGCATAAGCTCTGCAAAACTATGGCAAACAATGCTCGAGATCACAAGACTCTCCCACCTGAGAGCAAACCACTGTCTCAAGCAAAGAAAGATACACAACTCCTCACTCTTGCGAGAGTGGATACAAAAACACAAAACTGTGTACAAACTGACAAAACCTGTCAAAGTGAGAGTAAACACTCGATCACAAACTATGGCGAGAATCTGGGAAAAATCCGACAGAATTTCCCCTGAAAACTGAGCAAAAAACTCAAGTACAATCTCTACCATAAACCATAACACTACTCAATGCCAATGAGTAGAAATGCCAAAATGGCTCCACATTTTCACATACAATGGCAATCCGCACTCAACGTACATCAACGGAGTGACCGCGCATAAGCAAGCGCCAAAAGATTTGCAATCCGGAAACTTATTCAATGCGAAAACAATGCTCTCAAGAGAGCTCACCGGCACTTGAAAGTGCTCGCCAAAATGCATATATAATGGGCATAACCATATGCAAACCATCCGCAAAGACCATGAATCCAAGCACAAAATCACTGCCAAAGTATTTTGTGAAAACCAGTGAAAGAAGCTCAACCATGTGCCATAACCATATGCAAACCATCCGCAAAGACCATGAATCCAAGCACAAAATCACTGCCAAAGTATTTTGTGAAAACCAGTGAAAGAAGCTCCACCTGTGTGCTCCAAAAACTTGCGTCTCTCAAGAGACCACTTCGGTGGTGTGTAAACGCCTCCGTACTTCGTTGCCCAAGTCTACCAAAAACCCTCAAACCACAAGCTTAACACAAGCTGCAATTGCATCTTCAGCTCAGAATTTATGCACGCAACTTCAAGCATCTCCCGTGCTTCCAAAAGTGCATCAAACTCGCACACAATGCGACAACAGAAAATCTGGAATTTCTGTATACAGTCAGTCTGAGCTGAATATCAGCAAACGGTGAGGAATTTGCAAAAAGTTTCTTCTGCAAAGTTGTAGACCACGTCGAAACGGATGGGCCAAGCTGACAGAATTCTCAGATCTGCATTCTACAAGGAGAAAAACGAATCTGAAAACTGTGCTGCTGCGCACACAGTTTAGGGCAGCACCTTCACTTACACACAATCTTCCACACTCCTTTCTGAGCTTCCACAAGAGCATACATCACTCTCAACTGAGCTCACAAGCTCCCATTGCATTCTCACAAAGCTTCCAAGCTTTCTTAATCTCTCTACCGTCAAGAGCGAGCGAGCTATCGCCTCGAAGCTCTCAAAGCCGTCGTGCTCTCCGCGGTCACCATAGCTCTGATACCAATTGAAGGGGATCGGGGAGCACCACAAACGGAGAGTGAGAGAGAGAAGGAGACACACGACACACAGATATGGGTGGGGAGACTCAAAGAGTGAGCAGCCCCCTATACACTTATGCTATGTATAAGGTATACAAGTCAGTGGGCGCCCAGACTCTGGGCGGCCGGGCAAGGCACAGGCGCCTATACCCCAACAAACATCTGAAATGTCTTCCTCTTTGACTCATTCCAGAACCGGAACGACAATGCAAAATAAACACATACTCACATTTTATAAGACTAATGGCCATGGATCTCAGGTTTACTTGGATCCTAATGAAGAGTATGCCATTCGCATTGATGACCATGACATAGAGTTTGAAGAGGGAATCAGGGCAAACAAACAAGGAAAAATGTATATGGATAAAAACGGAACTCAATATTTAAAAGTTGAAAACCCTGATGTGATAGATAAATGGGGGTTAGAGGTGAATACCATAATTCCAGATATGGCAGCAAAAGAAGGTTCACCGACTTTAGAATTCGAGGGATACGATCAAGTTGATCTGAAATCTTTGAAACGGCTTAGCACAGATAATCCGAGGATCGGATTCTATTGTTGGGAGGATAGGAACGTCAAGGATCTTTTGTGGACCTCTCATGCCAAATCAAGGCAATTAACACCCATGAAAATCATCTATATATTCAAAATCAAAGACAAGGGTTCAACAAATCTACCAACTTACCTTTTTAGGGATTGTTATAACATAACTTTGTTATGATGAGTCCTAAGGAGGTAGAATAGACCAAATACCAAGGGTACTCTATAAGAGATTACATATTGGGCCAAGGACCTGGGCCAAGGACCAGAAACTATTTCAAGAGAGGAACTCCGTGAGAGATCTTTTGGGAGCAATGTTAAAAAACCCGAACCTACCTCATCATGAAGAAAACTGGGTGACACTAAAGCCAATCTAGAGCTACATGAGTCACTATTTCCAATAGATTGGTTTGAAGGACTCGAGATAGGACCAACTGTCAGAAGAATTGGAGCCGAACCAAACAAACGTGTTAGACTAGCTAATTTCAAAAATGGGTCAAAAAATACTATGGATCCATATGACCACTTAGCAAGCTTTAAGCAAGTGCTAATAGCAAAACACATATTTAATTTCCACACTCAATTTGAGTAAATTGGAATGAAATTAGAAGGAAAAGCATTGACATGGTTCCCCAAAACATTCCACCAAGGTCAATCATGGACTCAATTTTGGTAGATAAAATTTTTGAGCCAATTATTGCAGCCTTGGAAGCTTACACAGTAGGACTTAAAGCAAGCCAAAACATGGAAAACAAATAAAAAAACTATCCTTCTCTAGATATGGAAGCAGCCAAGCTTGAAGCTGATCAAAGTTTGGTAAGAATTACTCAAGAAATGTTGGAAAAACAAAAACCCAAGCTTGAGAGTATAGCAACACCTGAGGAGCTTGTGGTAGAAACCAGTAAAGAGAAATCCCAAGTGGTGGTAGAACCCCACCTTGAAACTAAAAATCCAGAACTCTTAGTGCCTGACAGTGAAAACACTTTAGATGGAATTCCGTTTGTGGAAGAAGATTGGCTAGGACATTTATGGGAAAAAGTAAGGGAGATTAATGATGGGAGCATAACTTTGAAGTCAGCTCCTATAGAGGAAGTTTGGTTAGACAATCTACCCCATGATATGGACAATGATATACAATCCTTGTATGGAGATTACAGATCTGAAGCATCAGGAATGTCTAAACCGGTGACTCTAAAAACGCTACCCTCATACTTAGGAGACAACGAAGATGAATCCATAGTGTGTAAAACCACTAAGATAAAAAGGGCGAAAGAGACCCTAGAGGAAGACAACATCCATTCAATCATGCCTACACCATCCAATGCACTCTTACCTTGGTGGAACTGCTAAAAATCAGACCATATTTATGGAATGATTTACCGAAAACTCTAGAGAAGGTGGGGATAACAAGGCTAATTGTGAAAAAATTGAGAAAATTGAAACACGAATTGGATAACAAGGAGATTAGGTCTATCCCAATGAACAAAGTCGGAGAATACCATGTAGGGAAAGAAGGAAACACAACCCTTCCTGTGAGATATAATGATGTAGAAACCATGGCAATGTTGGATAGTGGAGCAGGCATAGCCATAGCCACAAAAGCAGTATGGGAATCATGGGGAAAACCGGCCATTAGACAAACTCGAATGAAATTACAATTGGCTGATGGACACATCGAGAGACCCTTAGGACTGCTTGAAAAAGTGATAATTAGTTCCTGTGGAATTGATTATCAACATACTTTACAAGGATATGTAGGAAGAAGGCTCAGATGCTCTCCAACTCAAATGGAGAAATAACTGGCTCAACAAGAACTCTAGATACCTCATTCCGTTTACAAGAGCACCTGCAGCAATCCAAAAAGACCCTACATTCTATCCTGTACCAAGGGTATGGACATGGCAGGCACACTAAGGACTAAAGAAGAAGAGGCTGACGTGGCTCAATTACCCAAGGTTGCCAGCTCCAGAGTAGGGACCAGCAACGGAGGACTACATGGTGAAAACCCTAACGGGCGCCATGAACTTCTTGAAAACCCTCCCTGACCTCTCATGTGCAATGCACTATAAAATCTGCCGAATGCTGCTTTACATGCATTCAAGATTTTCATGAGCTTGAGCAAGCAGGAGGTCCATGGATGTCTTTTCTAGAAGGTAACAAAAGTTTATGCTATGATTTGAGTGGATAGTCTTCAGAAGAAGTCCTCTACGGCTTCTCCTGCCACCATCAAGCAATATGTTGGCATTCAAACAGGCTTTTTACACAGGATTCTTCACATGGTGGACAAAGGTTTCGGGCCAGATTAGCAACCTAGCATCAATGTTTGTTGGCTATTCAGCCATTGACCTTAAAAACAAAGTCACCATGCAGTTTTTGCAAGTCCTTGACAAAGAAAGACGAACTAAATATGAGAAAGCTCTACATGCACTTAAAGACCGCCTCGCCAGCCGTCATCCCGAAGGCTACTTCAGTCCATGAAACTGTGTCAAGGGACAACACAGTCGAGGAGGGGCGGAATGTTAGCAGCAAGCTAACTCATATAACATTTTTCGGGAGATTTTATTGTAAAAACACTTATTCTTTTGATAGATTGAAAATATTGTAACTCCTATTTTCCAGGTGCATATTATAGTCGATGAGCCGGGGCTATAAGCTTCCACATTGTATTAACTTATCTTTAGTTAGAGCTCCCAGATTATTAGTTTTTGACCAAAGAAACCTTGGCTAAGGTATAAAAGTAAGTTATTTTGAGGTTTTTTTAAGAATAGAAACACAGCATGAGCTAATGGCACTCACTTCTCTCCTTCTTGCGCTTCCTACTCCCTATCATGGTAATCCGTAGCTTTTGGTGTCGTCGACCAATGGCCTAATTTCATCATACGTAGGAATTTAAGCTAAGAAATCACAAAGTAAGCATAAGTGGGGTATTGGGGCATCATTGCTAAGCATTTAGATGCATTCTGGGTCAAAAACGACTAGGTCAAAAACTCACCGCTGTCGTGCTGTGACATGTACATAGTGGGAACACATGCTACAAGAGTTATCTTGTAACTTTTTAGATATATAATTATATTTCCTATAATGTACATATGCATATGTAAGTATAAAAATAAGCTTTCTATCTCATCTTATTATTTATCTCAAGGGTAATGTATTCTTACTTTACCATCAAAAAATACTATGGGAAAAGTGTCAATAGCTCCGCCTCTTTAACTTGGGGCAAAAAGCATTGATTCTTTATTTCTACTATTTCATTATCATCTCACACCCTAGCTAGATCCTATATCTAGGGTAAACTCCAATATATATATATTCTATGTATTTTTCATATTTTTCTTATATTTCTTTTTAAATAGCTACTAGGATGGAATCAAATCCTAGTGGGACACTAGGTGGCATGATTTCAAAGATACACTCATTTTAATGCATTATTGCAAGCATGGTTACAAAACTTTGTCAAGGAGAAATGTCATGCTTTCATATGGCATGAGGTGTCCTTGGGAATTGAATGAAAGTCAAGGCTAAGGAGACCACATGAAGACTTTTGCTGCCATAAATGGACCCTATTTTGATGAATTTTTTACACAAGGTTCCAATCCGAATTGGAGAATGATTTTAAAATGAAAATCGTAGCCAATGAGCTGAAGTTTCTGCCCATATTTTTACTTTTTTATTTGGAGCTACGGTTGAGGAGTTATGATTAAAATACTGGACCCTAGTCTGCCCACATCATGCAGGGACAGCTCATTTCCAACTTTTCCAATTCCTGTTCACACTGGCTCCTCTCTTCTTGTGTAAACCCTTGTGGGTTCCCTTCACCTATAAAAGGGGACCTCTTCTTCCTTGGAAGGAACTCAAGCATTCAAGCCATTGATGAGAGGAATTCTTGAGGGAGTGAGTAGTAATGCCTAATTGTACTTAGCCCCATTAACATAAGCCCAAGCCTACACTTTCTCCTAGAGGAAAACTAACCATTCTTGTACGCCATCCTTGGAGGATCAACTCTAATCAAAGAAAGTGTTGTACTTGGCGTATCAATCAAAGTGGAATTATCCACTCTTCTTCTCTCTCCATCAATAATGGTGCCGAAGGGTTTCAAGTAAGATGTGTTCTACATTGACGTTTTCTTGATTTCTTGTTGTTTTCATTTTCACCTCTAATCCAACATATATATATGTATCTAATCTCATCTCCTTAACCAAACCTATCTCTCTCATTCTTAGTAATTCATCCTCTCTAGGTTCTCTTTGCTACAGGTACATCTCTCCCCGGAGTATCCTTATTGCCTACGGGCAAGAATAGGGCTTGGGAGGGAAACTTCTCATCTCTTCACTTCTCTCATATCTACATTTCTCACATACTATCCTAGATGAATAACCCACATGATGATCATTTCTATCGCTTTCACTCTGTACGATCTATTAGAATTAACGTATGGATTAGCCGTAAAATACACTTTCAGCAACGTATAGTGTTTCTCTTCGGCCCTGAAAGGCTCAATGAAATACTTCTATCACCGGATCCCATCATACTACCTCTCATAGACTATAATTTTTCTTTTGATGTAAGCGTAGTTATCTTGCTATGAACCAAGAGGATTTGTACACACAATTAATCCCAATCACTAGGCAAAATATATATATTATGGTAAGCACAAAACTGTAATTCCAAAGAACAATTCGTAGCCTATTTGGTCAGCCAAGATTGAATGCCATTAACTCATCCATTAACCCTTTCATATTACCCATGATACGATATGACCATAGCCTTGATGTTTTCATCTTCGTATTGTTTTGACATTCTCTTTTGCGTTCTTTCTTTGTGTGTGTGAATGCAAGAGAGAAAGAGTGAGTCTTCTTTGATTGCACTTCTTTCCAAGCCCTAGTCTTCATGGCATCTATGGTTTAACTCCTTCATATAGTTTTTGTTGAGTTCTCTCACAAACTCTCACAGCCATAAGCCCGGTGCTTTCCTGGCAAGACCGCAAATTTCTCGACACCGC
This sequence comes from Adiantum capillus-veneris, assembly GCF_014529385.1. NCBI lineage: Eukaryota > Viridiplantae > Streptophyta > Polypodiopsida > Polypodiales > Pteridaceae > Adiantum > Adiantum capillus-veneris. Next base: position 138,482,865 of record NC_140931.1, on the reverse strand, counting down.
TGTTAATAATCACAATTTTTACACTTAATCAAAAGTGAGACTTGAGACCATAAGCATGTGTGCTTAGGTCTTATATACTTGTCCTAGAAGTTTCATAACATTCGGATGTCGTTTGATTTTTGAACCCGCCATCAAACGGGCGGCCTCTCATCCCCGGATAAGTAGCATGTCCACGACCTTTTCAGCGTAAAACGTGGAGACGACTTGAACCCGTGACCTCACAAGGAAGAGGTCGAGCACTATATCCATGAGGCCAATCCTCATTTGTTGACAAGCAGTTGTCAAACGTTATTTTGAAGCTGTCCATCACAAAGTGAACTACACGCTCCAACAAAACAAGAAAGACTTGGAGGACGAGTGTGCAGTCTGAACCCGCCCTTAGTGATGCCTCCCCTTTTTCATAGAAAAAGAGGAGGTTATTGAACAATTTTTTTGATTGGTTGGAGTAGACGGAGGTTACTCATTACAAAGACAAGACTAAACCATGGAAAAGACACTTTTCATTGGTTGAATGAGGCAATAATCATTCATTAGAGAGAAGCTTGCAAAGGCAATGATGAAAATTTGATCCATGAATAGAATATTGAAATTTACACCATTATTTAATTGTATACTTTTATACTATTGATCCACACATACTCGCTTCTTCTAAAAAGAAACCAAATGTATAAAAAGTAATGCCACTGTCTCTCCCTTCCCCCTCTCCCCCCTCCCCGCCCCCCCTTCCATGTCTGCACTAGTCTGTTGGGTATGCAAGCCCTTGTGCATCTAGCCTGTGGGAAACTCCCTTTATCGAGCATGCAGGTAGCTTCAGTTGGAGTTCAATTAGAGTCAAGTTGTGCATGGCAATTTTGGCGTTTTATATGTAAGGTTATATCAATCAAAAAGCGTGTCCTTTTGTTGTTTTTACTATACCAAATCCTCTCTCTCTCTCTCTCTCTCTCTCTCTCTCTCTCTCTCTGTGTGTCTCTTTCTCGTTCTGCTGAACCCGTCGCATCTCCCCATGAACCCCCATCAACTGCATCCTCCATAGACCTGCAACCTATCATATGGTATCAGAGCTTTGGTTCTTGGTCTTGAGTCAGCGCACGAGAGGGGCCGCTTATGCAGAGAAATGGGAGCATATCGACATGCTAGTCTTTGCCTGTAATCGGCAACAGAAAAATCGCCTTGGCCTAAGGATCGTTTATCAATACCACCACATCTCCTGGTTTGGTGGCCTCAACCCGCTGTGAGCACATTTGTGATCCACGTCATCGGCCTATCGCCTGCTACAAAAACTCGCCATTTTGTTTTCTATTTTACACTACCTTTTAAATTAGCCACTTATTTGGCTTTGATCAAGACCCTACTCACACACTTGGTGTTCGATAGTAGCCATATTGGTCAATTTTATTGGATCTTGAAGGAGTCATTTCCAGAACGGCAGCAAGCTTTTGTTTTGGGTTTAAAAACCACCATTTTCTCAGTATCAAAACTCAAAACGTTGCCTATTTTGGTGGTGATAGCAACAGCTCAAGGACGACGACAACAGTCAATGCACACTCCAAAATGAGTACAAATGACATTGGTAAGGCTTATGTTGTGCAGGAAAGTGATAAACACATGTTGGTCTCTTCAAAAGCTCATACGAAGGATGATGGCGATAGTGAAGGGAATAGCTTACGCCGTGGATCATATGAGTTGGTGGATTTGGCAGCAACTAAGATTTTTCTCACGGAGCACACACATCTTTGTAAAATCTGTAGCAACGTTTTCAAACGAGCTATCGAAGAAAAGCAAAAGGGTGAGTTCAAAATCAAAACTTATCAAGAAAGCAAGCTAGTGAAGATTCTTTCAACTATTTGCTTCAGACACTCGGCATATCAATAGATGCAGCACATAAAGATCTGCTTCGAGATTGCGGTACAAAATTCCACAAAGTATTTTTTGCCAATTTAGTGTCATAGATTTGTCATCTTTTTTCTATTGTCAAAACCATCACACACTTTTCAGTCACAACCTCTTTTACATTATTTGTTGTCAGTTGTTATTGTCATGCTTGTAAGTTGTCATCATGTCGAAGTTATAGACACTGCTACATAAAAAGTGGTAAGAATACCCTTTGTTGTTTGGTTGTGGTATGTCTCACGCTGATGGTTGTTTGAGGGAAGTACACACACACACCTATGTTATTGTCAAAGGGGGGGGACTTCTACTCATGGTTTCAGGTGATTGGACTCTGCCATGGTCAGTCTGTCTCGAGTCCATTGTCAGTGGTTTGGGCTTGGGGGGGGGGGGGGGGGGGGGGGGGGGGGGGGGGGGGGGGGTTGTTGGGTATGCAAGCCCTTGTGCGTCTAGCCTATGGGAATCTCCCTTTATGCAACATGCAAGTAGCTTCAGTTGGAGTTCACAGTTGGAGTTCAATTAGAGTCAAGTTGTGCATGGAAATTTTTGCCTTTTATATGTAAGGTTATATCAATCAAAAAGCGTGTCCTTTTGTTGTTTTTGCTGTACTGAATTCTCTCTCTCTCTTTATCGTTATGCTAAACCTGTTGCATCTCGCCATGAACCCCCATCGACTGCATCCTCCATAGACCTGCAACCTATCATAGTCTAGGCTGTCACGAGAGAGAGAGAGAGAGAGAGAGAGAGAGAGAGAGAGAGAGAGAGAGAGAGAGAGAGAGAGAGAGAGAGAGAGAGAGAGAGAGAGAGAGAGAGAGAGAGAGAGAGAGAGAGAGAGAGAGATCTATATGGGCATTAAGAGTTGCTCATGAGGACAATTAGAGAGAACAAAAGATAAGAGTGTGGGACCCTCGCAACCTCGGTGCCCTTTAGAGCCCATGGCTATCCACTGGTATTTTGCATCAGAGCTGTAGGTGCCTCTTATAGCTTTGGATGAAGAGGCAACAACTCTATTCACCAAGCTTGGCGAGGATGCCACATAGAATAACCTCTTCATGTGTGTGACGCCCTCGCTCGGGGCGTCGCGGAAACGGGGCCGCGCCGGCTCACCTGCGATGCAAACGGGACCTGCAGGCAAGCAAACGCACATACAAGAACGCAACTTGAAAACTGAACGCAAGAGGGACACGAGAGTGAGGGACGCGAACGAATGATCAATATCATAAGAAAGTGCCGAATACAAGGGACGCAAGTAATCACTTGAAAATGGGGCTGACAAGTTGGGGGAAGTGGCACATACTTCCCTTATATACTCCCCCGGATTGAGAGAGCTTACGTCAAGCCGGGGTTTGAGACGTGCCGATACAAAATTTGTTGCCGAGGTTGAGGGGTGGATATTTACAAGGAGGGGAGTTTGGTGTTGCTCAAAAATGTCTAGCTACCTAGGGTGGTGCTAGTTACGTGGTGCTAGTTACAAGGGGGGTGAGGACTATTCTATGTGGTGTCATGTTGATCGATGTCCTCCTCTTCAGTGGGCATGTTGTAGAAGCGGAGCACAAGGGGTCGTCCGAGACGAAGCATGATTTCTTCAGGTACCCAAGTGCATTCCGTCATGGGTCGGTTGCCCCACTTGACATAGAATAGTTGTCCCCGGCGCCCAAAGCGCGACCACGGGGTATGAGCCTCCCGAAAACGGCCACGGGAGGGGACCCCCCACCTAGACACGCTAGCCTCACTCCACGCACTCGTGCACCGTGGGGACTCCACGCAAGGTTCCCCAGGGCACGCTATGACCCTCCATGAGTGCGGCGGAGCCTGAGGCTACGTGGGGCTAGGGACCCGGAACGCAAGACCCGCGAAACGCAACACGGCCGTCGACCCATGGAACGCAACCACGCCCGAGCCGGTCCCGTCCGAGCCGGGCCCCTTTGAAGGCAACTCGAGCCGGTCCCGTCCGAGCCGGGCCCTCCTGAGCCGGTCCCGTCCGAGCCGGTCCCGTCCGAGCCGGGCCCTCCTGAGCCGGTGCTGTCCGAGCCAGGCCCTCTTGAAGACAAAAGCACCTTGCCCTGAGCCGGTCCCGTCCGAGCCGGGCCCTTTGAGCGCAAACGCGCCCACCACGCACCTCTCCATGACGCGCCCAGCTCCTGGGGCGTCACAATGTGCCTACGGCCAGAAAGACAGTATGCAACATGTGCTGTTGGTGGTTCTCCTGAAATAATCCTTAATAAATGATCTGCTCTTTGGTGTGTGGCGCCCTTTTTTATGGCTACAATGAAATCAAATTCCAAAAAGAATGATGAATTATCTCATTATTCTTCTTGTGTTGCATGGCTTGTTGACAAAGTACAATAAAGCTTGGTGGTCCACAAAGAACACAAATTTGTTGGCTAATATATCTATACTTTTTTACGGCATAGATAATCCCTAATCCTTCTCTTTCGGTGGTTGTATAGTTTTTCTCTACCACATTCAACTGTCACTAGCATAAGAAATAGGAAAATCAAAATTTTTATCTCCTTGTTGAGCTAATATACATCCAATGGAAAAATTGGAAGCATCAACATGTATAGAATATCTTATTCCAACCTGGTGCTTTCAATATTGGGGCTGAAGTGAGACCTTGTTTAAGCTTCATGAAGGATTCTTCACAGTCATCACTCCATACAAAGAGTGTAATCAAGCCATACATGGGTTGTGCTATCATAGCATACATGTAAATGAATCATCTGTAATATCCACAATGTCCCATGAAATCTTGGACCACTTTGACTATTGTCGGTCTAGGCAATTCAACAATAACATGAATTTTATCCATATCGGTTGCTATGCCATTTTGAGACACTATATGTCCAAGAATTTTATCTTGTCTGTCCATGAATGTGCACTTTTCAAAATTTAAGCAAATCCTATAAAGTCTACATTTTTTGAATACCTTTTTGAGGTGTTTAAAATGATAAGCTCGGATTGATGAATGTACACATAAATCATCCATATATACTTCCAAGAAATTCCTAAGATATTGTTTGAAAGCATGGCTCATCAACCTTTGAAAAGTGGCAAGAGCATTAGTTAACCCAAAAGGCATAACCCTATAGGCAAAAATACCCCATTCAATTGCAAAGGTAGTTTTATGATGATCTTTGGGATCAACCAAAAGTTGATTGCACCCCAAAAAGCCATCTAAGAAGCTGTAAGCTTCTTTTCCTGCAACTCGTTCTAAAACATGCTTGGTGATTGGAAGAGGGTAGTTGTCTCTAATGGTGGCTGCATTTACTTTTTTTGAGATTGACACACACTCTTAATTTCTCATTTTTCTTACGTACCACCACAATTGGAGACATCCAATCTGTGTGTTCGATTTCATAAATAAATTCAGCTTCCTTGAGCTTTTCTATCTCTTCTTTGATCTTTTTGGCAAATGTTTCATTATAAGTATATGGCCTTTGTCTACTTGGTTTCACATCATCTCTCATAGGTATGGTATGTTGACAGATTTTTGGATCAACACCCTTGAGATCTTTATAAGACCAAGCAAAGATATCTCGGTATTCTTTCAGTAAGCTTAGCAAAAGCTCTTCTTCTCTTCTTCAGTCAAGTCATTTGCAATGTAGGCAGGTCTATGCTCTTCTCTTGGTTTGGCTAGATCTATTTTCTTTGCATTTTCAAGTCCTTCATAGGACTCACCCTGCTTTCTTAGATCCCTTACATGCTGTTCAACTATGATCTTTCAGTTTTGGAGTGTATATTTCTTATAATGGGATGGAACACTCATTACATCTTTACTCTCTTCCTCAATTGTTTCTATTTTAGTGATATACATCTCCTTTAGAGATTTATTCAACTCTTGATATTTCTTCTTTCATTCAAATCGTGTCATGGATGAATCATCATCCTGGCGTTTAGGTTTTGATCAAGTTTCCTTTCTCATTTTTCTCGATGTTTTTGATGTTCCTTGTTTTTTTCTATTGGATACCTACCCGTGATTTTGTCCTTGACACAATCATGTGTATCTTATTGCACCAAAAACCGTGTTCTACTAGAAACTGATGGCATGGGTCTAGATTTTAAGTTTTTTGTGTCTCTTTTTCTTCTATACCATTTTTTTCTTCTTGTTTTTTGGTTTGGAAGGTCAAAAAACTGTTCGTCTCCTCCTTTTAGAAGTAGCTGTGCTATGATATGTTCTTTTCTAACCCAGAATCATCAGATGCAGCTGAATGTCCTTCAAACTGGTCAGTAGCATCATATAGAGGTCTGGAAAGATTTGTTGATCTTTCAGTAATTCCTTGGGTTCCTAAACTTCATCTTCAATGTAAAGGGTTGAGATCATTTGTATGGGAATTATGTCATAACCATCCTCATTGCAAAATCGAGTAGGAATAGACGCATTCATACACACATCCATTGTTTCCAAAATTTGAGTCCATTCAAATGGCTCAAAAAAATGTTGCAGAAAGGGTTTAGGTACATATGCTTCATCTGTGCAATCCCTTTCTAAGATACATTCTCTCATTTTCAACTCCCATCTTTTGAGACTCCACGCATCCAAATAGGTGTGTCTTTGTTTAACCAACATGGAAGCTTTGATCAGCTAAAGAGACCGAGTCAAATTCTTGAATGGGTGTTTTCATTACATCTCTATAAGTGTGATCTTTCAGATCAACCCTTGTGATTGATCTCACTTGCTTTAAGTACAAGTAATTATTTCCCTAATCTTGAATGAGCTATACTTGTCGCATGAATGGTCTTCCCAAGATGAGTTCATAGTTAAGCTTCTTCCCAAAGTCCACTATCTCAAAACTATGTTGATAATCAATTCCATAGGAACTAACTATCACTTTTTCAAGCAGTCCTAGGGGTTTTTCTATGTATCCATCAACCAATTGTAATTTCATTTGAGTTTGTCTAATGATCGGTTTTTCCCATGATTCCAATACTGCTTTTGTGGCTATCACTATGCCTGCCCCACTATCCAGTATTGCCATGGTTTCTATATCATTATATCTCACCAAAAGGGTTGTGTTTCCTTCTTCCCCTTCGCAATATTCTCCGACTTGTTCATTGGGATGGATCTAATCTCCTTGTTATCCAATTTGTGTTTCAATTTCCCCAAATTTTTTGCGATTAGCCTTGTTATCCCCACCTTCTCTAGAGTTTTCTTTAAATCATTTCATAAATATGGTCTGATTTTTAGTGCATTGAATGGGTATAGACATGATTGAATGGATGTTGTCTACCTGTAGGGTCTATTCCGCTCTTTTTACCTGAGTGGCTTTACACACTATGGATTTGTCTTCATTGTCTTCTAAGTAAGAGGGTAATCTTTTTAGAGTCATTGGTTCAGACATTCCTGATGCTTCCAAGCCGCAATCCCCATACAAGGATTGTATATCATTGTCCATATCAGGAGGTAGATTGTCTAACCAAACTTCCTCTATAGGAGCCGACTTCAAAGTTACGCTCCCATCATTAATCTCTCTCACTTTTTCCCATAAATGTCTTGGCCAGTCTTCCTCCACGAATGGAATTCCATCTAAAGCATCTTCACTGTCAAGCACTAAGAGTTTTGGTTCTTTAGTTTCAAGGTGGGGTTCTACCACCATTTTGGATTTCTCTTTATTGGTTTCTACCACAAGCTCCTCAGGTTTTGCTATACTCTCAAGCTTGGGTTTTGTTTTTCCAGCATCTCTTGAGTAATTCTTACCAAATTTTGATAAGCTTTAAGCTTAACTGCTTCTATATCTGGAGAAGGATAGTTTTTCCTTTTTTTTTCATGCTTTGGCCTGCTTTAAGTCCCGCTTGGAAAGCTTCCAAAGCTGCATTGATTGGCTCAAAAATTTTGTCTACCAAAATTGATCCTGCAGATTTCACTATGGTTTTCTTGATTTCACTTCCCATTTTTTTCATTTTTTTCTACAATAGTTTCTTGGATTTTTCTTTGATTTCTTCCTTTTTTTTCTATTTTCTTATCGCATACCTTTGACTTCTTCTTTTCTTGGTCTTTTGAGAGGAAATTTTAGTATTCTCTGATTAATCAGAGGAGTTAGGTGTCTTTTTCTTAGCTTGGGCTCTAGTGATCACCTTGATTGGAACATTAGGTTCACTCTCCAAAGAGCTACTATGTATCACTTGGATTACATTCACCACTGCTTTTCCCTTGTTTAAAGGATTTTTGGACAGTCTTCAGGAAAGTGTCCACCCTTTTTGCAACATTGTGTACAAAAAGCTTTAACGGGCTTAATGTTCTTGTTAGGTTCTGGGCATTCATTTTCCCAATGATCATCAACACCACAATTATGACAATTTCTAGTCCTTGGCTTAATCATGGGTCTTACCATAGGAGGTCTAACACCTTGATTAGCTACATAGTATATCCTTGTAAGCTCTGGTGTAGCATAAGTCACAGGTTCTTTCATTGATGGTGGATGTGAATTATACCACTCTCCTTCTACCATTACTATAGATGGGCTAGGCTCAACACAAGGTGTAACAGGCACTAGTGCTTGTTCATCTATGACTCCTTCTGAATGCATGTACTTTACAGACACTGCATTATGTCTAGGATATGGAGGTATGTTGACCCAACACTGGTTGTGGTCATTCCATACCCATCGGTGGTCTTTGTGCTGGGGACATCTTAGGCTGATACCTGTACATGGGTTGTCCTTGTGGCCTCATGGGCACATATTGAACATTTCCATCGTACTTTGGTCGGTAATAGTACTCATTGGTCTCATGGTTGGTCCATTCACCCTCGATAACACACCATTTTGTGGCCTAATCAGTTGTCCCTGTTGAGGTATCCCTTGTCCTCGTCCTCTCATAGGTGACTTTTGCATGTTATTCATCATTTCATTCATCCTTTTGAGCAGGTCTTCTATGGCTGTTAGTGGTGCTACAATAGCTGTTCCCACTTGTGTTGGTTTTGTGGATGCTGTTTTCTCACTCTGAGCATCTTTAGGGACATCTTCTTCATTGAAAATATCACAATTGTCTCTAAAGTCAATAGTATCTGATACACACTCTTCTAGGGTCATATGTTTCTTGCTATATAGTATACCATAAAGTTCTTTGTTTAGCAATCCTTCTAGAAACAATGACAATAACCTTTATTCTGCAGGTATTTCTAGTTATGGGCATCTTGCAATGTATTGCTTCATCCTAGTTGCTGTTGGAATTAGGGTTGCAGAGAAACACACACAGCTTGGAGAAGACGAAGGAAGCTCAAGGCACACAATAGAGAGTGTATTCCTTAGTGTGCAATGGAAAGATAGATAGCCCTAGAGTGATGGGCGTATATACAATGCACGGGGGAAAAAACCTCCTAAAGAGGGAAAAAATGCCCCGGCGGTCCTAGTGTGTTCACACACATCACTACCACATGTATATGGTAACAAATCCCCCCTGGAGTGATGCGGTGAACGAGAGCTGGCACATGAGTAAAGGGAAGTGCCAAGCCCTGAGGACAGGATCAGTCCACAAAGGGGAGTAAGCCCAAAGCTTTGCGGAAAGCTTCAAGCTTCTCACGAGACAATGCCTTTGTGAAAAGATCTGCAAGGTTGTCCTGTGTTGGCACATAAGCCAAGATGATCTCTCCTGCTGAGAGCCTCTCCCTGACATAGTGGTAATGCACCTCAATGTGCTTTGTGCGAGCATGAAAAACTGGGTTCCTCGCAACTGCCAATGCGCTCTGACTGTCAGTGTAGATAGTGTTGGCAGTGTCCTGTCCAACACCCAAGTCAGCCATAAGGCGTCTGAGCCATACACACTCAACCGTAGCTGTGAAGACTGCCCTGTACTCAGCCTCACAACTCGAAGTGGCCACAGTAGGTTGCTTCTTGCTCAACCATGATATACATGAACTGCCAAGCATGAAACAAAAACCACTTGTGGACACTCGCGTGTCAAAACATCCAGCCCAATCTGAGTCCGAAAAAGCATGTAAGTCTGGCGGCAATGATCCCCCCTTGGGATAAAACAAGCCAAGATGTAAAGTGCCACTAAGGTAGCGGAAAATCCTCTTGACAGCCTGCCAATGCTTAGACCCTGGGCTATGCATAAATCTGCTGACCTGCGAGACTGCAAACTGAATATCTGGCCTCGTGTTGCATACATAAATGAGGCAGCCAACAGCAGTTTGGTAAAGAGTGACATCAGCAGGATCGCCAGCATCATGTAGACTCAACTTCAAACCTGTTTCCATGGGAGTGGCAATAGGTTTGCAATCCTCAAGTCCAAACTTACATAGCAATGTCTCTATGTAACTTTTCTAACACAAGGCAATACCACCATCACACTGCTTAAACTGTATACCCAAGTAATGATGCAACAGCCCCAAATCTTTCATCTTGAAAGTAGCATTCAAATCAGCCTTAAATTCAGCAATATGTCTCTCATTTGGTCCAGTGATCAGCAAATCATCAACATAAAGAACCACAATGAGAAATACATCATCCTCACGCTTTACATACAATGTGCTTTCTGTTGGACTGTTACGAAAGCCTCGTTTAACCAAATGAGTGTCAGCTTTCTCATACCAAGCACGAGGAGATTGCTTCAACCCATACAAAGCCTTCTTACATTTGCACACTTTGTCCTCTTGTCCTTTTATGACAAAACCGCGAGGCTGCGTTACATAAACTTCCTCAAATATGTCACCATTCAAGAAAGCAGTAACAGTGTCTGATTGATGTACATCCCAACCAAAATGAGCTGCCAATGCACATAGAAAACGCACAGTAGTCATACGACAAGTGGGAGCAAAAGTCTCTTCATAATCTATGCCTTTTTGTTGTGCATAACCCTTTGCAACAAGTCGAGCCTTATGGCGATCGATCTCACCATCCGGCTTGCGTTTCAACTTGTAAACCCACTTCGTTCCAATGGCCTTTTTGCCAGTAGGCAAATCACATAAAGTCCATGTGTCATTCTCTATAAGTGCATCATATTCTGATTTCATGGCAGCAATCCAATTTTTTGAATTCTGTGCTTCATCAAAGGACAGAGGCTCCTCAACATCATGTAAACTAGACACAGCCAAAGCATAACAATCTGATGCATAAGATGCATGGCGAGAGCCTGAACGAGTACGACTAGATAAAGGTGCATCCAATTTACTATCACGCAAAGTGTGCATCAGCCATTTTGGCATACCTCTAGCCTGCTCATTTTCAGCCCTTTCCTCATCAAGTACATCATGTACATGTGCATCAGTAATAGGCTGTTCTAAAACATTTTCAGAAACCCCCATAGGCTGTACATTTGCCTCATTGGAACTTACATTCGTATTTCCACCACTGAAAAGAGGCAACAAAGTGTCATAAATGTCCTGTGAGCTTACATTACTGTCTCTAGTACATGACAGCAAGGGTTGAACAGAATCTTCCACAAACACTACATCCCGTGAAACCAAAATACGTTTTGTTTGCGGATGATACAACCTGTAACCTTTGCTTTCAGCACTATAACCAACAAAAATACATTTGACAGCCTTATCATCCAATTTTCTGCGCTGCACTTGTGGCACCAAAGCATATGCCAAACAGCCAAAAACACGCATGTGCTCAATAGAAGGTTTTCTATCATGCCATGCTTCATATGGAGTAATAGACTGTAAAGCTTTCGTAGGACACCTGTTAAGTACATAAGTGGCACACATGATGGCCTCAAGCCAAAAAGAATGCGGCAAAGCTTGACTTTTGACCATACATCGTGCCATTTCCGTTAGTGACCTGTTTTTCCTCTCAGCAACACCATTTTGCTGAGGTGTATAAGGCACTGTACATTGGTGTTTTATCCCACGACTAGCCAGAAATGCATTAAATTCATGAGACATATACTCCCCCCCTCGATCGGAACGGAGGGTGCCCATAGTACATTTTGAGACATTTTCAGCCATAGCCAAAAATTGTTTGAAGCACATAAAAACTTCGGACTTCGCTTTAAGCGGAAATACCCACGCATGCCTGGAGTAATCATCAATGAAAGTCACGAAGTACAGGTAATTGCCCAAGGACGGAGTTTGCATGGGCCCACAAACGTCACTATGCACAAGCTGCAACCTGCATGTGGCCCTAACTGAACCATCCTTTGGAAACTTAGAACGCTGCATTTTACCCAGAATACAGCCTTCACAAACATGTTTGATAGGTGCTTCAAGAGGCGGCAAAGAAGCAACCATATCAGATTTCTGCAAACGCAGCAAACTGGCAAAATTCAGATGACCAAAACGTGCATGCCAAAGTTTTGCATCTGAAATAGCCCTTGAATCTGCAACAGCATTTGCAAAATTTTGTCCACACTTGTCATACAAAGTGAGCTTATACAGCCCACGGCACAAAAGCCCAGATGCAACAATTTCATCACCAAAACTGAGATCATGAACTGTACATCTGTCATCCACAAATTTGACTACAAGTCCAAGTCTAGCAAGTGCGGATACAGACAATAGATTCTTCTTGATCCCAGGTACATAAAGTGCATCAACAAGTGTGAAGGAACTGCCATTAGCAGCAGTGAGCACAATCTTTCCAACTCCCTGAACTGGATAAGAGGCGTTGTTGGCACAAGTGACTGAATTCCCATGAGGGACAGACTCGAGAGAGGTAAACAATTCACGATGTGAGGTAATGTGCTTTGTAGCACCACTGTCGAAATACCACACATGTGAATCTGCAGCAACTGACAAGCATGCATCATGGACAGCAGGATTGTAAGTGCACTCTGCGCTAAAAGCCCATTCTGCATCAACATCAGCATCACAATCTCCTTTCACAGAAGACTCAACAATGGCTGCATTTGTAGTGGAACCAGCATTTGCAGTGGAACCACCCTCTTTCTTCTTAGCCTCTTTGGCCTTCAACTTAGGACACGACTTGATCAAGTGATCATTGGCTTTACAATAATGGCAACGCATCTTCTTTTTGCCCTTATCACCAGAATTGCCAGACGAAGTGCTGCCAGCAGAAGCATTAGGAACAGAATTTTTGCCACTCGCAGCAGAACCATAAGAAGTGGCTGCATTACTGTTACCACCCTTTCTTTGAGAAGCAATAAAAGCCTGTTCAACTGCACGCTGCCTAGTCCTGTTTTTTCTAGAAAGTGACTCTTGCAACAGCAATGTGCATAATGCATCAAACTTGACAACTTCAGGATTTCCTTGGGTCATCAGTCTCCAAGTACTAGCAAAAGTCTGGTAGGAATCTGGTAAGGCATCAAGAACAGTCTGCACAAGGGAACTGTCAGAAATGACTTCACCTGCAGAAATGAGTTGCTCATTGATATCCTTGACACTAGCAAGGAAAGTGTCCATATCATCTTCCTCATGCATAATCTTCGACTCTAGCTCTTTACGCAGCAAAGCAATTTTAGCCTCATTGCGGCTTGCATAAAGACCTGCTAGAATATCCCAAGCCTGTTTTGCAGATTTTGCTGAACGGATGTGAGGAATAATGGTGCGCTTCACAGACAACGCAATCAATGCATGAGCCTGCGCATCCTTAACATCCCAACGAGCTTGTTCTGCTGTAGGCAAAACAACTCTAACAGCTGCAATCCTTGCAGCAAGACCTGCAACATCCTCAACATCGCCTACATCTTCAGAACCAGGACGTACATCAATGCCCTGCACAATGTTCCAGACACCTTTTGACACAAGAACATGTTGCATCATATAAGCCCACATAGGGTAGTTGTCCCCATCCAACCTGTCCTCAGCAGCAAACATCTTGAACACATCTGTGTTGTTGTTGTCAGCCATGGTAAATGCTGCACCTGATGTGAAAACTGCCCGAAAATAGGAGAAATGGGGCGGGAACAACTTGTGCTATATAGCACAAACCGTAGAAGACTATAAGGCACCTGTTATGCAGAAAACGGCACTGACAGAAAATCTGCACAAAATGACGAAATAGCCTGTGCAGTACTGCCCGTAGTGGAAACGGAGGCCGAAATGAGCCCAAATCAAAATTCTGAGCAGACCGAGCTCTTCGAGCTCGCCCAAAATATTTGTCGACCTGCGAACGCTTGCCAAAGCTCACTGAAATCGGAGAAAGTGAGCAGGCGTGTGCTGGAGCAGCTGGCGACTAAGCCCGGGAGGACGTGACCTGCTCTGATACCAATTGTTGGAATTAGGGTTGCAGAGAAACACACACAGCTTGGAGAAGACGAAGGAAGCTCAAGGCACACAATAGAGAGTGTATTCCTTAGTGTGCAATGGAAAGATAGATAGCCCTAGAGTGATGGGCGTATATACAATGCACGGGGGAAAAAACCTCCTAAAGAGGGAAAAAATGCCCCGGCGGTCCTAGTGTGTTCACACACATCACTACCACATGTATATGGTAACAGTTGCACAATCCCTAACAGACTCACCGTGTTTTTGTTTGAAGCTATAGATTTGAGCTACTGTACTATGTTTGATCCTAGTTTTAGAACATCAGCTACAAATCCCTGAGCTAACGTATTTAAATCCATGATTGACCTTGGTGGAATGTTTTGAAACCACGTCAATACTTTTCCTTCTAAAGTCATTTCAAATCCTTCAAATTGAATGTGGAAATCAAATATGCGTTCTGCTCTTAGCACTTGCTTAAAGCTTGCTAAGTCATCATATGGATCCCCAGATACACAGTATTTTCTAGCCCATTTTTGAAAATCAGCTGGTCTGACACGTCTGTCAGGCTCAGCTCTAACTCTTCTGGCAATTGGTCCTGTCTCGAGTCCTTCAAACCAATTTGTTGGAAATAGTGACTCATAGCCCTGGACTGGCTTTAATGTCACTCGGGTTTCTTTGTGATGAGGTAGGTTTGGGTTTTTTAACATTACTCCCAAAAGATCTCTCGTGGAGTTCCTCTCTTGGAATAGTTTTTGGTCCTTCGTCCAATATCCAATCTCTTATGGAGTACCTTGGTATTTGGTCTGTTCTACCTCCTCATGACTCATCATAACAAAGTTATTTTTATAAAAATCCCTAAATGGGTAAGCTGGTAGATCTGCTGAACCCTTGTCTTTGATTTTGAAGATATAGATGATTTTCATGGGTGTTAATTGCTCTGATTTGGCATGAGAGATCCATAAAAGATCCTTGACGTTCCTATCCTCCCAACAATAGACTCTGATCCTAGGATTATCCGTGCTAAGCCATTTCAAAGGTTTCAAATCAACTTAATCTCGAATTCTAAAATGGTCGACCTTCTTTTGCTGCCATATCTGGAATTATGGTATTTACCTCACATCAGGATTTTTAACCTTTATATACCGAGTCCCATTCTTATCCATATACATTTTTCCTTGTTTGTTTGCCCTTATTTCCTCTTCAAACTCTATGTCATGGTCATCAATGTGAATGGCATACTCCTCATTAGGATCTAGGTAAACCTGAGCTCCATGGCCATTAGTCTTATAAAAGGTAAGTATGTGCTTATATCGCACTATTGTTCCGGTTCCTGAATGAGTCAAATAGGAAGACATTTCAAATGTTGAGTTTGAATAAGTGTCTAAGACTTCTTCAAAGATAGTGCCCAAGTGTTTGCCTTGATTCACACTCTGTTCGATGGGTACCGTACTAGCGATCTCTCCCAACATGCCTTGATTTGCTAGTATACAACCAGATCTAAGGTTCATATAGACTTGTGAAGCCCTGGATAGAGTACTTACCGCCGACGGATTGAATTGTTATCCGTTTTCCCACTTGACTTGAGCTCAACTTTTGTCAAGCTCTCAATTCTTTGTTTGCAACCTGATTCTTATGTCAGTTTTAACCAAGTTAGCAATTTTACTCACAAAGACTTTACAATTTTTGCTAACTATTGATATTGCTGTATGTATATCACTTCATCTGAGCTAAGTGAGTCAGCAAATGAGACTTCTAAATTTTACCCTTGCAAAGAGCTAAAGGATTAATCTGCAACTTGGAAACTGAATTAACATGTACTTATTTGGATCTGATGGAACCCAAACTTGACCAGTGGCCTTGTATTATGTTGTTCTAACAATGTACAAGCTCAAAAGTCCAAAATCTTGTCTCTGGGTCTCAGCAGTAAATAACTGTAATTATTTACTTTTCTCAAATTTTATACTTTTTAGGCTTGTTTTGCTAGGTAATAACCTTGTTGTGGTCTCTGGACAAGTTTCATTGAGTTTGAAGAAGATTTCTTCAAGTTATCAATGTTTAGTGTCCGCGGACTCAGTTTTCAAGAATCTGTCTTAAGTCTCACTTTTGTGATCCAATTTTCACCAAATTTGATTTGTGGAGTCTACTTGATATACTTGACCTTGTGGTATACTCAATTGTGCAAAAATGTTTAATTCTGAAGCATATATAAATAATCACAATTATTTACTTCTGGTATCTTTTTGCAACTTTTTGCCAAAATGTTGATACAAACTGGTTAAGCAGCTCAACTTAAGCTCCCTAGACAAGTTTCACCAAGTTTAGATCAATTCTGCTCAATTTGTCAATAGTTTTGTGTCTGAAGACTGGCTTTTCAAATCTGGCCACAATTTCCACTTTAATGATCCAAACCTTACCAAATTGATTTGTGTGCTCAATACAACATGATAGAACTGGTGGTATGCTTGGTTGATCAAAAAAGTTGAAAAATAGGACAAAAGTAAATAATCATGATTATTTACTTCTGTCAAATTTTTGCATCTTTTTGGTCATTTGAGCATATACACATGTTTAACACTTCAATCTAAGACTCTGAATCAAGTTTCACTGTATTTGAGCAAGATTTACCAAGTCACACTCAAGTTCTCGACAATCAGTACATATTTTTTTATTTTCTAAAGATTTTGGTCAGTTTTATGATCCAAATTCTATGACCCTTTACAAAAGATGTTGGTAATCATGCATAGAGTCTCTGGTATCAACCTTGGTCAATTTTGAGATGAAACTAAATAATCGTGATTATTTACTTTTGGCTTAAAATGAACACTTTTTGCAATTTTTTCAATGGATAGTCTTTTTATGACCTGTTTTAAGCCTATGAGTCAAGTCAAAACTTAATTTGGCCTAAAATCTCAAGAAAAAGTAAATGATTTGAGTTTTGAAAATTTACCTCAATCGCATCCTTAAGCTTACCCACTAGTTCATACAACTTTTAGAGCATAATCTCTAGTCGGATTCAGTGGTTGATAGTCTTTTGGTGCTGTTTCAAGCCGTAGACTTGAAATTTTGCAACTTTACATAAACAACTCACAATTGATTCTTTGGAGTGAGCAATATTCTGAGATCCCACCTTGGATTCTACTTACCCTACTTCAAGGTTCTATTGCAATGGGGTTGTGGAAAGTGTCCATAAACACCTGTTTGTTTGTTTTTTATGCTTTTCTGAGACTTGATTTTTTTTTTTCATCGATCAATTTCAAAATTCTAATATAATCCTACAATCCTACAAGGTACTTAGCAAGTACAATCTACTTCCAAGCTACCTCTACACAACAAAAGACGACACTCTTTAGGTATGCGTTTTTAAAGAGAGTTTTAACTGTAGGTGATCCTAGAGGAAGTTAAAGGACAACTACACAAGACGCTTATGTTTTCCCTAGTTTAGGTCTATTCGTCCCCGACAGTGGCGCCAAATGTGGGATGGGTCTCTAACCTCACTCCTATCTTATTGTAGACATAGCGAGAACCGCGAACATACTTGTCAATCCATGGGACGAAGCTGACTCGACTAGTGCATAGAGGCTACAAAAGGGTGTCAATTGCTCGCAAACAACAGACAACTCGCATCGAACACAAGCTACACTCAAATGACCAGAGTCATCAAAAGCTAGTCACTAATCGACAAACAAAACATGACCATTACAGCATCAAAAGACATCCGAATTTTACGAAACCTTTAGGACAAGTATATAAGACCTAAGCACACATGCTTATGGTCTCAAATCTCACTCTTGATGAAATGCAAAAATCACGATTATTAACAGTAGTGAGTTTTTGACCTAGTTGTTTTTGGCCCCGAATGCATCTAAATGCTTAGCAATGATGCCCCAATACCCCACCTATGCTTACTTTGTGATTTCCTAGCTTAAATTCCTATCTATGATGAAATTAGGCTACGGATTGGTGATGCCATAAGCTATGATTTACCATGATATGTTTATGTCAATGCGTAGAACTCTTACCTGCGGTCGCAACACAACAGATGGCAGTGCAATGTGACAAACGAGAAGGGAGCAGGGAGCACAAGAAGGAGAGAAGTGAGCACAGTTAGCCCACGCTGTGTTTCTATTATCCAAAACTTAAAAATAACTTACAAAAATTGGCTTTTATACCTTAGCCAAGGCTTTGGTCAAAAACTAATAATCTGGAAGCTCTAAATAACTATAGATTGATACAATTTGGAAGCTTATAGCCCCAACTCATTGATTACAACATCCACTTGGAAAATAGGAGTTACAACATTCCAAATTTATCAAAAGAATAAGTGTTTTTACATTAAAACTCTCAAAAAATGCTACATGGGTTAGCTTGCTGCTAGCATGCCTTTTTGCTAGAAGGAAAATCACATAAAATCCATGTGTCATTTTCTATAAGTGCATCATATCTGATTGTATGGCATCCATCCAATTTTTTGAATTCTGTGCTTCATCAATAGACAGAGGCTCTTCAAATCATGTAAGCTAGAGGATGTGTCACACTCACCGCTCAATGCTTCCATCATGAAGGATCTTGTGCTGCAAAGAAGAAGGAGCCGCCGCCGCCGCCGCCGCCTCTCTCAACCGCCTCGCCGCCATCAATGCCGTCGCAATGGTCGATCACACACACACTCTCTCTCTCTCTCTCTCTCTCTCTCTCTCAAGCATACACACACATACACACACATATACACGTGAGCACACAAAGGAGGAGAAGACAGAGGTAGAGCAAGAGCACTTCTTTAGCTTGCACCTCAAAGAATGAGGATTTTTAGTTCAAATGATTCTTTTATAAGAGTTTGACCCATTCACACATGGGCGTCCACAGTGGCCGGTCATTGCAAAAATACTGTAAAATAAGATGAGTGGTGCGCCTCTCATCGGCGATCACCTATACACCTATTGAACCGACAAGCCCGGTCAATGACTCAATCAAATAAAAAATTAAGGCGATCATCGAAGGTGATAGGGTGTCCATGAGGGTTAACATGTCCCCCCTTTTTGATGTAGATTCCAACCTTGGAAGCTATTGAGATGAAGCCCGTACCGTCGAGATGGAAGAGCATCCGAATTTGAATGTCCTTAGCCTTCTTCAATAAGTGCAAAATCAACCAAAATTGGCATATTAATTGCATTCTCATATGCAATCAAAAAGCATATGTAGTTGTAGGCACACAAATTGATTGGTAACAGAATATCAAACAATTTGTCAGCAATAAACATTAAGCTGTAATATAATCAAACACATAAGCACTTGTAAAGGTCAAAAATTAAACAAGTCTGGGGTCGCTAATTTAACGGTTGAAAGGCACTAGAGGTCAACTATTAATACCATGGGCAAACTTCTCAATTCTCTCTAGGCAATTAAGCTGTTTAATCGCGAGATCTCATGTTCAAGGACTGACTAAAGGCTATACCTAGAAGACCTTGTAGTTAAGCTACGATAAAAGGAATTGCTTATGAAATCATCGCTTGAATTATTCTCTTTGTTTGACCCCCTAAAGTTTTTTAACATTGATTCAATTTTGATGTGTGTGCTTATTGCTTTTTGCTTTTCAAGGAAAAGCGCCCACACTGGGAACCTCTAGGGCTCTAGTACCATAGACAGTGAAGTACCAAATCAACCTGGGATTTCTGTTACAGCTTAATTTTTTAGATTGTGGCACTTTTGACTTTTTTGTTTGTTTATTTTCAGCATTTCAATTTTGTAACTTTGGGGGGTCATATGACATTGTTACCCTCCCTAGGATCATCACACTAGTAAACTCTCTTTGTAATACTTAAGCTCAAGGTAATAGGGACTAAGCCCACTAGAAAGCCCTAGTACATTGCACACAATGTTTCCTAAATCGGATCAAGAACCTAAAGTAACCATTGATTATTAGGAAGGCATTCCCCATGGTTTTAAGAGAAGATCTCTAACGTGTAACTTGGTCAAACTAGCTTCGTCAGACTGCTTGATTCTTAAACCTAGACAAGGGATTATAACAAAATATTATATAGAATCTAATGTTTAATCTAAGAAAATGTGCTATATATTGTGCTAGCAATCACATTTAAAGTAGACAAACATGGATGCAAAAAAAAAAGACAAGGGGCAATGCTAATGGACAAGAAACACTTGTTCGTGTTGATGATCGTGCTCCATTCGAAGAGTGAACGAGACAAAGATTCCATGAAGGCCAAAATTGCAATTCTGTAATGCATTCCTATACACACTAAGAAACACAAGGAATACTCTAGGAGGCACATCAGTGGGAAGAGGCACCAACCTTTATTGAACACAATCAAACAACATAAAGAGCTCTAACGTAATTATTTGCACCTCCCTAGAGAGTCAAGGTAACAGTATATTGAATAGATGGACGGGTACCCTAGGTTTAAACCCCTATCCTCGTTATAAAAAAACAAAGTCATCATCCGTGAGACCATACGTGCCATCCGTGTAATCATGTAACTCTTCCTCATATTTAGAGGCACAAATGTTCACTAAGAATGTCACGAGATGTCTATAGTCATCTTGGTCAAGAGAGTAAGCTTGTGCAATCGGAGAGATGTTCTCTACTAAGTATGGATCAGTCGTGGTCAAGAGACATATCAGCCATTCTTATTCCTCAAACTTCTTCTCACACGCTAGCATATCTACCAAATCCCATTCACGGGCAAGCACCGGGTAGACTATGTGAAACGCTTGTGAAAAGTAAAGAGGGTACCTCTCACCCAAGGTAAGAGTGGATGACTCTTGCGTACTACTACATATCTGTACATACATATAGATTTTGGTTAGAGTGCAAATATTATAAGGGTCATGTCCTTGTGCATAATGTGTTATTATGAATATGTAGGTTTCCATATTTTATTTTGGTGGCTCTTGCTCCTTTACTTGTTTTTTCTTGAGTATTGGGCTATATATATACATTCCCTAAGATTGGGAGATTGAGAGGTCAGGGAGGAAGGTTAAGAGTGGAGCAGGTGAATGATGGATATCAACAAACACTCCCTCCTTCCTTGTGTAGATCATACCTTTTGGAACGATGTCGTCACCTTTTGAAACCAATTGTTCCAAGTTGTTATGTGTGAAGACTTTGACCAATATTTTTTGACCACCCTAGGCATTTCATCTAGTTGCAAGGGTGGTAAGGTACTCTCCCATGATTTTACTTGCAAAGTTGTTGTAGTTGGTGAACTTACAATGGGAGGTGCAAATTCTTTCTTGTTTGTAGGGATAGTTACAATGGTAGGTGGAGGTTGTGTCGAAGCTTGTATTTCCATATATGAAGTATATGAAGAGCAAGAAGCTTCATTTGTTTTTTTGTAATTGAGCCGAGTGAAACAAGTTGTGCTTGCTTGGGTACATAACTAGCTCTAGATCAGGTGTATAGTGTTCTGTAATCTTTCCCTTCCCACGATCTTCAATCAGCTTTATCGTTACTGGATTCGACTCACACGGGTCAGGTGACAGGTAAGAACGCAATTTATGTTTTGGCACCTAGATTGGATCATTTCCTTCATAGTAGCCTTGGGATTCCAATAGTCATTTAGGAATCCAACGCAAAATTTTCTTACATTTCTGGGAGCGCGAGTGGGGCATTTCTTACAAGGCTTCTATTTTTTAGCATCAAAAATTGTCCCTAAAGAAGTTTTAGGGACCCATTTGTATGTTTTCTTAGTTATATAGTGATGGGTCTTGTGTGTCTCATTTTTTGTGTAACTCCAAGGTTGGCCTCTCGTTGGCGTCTTATACGTTGTTGTCCTCCTAAGCCTCAACTTGAGCTTGTATCCTTTTCAATTCTACTTGTGCCTTGGTTGCCTTTTTTTGATGGATGGCACGCAGCTCCTCTTGGCTTAAAGGATCATAATATCTTTTAAATTTACTCCCATTGAGGAATCCAATGGTTTCAACTCTATCGAGAGTTTCCACACAAATGGTACCTTGTGGGGTGATTTGGCATACTCTATATGGTCCTTTTCCTGCATATTTCAACTTTTTCTTCTTGTTTTGCACTTCATACAGAAGGAATTTATCCCCAACCTCGATATCTTTGTTCTTTTGATGACGGTCAAACCATTTCTTTCTCTAGAAGTGAATTTTGCACAGACAATTGTCTTTCTTCATCTAGCCTCTCAAGGATATATAAACGCTCAACTAAAGGGTTACCATCCCAACCTTCTTGTGAAGCTACCCATAGATTAGGAATTACAAACTCCCATGGCATAACCGCTTCTTGGCCATATACCATTTTGAATGGTGTACAATTAATGGCCACTTTGTAAGAAGTACGATAAGCCCATAGAGCTGATGTCAACTTCAAATCCCAATCTGTGCGATGAGCTTCCATTGTTTTGGTCAAGATAGAAATCAAGGTCTTGTTAGTGCTTTCAGCTTAGCCATTTGCTTGTAGATAATAAGTCGTGGACTTATGGTGGGCTATCATGAAGTTTGTCGTGAGTTCTTTTATCACTCCATTTATAAAATGAGTGCCATTGTCACTCACAATCTCAAAGGGACAACCAAATCGCGTAATAATGTTCTCAAAGAGAAACTTGGAAGTTGACCTTACATCAACCTTACGTGTTACCGTGGCTTTTGCTCACTTTGTCACATAGATAGCGGCAACAAAAACAACTCAAAAAGGGATGTGTAAGGAATTGGTTACCTTACTAATTAGCAGAGCCATTGATGATCAAAACGGCTCCAAATTTGGCTATTTGGTTATTTTAAAGCATATCTATGCAATTTAAAGCGTATCTACGTACATATCCGTAAATATTCAAAAAGATATCATTTTCTTCACATTCCTTTGTGTCTCAGCTCGAAATTTGTTCTCATTTACTTCACTTGGCGGCAAATAGTTGTTTCCACTTTTGTATCACTCAATCTCTCTTTTTTCTCTCTGGCCTTTCACGAGCTTTCTCTCTTCTTTTCTGATGCTGAAAGCTCTGCTACTACATTATCTCCATTATACTTTTTGTGTGTTCATTACTTACAATGAATAATACATCTTCCATTAGTGATAACCGCAAGTTTCATTTGAACATTAAGCTAAGCCAAGAATATGCTACTACGCAGAGTGTCTATCAAAGACCAGTTACAACTACAAATGAAGCACAACAGCTTCACAATGAGGGAAAGAAACACATTGATCTATGGACAGATGGGAGCTTGTATCCACTGGATCCCAGCATTGGAAGTTATTTAGGAAGAGAATGAATTATTAAGTCAAATCTCTAAAGGAGATAAGGAAAGCACAAAAATCTACTTGTCTTCTTATTCCAAGGCTACCCTTCATGCGAGTTGTCAAAGAGATATCAGATAGATTGGTGAGCATGATGAAAAGCAAAACTTTTTTTCCAGTAAGGTGGCAATATCAAGCCTTGATGTGCCTTTAGGAGGTTGCTAAGGATTTCCTAATAGACTTTATGAATGATAGCTACATTGCAACTGCATTTGCTCATAGGGTCACACTGATGAGCAAAGATTTGGTGCTTGTGTCAAGGCTGAGGTACAAGTTTGATAAGGCTCTTGAGCCAATTCCTAGTGAGGATCTTAGGGCCTATCAAATTTTAAATATCCCCCCTTCCAAGCAGTAGAAGAAGTCAAGGGTTGTCATTGAAGATGTTACACATCAGTATGAGACAAGAAAGGCCAAGGATATCAAAGCAAGCAAGGAGGTTGATAGGGAGCGAGACATGATGTCAAAAGATGATATCCTTATAGAGCAAGGAAAAATTTTAAGAGCATCCAACTCTCTCCTTTATGAAAAAGTTACAGGCCAAATGGTTGTGGATGTCTCTATGTGTGGGGATGATGAGGTGTACTATGACATATTCCCTCAAGACACAAGTATGCTTGTAAACTCCAACATTGAGGTTGGTGATACTGTGCTCTTTATTTGTCTTAGGTATGTGTTTCCCCTTTGCCAATTATTAGTGCATGTGCACCTACAAGGGTCTCATTGGTGGATGTGTTTCTTTGACTTTAGGTGTCTTATGAGGGATCTTCCAGAGGCTATAGCTATACAAATATCCATACTTGATCCTCTAGTGACACAGTGCCTATTCAACAAGCAAGGAAGACTTTCAAGTTTTTTTTGAAGATTTTGACATGCTGACCCGTTACATAATATACCCCTATGTTGAAGGGTAAGTCTTAACTCCTAACAATTTTTAATATTCTATGGTATTCCTAGCTAATTGTTATTCTTTTGTAGAGGGCATTGGAGTTTTATTATCTTCAATCTTTTGGAGAAATACATTATATTTTTATGAATTCATTGCCAAGTATCCATGGGAGAAGTAAATTGTAAGTATGAAGTATGATCTACGCTTGATGGCCCATTGTTTTCTATTAGTAGCTTTTTGATCGATGTCTTCTTGTGCATTGCTGCCAAACTTATTGTTGGTCACGTGAGTACCACAAATAAGTATTATTATATAGAAGGTTTCAAGTACTACAATCAAAAAGTGCCTTTACAAACAGACTCAACATCTTGTGGATGGAGGGTGCTTGCTAATGCATGGAGATATCTTGAGTCAAGGTGCATGATGACTACACTCATTGTAAGTGTGCATCTCATGTGCCATTGATTTGTTTTGACTTCTTAACTTATGTATGTACTCATGTTCTTTGTTTTCTTTTTCTATTTGCTGCAGTTGCATGAATATCCAGAGTCTTGGGTCACATGGGTGAGAGAGAAGGCTATTTATATGGTTTTGGAAAGATCAATAAACCCAAATGATCCAAAATCTTCTATGGCACCAACTACAGATGACATAGAGTCTCCTTTTCCACCAAAGAAAGGTAGAGCCACCAAGGGTTTGGATGCAAAGAAAATGGATCACAAGAAGAAGAGCCCTGCAAAGAAGATCCATACAAAGAAGAGCCCTTCAAAGAGGAGCCATACAAGTAAGAGCCCTTCAAAGAGAAACCATACAAAGAAGAGTCCTACAAAGAAGAGCCCTGCCAAGAGGAAGAGCCCCACCAAGAAGAAGAGCCTTGCAAAAAGTAAAGCAGATACAAAGGGTCATCCATTCCACTCACCATTGAAATTCAAGGTTCAAAAGCATCATTCAGCTAAGAACAGTGAGGGAGAGGCACCTAGCTCACCTTTCAAATTACCATTCGTGTTGCCAAATAAGGTTGCCAAGTCACCCAAGCCAACCACTCCTCAGGAGCCCAAAGCTCCTCAGGAGCCCAAAGCACCAACCCCTGCCAAGTCCCTTGTGCCAAGCCCTGAGGAGCCCAAGTCACCCCCACTCCCTCCTGAACTGACTTCACCCCCTCCTGAACACAAAAGAAAAAGGGTCTCTAAGGATGCAGAATCCTCTAGGCAAAAAGAAAAGTGGAGTTTCATGAATGATTACTCCACAAAAGTTATGTACACTTTTGTTCATTTTTTCCATATGAACATATACCCTTTGGTGGTTCATAATTTTGTACTTCAAAATTTAATACCAACTATTCAATTCTTAACTGTGTATCATGGTGTCATGTAAATTTAAAACAACATAAATAATGATTGTTGGGGTATAAAGCCCAATGTGGTCGTCCAGGTAAGTGGGCGGGCCGCCAGGTATGTACACATATTCTTTTGTAAAAACCTAATAAGAACTCACTATGCTCTACACATTACAGTAGAGTGAGTTCACCATATCATCGTGCTCTTCTTCTCGCACTCTCTCTCGCGTCGCACTTCCGCTCGTACTCCTTCAACTGGTATCATAGCTCAGATCGAGGCTCGGGGCAGCACTGCAGGAGGCTAGAGTCACCAGCTCAGATTGGAGTGAAATTCGACAGGCGAAGACACGGCCCCAAATCCTGTGAGAAAGCTCCAAGGGCTTGGTGTGCTCAGAATTTCATTCTAAGGTCATCTCGGCCACCATTCGGCTTCGACAAAGGTCTGCGCAGGCCATTTTCGACACGTGGTCTTGGTGGGTGCAGATCCGACTATGCAAATTTGGGGTTTTCGGCCTACAACTGCAGGTGCTGAGGATATCGACACTCCCAGAGTGTTGATTTGTGGCTGTCTACACATTGAAAAACGGCTCACAGTTCTTGAAGGCATGTCACATACGACAAGGGCGCATCTACACACAGTCTGTAGGCGACATCCACTAGTTCATCAGGTAGCTTGTGTTTGTTGCTTGATATTCCAGATTTCATCCTGACATTGCAGGTACTTCCACATGGGATGTATTGTCAGAGATGATGTATGTCTGTTGAGGGTTTGCTGGCTGTGAGTCACACAGCAAACAACCACCGCAGTGGTTACAGCATACAGTGGGAAATTTGTGGATGTATGACTTTGTGGGAAGTCTATGTACTGTCAGATTTACTGCAACCTTTGTTGAGGGTCGAGTGAGGTTTTATTGAGCTGGGGGATTCTCGAATGTTGAGATCCTTTCGGTGATACAGGTCTTGGAGCGATCCCTCGAGCACTCTTAGATAGGCAGCTAGGATGTATTGACTGTGAGTTAGACAGTTGGGATTGCATGTTTGCTTTACTGCCGTTGAGGCATTGTCGCAGTCTATGCTTACAGAACAGTGACAGGACAGTCAGAGACAGTACAGGTGCAGGACAGGTTTACCCGCAGCTTACAGTGTCAGAGAGACAGTGTTTTTGAGCTGTTTTTTGGTCTGTTTTTGAGTCTACCATAGCCATTTTACAAAGGAGACTCTGCCAAAATTTATGCAGAATCTGAAGCTTTCTTGGTTCATTTGACAGGTTGATATTGGTTCAGAGGTCAGTTTACAGGGGAAACTCTGCCGTATTTTTCCCAGGAAAGTAAACCACTGTGAAGCGTAGCTATGGCTGGATCACAGGACACTGCTCTTTACAATATCAAGAAGCTGGATGGAACCAATTTCCCATTGTGGAAGAAGCAGATTTGGCACGTGTTGGTACAAAAGAAGCAGATAAAACATATAAAGCTCAAGGGGATAAAACTAGAAGATATGGACGAAGATGAATGGAGCGAAATGGATGAATTGGCACTTTCTACCATTATGCTGACTTTGGCAGAAAGTGTTTACTTCATTGTAGCGGACGAGATGTCGGCTTATCAAGCATGGTTAAAGCTGAGTGATCTTTATGAGAAGTAGAGTGCAGCTTCACAGGTATACTAGCTTAAGAAGCTTGTTGACTTGAAGATGAAAGAAGGGACACCTATGTCCAATCATTTGAATGAATTCAACACAATGTATAGTCAGTTGTCAGCTCAAGGTGTCATGTTTGATGAACCTGTTAGAGCTATGTTCCTGATGATCACATTGCCAAAAAGTTGGGACACTTTTCGCACAGCTTTGAGTAATTCTGCACCTCCAGATGGTTTGAACATAGCAGGTGTAGAAGGAAGTCTGCTCACTAAAGAAACCAATAGAAAGACAATGGACAAAGGCAAAGGAACAGCCTTAGTTGTCAGGGGAAGGACCAAAGAAAAGTACAAAGGTGGAAAGAGGAATCACTCTCGTAGCAAGTCCCGTAGTGCTAAAGGCAAGAGTGACATAGAATGCTACCATTGTCGCAAGAAGGGTCACATGAAAAGAGACTGCAGAGAATGGAAAGCAGAAAAAGGCAAAGAGAAAGCTGAAGACCATGGTGAGAAGAACAAGTCCTCAGTGAAGATTCAAGAAATAAATGTGACAAACACTGTTGCAGAGGATGACAATCTAGTGTCAGGAGACATCTACTTCTTGAAGAATACAATGGACTCAGCTCTTCTTACAGCATCTGATGGAAATGCACTGAGTGACTGGATTATAGACTCAGGGGCATCACTTCATGTGTCTCCAAACAAGGAGTGGTTTACCTCTTATGTGACCACTAAAGATCACGTTCGGCTAGGCAATGGGCAAACATGTTGAGTGGCATAAAATGGTAACCATCTTTTTGCAACATTTGTCAGCCTACTCAACGTCCTCTTCCTCATATGTGTATATATTTTTCTATGCTATTAAGTTATCTAGAGTAAATTCCCCCTCTTCGTTTAACCTTTGTGACGACACATACATTATACTCTTCCCAAAAATGTCACCTTAGTCATATATTTATATTACCACCCTTTTCTTTTTTGCTTTGTAAATAGAATAAGCATACAATAACCAACTATATACCCCCAAACTTTCTTACCTCTTGTGAATTAGTAGTAGAAAAATAATATATCCATCTTCCACCCCTTATAGATAAATTCCCATGGAAATCAACTCTCCACTTGTCTTTACCAAAGATTATGGTCCCTCTCTACAAGTCTTCTATGCCCCCTACATAGGTGGCCCAATATCTCTTAAGAATATACATATAGTTTCTCTCCTTTCAAAAAGACTCCAATTGTATATTCTTTTCACAAGCAAATAATATTGGGCCCTCCTCTATTTGTTTAAGCATCATAGCCTTTTGAAAAAGCATGATTCCCCTTGGATGCATACAAGCAAAGGGCCCATACAAGAAGACTTTGAAGCAAAAGGTTCCCTAGCCTAGTGTGGACCTTCCAAACCGAATTCCTTGGTGCATGGGCGTGAAGAATAGTCCAAATTCATATCAAACATGTTGAGAAGGTCAATTTTGCCTTTTGAAGCATGTCATTCCGAGCTACAGGTAAAAAGTTATGGTCAAAATAGTGTAAATCTGTCAGATTCGCAGCAAAAGGAAACTGTAAATCAAGTAAATCAAGAGAGTGAGATCTTATTTTTCCCCTACTCATCTTCTAGAAGAGCAATGAGTGTTCAAGGTCACTTGCATGTGATGGGACCAACCTAAAGATGCTTTCTAAATGCCAAGACAGACAAGTTAAGATACCCCGCAGGAGCCACCCGTAGGGCCTCATGGTGGGGCCCACCTACATTATGCACCCCTATGGAGCCTTCACGGTCTAAAATGATATTTTTGGTGAATAAATAGTCCCTTTTATGTCCAATATTCAATGAGTGGTCAAAGGACACTTAATTAGGTCTAATCACTTACTCTAATTAAGTGTAGCATAATCCCACTCCTACACAACTATAAATAGCCCCCCTTGGAGAGACTCAAGGACACACACACCTATATTTTCAACTTCATGTTGTTTCTTGATCAATAGTAGAGAAAACCCCAACTCTCCCTCTTTCACATCCTCCCTCCTAACCCTCCTCTTTGGAGGAAGTGCAACTCTATTCTCCACTCTCTCCATTCTACAATCTCTTACTTCATCAACCCAATAAATCATTTGTAGCACCTCAATAACTTGTAAATACATCATGATCTCTCTCATGGTTATGTTAATGATCATGAAATCATCTTCAAAAACTTTCAAGTGTCGCAATTCGTGATGGTTAGCCAGCGTCAGTCCTCCCCTTAAAAGGTGTGCAAGAAATCAAGTAAGTGTTCTATTCTCAATTTACCATTGGTTTGTTTCTCCACACTTATTCAATTGGTCTAAAGAAATTTCTCACTCCAACTCTCTTTTGCTTCATTACATATGCATGTGGCTACCTCTCATGGTGATTTTATTTGTGTCACAGCATTGCATAGATGGAGATGAGCTCTCTATGCAAAGTGTGTTAGTTTGATGTAAGTGATTCTCTTGTGTGTTTGAGAGGCAAGTCTTGCGTGCATGATTTTTTTGATGAGTGCTTGAGAGAGGAAGAGTTTGGATGTATTATGGGTATTCTTATGGGGAGAAGGTGAATGCTATTCCACAAATTGCATATTTAATTTTGATGCACGGCATTGGGTTGTATAATCGTTGATGGTGTTCAAGTGTCCAAAGTGTATATAGAGTAAGGGGGTTTTCAAAGTGTGTTGCTTGGGTGGGTGAGTGCAAGTGTTATTTTTTTTGATTGGTTTCCTTCTCCACTCCCAAAAGAAGGTGGTGCCCCAAGTAGTGTGCGTACCTCTTTACGAATATTTTGTGAGGGTAGGCCCATTGGTTTGGGTTTAGAGGCCCCATTTCAAAAAGCTCGCCCTCAATGTGAGATCTTAGGTGTTGGAGATGTTCAATTGAAGTTTCAGAATGGTTCTTCTTTCACGCTGAAGAATGTGAGACATGTTCCCGCAATTACAAAGAGCTTGATCAGCACAGGTTTACTTGATGATGCTGGCTACGTCACCACTTTTGGACAGAACATGTGGAAGATATCCAAGGGTTCTATGACAGTAGCACATGGAGTAAAGTCTGGAGGACTTTACATGATTTATGTATCAAATGTCTCTAAAAATGTAATCAATGTAACCGAGCAGCCGAATGTTTCTTTGTGGCATAGCCGGTTAGGACATATGTCCAAGAAGGGAATGGAAATCTTGTCTTGTTCTGGTTATTTGCCTAGCTTTTCATTTAATGATTTTGAATTCTGTGAACATTGTCTGTATGGTAAGCAAACACAGCAGCCACATAAGCATAAAAGCAGTAGAAGAGATACACAGTTGGCACTTGTTCATAGTGATTTGTGTGGACCTATGCCTAACCTATCTCTAGGGGGAGCTTCTTACTTTATGACATTTATAGACGATTACTCGAGGAAAGTATGGGTTTACTTTCTCAAGCACAAGGACGAAGCGTTTAGTGTTTTCAAAACGTTTGTGACACTTGTGGAGAATCAGAGTGGCAAGAAGCTTAAATGCTTACGCACTGACAATGGTGGAGAGTATGTTTCAAAGGCCTTTCAGGACTTTTGTGAGTCAAAAGGTATAAAACGTGAACTTACTGCTCCTTACAATCCTCCTCAAAATGGTGTTGCTGAGAGGATGAATAGGACCATACAAGAGAAGGTCAGAAGTATGTTGTCTAATGCACAACTGCCAAATGGGTTTTGGGCTGAAGCTGTATCAACAGATGTTCATCTTGTAAATAGATCTCCTAGCAAGGTTTTGCAGAAGGATTCAGTGCCAGAGATCATATGGTCAGGCAAAATGCCCTCATACAAGCATCTCAGAGTCTTTGGCTGTGAGGCATATACTCACGTTCCAAAGGAATTTAGGAACAAACTTGAGCCAAAGAGTAGAAAGTGCATCTTTCTAGGCTATGGTAATTCTGGTGAGATGGGGTACAGACTTTGGGATCCCGAATCCAGAAAGGTTGTCCGCAGCAATGATGTTCACTTTAATGAATCCAAATATCATTCTAAACTAGAGAGGGTTGAGGAGATTAGAAGAGTTGTCTTCCAAGAAGATGGACCTGCACGTGCAAGACAAAATGTCAGGGCTCAAGAGGAGCAAGGACAGGATAGATTGGAACCACAGGTTGTGGCTGAGCCTGAGCCACCTATTGTGCGTAGATCTGGACGTGTCACGCGACCTCCTGATAGGTTTGTTCCATCTATGAACTATGTCATGTTGACTGATTGCAATGAGCCTTCATGTTACAAGGAAGCAGTGCAAATGAAGGACTCCGAGAATTGGCAATTGGCCATGCAGTCAGAGATGACAGCTCTGCATAAAAACCAGACATGGAAGCTAGTTAAATTACCACGGGGCAAAAAGGCTCTACCTTGTAAATGGGTTTACAGGTATAAGATCACCGCTCATGATAGTCAGCCAAAGTACAAAGCAAGGCTTGTTGCCAAGGGCTTTAAGCAAGAACAAGGCATTCACTTTGATGAAGTCTTCTCTCCGGTGGTCAAGATGACTACATTGAGATGCTTTCTTGCATTGGTTGCCATATTAGATTTGGTGTTGCACCAAATGGATGTCAAGACAGTGTTCTTGCATGGTGATTTAGATGTGGAAATTTACATGCAGCAGCCAGAAGGGTTTGTTGAGAAAGGCAAGGAAGATTGGGTATGCCAGTTGTTAAAGAGTCTTTATGGCTTAAAACAATCACCGAGGGCATGGTACCATAAATTCCACAAGTTTATGCTTTCTCAAGGCTACAAACGTAGTGAGTTCGATCACTGTCCAGTTGGTTGATCCTTATTTTGTATGTGGAAGACATGTTGATTGCTGGCAAGCACTTGGAAGAAATTTCAGCTTTGAAGTCAAAGATGGCAAAATCGTTTGACATGAAAGACATGGGTGAGGCAAGTCATATACTTGGTATGCGCATTGAGAGAGACAGATCAAAGAAGTTGATTTGGTTATCTCAAACAGAGTATATTGACAAGGTTTTGCAACGTTTCAATAGAGAAGGGAAAGGCACTGAGTGTTCCATTGCCACCATATGTGAAACTTAGCAAACAAGATTGTCCTGTGTCTGAGGAAGAACAGGCTCAAATGGATAAGATTCCATATGCGTCTGTAGTGGGTAGTTTGATGTATGCAATGATTGC
The DNA here is from genome assembly GCF_014529385.1 of Adiantum capillus-veneris. Taxonomy (NCBI): domain Eukaryota; kingdom Viridiplantae; phylum Streptophyta; class Polypodiopsida; order Polypodiales; family Pteridaceae; genus Adiantum; species Adiantum capillus-veneris. The sequence goes on along the minus strand of NC_140931.1, from coordinate 138,450,599 downwards.
TACTCGCCCAGACATTGCATTTGCAGTGGGAGTAGTAAGTCGATACATGTCAAACCCAGGCAAGAAACATTGGGAGGCAGTGAAAGGAATATTGAGATACCTGAAAGCTACAAGAGTATGCGTATATGCTATGGGAGTCAGGAGCTAAGTGTAAAGGGTTTTACAGACTCAGATTATGCAGGTGACTTAGACAACTGAAGGTCTATGTCAGGGTATGTCTTTACATTGGCTGGTGGAGCAGTATCATGGCGTTCTAGATTACAAGATTGTGTTACTGAGTCTACTACAGAGGCTGAATATGTTGCATCATCAGAGGCATGCAAAGAATCAATTTGGCTTAATCGACTAGTAACAGATTTGGGAATCAAGGAAGAGATGCCTGTGTTATATTGTGATAGTCAAAGTGCTATACAATTGGCTCGCAATCCAGTTTATCACTCAAAGACAAAGCATGTGGATGTGAAGTATCATTTCATCAGGGAAATGCTCGAGGATAAGCAACTTCAGCTTGTCAAAGTTCACACCACAGAAAATCCTGCTGATCTACTTACAAAAGGACTTCCCTCATAGAGCTTTGCGCATTTTCGCAAGCAGTTAGGTGTAGGGTAGTACATCACTTCTCTACATCTCTTGTATATTAGTTTGTATAGTAGCTTCTCTCACACTTAAAGTACCACATTGGACTTTAAGTGGGAGGTTGTTGGGGTATAAAGCCCAATGTGGCCGTCCAGGTAAGTGGGTGGGCCGCCAGGTATGTACACATATTCTTTTGTAAAAACCTAATAAGAACTCACTATGCTCTACACATTACAGTAGAGTGAGTTCACCATATCGTCGTGCTCTTCTTCTCGCACTCTCTCTCGCGTCGCACTTCCGCTTGTACTCCTTCAATGATCACAACAAGGTAGAAAAGACAAATATATTTGCAAAATGCAATGATTACAAATCCTTGCAAGTGGCTCAAATACAACTCTTTTTGGGGGAAGACATGTGATGCAAGAGGTTGAATTTTTGATCCTTGTGCTCACCATAATTCCATCCACTTTGAATCAACACTCAAGAGATGTTTCATCAAGAAACTCAAGAGATTCTCTAATATCCTGTAGTCTCCAATTTTTTGTTACTATAAGGCTTCTATGCTCAGTGTGTGGATGGACTGTGACCTTTAGTTCAAACTCTGGAAAATTTTCCTCAGAGTCGAGAGGAACCCAACTACCTAACTTGCTTCTCCATCTCATAGAGTCATAGCCCAGAACTAATGACTGACGACATAGTTTATATGAGATACACATAGAAGTTGGGCTTACTCTACAACTAATATTATCGCTAATATGCAAAGTTTCTTTGGTATTTTATCCGTCTCCAAGTACATTATCCAGTTCAATCATAGAAAGTCTTATATTGAGCCACATCATCTTTGTCCTCTGCAAGTCCATTGTTTTGAAACATGCCACAAAGACATGTATAGGCAAGACCCATTGAACTTTAATCCTTCTTGATATCCTGCTCGAAGACATAGGTTTAAGGATGTCTTCTCTGATCTTGGATGTGAAGCTTGATATAGAACATGCATCAGTGGCATCCCAGTCAAGTGAACTTATGGTGGGAACGGGTAAATGATGTAGTTCTGCATATGCACCTTCTCATGATGGAACCTTGTACTCTGCAAAATAGACAAACAAATCCATTGTTTTGTAAAACGAAGGTGGCTTGTCAGCATACATAGCATCTGCAATCCCTTTATGCATTTCTTTGAATGTCCCACTTAGTCTCTCCGCAGTTGTTGAAGGAAATATATTTGGAATGGAATCAAAAAATGAGAAAGAACAATGGGAGAATGAAAAATTCATTCTATCAAATAGCTATGGTTTTTTTTTTTACTTACAGTAAGAATGCAGTGTGAGATGTTCATCCAAGTCTAACACCATATCCTTGGCCATGTACACATGTTGAACCTTAGCTAGCCAGCCATTGTTAATCACTTTAAAAGCAAGAACACGACCTTTCCAATGTTTTACTTTATCTTGTTTGGTTCTCTTCACTCTGTGTCCACCTTTGCACATGAAGGAAGCATTGTTACCCAATCATTCACACGAAAAGACATGGGTTTCCAAAGACCATCCTCTCTAATGTTATGAAAGTCACAAGAAGTTATGTTATGTGAACGGCGACGTGCAAAAGATGCCATGGAATCTCAGAGATTAGAGAAGAAAAAAGAAAATACAAAGACAAAAAGACCTAAACCTCTCACAAAATAGAGGGAAAGTGAAAGAGGTATACGTTTGAAAAAAGTAGGTGATTTGTCATTGATGGCGTTGTTTTTAGAGCCTTCTCACATAGCTTTCGTATCTTTTGACAACAATTTTGTGAAATATAAAATAGAATAAAAGATGAGATTTCATTACTTTGGGCCGCAAATTCAATGAGCTTACTCGCCGAAAGCACCTAAATATAGCAATTTTGGCCTTATCATCAAATACCTGTCAAATAAATATTGGACTATTCCTTAATCCTTAGATTAACAAACAACCCTTTTCTAGCAATTTTTGGCCTTGATGATATATCGAGATTGACTGTTACGAACTGCCAGACTAATTGGGCCTACAAAATCTAAACCCCATTTTTCAAATGGTTGAGTCACTTTAATAGGAGATAAGGGCATCTTATCCTTTCGTTGTGTGATCTTGTAATGTTGGCATTCATCACACGCTTTTACAAAAAGTGATGCATCTTTGAATAAGGTAGGCCACCAATAGCTTGATTGCAACACCTTTCTGTAGACATGTAGTAGTGTTAGTGTGTATACGCGCTTCACCAGGGGCACTTTTCTCCCACTGGGTTTTTCCCCTTGGACATCCGGTGTGAAAGGACACCTTATCTCTTAGGGTTTCATATAAGCTTTGTAGCTCTGAGTTTGTATACATACTATTATTCCAATACAGAGAGACAGACTACAGAGATCTCATACACAAGCTCTGTGTCTTCTCCTTCTCCATCTTCTTCCTACTCTGAGTTGCTGTCTTCCTTCTGTTTCTAGTTTCATCATCTTCAACAATTGGTATCAGAGCAAGGTGATTTCCAGAGCCTCTACTTGCGTTTTCGCGTCCGCGCGTGCAATCGCAGTTTTTAGGCAGTTTTCGAAAAATTTGCTCGTGGGAGCATCCTCGACGTTCCGGGAGTATTCTGGTCAGGCGACCTGAGGTTTTACCCCCCCTTTCGAAGCCGTTCGAGCCCTCAGAATTTTGTTCTGAGCAACGTAGCAGAAGTTACTTTTTGGAGGCGTTTAGATCAAGAGGGTGTGCTTTTTGACAGATTTTCTTCAGGTAAACAGTTCTTTTGGGAAGCAGCTTGTCTTAGCTTTGTGCTGAGATTTTGTGTAGAGTTTTGCTTGGATTGGAGAGGAGATTTGTGAATCTCTTGGAGGTTCTTTTGCTCTCTTGTGTGCATCTACAGTATGGCTCAATCTACGGAGAAAGAGATTTTTGGTGCGTTTACATCCGAAGACAAATTGGATGGTACCAACTATTCTCTTTGGTCTTTTATGGCCAAACATGTTTTGGTTGGTAAAGGATTGTGGGATTATGTATCTGGAGATGAAGTTCGTCCAGGTAGCATTGCACCTGCCACGCCTGGTCGTGGTGCACTGGTCGTGGTGCACTGGTCGTGGTGCAGCTGTTGGTGCAGGACCCTCACAAGTCACTCCAGAGCAAAAGAGATGGGATACTAAAGATGCACAGGCTATGGCTGTGATTGCCTTAACCATAAAGAGGACAATCACACCACATATCAGATCTTGCAGAACTTCTGAGGATGCTTGGAACACTCTGCAAGCTATGTTTGGAGGAAGAAATGCTGCCAAAATAGAGTTTTTGAAGAAACAACTTGACAAAATACAGATGGACGAAGGTGACGATATTGTCGAGCATCTTACAAAAATCAGGGATCTTAAAGAGCAATTTCTTAGCATTGATGAAGTGATTCCAGAGAAGGACTTGGTTTCCAAAACACTCAATTCACTACCACCATCTTATTTGACTTTTCAGACTTCTTTGACTCTGTCTTTGCGAGCTAATCCTGACCCTCTTCATTTTGAAGAGTTAGTGGCTTTGCTATTGCAGGAGGATCAATCACGTAAGAACAAGTCTTTACAGGTGGATGGTATGGATCATGCTCTTGTTGTACAGAACAAAAACAAGGGTAAAGAGAGTGCTCATCACTCCAAGTCTAGTGTAGGACAATCTTCAGAGAAGTCTAAAGGTGATTCCGACAAGTCCAAGAAGAAAGGTAAATGTCACTACTGCAAGAAACTTGGTCACTACAGTAGTGAGTGTAAAAAGAGAATTGCTAAAGAAAAGAAGAAAGAGTCAAGTTTGGTTGTTTCAGCTTCTGGTGATTCTTCTACAGCTAAAGAAGAGTCTGCAAACTTTGTGCAGGATTCTTATGCTTTTGTAGTATGTTCAGATTTTTCTGCTTACAGTGTTGACAAGACACAAATGATTTGGTACTTTGATAGTGGTGCATCCAGGCATATTACTTCAAGGAAGGATTTGTTTTGTTCATTGGATGCAGCTCCAGCAGGAAAGAAGGTGACATGTGCAAATAATGCTTCTTATCCAATCAAAGGCGTTGGTAAGATTTTGATTACCATTTCAGATGGTTCAGATTTATGCTTGCCAGATGTCTTATATGTTCCAGGGATCAAGAAGAATTTGTTGTCTGTATCCTCTCTTGCAAAAAATGGTCTTCGGGTCATTTTTGAGGATGACAGATGTGTTGTACGAGATCGAGAGAATGGTTATTCTCTTATCACTACATGTACGCTGGACAATGGACTATTTGTGCTAGATCGTTATGAAAAGCAGATTCAGGTATGTATTGCAGAAACAAAGACTCAGGCAATGCAGGATGCTGAGTTGTGGCATGCTAGATTCGGGCATGTTAGTTATGGCAGTTTGATGACTTTACAACGTCATAATATGGTGCATGATTTGTCTTTATTGGAGATGCCACCAAGACATGTATGTGAAGGTTGCGTTCTTGGAAAGATGCACAGATTTGCATTTTCGCAGGACGGTTCAGTTAGAGCGACACAAAAGTTGCAGCTTGTACACAGTGATGTATGTGGTCCTATGAGGACGCCATCTATAGGAAACAACCTTTATTTTGTGACCTTCATTGATGACTTTTCCAGGTTTTGTTGGGTGTATCCACTCAAAGCAAAGTCAGATGTGTTTGCAGTTTTTCAACATTATGTCGCCATGGTTGAAAATGAAACAGGTTGCAAAGTATAGACTCTTCGTACCGATCGAGGAGGTGAATACATGTCAGGTGCATTTAAGGATTTTTTGGGAAAGAAAGGCATTAAACACCAATGCACTATGCCATACACACCACAACAGAATGGTGTTGCAGAAAGGAAGAAGAGGTCTTTAATGGAGACAGCTAGATGTATGCTCAAGGCTAAGAGTTTGCCTCATAAGCTATGGATGGAGGCAGTTGCTTGTGCAGCACATGTTTTGAACAGGTGTCCTACTCGTGCCTTGAAGACCCTTACTGCATATGAAGCTTGGTATGACAAAAAACCTTCAGTCAGTTATCTTCGTGTTTTTGGTTGTCTTGCTTATGCTCACATCCCTCAGCAGTTAAGTGGGAAGCTTGATGATAAGGCAATCAAATGTATATTTGTGGGGTACAGTAGTGGAAGTAAAGGTTATAGAATTTACAATCCTGCTACAAACAAGATTTTTGAAAGTCGTGATGTAATTTTTGCAGAAACTACTGCTCAACCTATGGTTGCTTTTGATGTACCTCATATGCAGACACATGATGTATTTGAAGGTTTGCTTCCTTCTTTTGTGGAGAATCAAGAATCACAATAGGTTGATAATCTTGATCAATCTTTTGATCAGCATGTGACACCTCATGATGTAGAGGAAATTGTGCGTGAAGAGCAAGAAGTTCTCAGGGAAGAAAGAACCTTGCCTAAATGGGTTCAGAAAACTTTGCAGGATAGCAAGTTGGATGCACCGTTGCCATGAAAAACACGTGCTGGTACTACTTTTGGTAGAGAGCAAGTAGATTTGGCTTGCTTTAGCACTCTTTGTGATGCAGATGAGCCTGATTCATTTGAACAAGCTTTAGAGTGTGTTCAGTGGAAAGATGCTATGCAGCAAGAAATTGATTCTATTCATAAGAATCATACATGGGATCTAGTGGACTTGCCTATAGGTAAAAAGCCTATTGGTACAAAGTGGGTTTTTAAGGTAAAAAGGAAACAAGATGGTACTGTTGACAGGTACAAAGCAAGGCTTGTGGCAAAAGGCTATGCGCAACAGAAAGGCATAGATTATGATGAAACCTTTGCTCCTACTTCTCGTGCGTCCACAGTTAGATCACTAGTTGCAATTGCTGCTCATCATGGTTGGAAAGTGCATCAGTTGGATATCAAAACTGCTTTTTTGAATGGTGATTTGCAGGAAGAAGTTTATGTAAGTCAACCAAGTGGTTTTGTAGTAAAAGGTCAAGAGCAAAAGGTATGTAGATTGCGTAAAGCTTTGTATGGTCTCAAACAGGCTCCAAAAGCATGGTATGAGAAGATACATACTTATTTGATTGGCCAGGGATTTCAGAATAGTCCAACAGAAAGTACTTTGTATGTCAAAAAGAGAGATGGAGTTCTCATTATGCTAACACTTTATGTGGATGATATGCTTCTTACAGGCAATAGTGCAGATGAAATTGAAGCGTTTAAAGATGCTTTGAGAAAAACCTTTGAGATGTCTGATCTTGGTTTGCTACATTATTACTTGGGTATTCAGTTTGTGCAATCAGAGGATGGCATATACATGCTGCAGGCAAAATATTTGCATAAAATTTTGGACAAGTTTGGTATGCAAAATTGTAAACCAATCTCTACACCTGTAGAAACTGGATCAAAGTTGAGCATGCAGGATGCTGGAGAACCTTTTGATGTACATACTTATGCAGCAGCCGTTGGTTGCTTGATATATTTGGCAGGCAACACTCGTCCAGACATTCAATTTGGGGTTTCACAAGCAAGCAGATTTATGCACAACCCAGGTATGCATCATTGGCAAGCTGTGAAGCGCATACTTCGTTACCTTTCAGGTACCCCTAATCTTGCCATCTTCTTTCCAAGGGGGGATATGTATGGAAAGCACAGTTCTATGCAGCTTCTTGGTTACAGCGATTCAGATTGGGCTGGTGATTTTGACACACGACATTCCACAAGTGGCAATTGTTTTTTCTTGGGAAATGCATGTATATCTTGGCTAAGCAAGAAGCAACCCACAGTGGCTACATCAACTTGTGAAGCTGAGTACAGGGCAGCTTTCACGACAACAGTTGATTGTGTATGGATACGCAGGTTATTGGCAGATCTTTGTGAGTGTCAACAGGCACCCACTACCATTTTCACTGACAGTCAGAAAACTATGGCAGTTGCAAGGAATCCAGTATTTCATGCAAGAACAAAGCACATAGAGGTTCACTACCACTATGTCAGGGAAAGGCTACATGCAGGGGAGATCACACTAACTTACTGTCCTACACAGGATAACATTGCAGATCTATTTACGAAGGCGTTATCACGAGAAAAGTTTGAAGCTTTCCGAAAAGCTTTGGGCTTACTCTCATACACATGATGATCTGCTACCTTGTACGGATTCACACTATCACTACAGGGGGGATTTGTAGACATGTAGTAGTGTTAGTGTGTATACGCGCTTCACCAGGGGCACTTTTCTCCCACTGGGTTTTTCCCCCTGGACATCCGGTGTGAAAGGACACCTTATCTCTTAGGGTTTCATATAAGCTTTGTAGCTCTGAGTTTGTATACATACTATTATTCCAATACAGAGAGACAAACTACAGAGATCTCGTACACAAGCTCTGTGTCTTCTCCTTCTCCATCTTCTTCCTACTCTGAGTTGCTGTCTTCCTTCTGTTTCCTGTTTCATCATCTTCAACACTTTCTAGCAATTAGCACCCCTGAGAAATGTCCTCTGGCTAGACCCATGTGGGCTTCTTGCAGTATGTATAAATACTCATCCTCACGAGCACAACGTCTAAGAATATCGTCCTTCCCTAACTTGTAGAGTGTTCCTGCAAAATTAGAGAATAAGGTTCACATTCCTTTAACAGTTTTGGAGCTATATCTTTACGAAGCTCTTTGGGTGGAAAACCATTAACTAAAAATTTCACAATCTTCTCACTCCATTCAGGCATGGTCTCTACTAGGAACAGGGAAGTATCGGGCAATTCATCATCGATTCTAGTAGGGGCTTCACCATTGGGTATGCAAGACACATGATCCGCCATGAGATGTCTTTTATCGAGTCTCACCACAACGATAAAATATAACTCAAGAATAATTAACAAACATCGTGTAATTCTTCCCGTGGAACAAGGTTTATTTACTAGATACAACAAGGCTTGATGATCAACATAGAAAACAAACTTGTTGGCAAGAAAATAGTAGCAAAATTTCTTCACTGTGTAAATTTCTTCCCTCTCTGTAGTGATGTAGTTTCTCTCAGCATCATTTAATTGACTACTTGCAAAGCTAATGGGGTAGTCCAATTTATGTTCTCCTAGTTGAGCTAGAACACACCCAATAGCAAACTTTGATGCATCAATATGCACATGGAAAATTACAGTCCAATCGAGCACTTGTAGAATGGGAGCACTAGTCAAAGTCTTTTTCAATGACTCATAAGCATGGCCACACTCCATGGTCCAGTGGAACTCAATAAGAAGCTTGTACAAATATCTCGACAAAGTTTAAAATAAACCGCCTGTAATAACCAACATGGCCCATGAAACTTTGAGCTCCTTTATAGTTTGTAGGTGTTGGCAAGTTGGAAATGGCTTTAATTTTTCTCTCATCTGTGGAAATCCCATTTTTGGACACTATATACCCTAAAATGACTCCATGTTTAACCCAAAATTGGCATTTGAAAGGGTTTAAGGAGATGCAATACAATTTGCACTTCTCGAACACTTTTTGTAAACATGATAGATATTCCTTCCAAGAAAAATAAACACAAAGGTCATCTAAGAAAGCTTCACAAAACTCCCTCAAATATTCTCTAAAAGCAGTGTTTATTAATCTTTGAAGGTAGAAGGGGCATTGGTTAAGACAAAGACCATAACACGAAATGCGAACACTCCAAATTCAATTATAAAATCAGTTTTAGCTTGGTCCTCTAGTGCAATTGTGATTTGATTATATCCGGAGTGCCCATCTAAAAAGCTATAAGATTCCTTCCCTACAACTCTTTCAAACACATGTTCCAAATATGACAAGGGGTAATGGTCTCTCCTAGTGGCGGCATTGACCTTCTTGAGATCCACGCACACTCTGAGTTTCCCATTCATTTTTGGTACAATAAATATTGGAGACACCCATTCTAAGTGCTGAATAGGGTATATGAATTTGCATTTGACAAGCTTTTCAATCTCTTCTTGAAAAAACTTTGCATACTTAGGATTCATTGGGTAGGGTCATTGCTGGACTAGTTTAGCCATGCTGTTCATGGGAATCGTGTATTGCACCATGAAAGGTGAAACACCTTTCATATCATGATATGTTCAAGCAAATATATCCTTGAATTCCTTGAGAAGCTCTTTGAGTACATACTCCTCAGTCTTTGTCAAATCTTGGGCAATGAAAACAGGTTTGAACTCCTAACCTGGGTCTGCCACCAACTCTATTTCCTTAACTATCATTGGACCATCATAGACTCCATTCCTTCCATCGATACGTTTTTTCTGGGCCTTTGTATACACAACCTTACGCTCCTCCGTGGTTTAGGATTTGAAATGATCAGGTGCAAGGTGTAAGTCTGTGGGGTCATGTTGCTCTGTGGATTGTGATTTCTCTTTTGCTTCGTTTGGTTGTTGAGCTAACTCTTGATTTTGTCGTCTCCTTACGGTACGGATCAACTTTGGCTTATCTGTAGCCTCTAAATGTGCGATGTCAACGAGTTGTGGACTACACCACATAAGGCTTTTAAGTTATTCACCCCGATTATCTACCAACTTTCGATGAGCATCACATGCCCCCATATAATTAAGCTATTCTCCGGTAAATTTCTTTTCATTTATTCTAGCACGCACATTCGATATCGTCGCTACTTATATCTCTTACTCTTCTTGTGTAATTTTTTGTTAGGAGTCACTAGATGAATCGCTACTCGTGTCTTCTCCTCTCCCGAATTGATTGTCATCTCGGGTATCATTGGGCCTTGAATGGTTTGTTCCCACATTTGCACCAAGATTTAACTCAGATTATTCGTCCTCAGAGTCGATTTCAATTGATGATTCTGACTCTGAGTCATGTGGGCTATAGTCTTTTGAAATGCTACTGGTTCTAATGTTAGTCAAGGCTCCATCTTGTAGGTCATTAGAAGCTATATGCATTGCTCCTATCATATTTAAAGGTACGAGTGGTGGCATTTTATCCTCCTTAGGTGTTACCCAGGTTGTCCCCCTATTTCTTCAAGTGTCTATGGTTGCTGCTAGGTGGACCAAATCCACATTGTCAGACTCAGTCATCCCAGGTAGAACATCCGTATAAGGAGAATCTTCCCCCACATTAGGAAAATTTTGAACTCATTTTTGGGCCTTTTGAGGGTGCCACATCATCAAAGTTGTACAAAAGAAAGCAACCCGGTAGACCTGTAACATTTAATGGCCTAAAATCTTTTGTGTAGCGGAATTTAGCATGAACATAGTGGGCATTTCATTAGAGTTGATTCCTAATGAGAATTACAAGAGTGCTTGGGTGGAGAGAGCAACAAAAAGCATAACACCTAGTTAGATAGCATCGACAATACTTTCAAAAGAGAGAGAGCAATTAAGCTATTGACAACAGTTGAGGACCGGATTTGCATGGAGCCGGTCCCCCCTCCAAAAGGCTTTGTATTATGGTTTCTCCCATCAAGAGAGACATTGTACAATACAATTCTTTGTGTTCCTTCAAGACTAGCTAGTGCAATGAAGATGGAAGCTTCATACACCAAGCAAACACTTAATCAAACACAACTTGAATTATCCCCGTTCTCAGACCCAAGACCTCACACACCTTCGAAGATGGTGAGAGCTAGCAGGGTATGAGAGTAGATTGAGAGGAAAAAGAAGTATCTTACGAGAAAGAAGTACATCTCCTCACATAATCACTCATATTAGCATAGCTTAGCTTAGTAATTAGCTTGGTAGAGAAGGTGAGCATGCATTGAAGCTTGGCTCTTGGTTGGATTTGCATCCACATGCCAAGAGAGTGTTGATGTAGGCTTCTATCTCACAAGCTTGGAGTAGGTGATGAGCTCTCCATTAAAGCTTGGGAGGAGATAGAGTATTTTCCCTTCACACATGGTCAAGTGTGAGAGTGTGTGTGTCAATGCCAAGCAAAAATCAGCCCCCTCTCTCTCTCTTGGGCGAGCCCTAGCTGCTAAGTTAGGCTGGCTTTTGCCTCATTGGACCTCCCCAGGTCAAGCCAATAGGGATTAAGCAGCATAAGTGATAGCCTTCTGACATGTGTCCCCCTTTCCCCTTTTGTGAGAGCTTTAGGTAATTAAATAATTAAACTAAACTCTCATTGGACCCCTTTGCCTCCTGGCCAATAGGAATCAGGCAAGCCATGGGGCTCCTGAATGCTCATTGGACCCCTTGGGAGACTGCCCAATAGTCTTCTAGGACACTTAATTCTTATTGGTTTCTTTTATTAAATGTTTTTAAATTAATTAAACTAGATTTACTCTAGCTTAATTCTCATTGGTCCACTTCAAGGGTCTTCCAATAGGAATTGGGCACACCTTGTGGGCATCTGGCCTAGGGAGCTGACATGTGTCCCTCATTCCCTTTGTGTAAAGGGAGCCTGTGTGTGTGTGTGTAGCTTTCTCTCTCATCCCCTAGCTTTGGGGCTCGCCCCCTCCCATGTAGGGATATGCAAAGACTTTTTGAGCTCACACTAAGCATCCAATTTTCCCTAGGGTCAACCTTTGGACACAACCTTTGAATTTTGGAACCTTAGCATTTTGGAAGTCTTAATGGGCTGAACCTTAGGGTCTTTTTGGCCCATTGTTTCACATGGCTCTTTTGCAGATGGCCCCCCCTTTGGATCCCTATTTTCCCTCCTTTGGATCCCTACTGTGGCCGGTCTGCTAACTTAACCAATATTCTAGCTTTTTCTCCCTTGGCACTTCCCCACATTAAATGATCAGTTTAATATGAGAAAATCATTTAGGAGAATTAGATATTGATTATTATGACATTACCTCTCTCTTGAAATCATAGTCGTCCTCGACTATGGTGTAGAGAAGATAAAGCATATGCATGAGTCCTTTTCTTAGCGGGTAGAGGATCCCTATGTTACCCTACGACATCATTCCATAATGGATGACTAGTCCATTTGGCGCTTGAGAGCCTGAGGCTGCCGCAAGCATGTCTGCACATTAGTCCTATCAGTCTTCCATAGTAGAGTGACAAGCTCTACTTGGTGTTTGGGAGACGTCGTCTCCACAAACTTGATCTAAGCATGCATACTACTTCATTTTTGTGCACAAATCAAGAAAAAGAGAGTCTTATAAGACAAAAATTTTTGTTCATTTTTAACATTTTGTACATTTGCTTACTCTTGGGAAGCATTGTAAGCATTGACAAGGTTTAGGTTATCCTTTAATTGTATGCCTTGCATCCATCTAGCATCTTCAAAAGGATAATTCTTAAACTTAATAAGATATCGTCTGATAGTCTTACCGCCTCTTAATACCTTGTCTTCATGTCGGAGAATGGACTCGGGCTGCAGCACCTCCTCGTGGTCTTCGATCTCCGGTGGGTCTTCAATAGTTGGTTCTTGAGGTGGCTCTCCTTTGTAAGGCTTTAAAAGGCTCACATGAAAAGCATTGTGTATGAGCCAATGATTGGGCAACTTAAGTTGATAGGCCATCTCATTGATTGGCCTAAGAATCTGGAAGGGACCATAGTACCTTTTTGCTAGTTTAGCATAGTACTTTTGGTGGCCCGTAGGATTCTTGCCCGTCGTGTGCCTTAATCGAGCCTTGGGAAACTTTAACAAGACCCAATCGTTTTCTTTAAAGGCTTGGGCTCTTCTGTGCTTGTCAGCAGCAGCCTTTTGCCTTTGCTGTGAGATAGAGATAGCATCCTTAATCTTTTGGAAAGATTCTTGTAGGTCTCGGCTATACTCATCTGCAGCGAAGATCTTCCCATGTACCTTAAGTAGCAAGGGACTTTTTGATCTTCCCTCAATTACCTCGAAAGGTGCTTTTCCTGTAGAAGTATGTACAGTGTTATTGTAAGCATACTCTACTAAGGGTAAGTACTTCTCCCATTGGGATCTTTGATCTACTTCCGTTACATAGGCTTTTAGTAGATCGAGAATAGTTAGGTTAGCTATTTCACTTTGGCCATCAGTTTGTGGATGATAGGCCGAAGAGAAGTTTAGCCTTGTTCCTAAATTCTCAAAGAGACCCTTCCAGAAATTACTGGTCATTCTAGGATCTCTATGCGACACTATGGACATTGGCAAGCCATGGTACTTGAAAATTTGTGAAATGAAGAGGGTTGCCATTTGATGGGCTTTGATAGTCTTTTTGACAGGTATAAAATGAGCTTGTTTACTGAACCTGTCTACTATCGTCCATATTCCCGTATTCCCATGGATAGACTTAGGCAATCCAAAGATAAAATCCATGGATATGCTCTCCCACGGTGAATTAGGGATTGGCAAGGGTTGAAGCAATCCAAGTTGCTTCCCTCTATCAAATTTTGTCTTTTGACATACCACACATTTGGAAACATACTCATGTATGTTCACTTTCATGGTAGGCCAATAGAAATATGTTTCCAATTCCCTTTAGGGTAGACTGAATCCCTCTATGCCCCGCATATGGGGGAGCATGAGATTCATACATTACTTTCTCACGTAGTGAGTTAGTAACGCATAGTCTATTGCCATAGAGAAGATAACCATCTTGTAAAGTAAATGGTTCTTCTTTCTTCCCTAATGCAAGGGCTGAAATCACATCTCTAAAATCGGGATCAATAGCATACTCATCTATCATTGAAGATAGATCATTGTGAGTTGCTATGGAAACCGCATTCACTCTCGGTCGTCTTGAGAGTGCATCGGCTACTTGATTATGCTTGCCAGCAATGTGAGCAATATGAAAATGAAATTGCGAAAGGAAATTTGCCCACCTCATTTGTTTGTCGGAGAGCTTGGTCTGCGTCATGAAGTACTTAAGACTTTGGTGATCCGTTCGCAGAATGAAAGGAGTCCCCAATAAATAGTGCTTCCATGAGTCTAAGGCATGTAGAACTGCAAGGAGTTCTTTTTCGTATATGCCTAGAGCTTGCTCAACAAGGTCGAGCCTTCGACTCTCATAGCCTATGGCGTGCCCTTCTTGGAGCAAAACAGCCCCAAGGCAATCACCACAAGCATCACATTGGACCTCGAATGGTTTTGAGAGATCCGGTAGTGTAAGCACAGGTTGAGAGATAAGCTTTTCTTTAAGCTTTTCGAAAGCATTGTTCTCCTTAGCAGACCACGTATACCTAACATTTTTCTTTGTTAGGTCATGTAATGGTCCCGCAATTTGTGAGAACTTTTCTATGAAGCGTCTATAGTATGCACACATACCTATAAAGCTTCTTAGTTCATGAAGATTCCTTGGTTTAGGCCATCCTTTTATTACCTCTAACTTGGATGGATCCATTTGGATTCCATCTTGAGAGATAATGTGACCTAAATATTGAATCTCTTGCAAGAAAAATTCACTTTTCTTTCGATTAACATAAAGTTTATTCTCTCTTAAAACTTGAAATATTACATGGAGGTGTTGCTTATGTTCCTCTAATGAATTAGAGTAGATGATAATATCATCAAAGAACACTCCAGTGAAGGTTCGATGAGGTCTGAACAGCTTCTCCATCAAGCGGTTAAATGTGGCTGGTGCATTAGTCAAGCCAAAAGGCATGACAATGTATTCGTAAAGACCAAATGTAGTACGAAATGCGGTCTTTACAATGTCTTGATCAACTATCCTTATTTGATGATAGCCACTTTTTAGGTCAATCCTACTGAAGTAGGTTGATCCTTGTAGCCTATCAAATAGGTCTTCTACCCGTGGAACGGGAAACCTATTCTTGATAGTGATCCTATTTAGTGCTCTATAGTCGACACACATACGATATGTGCCGTCTTTCTTTTGCACTAATAGCACAGGTGAGCAAAATGGAGATGAGCTAGGCCTAACCATGCCCTTCTCAATTAACTCATGCACTTGCCGCATAATCTCCTCTTGTTGAGCTTGAGAAACTCTATAAGGAGGTTTGTTAGGCGGTGAACTTCCTGGAAGAAGTTCAATTGCATGGTCGTCATTACCTCGTTTAGGAGGTAGCTCACAAGGGATGTCGTCAATAAAGACATCTTGAAACCCCTTGAGAAAATTGGATAACTCTAATTCCTTTTGGTTGCTTTTATTTTCTTTTGCTAAAGCATTAGGTTCATTTTGAGAATCTTTAACAAAAATCATGTACACGGAAATAGAGCTCTTTATTGACTTGTTGAAAGCTGGTGTATGTACAATGGGGATGGTGTTACCCATCTCCCTAGCATCTATATACATGTCCTTTTCCCTGAACTTAAAGGAGATTCTCCTTTCAGGAAATTTAACATGGGCAGCCAGACGGTCAAACCATGGTGCCCCTAGGATTACATCCTCATGCTTGAGAGGAGAGATAAAGAAGTCCTCTTTGTCCACATAGCCTTGGACATGAAGCCTCAATTTCCCGATTAAGGGAGTGACTGAAGCTTCTTGCCCCTTGAAGGCACTGTCTGCGGGTAGGATATCTCCCATCTCGTAGGATTGTATGCCTAGCTTGGTGGCTAACTCCATAGATATAAAATTGTGAGTAGAACCAGGGTCAAAGAGAATAAAAGCATCATGTTCTCTTACCTTTCCCCAAGCATGGCATAGAGGAGATCCTTTGTGGTGAATTTGGTGAATCTCCTCCTCTTGGATTTCAACCAAAGAAGCTCTAGGAGGATCTTGGCGGTTGTTCTTTTGGGGACAAGCGCGGTACGCATGCCCTTGTTCGCCGCACTTGAAACACCGGTTATCTTTACGATAACGCTCAAGCTCTTCAGGAGAGAGTTTATTCTTTCCTTTGTAAACTCCCTTCTCTTTAGCTTTGTTGGAATTGCCCTTAGGAGACTTTTGGACATTGTCCTTCCCCTTAGGCTCATTGGAACCTTTGTTTTCCGGGGGCTTATTATTTCTTTTACCCCCGTTTGGAAATTGATTCGCGAGGCCACCATAGTATGGTGTATTACCGCCGATATGGTACGTGGCCTTTGGGAGTTGACATACTCCGCCATTTCTTCGGTTAAGCCCGCACAAAATTGTTGCTTTTGCTCTCCAAAATCCAACTTTTTGAAGACAGTGGCTTTGAGTTGTAGGTCCCAAAACTTGTCTACATATTTGTGGATGGATTCATTGGGAGAGAGCTTTAAGCTTCGCCATTCGGTGAGTACTTTGTCTTTGGCATCGGTGGCCAAAAACTGCTTCATAATGGAAGCTCTTAAAGCCTTCCATGTTCGTGGAGCTTCACCGTTGGCTCGTAGGCTAGACCACCATTGTCTGGCGGACTTTTGAAAGTGCATAGCTACATGGCGTAGCTTAGAGGACTCCGTGAAGCCCTCATCTCCAAACGCCGCATCGAATTGCTGGATAAAGGCCAAAACTTTGTCTGTAGCACCGAAGGTGCCATCATAGGTAAGGAAAGAGATGCTCTTCCCTCCCTCTTTGAATTTCTTCAGCTTGGACGACCTCTTCCATGCGGCATAGGATTTCCTATGGCCTCTTCTTTTTGATGGTTCAAAAGTTCCCACCATCACTTTCTTCAGAAGATGAAGAATTTGAAGAAGGTGGAGAAGAGGGTGACCTCTTTCTCGCCTTTTTCTTGTCTTGATCTTTGTCGTCTTCACCATAGCTTTCATAAGAGGAAGAGGATGAAGAAGATGGAGAAGAGGGTGTCCTCTTTCTCGCCTTTTTCTTCTCTTGCTTTTTATCATCCCTCTTTGAATTATGGCGTGGAGAAGAGTGTGATGGTCTTCTCCGCTTTGGTGGTGATGGAGAGCGTTTAGCCCGCCGTCTTCGTGGAGCCATCTCCGCCGAGGTGGCGGGAGACTCGCTTCTTTCTCTTTCCTTCGGTGGGGGCTCTTGAGTTCTCCTTTGGGAAGGAGATGCATCATCAAGAAGTAAGTTCTTGAGCCCTTCATATGGATTCTCTTCTTCTTCCCGAATCGGAGAGAGACCTCTTTTGGTAGTCTCACAAGGAGGCTTCCTAGGTGTTCTCTCGTCATGGTGATGAGCTTGGAAAATCCCGTGAGCACGGAGCTGCCGTTGCACTTCACTTTGGAGAGATGGATTGCCCATGGCTTGTTGAAGCCTAGAAACAAGATAATTAACAAGCATTGAAGCATCATTAGTAGCTTGCTCATGAGCAAAATCAAAGTTATCAACATTAATTTCACTCTCTTTAATATTGTCAGCCATTCTAACAACTTTTAGGTGTAAACTTTTTAGGTGTACTTTGGCACTTCAAGCCCTAGTTGCTACTCCTCTTTACCCCTTTAGAAAAAGCACTCAAGCTACTGTACCCGCGGCTCGAATACCATTAATTGCAAGGAATAGAAGAGAGGGTCTTTCGACACCAAAACAGCACCGGCTCCTGTCAAGCTTCTAATAGCTCAATAGTGGTTAAGCCGTAGGCAAGCCCCGTAGGACTCCACTATTAAGACCATAGCTCTCGACGGTGATGCCCCGTTAACTGCACAAAGGCAGGCGCACTGCAAGGCTGAAAAATCCCTATTCTACTTACTCACAGGCAATTAATAATACCAACCATTTGTAGCTAGCTTGAGGACCTCCCTTCTTGAGCAAGAAAAGAGAAACCTTGAGCTCTGATACCAATGTAACATTTAATGGCCTAAAATCTTTTGTGTAGCGGAATTTAGCATGAACATAGTGGGCATTTCATTAGAGTTGATTCCTAATGAGAATTACAAGAGTGCTTGGGTGGAGAGAGCAACAAAAAGCATAACACCTAGTTAGATAGCATCGACAATACTTTCAAAAGAGAGAGAGCAATTAAGCTATTGACAACAGTTGAGGACCGGATTTGCATGGAGCCGGTCCCCCCTCCAAAAGGCTTTGTATTATGGTTTCTCCCATCAAGAGAGACATTGTACAATACAATTCTTTGTGTTCCTTCAAGACTAGCTAGTGCAATGAAGATGGAAGCTTCATACACCAAGCAAAACACTTAATCAAACACAACTTGAATTATCCCCGTTCTCAGACCCAAGACCTCACACACCTTCGAAGATGGTGAGAGCTAGCAGGGTATGAGAGTAGATTGAGAGGAAAAAGAAGTATCTTACGAGAAAGAAGTACATCTCCTCACATAATCACTCATATTAGCATAGCTTAGCTTAGTAATTAGCTTGGTAGAGAAGATGAGCATGCATTGAAGCTTGGCTCTTGGTTGGATTTGCATCCACATGCCAAGAGAGTGTTGATGTAGGCTTCTATCTCACAAGCTTGGAGTAGGTGATGAGCTCTCCATTAAAGCTTGGGAGGAGATAGAGTATTTTCCCTTCACACATGGTCAAGTGTGAGAGTGTGTGTGTCAATGCCAAGCAAAAATCAGCCCCCTCTCTCTCTTGGGCGAGCCCTAGCTGCTAAGTTAGGCTGGCTTTTGCCTCATTGGACCTCCCCAGGTCAAGCCAATAGGGATTAAGCAGCATAAGTGATAGCCTTCTGACATGTGTCCCCCTTTCCCCTTTTGTGAGAGCTTTAGGTAATTAAATAATTAAACTAAACTCTCATTGGACCCCTTTGCCTCCTGGCCAATAGGAATCAGGCAAGCCATGGGGCTCCTGAATGCTCATTGGACCCCTTGGGAGACTGCCCAATAGTCTTCTAGGACACTTAATTCTTATTGGTTTCTTTTATTAAATGTTTTTAAATTAATTAAACTAGATTTACTCTAGCTTAATTCTCATTGGTCCACTTCAAGGGTCTTCCAATAGGAATTGGGCACACCTTGTGGGCATCTGGCCTAGGGAGCTGACATGTGTCCCTCATTCCCTTTGTGTAAAGGGAGCCTGTGTGTGTGTGTGTAGCTTTCTCTCTCATCCCCTAGCTTTGGGGCTCGCCCCCTCCCATGTAGGGATATGCAAAGACTTTTTGAGCTCACACTAAGCATCCAATTTTCCCTAGGGTGACCTTTGGACACAACCTTTGAATTTTGGAACCTTAGCATTTTGGAAGTCTTAATGGGCTGAACCTTAGGGTCTTTTTGGCCCATTGTTTCACATGGCTCTTTTGCAGATGGCCCCCCCTTTGGATCCCTATTTTCCCTCCTTTGGATCCCTACTGTGGCCGGTCTGCTAACTTAACCAATATTCTAGCTTTTTCTCCCTTGGCACTTCCCCACATTAAATGATCAGTTTAATATGAGAAAATCATTTAGGAGAATTAGATATTGATTATTATGACATTACCTCTCTCTTGAAATCATAGTCGTCCTCGACTATGGTGTAGAGAAGATAAAGCATATGCATGAGTCCTTTTCTTAGCGGGTAGAGGATCCCTATGTTACCCTACGACATCATTCCATAATGGATGACTAGTCCATTTGGCGCTTGAGAGCCTGAGGCTGCCGCAAGCATGTCTGCACATTAGTCCTATCAGTCTTCCATAGTAGAGTGACAAGCTCTACTTGGTGTTTGGGAGACGTCGTCTCCACAAACTTGATCTAAGCATGCATACTACTTCATTTTTGTGCACAAATCAAGAAAAAGAGAGTCTTATAAGACAAAAATTTTTGTTCATTTTTAACATTTTGTACATTTGCTTACTCTTGGGAAGCATTGTAAGCATTGACAAGGTTTAGGTTATCCTTTAATTGTATGCCTTGCATCCATCTAGCATCTTCAAAAGGATAATTCTTAAACTTAATAAGATATCGTCTGATAGTCTTACCGCCTCTTAATACCTTGTCTTCATGTCGGAGAATGGACTCGGGCTGCAGCACCTCCTCGTGGTCTTCGATCTCCGGTGGGTCTTCAATAGTTGGTTCTTGAGGTGGCTCTCCTTTGTAAGGCTTTAAAAGGCTCACATGAAAAGCATTGTGTATGAGCCAATGATTGGGCAACTTAAGTTGATAGGCCATCTCATTGATTGGCCTAAGAATCTGGAAGGGACCATAGTACCTTTTTGCTAGTTTAGCATAGTACTTTTGGTGGCCCGTAGGATTCTTGCCCGTCGTGTGCCTTAATCGAGCCTTGGGAAACTTTAACAAGACCCAATCGTTTTCTTTAAAGGCTTGGGCTCTTCTGTGCTTGTCAGCAGCAGCCTTTTGCCTTTGCTGTGAGATAGAGATAGCATCCTTAATCTTTTGGAAAGATTCTTGTAGGTCTCGGCTATACTCATCTGCAGCGAAGATCTTCCCATGTACCTTAAGTAGCAAGGGACTTTTTGATCTTCCCTCAATTACCTCGAAAGGTGCTTTTCCTGTAGAAGTATGTACAGTGTTATTGTAAGCATACTCTACTAAGGGTAAGTACTTCTCCCATTGGGATCTTTGATCTACTTCCGTTACATAGGCTTTTAGTAGATCGAGAATAGTTAGGTTAGCTATTTCACTTTGGCCATCAGTTTGTGGATGATAGGCCGAAGAGAAGTTTAGCCTTGTTCCTAAATTCTCAAAGAGACCCTTCCAGAAATTACTGGTCATTCTAGGATCTCTATGCGACACTATGGACATTGGCAAGCCATGGTACTTGAAAATTTGTGAAATGAAGAGGGTTGCCATTTGATGGGCTTTGATAGTCTTTTTGACAGGTATAAAATGAGCTTGTTTACTGAACCTGTCTACTATCGTCCATATTCCCGTATTCCCATGGATAGACTTAGGCAATCCAAAGATAAAATCCATGGATATGCTCTCCCACGGTGAATTAGGGATTGGCAAGGGTTGAAGCAATCCAAGTTGCTTCCCTCTATCAAATTTTGTCTTTTGACATACCACACATTTGGAAACATACTCATGTATGTTCACTTTCATGGTAGGCCAATAGAAATATGTTTCCATTCCCTTTAGGGTAGACTGAATCCCTCTATGCCCGCATATGGGGGAGCATGAGATTCATACATTACTTTCTCACGTAGTGAGTTAGTAACGCATAGTCTATTGCCATAGAGAAGATAACCATCTTGTAAAGTAAATGGTTCTTCTTTCTTCCCTAATGCAAGGGCTGAAATCACATCTCTAAAATCGGGATCAATAGCATACTCATCTATCATTGAAGATAGATCATTGTGAGTTGCTATGGAAACCGCATTCACTCTCGGTCGTCTTGAGAGTGCATCGGCTACTTGATTATGCTTGCCAGCAATGTGAGCAATATGAAAATGAAATTGCGAAAGGAAATTTGCCCACCTCATTTGTTTGTCGGAGAGCTTGGTCTGCGTCATGAAGTACTTAAGACTTTGGTGATCCGTTCGCAGAATGAAAGGAGTCCCCAATAAATAGTGCTTCCATGAGTCTAAGGCATGTAGAACTGCAAGGAGTTCTTTTTCGTATATGCCTAGAGCTTGCTCAACAAGGTCGAGCCTTCGACTCTCATAGCCTATGGCGTGCCCTTCTTGGAGCAAAACAGCCCCAAGGCAATCACCACAAGCATCACATTGGACCTCGAATGGTTTTGAGAGATCCGGTAGTGTAAGCACAGGTTGAGAGATAAGCTTTTCTTTAAGCTTTTCGAAAGCATTGTTCTCCTTAGCAGACCACGTATACCTAACATTTTTCTTTGTTAGGTCATGTAATGGTCCCGCAATTTGTGAGAACTTTTCTATGAAGCGTCTATAGTATGCACACATACCTATAAAGCTTCTTAGTTCATGAAGATTCCTTGGTTTAGGCCATCCTTTTATTACCTCTAACTTGGATGGATCCATTTGGATTCCATCTTGAGAGATAATGTGACCTAAATATTGAATCTCTTGCAAGAAAAATTCACTTTTCTTTCGATTAACATAAAGTTTATTCTCTCTTAAAACTTGAAATATTACATGGAGGTGTTGCTTATGTTCCTCTAATGAATTAGAGTAGATGATAATATCATCAAAGAACACTCCAGTGAAGGTTCGATGAGGTCTGAACAGCTTCTCCATCAAGCGGTTAAATGTGGCTGGTGCATTAGTCAAGCCAAAAGGCATGACAATGTATTCGTAAAGACCAAATGTAGTACGAAATGCGGTCTTTACAATGTCTTGATCAACTATCCTTATTTGATGATAGCCACTTTTTAGGTCAATCCTACTGAAGTAGGTTGATCCTTGTAGCCTATCAAATAGGTCTTCTACCCGTGGAACGGGAAACCTATTCTTGATAGTGATCCTATTTAGTGCTCTATAGTCGACACACATACGATATGTGCCGTCTTTCTTTTGCACTAATAGCACAGGTGAGCAAAATGGAGATGAGCTAGGCCTAACCATGCCCTTCTCAATTAACTCATGCACTTGCCGCATAATCTCCTCTTGTTGAGCTTGAGAAACTCTATAAGGAGGTTTGTTAGGCGGTGAACTTCCTGGAAGAAGTTCAATTGCATGGTCGTCATTACCTCGTTTAGGAGGTAGCTCACAAGGGATGTCGTCAATAAAGACATCTTGAAACCCCTTGAGAAAATTGGATAACTCTAATTCCTTTTGGTTGCTTTTATTTTCTTTTGCTAAAGCATTAGGTTCATTTTGAGAATCTTTAACAAAAATCATGTACACGGAAATAGAGCTCTTTATTGACTTGTTGAAAGCTGGTGTATGTACAATGGGGATGGTGTTACCCATCTCCCTAGCATCTATATACATGTCCTTTTCCCTGAACTTAAAGGAGATTCTCCTTTCAGGAAATTTAACATGGGCAGCCAGACGGTCAAACCATGGTGCCCCTAGGATTACATCCTCATGCTTGAGAGGAGAGATAAAGAAGTCCTCTTTGTCCACATAGCCTTGGACATGAAGCCTCAATTTCCCGATTAAGGGAGTGACTGAAGCTTCTTGCCCCTTGAAGGCACTGTCTGCGGGTAGGATATCTCCCATCTCGTAGGATTGTATGCCTAGCTTGGTGGCTAACTCCATAGATATAAAATTGTGAGTAGAACCAGGGTCAAAGAGAATAAAAGCATCATGTTCTCTTACCTTTCCCAAGCATGGCATAGAGGAGATCCTTTGTGGTGAATTTGGTGAATCTCCTCCTCTTGGATTTCAACCAAAGAAGCTCTAGGAGGATCTTGGCGGTTGTTCTTTTGGGGACAAGCGCGGTACGCATGCCCTTGTTCGCCGCACTTGAAACACCGGTTATCTTTACGATAACGCTCAAGCTCTTCAGGAGAGAGTTTATTCTTTCCTTTGTAAACTCCCTTCTCTTTGGCTTTGTTGGAATTGCCCTTAGGAGACTTTTGGACATTGTCCTTCCCCTTAGGCTCATTGGAACCTTTGTTTTCCGGGGGCTTATTATTTCTTTTACCCCCCGTTTGGAAATTGATTCGCGAGGCCACCATAGTATGGTGTATTACCGCCGATATGGTACGTGGCCTTTGGGAGTTGACATACTCCGCCATTTCTTCGGTTAAGCCCGCACAAAATTGTTGCTTTTGCTCTCCAAAATCCAACTTTTGAAGACAGTGGCTTTGAGTTGTAGGTCCCAAAACTTGTCTACATATTTGTGGATGGATTCATTGGGAGAGAGCTTTAAGCTTCGCCATTCGGTGAGTACTTTGTCTTTGGCATCGGTGGCCAAAAACTGCTTCATAATGGAAGCTCTTAAAGCCTTCCATGTTCGTGGAGCTTCACCGTTGGCTCGTAGGCTAGACCACCATTGTCTGGCGGACTTTTGAAAGTGCATAGCTACATGGCGTAGCTTAGAGGACTCCGTGAAGCCCTCATCTCCAAACGCCGCATCGAATTGCTGGATAAAGGCCAAAACTTTGTCTGTAGCACCGAAGGTGCCATCATAGGTAAGGAAAGAGATGCTCTTCCCTCCCTCTTTGAATTTCTTCAGCTTGGACGACCTCTTCCATGCGGCATAGGATTTCCTATGGCCTCTTCTTTTTGATGGTTCAAAAGTTCCACCATCACTTTCTTCAGAAGATGAAGAATTTGAAGAAGGTGGAGAAGAGGGTGACCTCTTTCTCGCCTTTTTCTTGTCTTGATCTTTGTCGTCTTCACCATAGCTTTCATAAGAGGAAGAGGATGAAGAAGATGGAGAAGAGGGTGTCCTCTTTCTCGCCTTTTTCTTCTCTTGCTTTTTATCATCCCTCTTTGAATTATGGCGTGGAGAAGAGTGTGATGGTCTTCTCCGCTTTGGTGGTGATGGAGAGCGTTTAGCCGCCGTCTTCGTGGAGCCATCTCCGCCGAGGTGGCGGGAGACTCGCTTCTTTCTCTTTCCTTCGGTGGGGGCTCTTGAGTTCTCCTTTGGGAAGGAGATGCATCATCAAGAAGTAAGTTCTTGAGCCCTTCATATGGATTCTCTTCTTCTTCCCGAATCGGAGAGAGACCTCTTTTGGTAGTCTCACAAGGAGGCTTCCTAGGTGTTCTCTCGTCATGGTGATGAGCTTGGAAAATCCCGTGAGCACGGAGCTGCCGTTGCACTTCACTTTGGAGAGATGGATTGCCCATGGCTTGTTGAAGCCTAGAAACAAGATAATTAACAAGCATTGAAGCATCATTAGTAGCTTGCTCATGAGCAAAATCAAAGTTATCAACATTAATTTCACTCTCTTTAATATTGTCAGCCATTCTAACAACTTTTAGGTGTAAACTTTTTAGGTGTACTTTGGCACTTCAAGCCCTAGTTGCTACTCCTCTTTACCCCTTTAGAAAAAGCACTCAAGCTACTGTACCCGCGGCTCGAATACCATTAATTGCAAGGAATAGAAGAGAGGGTCTTTCGACACCAAAACAGCACCGGCTCCTGTCAAGCTTCTAATAGCTCAATAGTGGTTAAGCCGTAGGCAAGCCCCGTAGGACTCCACTATTAAGACCATAGCTCTCGACGGTGATGCCCCGTTAACTGCACAAAGGCAGGCGCACTGCAAGGCTGAAAAATCCCTATTCTACTTACTCACAGGCAATTAATAATACCAACCATTTGTAGCTAGCTTGAGGACCTCCCTTCTTGAGCAAGAAAAGAGAAACCTTGAGCTCTGATACCAATGTAACATTTAATGGCCTAAAATCTTTTGTGTAGCGGAATTTAGCATGAACATAGTGGGCATTTCATTAGAGTTGATTCCTAATGAGAATTACAAGAGTGCTTGGGTGGAGAGAGCAACAAAAAGCATAACACCTAGTTAGATAGCATCGACAATACTTTCAAAAGAGAGAGAGCAATTAAGCTATTGACAACAGTTGAGGACCGGATTTGCATGGAGCCGGTCCCCCTCCAAAAGGCTTTGTATTATGGTTTCTCCCATCAAGAGAGACATTGTACAATACAATTCTTTGTGTTCCTTCAAGACTAGCTAGTGCAATGAAGATGGAAGCTTCATACACCAAGCAAACACTTAATCAAACACAACTTGAATTATCCCCGTTCTCAGACCCAAGACCTCACACACCTTCGAAGATGGTGAGAGCTAGCAGGGTATGAGAGTAGATTGAGAGGAAAAAGAAGTATCTTACGAGAAAGAAGTACATCTCCTCACATAATCACTCATATTAGCATAGCTTAGCTTAGTAATTAGCTTGGTAGAGAAGGTGAGCATGCATTGAAGCTTGGCTCTTGGTTGGATTTGCATCCACATGCCAAGAGAGTGTTGATGTAGGCTTCTATCTCACAAGCTTGGAGTAGGTGATGAGCTCTCCATTAAAGCTTGGGAGGAGATAGAGTATTTTCCCTTCACACATGGTCAAGTGTGAGAGTGTGTGTGTCAATGCCAAGCAAAAATCAGCCCCCTCTCTCTCTTGGGCGAGCCCTAGCTGCTAAGTTAGGCTGGCTTTTGCCTCATTGGACCTCCCCAGGTCAAGCCAATAGGGATTAAGCAGCATAAGTGATAGCCTTCTGACATGTGTCCCCCTTTCCCCTTTTGTGAGAGCTTTAGGTAATTAAATAATTAAACTAAACTCTCATTGGACCCCTTTGCCTCCTGGCCAATAGGAATCAGGCAAGCCATGGGGCTCCTGAATGCTCATTGGACCCCTTGGGAGACTGCCCAATAGTCTTCTAGGACACTTAATTCTTATTGGTTTCTTTTATTAAATGTTTTTAAATTAATTAAACTAGATTTACTCTAGCTTAATTCTCATTGGTCCACTTCAAGGGTCTTCCAATAGGAATTGGGCACACCTTGTGGGCATCTGGCCTAGGGAGCTGACATGTGTCCCTCATTCCCTTTGTGTAAAGGGAGCCTGTGTGTGTGTGTGTAGCTTTCTCTCTCATCCCCTAGCTTTGGGGCTCGCCCCCTCCCATGTAGGGATATGCAAAGACTTTTTGAGCTCACACTAAGCATCCAATTTTCCCTAGGGTCAACCTTTGGACACAACCTTTGAATTTTGGAACCTTAGCATTTTGGAAGTCTTAATGGGCTGAACCTTAGGGTCTTTTTGGCCCATTGTTTCACATGGCTCTTTTGCAGATGGCCCCCCCTTTGGATCCCTATTTTCCCTCCTTTGGATCCCTACTGTGGCCGGTCTGCTAACTTAACCAATATTCTAGCTTTTTCTCCCTTGGCACTTCCCCACATTAAATGATCAGTTTAATATGAGAAAATCATTTAGGAGAATTAGATATTGATTATTATGACAAGACCCCTCTAAATATTGCTTAGAACCCCATGATATGACTATCATTGGAAAGTTCTTGTAAAATGGATTCTAAAGAGCCAAGGTCCGAAAAGTTTGGATGACTTCTATGAAAATTATGCCAATTGTTTTTCAATCAGCCAGGTTTTGTTACCGTTACGGTAATCTAAAATCAACTTTTTCTAAATCTACATGAAGGCAATGTCCGATACATACATTCTATATATCAATAGATAGCATTTGAAGAGTAGCTTCTAAATATCCAACCTTCGACAAGTTTGGATTTTATTTGCAATTTTTTTTTTGGACACACCATAGGGCCCACAGGGGGAGGTGCTTATCCCTTCCAAATATTAGCCATGTTACATGGTCGGGCAAGGGCCGCGTACCATCGGGCAAGAGCCACGCGTAGGCATCACCATGGCCACCTAATTGATGCACCACATGCTGGGAACGGCGGAGAGAACTCGTAGCAACCAGCTAGGAACCTCCTCCTCGGGTGACCCACCCCAGGAGGAGGATGCACTCGAGTGTCCAAGGGCAAGAGCCCTAGCAACGTGAACACCAGGTGAGCACAAGGTGTCCCTCTAGAGTGTGACCCAACGGGGGATTTGAACCCACAACCCATAGGTTGAGAGGCCAAAGCCTTACCGTTAGACCAACTCTTTGGGGACTTATTTGCAAAAAATTTACTGATCCCCACTTTTTGAAAGCTATGCCACATCAACAATTCTTACAAGGCCCATTTTTGAGTCCAAACTTTTCCTAATGACATCAGTGTCCATTTTGCACGTGTAACAATACTGCAATGGGGCCGAGTGAATTGTAGTGTCAGATCTATGATCAAATATAAATTTGTTTCCTAGGGGATGTGCCCGACCAATTACAAGAACAACTTGACCATCTTTACCACTATTGGCCATCTTTACCACTATTTTTGTAGTCCCAAGGTGAGGTCTTCCCATAAATTCCCAACAATTCTTAGTTAGAATGCTAACCCCAGTGCCACCATCGAGGATTCCTTTCACAGTTAATCCCTTGGTAGGGATTGGCATGGTCGCATTGGATTCATCGCCTTCAAAGTATTGTCCCAACCTGTTAACGTGTATTTTTACAACAGATTTCTCGTCTAAGTTGGGTTGTGGATCTAAGTCTTCCTCCTCTATTCGCAACTCCCTAGCTCCATCCATCTGTGCAAATTGTGGTAGCCCAACTTTCAGTTCTCCATTGAGGAAAGCTAGAACAGCTAAGAATAGCTCAGGATATCCATATAGTTTGGACATGATGGTGGTTATAACTTCTGAAGTCATGTAATCCATCAATTTGGCAACATTTAACGGAACTTTTTGGGCTTCTGTCCCTTGACATGGGAAAGATAGGATATCTATTTCTTCTATAGGGTCAGGTAATCCCTTTGTAAACACTCTCTCCAACAACAAGGGAGTACGTCCACTATCCCATGACTTAAAGTCACTTTATTCTAGGATGATACTTGGTATGGCTAGTGGCCTATGGACTTTGTGAGGTTGATTTTGCGTAGGGAACACTGTGTCTGTAATCTAGATCTGCCTAGGTGCTGGCTCTAGATTCCTTTGGGTCTCTTCTACCAAACCCATTAATTGCTTGACTCCCTCGATCTCCTCTGTAGGGTTTGGGTAAGTGTAAGATCTCTGACCCGATCACAAGAGAACCCTTGTACCACGAAATGAATACAATGAAATAAGTTACTATTTTTAGCAGTTTTCCAGATTCTGTCAGTGTCATGATATTTAGAACGTTATAAAGATTCAAAATGTGAATTAAAATAATTTTTGTGAAAAATTTCCAAAAATAGTAAGTTTTTGGTCACCCGACCCGTCCAGTCTTGACCGTCTCGAAAATCTGCACCCGTACCCCGAATTTGAAAAAAATGCATTTTCGGACCTCGGAGACTGCTAAATATGGCAGGTACTTGAGCCAGTACGCCTTAGTTAGAGCTTCGTATGGCAATTTACGGCATCAAAATCCGATTCGTATGACTCGTTTTAGCTTAGAACCAAATTTCCTAAAAATTGTCCGGGGAGGCACCGGGGGCCCGGGACTGTGTGGGAACAGGTCCCATGCCACTCCAGATCAGCTTTAGCAGCTAGGGGGCGCCCTCTTGCTTTGTGGGAGTCTTGGGAAAGCTGCCAAGCCTGCAACTCAGTCTCAGAACCAGTTAACCAAGCCAACCTGATACTTGGTGGGCAGAGAACTAGACTTGCCATGCTTAACTGGAGAAGCTCCCAGATGCATTTAGCAACCCAGATCGATTTTCAGCCTGTAGGAGCCTATTTAAAGACCTGCATACACACACACACACACACTTATGATCACACATACACACAGTGCATACACACACACCCACACACATTGGGGAGGTGCTGCCGAATCACACACCTATTGAAGAAGAAGCTAGGAGGGAGGTGCTGTCGAATTTTCATCTCAAGAGGCTCGATTAGATCAGAAAATTGAGGAGATTACCAGCTCTTAATCACGGTAACGACAGTTTAATTAATGCTATCTGTAAATTCCTTTCTCTACCATCAAAAATTCTCGTACATTATGCTATTCCTAGCCGAGAATCTCTATGACTACTCTCTAAATTCTCCTTATTCGTACTCCATTATGTAATCATTATCCCATAGCTGAATTATCAGCCATTCTTCACTCTCGATTAATGATTAGAGCATAATTATCAGAATCTTCTCTCTCTAGATAGCATAGTAATTAATCGGTAAGCTAGTATTTGTGTAGATTGAAGAGAATCACTATTGTAATCACTCATTAACATTGCAGCTTAATTGAATTCATTTTTTCTTATGCATTAAGACGTAATTAGGGAGAAATTAATCCGTCATTAAGTCTCTAAGAATTGGTTTTTCCTCACACATATGCATAGGGTAAATCTGCATCATTTAATTGCTAAGAAATAGTTTAATCATACTTAATCCAATTCTCTGGTAATTCTAATAGTGAAATCTTAATTATTCTTGATCATGCAAGCCGAATAATTATCTTAGAGCCGGATCCCATAGGATCATGTGCCATCCTTGATGATTGCTTTATGACAGAAATCTAGACTCTCATATAGGAGGGATTAATTGATGTCACTAATCTACCCATTGGACTGTTATGATGCTGTGAACCTTAGCTCTTTTCCCAAGCTAATCATTTAAAGTAGTGAGAAATGGCCCCGGTTAAGAGGACGCGCTTCGGTGGTGCCCATGATCGCGAGGCGGGAACAAGCAATGTCAACGGAAAAGGAAAGGCTCCCATGGACGAGCAAATACCGGCCATCTCACGGGCCATCGATGAAGAAGTGGAAGAGGTAGATCATATTTTATTCAAGATGTTTAAATTAACATTGCATACGCTAGTTAGGAATGCTCATATCCCCAAACATGTTGGAGAAATCCGACGGAAACCTCGGCATTGAAATCATTGTACATTAAGTTCTAAAATAGGAAGGTAATGTCTGATGGGTATGCTGTTTGCAAGAGGAAAGAATGTCTGCTAGGGAAAATTTAGCTCGACATGTTCATTTTATTTCCAATGTTGAATCAGTCCTGACCCCCCTACTGATCACAGGGGGCAGAGTTCCTCGTTAGGGCTCTTGAATCCACGACATGCTTTCTATGCGGCGGTGGATACCCACGACTTGCTTTCTATGCGGTGGGAACCCACGTCTTGCTTTCTATGCGGTGGGAGTGTCCATGACGTGCTTTCTATGCGGTGGACATACCTAGTTGTATGGGCAGCTAGGCGACAACGGGAGGAGTGAACTCTCGCTGGAGGGGGGATGTTGTACCTCCAGAACATTGGAATTTTTATGAATAAGTTTGAGTAGAATTTTTACTAGAATTCTGTCTTGGTGTTGTTTGCAATACTGGTTGAAGAGCTGTTTTAACGAACCATGTGATTCGGAATTAAACAATGAATATTTATGTTGAACAACCTTTGTGGTAGTAATTAGATCACACGAGGAAGTGTGAGTGTGGGGGTGGAAAGTGGGGGCTTGGCTCATGTTGCCAATGCCTACGAGATGGGTGGTCCCGATTGGTCGAGAACTCTCTGTCCCCATAGTGCTTACTCGATATTAGTAATGCTCATTGCCCCTAGAGCGGGGAATTCTCGAGAGTACGTGCCTCTGAAACATGGGAAAAAAGGCACTCGAGGCTTCTCTCCTCTTGGAAGGTGGGTCATAGGATCGCGAGATAGTTTACGTACGCTTCCCCTGCGAGGTGGAGCTAGATCTCCTTGCTAGTAGGCTCGAACTCTTTGTGATGAGAGATCGTCCGCTAGTCGAACCCTGAACCATTTTGTTTGCTTCCGCTATAGATCTAGTGGCCACCAGGTTTACCATCAGATCCGTTGTTTGATATGACGGGGTGGGGACCTCACACCTGGTATCAGAGCCTAGGTTAGGCTGGGAAAATAAAGTCATATTGTTTGAACATTTAAAAGGAACTGAAAGTATATAGGTAGTTGATCCGAATTCCTTGCATTGGTGTTGCAGGAAGACCCCGTGCTCGAATATCGGAAGTTCCAAGTGTTTGAGCTTATTTATGAGCAAGCTCGAAGATCCCCTGTTTACCAGTTCAGGCGAGATGTCATGGAGATTCTGTTGAAGGCTTATACGCCACACTCCACTCGCATTGACAAAGGATGGGAACTTGATTGGACATTTCCAGGAGGGGTTTACTACATCAATGCTCGAAAGCTAGGATGCCTGACTACCGACTTGAAGAAGATACGTTGGGGAGAAGAGTTGAGAGTGATAGAGATATTCTACTTGGTGCCCACACGATTGGATCAGACTGTTTCGGGCAACTCCAACCAAACCATCAACGACTGGCTCTTGGAGAAGGTCACCAATGTGATCCCAGCAAACCGAGTCAAAACCTTTGGATTACTGAAAGCGGAACTCCGGCCTGACATTTTAGTTTATTATCCCCTCAAGAATGTGTATAAGAACTATTACACGAATGAAGTAGTGCATCATGTCAATACCATTTCCTAGGCGTATGTTATACGCAAATCCATAAAGCCT
The DNA here is from genome assembly GCF_014529385.1 of Adiantum capillus-veneris. NCBI lineage: Eukaryota > Viridiplantae > Streptophyta > Polypodiopsida > Polypodiales > Pteridaceae > Adiantum > Adiantum capillus-veneris. The sequence goes on along the minus strand of NC_140931.1, from coordinate 138,418,610 downwards.
TGTAATAAGCGGTCACCAGTCATTCTAAACCTTGAAGGGTTTCGATTGTAATAAATTTCCATCAATAAAGTGCTTTTTGTCTCTGAATCTCTGTCTCTTGATAAAGTGGAATTTTGAATTTTATTAAAGTCTCGTGTCTCTTGAAATTCAAGTAATGGTAGCAAGAATTTCGTATAACCCATGTAGGTACCGCCTGTTGCTCTGTATTCGGTAGCGCAAGAGAAGAAGCTTCTCCTCAAACAAGCCCAACCCCCGATCTTTAAGGGCGAGGGGGCAAATGTGGAGAGAGATGCGGAAGTATGGATGGAAGCCATGGACGATTACTTTGAAGCTGCGGGAACCCAACCCGTAAATCAGACCATGCTTGCGATGTTCCGCCTGACTGGCGATGCCAAGATATGGTGGAAGCAACATTGCAGGGACATGGATATTAAGGGATCTTCCCAGTCCTGGGAAGACATCAAAGCTGCAATAATGGGACGTTATTTACCACCTGCCTATAGGACCTTGAGAATGAATGAATTCTTTTCACTTCGGCAGCTGAATTCAACGGTCGAAGAATACTATGCAAAGTTTGTCACTCTTCGGAGATATGCTCCTAAGATGACCTTGGAACAACAGGTGGCAAGGTTCTGTCAAGGACTAATCGATCCCTTGAACACTCGGCTGGAGGCTCTCAGGCCGTCAACGCTACAGGATGCCTTGTTGAGGGCTAAACCTCTAGCTCTCGAAGTACAAAAGGCTAATCAGAACAGGAGGAATCATTGGTCAAAGAGGGCAAGGAACACTGCTTGGGACAACAGACCAGCCAACCAAACCTATAACCAGCGCCCTATTGTGGCTACCACCACAACCATGGAGTTCCCTGATGTTCGATGCTATGGTTGCGGCGAGCATGGACACTACAGGTCAAATTGCCCCAGGAACATTCATGCAACCAACGCCAATGCCGTACCCTTGAATACCCGTGGCCGTGGCCAAGCTATTGGAAGAGGAGGACGCGGAAGAATGAACAGAGGGCGAGGGCGTGGAGCTACCGCCAGAGTGAATGCCGCAGTAGTTCAACCAACTGTGGGTGACGAAGTAGTGGAGAGAGCAACCCTGCATGCTGCAATTGACAATCCCAATGGTTGCGAGCAATACGCAGTCATTCATACGCCAAGATCTCTCAGAGGTGAACAAGTTAACTTCCTTATAGATTGTGGCAGTACTCTTTCATTTCTTTCACCCAGATGCATGAGAAAGCTTAAGCTAGATAAGTATCCGTCAAGCAAACTAGTTGTCGAGTTAGCAAACGGCAAGGAGGTAGTATCTCAACACTCTGCAGGCAAAATTGACTTTGATTTAGGGGGACACCCAACTTCTGCCCAATTTCGAACCTTACCCTTAGGATTCTTTGATGGGATACTAGGGATGGACTGGCTAAAGCAAAATAGGGCCCACATACATTGTGCACAAGGGAATTTTACCTTTACAGATAACTTGGGTAATGAAGCCTTAATTCAGGGGGAAAATGGGAGACCTAAGGCTACTCTAGTTAAGGCCAGCAGACTTTTGAAGGGACTAAGGAAGGGTCAGCAAATATATGCAGTTAAACACAATAAGGTGGACCAATCAGATACCTCACTTCGACCAGACTGGCTGAGGGAGTATGATGACGTATTCCCCAAGGACCTTACGAATCTTCCACCACACAGAGAGGTAGATCATGAGATTGAGACTATCCCTGGGTGTGAACCTATCTCAAAAAGACCTTATAAAATGTCACTTCCGGAGGCCATCGAACTCAAAGAACAACTTAGGCAACTCATTGAGCAAGGATTCATTCGACCCAGTACTTCTCCTTGGGGTGCTCCAGTTCTTTTCCAAAAGAAGAAGGATGGAACCTTAAGGCTATGCATAGACTATCGTGGATTGAACCAGGTAACTGTCAAGAACAAGTATCCAATTCCAAGGATTGATGAACTTTTGGACAGACTCCACGGCGCCAAAATATTTACAAAGATAGATCTAAGATCAGGATATTACCAAATCAGGATCAAGGAATCAGATATTCCGAAGACAGCTTTCAATACTAGGTATGGGCACTACGAATTCACAGTAATGTCTTTTGGTCTAACAAATGCTCCTGCAAGCTTCAACCGACTTATGCAGGATATTTTCAGACCTTACCTGGATGATTTTGTCTTGGTTTTCTTTGATGACATTCTGATCTATTCCAAAGACGAGGCAGATCACGAAGATCATGTTCGCAAAGTACTTGATCTCCTTCGAGAACACCAGCTTTACGCTAAAGAGAGCAAGTGCACTTTTTGCTCACCAAAGGTCAACTATCTTGGATTTGTCATTTCGGCTGAAGGGATTTCAGGACAAAGTCAAGGACATCGTTGACTGGCCTCAACCATCCACTGTCAGTGAAGTAAGGGGATTCCTTGGAATAACGGGATGGTACAGGATTTTTGTCAAGGATTATGCACGTATTGCTGCACCTTTGACGGGACTCCTGAAGAAAGGAATGAGGATTGATTGGAAGACCGAGCACGAGTCTAGCTTTGCTAAGCTAAAAGAGTTCTTGGTCTCAGCTCCTATTTTAAAGCTTCCAGACTCCAGTAAAGAATTTGAAGTAGCGACAGACGCTAGTAAGTTTGCTCTAGGCGGAGTTCTTACTCAAGAAGGAAGACCGGTGGCGTATACTTCGCGAAAGCTGAGGGATCATGAGAAGAATTATCCCACTCATGATCTGGAACTTTTAGCAGTTATTCATGCACTGAAGTTATGGAGACATTATCTTCTTGGACGCAAGTTTCAGTTGGTTACAGACCACAAGAGTTTAAAGTGGATTTTTACTCAACCCATTCTCAATATGCGACAACGGCGATGGATAGAGCTATTACAGGAATATGACCTTGACATAAAGTATAGACCAGGGAAGGAAAACGCAGTTGCAGATGGTCTTAGCCGAAAATCGTTTCTCGGAGTTATCTCTATTCCAAATAACCCTATCTGGGATAGAATCAAAGAAGCATCCCTCGAAGATCCAGAGTACCAACGTATGGCTTCATTAGTTCAGCAGAATAAGATGCCGGAAGCGAAAGATTACTCTCTTATGGGAGGATGTCTTTACTACAGACATAGACTCTGTGTACCCAGAGACCCAGCTTTAAAGAAGACCATTCTATATGAAGCACACGATAGCCCTACATCCGGACACCCAGGCTATGCTAAAACTCTTCACGCCGTCAGAAGGAGTTATTTCTGGTCTGGAATGAAAGGAGACATACTTCGATATGTGAGGCAATGTCTTTCTTGTCAATGGATAAAGGCCGAAAGGATCAAATTACCAGGGCAACTTCAACCTCTTGACATACCCCAGATGAAGTGGGAATGCATCAGTATGGATTTTGTTACAGGGTTACCTTCTACAGGAGGTTATGATTCTGTTTTCGTGGTTGTTGACATGCTCACAAAAGTGGCTCATCTAATACCCGTAAAGACGACCTTTACTGCTTCAGATGTTAGTCGGGTATTCATCAAGGAGATTTTCAGGCTACATGGTCTACCCAAGCGTATTGTCAGTGATAGAGATGCCAAGTTTACATCAAAATTTTGGACCTCTCTTTTCCAATCTATTGGGTCACAATTAGCCTTCAGCACAACATATCATCCGCAGACTGATGGGCAAACCGAAAGAGTTAATCAAGTCATCGAGGAAATTCTCAGAGCTTATTGTTCACAAGAACCAAAGAAGTGGTTACAATATCTACCTTTGGTAGAATATGCTTATAACTCTTCCGAACACAGAAGCATTGGAATGTCACCTTTCAAAGCTCTTTATGGACAGGACTGCTTAGCACCACTGAACTTTTCAGATCCAACCATCAGAGTAGAAGCCTCTAGAAAGATGTTAGAAGATATGCAAGCCCAGACTAGAGCCATTCGCCAGGACATTCAGGCAGCTCAGGATAGACAGAAGCACTATGCAAATAAGAATCGTTCGGAAAGGACTTTCAAGGAAGGAGATAAGGTTTTTCTACGAGTCCGACCTAAGAAAAGCAACTTATCACTAGGCAGATACAAGAAGCTAAGCCCAAGGTATTGTGGACCATTTGAGATCGTTAAGGTTATAAGTGACCAGGCCTACAAGCTAAAGTTACCTACAAACTTGAAGGTTCATGATGTATTCCATGTCAGCTTACTCAAACCCTATATTCCCAATCCCGATCAATTCTTGGACTCAGATCAGATAGTCATGCCAGCACAAGAAGTTCTCGAGCTCCAACCTGACTATGTACTTGAAACAAGAGAAAGGAAATTACGCAACAGAACTATCACAGAACATCTGGTAAAATGGAAGGATTACCCTGAAGAAGATGCAACTTGGGAAGACGAGTCAACGCTCTTAAAAGATTACCCAAACTCATTCTTGAGATGAGGACATCTCAAATTTTTCACGTTGGGGAGGTTGTAAGGTCTCTGACCCGATCACAAGAGAACCCTTGTACCACGAAATGAATACAATGAAATAAGTTACTATTTTTAGCAGTTTTCCAGATTCTGTCAGTGTCATGATATTTAGAACGTTATAAAGCTTCAAAATGTGAATTAAAATAATTTTTGTGAAAAATTTCCAAAAATAGTAAGTTTTTGGTCACCCGACCCGTCCAGTCTTGACCGTCTCGAAAATCTGCACCCGTACCCCGAATTTGAAAAAAATGCATTTTCGGACCCCGGGGACTGCTAAATATGGCAGGTACTCGAGCCAGTACGCCTTAGTTAGAGCTTCGTATGGCAATTTACGGCATCAAAATCCGATTCGTATGACCCGTTTCAGCCTAGAACCAAATTTCCTAAAAATTGTCCGGGGAGGCACCGGGGGCCCGGGACTGTGTGGGAACAGGTCCCAGGCCACTCCAGATCAGCTTTAGCAGCTAGGGGGCGCCCTCTTGCTTTGTGGGAGTCTTGGGAAAGCTGCCAAGCCTGCAACTCAGTCTCAGAACCAGTTAACCAAGCCAACCTGATACTTGGTGGGCAGAGAACTAGACTTGCCATGCTTAACTGGAGAAGCTCCCAGATGCATTTAGCAACCCAGATCGATTTTCAGCCTGTAGGAGCCTATTTAAAGACCTGCATACACACACACACACACACTTATGATCACACATACACACAGTGCATACACACACACCCACACACATTGGGGAGGTGCTGCCGAATCACACACCTATTGAAGAAGAAGCTAGGAGGGAGGTGCTGTCGAATTTTCATCTCAAGAGGCTCGATTAGATCAGAAAATTGAGGAGATTACCAGCTCTTAATCACGGTAACGACAGTTTAATTAATGCTATCTGTAAATTCCTTTCTCTACCATAAAAAATTCTCGTACATTATGCCTATTCCTAGCCGAGAATCTCTATGACTACTCTCTAAATTCTCCTTATTCGTACTCCATTATGTAATCATTATCCCATAGCTGAATTATCAGCCATTCTTCACTCTCGATTAATGATTAGAGCATAATTATCAGAATCTTCTCTCTCTAGATAGCATAGTAATTAATCGGTAAGCTAGTATTTGTGTAGATTGAAGAGAATCACTATTGTAATCACTCATTAACATTGCAGCTTAATTGAATTCATTTTTTCTTATGCATTAAGACGTAATTAAGGAGAAATTAATCCGTCATTAAGTCTCTAAGAATTGGTTTTTCCTCACACATATGCATAGGGTAAATCTGCATCATTTAATTGCTAAGAAATAGTTTAATCATACTTAATCCAATTCTCTGGTAATTCTAATAGTGAAATCTTAATTATTCTTGATCATGCAAGCCGAATAATTATCTTAGAGCCGGTTCCCATAGGATCATGTGTCATCCTTGATGATTGCTTTATGACAGAAATCTAGACTCTCATATAGGAGGGATTAATTGATGTCACTAATCTACCCATTGGACTGTTATGATGCTGTGAACCTTAGCTCTTTTCCCAAGCTAATCATTTAAAGTAGTGAGAAATGGCCCCGGTTAAGAGGACGCGCTTCGGTGGTGCCCATGATCGCGAGGCGGGAACAAGCAATGTCAACGGAAAAGGAAAGGCTCCCATGGACGAGCAAATACCGGCCATCTCACGGGCCATCGATGAAGAAGTGGAAGAGGTAGATCATATTTTATTCAAGATGTTTAAATTAACATTGCATACGCTAGTTAGGAATGCTCATATCCCCAAACATGTTGGAGAAATCCGACGGAAACCTCGGCATTGAAATCATTGTACATTAAGTTCTAAAATAGGAAGGTAATGTCTGATGGGTATGCTGTTTGCAAGAGGAAAGAATGTCTGCTAGGGAAAATTTAGCTCGACATGTTCATTTTATTTCCAATGTTGAATCAGTCCTGACCCCCCTACTGATCACAGGGGGCAGAGTTCCTCGTTAGGGCTCTTGAATCCACGACATGCTTTCTATGCGGCGGTGGATACCCACGACTTGCTTTCTATGCGGTGGGAACCCACGTCTTGCTTTCTATGCGGTGGGAGTGTCCATGACGTGCTTTCTATGCGGTGGACATACCTAGTTGTATGGGCAGCTAGGCGACAACGTGAGGAGTGAACTCTCGCTGGAGGGGGGATGTTGTACCTCCAGAACATTGGAATTTTTATGAATAAGTTTGAGTAGAATTTTTACTAGAATTCTGTCTTGGTGTTGTTTGCAATACTGGTTGAAGAGCTGTTTTAACGAACCATGTGATTCGGAATTAAACAATGAATATTTATGTTGAACAACCTTTGTGGTAGTAATTAGGTCACACGAGGAAGTGTGAGTGTGGGGGTGGAAAGTGGGGGCTTGGCTCAGGTTGCCAATGCCTACGAGATGGGTGGTCCCGATTGGTCGGGAACTCTCTGTCCCCATAGTGCTTACTCGATATTAGTAATGCTCATTGCCCCTAGAGCGGGGAATTCTCGAGAGTACGTGCCTCTGAAACATGGGTAAAAAGGCACTCGAGGCTTCTCTCCTCTTGGAAGGTGGGTCATAGGATCGCGAGATAGTTTACGTACGCTTCCCCTGCGAGGTGGAGCTAGATCTCCTTGCTAGTAGGCTCGAACTCGTAGGCTCGAACTCGACTCACTTTGTGATGAGAGATGGTCCGCTAGTCGAACCCTGAACCATTTTGTTTGCTTCCGCTATAGATCTAGTGGCCACCAGGTTTACCATCAGATCCGTTGTTTGATATGACGGGGTGGGGACCTCACAGTAAGTTCCTATCTTCTTCTTGGGTCCTGGCCATTGTGGCTCACGATGAGCTTCCTTGTTTCTTTCTTTCCTTGTGGTCATTTTAGTCTCCATGGTTTCACTTGAATCAAAATCCTCTTCAACGTCATTCATATATACAGGGTCGTCACCAGTCCCTATGTTGGTCTTTGAACTGAGGTCTGACTTCGCTGCTTTTCGCGATCTATTTCTTCTTGTTTTCTTCTTCTTCTTCTGAGATTGGGCAATTAATGTTGTGTCTCTTTCTTCAAGAATATAATTTTGGTTTTGGAGCATCAATCGTGTGAGTACATTTACTGGTACCATATGCGTACTTTGTGTTGGCTCCTCAGTAACCTCAATTAAATTCAATGGCGTGATCTCTAGCGCATTCGGATTATTCGAACATTGGGCAATCAAATGATCTATTCCACATTGATTACACATGAGTATTAGCATTGTAGATATGCTCGCTTGATTGGTTTGCATTATTATGGAATCCATTTGTAGTCTAATAGGGCATTCGCCTACACGATGTGGACCTCCACACTCATAGCATTGAAGAGGTGGTCTCTTGGCAGTGGAATTGATATTTTGGCCTCTTGTCGCAAGAGCAACTACTTGATAGACCGGTTTGACTTGTCCCCAATAGTCCTCCATGTAGTATTGTGGACTTTCTTCAAGTGCATCAATCTCATAGGCAGTATTAGGGTCTATATCTTCCTCACAACCTTCCAAACCAACAATAGATGACTCACAACCCACTTGATTCACAGAAGTGATTCTTGAATGTTGGGGTTGCGGTCCTAGCACTTGAGGTGGTAAGGGTGTTGTTTGAACAAAATTTTGGTCCCTAGGGACCATGTGTTGTGATGGTTGTTCAAGAGGTGGGGCCAACATCAATGGCAGGCACTCGAGGTGTGTCCATCCATGCTAAGGTTGGTCTATTGGCCATCGCACATTTAAATACTATCCAATACTTGGCTTGATGACCACACCTCCCACATATATTGCAATTCCCATTAAATTTTACTCTAAAAGTAGAGCATTCACTAGTACTATGCAGACTATAGCAAACAGAGCAACATTGTTGCTCCCTTCCTGGATACGTATGATTGTTTGCAGAGCACGATTGTCTCTAGGTGATAGCATGTTTAGGTGGTACCAAAAAGGAGTGTCTTGGAGACTCCTTTGGGAGGAGATGAAATGGGTGGTGGGTTATTCATTTTCATTTCATATAAAGGAAAGATAAAATATTTTTGGCTGAGAGGTTGGATTTTATGCAGGCTGGAAATTCCATTTCACTTCAATACTAAATCTTAAAGTCGCAAACTGCCTGCGCATTTAAATTCTCTCTCGCTACCACTCCTTTGGGCTCTCTGCAGTGCTGCCTCAGTGGGTCCCTCTGCCTCTTGTGCCCATTCTCTCTCTCTCTCTCTCTCTCTCTCTCTCTCTCTCTCTCTCCTCTCTCTCTCTCTCCCTCCCCCCCCCCCCCCCCCCCCCCCCCTCTCATTCCTCCATAGCCTCCACTGTCGAGCTTGTGCAATGTCTGCAAGCTTGCGGGCTCAATGCTCTCTCTTTCTCTCTCTGTGTGTGTGTGTGTGTGTGTGTGTGTGTGTGTGTGTGTGTGTGTGTGTGTGTGTGTCCTCCATAGCCGCTAAAGGTGCTTGCGGGCGTAGCACAAAGCCATATCAACCAACTCCTCATTGCCACCCATATTCAGCTTCAACGAAACCTCTCTCTCTCTATGAGTACTATGGTACTTTTTTGACTCTCTCTCTCTCTCTCTATGAGTACTATGGCATTGTTTTGACTGTCTTCATTGTCGTGTCAATAGCATCCTTGCACGTTCCACATGGAATCACATAATACTCATAATGGCAATACAAACCCCCTTTACCTTCCTCCATTATCTACTACACAACATATTCCAAGGGATCTTTTGTCGAGTCTACAAAACTACTGGGTTGCAAAGAAGAGGGAACAAAGAAACATGCAAAAAAGGAGGGCACGAGCGCGAGAGGATGGTGACATTGATGAGAAGGAGGCAAAGAAAATCCGTAGGGCAGCTGCTAAGTGTTGGCGTAATCAAACAAACGGGATTTTTGAGGGTCTTCAATGGAGCATTCTGCAACAACTTCTGAATCGTGTAGCGTTGTTAGTTTTGTAGCTGACAACGCTGTGTGCATGTGTTTGATGTGCATGTGTTTGTCCTTCTCAATTGTGTAGCGTTGTCAGTTTTGTAACTGACAACGCTGTGTGCATGTGTATGTGCATGTGTTTGTCCTTATCTATAGTTGAGCTCCATTGAAGTTTCTGGAAAGTGAGTCAGTCAAAAGTTTTGGGTTGTTGCACGTGTGTTCGAAGGGATTCTCAAAGCATCGTAACTTGGGTAGCCATGGCTTTCTCTTATCCGGAGTTTCATGGAAGATGTGATGAAGATGTGGAAGACTTTTTGGAAAAGATGGAGGTTGCCTGCACTAGCAACAAGATGGAGGTTGCCTGCATCTTTTTGGAAAAGATGGAGGTTGCCTGCATTAGCAACAAGATTCATGACCCGGCGCAAATGTTACGTCTTCTCCAAATTTGTTTGAAGAGTGATGCACGAGTTTGGTCCAAGGCATTTGAAGAGGAGTTGCGTGGGGCTGATCCACCCGTAAGGTTGAGTTGAGACAATCTACGGCATGGGTTGGAAGTGGAGTTTGTGAAGACAGAAGTTCTTGACAAAGTGTGGCAAGAAGTACAAGGTTTGGTGCCAAAGGAAGGTGAGCCAATAGATGCGTACGTACGTAAGTTTTCATTGGCATGGGAGCGGATGTGTAAGGCCTTACCACCACAAGTACCCCCATCTGACTCCTTGTTCAAACAATGAGCTGTTTTTGAAACGGCGGGCTACTATCATGGCATGCCTCAATACCGTCAATGGGGCTGACAATGTAATGAGCAATAATGCTGTTGCGAAGGCATTAGGACTTCATCAAAGAAATGTCCTGGGAGCCAGTTTTCGGCTGCAAACTGATATGGAGGAGGGGTCACTTCCCTTAGAAACGTGTCAACCTCAACAACATAGGACCAATACCTTAACAATCAAAATTAGAGAAATCGTGTTTCAATTCTAGTTAAGGAAAACCCGCATCTCCCCAAACAACAAAGACGTTGTTTGAAAGAGAATCAGCAGGAGGGCACATGGCACGTATATCAACCAGAACATCTTGAAAGTGTGTCACAATGCTTTACTTAGTAATTCTGGGTGCTTGCAAAAGCTTTGAAATGATTTATAAGTGTCTCAAAGTGCTTCTAAGTGCATCACTCAGAGCATGCAAATACTTGAAAGCGCCAGAAAAGTGCATCTCTGTTTGCATGAAAGTGCTAAAAAGTGATTCATAGTATTTCAGAACGCTTCCAAAGTGCACTAAAGTGCTTCATCGTGCTTGAAAGTTCCACAAAGTACTTTAGAGTGCTTCAAAGTGCTTTCTAAACTCTAAAGTGCTTTTGAGTGCTACAAAGTGCCATAAAGTGCCTTAGAATGCTCTTAAATAGCACTGAAGTGCTTTCAAAGAGCCCTTTAAGTGCATTTTAGAGTGCTTTCAAGTGCCCAAAAGTTCTTTAAAGTGTTGCATAGTGCTTCAAAGTGTTTCAAAGCGCTTCAAAGTACTTTAGATTGCTTTGAAGTGCCACAGAGTGCCTCAGAACGCTTTGAAGTAGCACATGGAGCTCGAAAGTGCTTTTAAAGTGCCACCAAGTAGTTTAGAGTGCTTCCAAAGTGCACCGATGTAGTTCAAAGTGCACCAAAGTGCTGGTAAAGTGCTTCAGTGTGTTATCAAGTGCCTCAGAATGCTCTTAAAGTGCACTGAAGTGCTTGAGAGTGCTTTCAAGTGTCCCAAAGTGCTTTACAATGCTGCAGAGTGCTTCAAAGGGCACCAACGTGCACGACAAGTTGCTGGAAAGTGCCACATGGTGCTTGAAAATGCCAAAAATGCTTTACAGTACTTTCAAGTGCCCTAAAGTGCTTTAAAGTACTGCAAAGTGCTTAAAAGTGCTCCAAAGTGCTTCAGAGTATTCTCCAAGTGCACTTTAGAGTGCTTTCAAGTGCCCAAAAGTGCTTTAAAGTGTTACACAATGCTTCGAAGTGTTCCAAAGCGCTTCAAAGTACTTTAGAGTGCTTTGAAGTGCCACAGAGTGCCTCAGAACGCTTTGAAGTGGCACATAGTGTTCGAAAGTGCTTTTAAAGTGCCACCAAGTAGTTTAGAGTGCTTCCAAAGTGCACCAAAGTGCTGGTAAAGTGCTTCAGTGTGCTATCAAGTGCCCTGAGTGCTCTTAAAGTGCACTGAAGTGCTTCAGAGCGTGTTCAAGTGTCTCAAAGTGCTTTACAGTGCTGCAGAGTGCTTCAAAGGGCGCCAAAGTGCATGACAGGTTGCTTGAAAGTGCCACCTGGTGCTTGAAAGTGTCACAAAGTGCTTCATAGTACTTCCAAGCGTCCTAAAGTGCCTTAAAGTACTGCAAAGTTCTTAAAAGTGTCCCAAAGTGCTTCAGAGTGTTCTCCAAGTGCACTTCAGAGTGATTTAAAGTGCCCCAAAGTGCTTTAAAGTGTTGCATAGTGCTTCAAAGTGTTTCAAAGCACTTCAAAGTACTTTAGACTGCTTGAAAGTGCCACAGAGTGCTTTGAAGTGCCACAAAGTGCTTTTAAAGTGCCACCAAGTAGTTTAGAGTGCTAGCTCTTGGAAGCTCTATTTAGCACTTTGAAGCAATTTCAAGCACTTGCAGGGTCTTAAAATTGGTTAAAAGCTTTAAAGTGCTTAAAAGCGCCTCATAGTGCTCTGAAGTGAATGAAGAATAAACTTTTAGGCACGTTGAAAGCATTTTGATGTAAATTTAAGCACTTTGAAGCACTTTCAACCACTTCAAAGTCCTGCAACAAGTGCTTGAAGGTGCTTCAAAGTGCTTTAATATCCCTGCAGGGTGGTTCAAAGTGCTTGCAAGTGCATAAAATTAAGGCACTTTTTAGCACTTGCTGGTATTTGTAGTTCAATCTGTCCACTTGCAGCACTTTTAAAAGGCACCTTCTAGCACTTGGAAGCTCTTTTTAGCACTTTGAAGCACTTTTAACTACCTGCAAACCCCTGCAAGTGCTTGTAGGGTCTTAAAATTGTTTCAAAATGCTTTAAAGAGGTTAAAAGTGCTCTGAAGTGATTGCTAAAAACACTTCTAATCACTTTGAAAGCATTTAGAAGCAATTTTAATCACTTTGAATCTTCTTCAAACACTTGCAAGAGTTTGCAAGTGGTTGAAAGTTCTTCAAAGTGCTTTAATGTGCCAAATGGTGGTTCAAAGTGCTTGCAAGTGCATAAAAGTTAGGCACTTTTTAGCACTTGCAGGCATTTTCAAGTGTTGAAAAGTGCTTAGAAGTGCTCGCATGTGGTTAAGGTGTTTGCAAGTGCTAAATAGTCAAGCATTTTTTAGCACGTGCAAGAACTTTTAACCACTTTTATGCACCTGCAAGCACTTGCATGTATTTCCAAATGTTTGCATGTGCTTTAAAGAGCCTGTAGAGGTGGTTGAAAGTGGTTGCAAGTGCTTAAAAGATGACCACTCTCAACCACTGTTAGCACTTTCTAGCACTTTATACACTTTAAAGACAGAGAAGACTGGAGTACCTGCATGGCTGACACCTCCTTCTTCATCCTTGCAACATCATTGAATGCAAAGGACTTGGAGAGTATCCTTAAAAGGGCTCCGAGTTCAGCCTCCTTTTTGGCAATCGTAACTGCGTTTTTTTTGTTGGAGAGGCTTTTAGTTTCTCCACATCCTCTCTGAGGCTCTCCACCTCTGCAGTGATGAGTGCACAAGCTAAGGAGGTACCTTCGTTGCACAACCATAAGTACTGATTTGCAGCGAGGACTGTCTTTGCAGACTTCACCTTCTCTTCTGCCTTCACTGCCTGCTGCTCAAGGTCATCGGCAAGATTATCCACCCATGCTGTGTAGAGGGACTGAGAGGCTGTCCACATGTGTTGTAGAGGGTGGCTATGCCCATGTGTGAATGGGTCAAACTCTTAAAAAAGGTCCATTTGACCTGAAATCCTCATTCATTGATGTGCAAGCTAAGAAGTGCTCTTGCTCTACCTCTATCTTCTCCACCTTCGTATGCTCACATGTGTGTGTGTGTGTGTGTGTGGGGGGGGGGTGGGGGGGGTTGTTTAGAGCAAGTGCAATGGACAACGGAGATGGCATAGCTATTGGCCAATTAAGCTATACTGTTTTCAAGGATAAGGAAAGACATAAACTGTTTGTACACCCGCCCGTCGTATACCGACCTTCTTTGAAACATTTCCGCTCGTCTTGGTAGATTAGATGGAGAAGGTGTCATAAGAGCTGATGTACCATTTGGACAGGGGTGTGTGTGTGTGTGTGCACGCGCGTTTGTGTGTGTGTGTGTGTGTGTGTGTGTGTGTGTGTGTGTGTGTGTGTGTGTGTGAGAGAGAGAGAGAGAGAGAGAGAGAGAGAGAGAGAGAGAGAGAGAGAGAGAGAGAGAGAGAGAGAGAGAGAGAGAGAGAGAGAGAGAGAGAGAGAGAGAGAGAGCATTATGGCGACATCAACAACGGCAAGGCGGTTGAGCACGTTGGCGGTGGCGGTGGCTTCTTCTTCTTTGCGGCACAGAATCCTTCATGGATGGAAGCATTGAGCGGTGAGTGACACACCCCTGCCCCTTTGAGATTGCTAGGATTGTCTAGTTGTGTGCTTGCAGTCTTTTGAGGCTCGCACACGGTGTTTTGGAAAGTTCCCAACCTCCGACACATGTGCCAAAGCGCACATTTTTGGCGTCGTGTTGCCAGGGACTGCTTTGCACTAAGCTTGAGAAGCACTCTCTACAACCTCTGGAAGCCTTTCTTTCATTTGTTTTTTGGTTTTTGCTAAGTTGTGTTAGATCTAGTAAGTGGTTGTAATGTGCAGGTTTTAGCAGGATTTGTTAGTTATGTTAAGTGTTGCAATGGGTGTAGTGTTAGCATATATGTTAGTTAGTGTAAATCTGTAATGTGCAATAGACAGTGAGTAGATTGACTACTCTGTGAGTGAGCAATTTTGTTGTGTTAGGAAGTGCAGACAGTGTGTAGTTCTATGTTCGACAATGTGTGAGTAGAGGTAATTAGTGTTAATTAGCTCTGTTAGCTGTAGACAGGTTAGACAGAGCTACTAGGAGCTGTTGTGTGTGCGCGTAAGCTTGGCGTCGCAGCATTATCCACATAAACATTTTCAAAAAGTTTTTTTAAAAAAATAACTTTTAACAATAAAGATCAAAATATCTGGAACCAAAAAGAAAATAAAAAACTATTATTTTAAAAGGAAGGACTGGGATCATTCCCCCAAGACGCGAGCCCAGGCCCAGGCCTCAGTCCTCAGTCTTATGATATAGTATACATACTATTATATATATAAAGACTAGGACCTCAAGTGAAGGGAGGGTATGTGGGACAAGTTCCTCAATTCCTCCACACTCACCCTTTGAGCTTACTAATTTTAACCTTCTCCTCGACTAGGGAAAAACTATTTTTAGGATTTTGAGGGATTTAAGTTACCGAATCGAGGGCTATAAAGCACGAAAAATCCCTCTAACCAAGACGCTTGTTTTGAGCTATTACACGCCATATTTCGTGGCTTGGTTAGAAAAAAGAACCTAAAAAACAAAAAAATTGAGAGTAAATTTGGGTTGCAAACGCCCAAAAAACTAGGTGATTGGCCTTGATGGGCACTCACCAATACTTCTAGAATGTTGAGGTCACATGCACATACGCTCTGGTCATGTGCTAGAGGACGATCACATAGAGAGTGTCTTCGTTTACGTGGGCACTCATTATTCCTCCACCTTCGGCTCTAGGCCCTTAGCAGAAACCCACGGTAGTACCACTCAAGACCCACATATTGCATCTAGTGACTCTTCCTCTAACTATGACGTCATGGAAGGTTACCCGATGCCTAATCTTGATAGTGCAATCCAAGACATGTATGCCATTGGTGGTCCACGGTCTAGGCGAGCGTGCTTAGCCGCTTGAAAGAGACTTTGAGTAGAGCCACTCGCTCTGAACATGGAGCTAACAATGGGAATGAAGGGGGTGGGGAAGTAGATTCACCATTCATGACCAACATAGACCCCATGCTCTTGGAGAGTGTGCATGTGAATACATTCACTGTGCCCACTCTTCAGAGCTATTCCCCTCCAAGGTTATATTACCTGATGGGAAAAGCCTTGCTGAAGTGCAAGAGGTAGAGCGATATATCATTGCGACTAAGGAAAAGGAAATTGAGAGCCTATGCAAGGCAAAGCAAAGGAGAGAGTTAAAAGAGAAAGCCCCTATGTCAACATCCATGCTAGGCGTGCAATCGAGTGCTCCTGAATTAGCAACCACTAAGGGCCACATTGTATCTAGCTCTAAGGACACCCCTAGCACCTCAATCCTAGATGGAGTGTTTCTAAATGAAAACTGGGAGTATGAACTAAACAAAGACTTTAACCGGCCTATACATATGTCACACATATCACATGGATTGGTTAGATGTCCTACAATCCACAATGGGAGCTACTAGCATAGAGGAGGAACAACAAAGAGTTTGTGATGTCATCCATAGAGTTATTGAGTGGAGAGGCAAAACAAGGGGATCCACATGCCTTCAACAGGTCTCATGAGATTCATGGATATAGGGAAGGCTAGGCAACCAACTTTATCGCAAATGGAGACTCCCTCGATAAGTCCGATGGATCCTCCATATGTTGTTTTGCCAGGGGTCTCAGTACAATCTGAGTCTACAAGTGATAGCTTTACCTTTCCAAGCTTAGCTCATCTTTCCCTTAATGACACCACGGCTACCATGCCTACTCTAGTGATGGGCATGCCAAAAAACACGCCATGGACCTCATTTATTAGTAAAGCACCGCTACATGGTGGCCCAATGCCTACAACAGTACCTACAAGGGTGTCTCTTATTGCAATGGGACCATACCAACTAGCATTACCATGTCACATCCCACGTCTGCTATGCCTAGGGCCACACATATGAACTTTGGGCCACCACATGACACAACACTGTACCAAACTTGGAACCCAAGGGCTTCCTATACGCCAAGCTCAATGCCAAGCCCCATTCCACATGCAGTCCTGAGAGCACCTGTCCCCACTATAACTACTCACTTAGCTGACTTGGCTATTGGTCAATCCATTGCTGAAAATATGTGTAACACGCCTGATAGAGAGCCTAGAAGTAATGCAGTACAAATAGCCAAGCTCACAAAAAAAATTAGTGGAGACGTGGATGTGAGAAAGCATGTTGAAGTATTTGAACAAATATGCGATTCCCTAGGAGACACAATGACTGCATAAGAGTAATGCTTTAAGCTTGAACTTAAGTGAAAAGGCTAGGGATTGGTATAGAACCTAAGGATGGAAGAGAAAACAAGTTACCCTACTCTTAGGAGACTGTTTTTGAAAGAGTACATACAAGAGGGAGTACTTTAGGGTGTAGCATCTCTGCCCCAAAAAGCCCAAAAAGAGGAAGGAGAGTCCGTGAGAGACTTTATTAGTCGCTTGAAGCATTTGAATTCTCATGTAATCCAAATGAGCACTTCAATGATAACCAATTGCTTGATAGATTCTTTAGAGGACAACAACATGAGGATATCTACAATGGCCTAGTCATTAGAGGTATCACCACTTGGGAAACAGACACCACCAATGCCATCCAATTGAAGGAAAATTTAATGATTCAAGGGGAAAGAGTGTCTGATGAGCCTAAATCTACTAGCTCACAAGCATAGGGGCATGAGCCAATGACCATAAACCTATTGCTAAAGAGCCAAAGATATCTGAGATGACTTTACCATACCTCAACAAGGCCATTCAAGAAAGTCATAGAGACAAGAGTGCTTTGCAAAACAATCATATGTATCCAAGAAGGGAGCAACAATGGTGCTCATTTTCCTATGGTCCACATAGTACTAGTGAATGCCTACATTTAGAGTAAAATTTAATGGGAATTGCAATACCTGTGGTATGGTCATCAAGCCAAGGATTGCATAGTATTTAAACGTGCAATGGCCAATAGACCAATCTTAGCATGGACGGATACACTTCCAGTGCCTACATTGATGTCGGCCCAGTCTCTTCAACAACCATCACAACACATGGTCCCTAGGGCCCAAAATGTTGTTTGAACAACACCCTTACCACCTTTAGTGTACCGCAACCCCCACATCCGAGAATCACTTATGTGAATCAAGTGGGTTGTGAGTCATCTATTGTTGGTTTGGAAGATTGTGAGAAAGATATAGACCCTAATACTGCCTACGGTATTGATGCACTTGAAGAAAGTCCACAAGACCACATGGAGGACTAGGTCCACAATACTACATGAAAGAGATTGCAAAAATCAACAAAGTCATACCCCAGTTCAAAGACCAACATAGGGACTAGTGATGACCCCATATATATGAACGAGGCTGAAGAGGATTCTCATTCAAGTGAAACCATGGAGACTAAAACAACCACTAGGAAAGAAACAAACAAGGAAGCTCATCATGAGCCACAATGGCTAGAACCCAAGAAGAAGATAGGAACTTACCCAAACCATACAGAGGAGATTGAGCAAGTCAAGAAATAATGGGTTTGGTAGAAGAGACCAAAAGGGATCTAGAGCCAGTACTTAGGTAGATCTAGATTACAGACACAATGTTCTCTACGCAAAAGCAACCTCACAAAGTCCATAGACCACTAGCCATATGAAGTATCATCCAAGACTAAAGTGATTTTAAGTCATGGGAAAGTGGACATACTCCCTTCTTATTGGAGAGAATGTTTACAGAGGGATTACTTGACCTTATTGAAGAAATGGAGATCCCATCTTCTCCGTGTCAAGGGACTAAAGGCCAAAAAGTGTCTTAAATATTGCCAAATTGATGGCATGGCTTTAGAAGTTAGAACCACCATCATGTCCAAACTATATGGAGATCCCGAGCTATTCTTAACTCTTTGATCTTTCCTCAATGGGGAACTAAAAGTCGGGCTACCACAATTTTCACAGATGGATGAAGCTAGGGAGGTGCCAATAGAGGAGGAACACTTAGATCCGCAACCCAACTTAGATAAGAACTCTGATGTAGAAATACATGTTAACAAGTTGGGACAATACTTTGAAGGCAATGAGTCCAATGCGACCATACCAATCACTACCAAAGGATTAACTGTGAAAGGAATCCTTGATGGTGGCACTGGGGTTAGCATTGTAACTAAGAATTGTTGGGAACTATGAAAAGACCTCACCTTGGGACTACAAACATAGTGGTAGATGGCCAATGGGACTATTGTTAAACCTCTTGGAATGCTAGAGCATCTCAAGATCAAGGTCTTTGGACACAAAATAAGGAATACCTTCATTGTTATGGATTTTTCCAAGCACACTAGCTCATCTGAGATGATCTTAGGATGTCCTTTTATGAGGGAAGCAAAAATGGTGCATGATTGGTCTAAAAACCATGTCTACTTGCAGTTCCAAGATTCTATCATTCAAGTTGATCTTGTAATTGATTGGGCACATCCTCTAGGAAACAAATTTATAATTGGTTATAGATGTGACATCACAATTCACTCGGACCCATTGCAGTATTGTTACACGTGTAAAATGGACACTGATGTGGGGGAAGATTCTCCTTACTTGGATGTTCTACCTGGGATGACTAAGTCTGAAAATGTGGATTGGGTCCACCCAACAACAACCATAGACACTTGGAAAAATAGGGAAATGACCTGGGTAACACCTGAGGGGGATGAAATGCCACCACTCGTACCTTTAATATGATAGGAGCAATGCATATAGCTTTTGATGACCTACAAGATGAAGGCTTGACTGACATTGGAACCAGTAGCGTCTCAAAAGACTATAGCCCACATGATTCAGAGTCAGAATCATCAATTGAAATTGACTGTGAGGACAAAGATCTGAGTTAAATCTTGGTGCAAATGTGGGAACAAACCATTCAGGGCCCAGTGGTACCCGATATGACAATCTATCCGGGAGAGTAGAAGACACGAGTAGCGATTCATCTAGTGACTCTTCAGTGGAGGAAGGCCATAATCAAAAATTAGACAAGAAGAGTAAGAGATATAAGAGGCGATGATATCAATCATTTTGCATGTTAGAATAAATGAAAACAAATCTACCACATAATGGATTAATTATATGGGGGCATGTAATGCTCATAGAAAGCTGGTAGATAACTGGGGTGAATACCTTCAAAGCGTTATGTGGTGAAGTCCACAACCCGTTGACATCGCACAGCTAGAGGCTACAGAGAAGCCAAAGTTGAGCCGTACCATAAGGAGACGACAAAATCAAGAGTTAGCTCAACAACCAAATGAAGCAAAAGACAAATCACAATCCACAGAGCAACAAGACCCCACAGACTTACACTCTGCACCTGATCATTTCAAATCCTAAACCACGGAGGAGCATAAGGTTGTGTATACAAAGGCCCACAGAAAACGTATCGATCGAAGGAATGGAGTCTATGATGGTCAAGTGATAGTTAAGGAAATAGAGTTGGCAGACCCAGGTGAGGAGTTCAAACCTGTTTTCATTGCCCAAGATTTGACAAAGACTGAGGAGTATGTACTCAAAGAGCTTCTCAAGGAATTCAAGGATATATTTGCTTGGACATATCATGATATGAAAGGTGTTCCACCTTTCATGGTGCAACACACCATTCCCATGAACAACATGGCTAAACTAGTCTAGCAATGACCCTACCCAATGAATCCTAAGTATGCAAAGTTTTTTCAAGAAGAGATTGAAAAGCTTGTCAAATGCAGATTCATATACCCTATTCAGCACTTAGAATGGGTGTCTCCAATAGTTACTGCACCAAAAACGAATGGGAAACTCAGAGTGTGCGTGGATCTCAAGAAGGTCAATGCTACCACTAGGAGAGACCATTACCCCTTTCCATTTGGAACATGTGCTTGAAAGAGTTGTAGAGAAGGAAGCTTATAACTTTTTAGATGGGTACTCTCGATATAATCAAATCACAATTGCACTAGAGGACCAAGCTCAAACTGCTTTTACAATTGAATTTGGAGTGTTTGCATTTTGTGTTATGGCTTTTGTCTTAACCAATGCCCCTGCTACCCGGGGAATTCACTATATATGCAAAATGGGACACCACCTGCGAGCGAACAACTTTGATAAAACCCCTTTATACGACTCATATTAGGGAATATGACCCCTCTTTCTACGCTTATACAAAAGTCAATGCAAAAAACTATCATACCCCTATCTTACATATAAAATTTAGGTCTCACATGATCTAACTAAGTAAAACTAGTCAAAGAGCGTGTAGCATAGTGACTGACAATGTACTAAGGAACCACTTTTTGTTAATAACTAGATGTACCCTCAATGTGTTTTAGTTTGACTTTCAAACTATGTGCCCGTTCAGCTTGTACTCTAGCTACTCGTCCAATTCTGACCCACAATTCTGACCCATCTAAATTACTCAAAAAACATGGTTGTAAAGTTGTGTTAGGTTCTCCATGTAAATTTGCATCTATACAAAGTCTTTATAGCTTTCATCCCTCAACAAATGAACTATAATAACAAAACAAGCAAATGATACTTACAAAGCAGTGTTGGTTCTTGCATGTATCTTGGTAGCTATTGACTCACAAGTTTGAGGGAAGACTCTTTTGGGAAGCCATGATTTTCAAACACAAAAAATTTCTATCATTTTCTTCTTTTCTCACTTCCCCCCTGTCCGCCTAAATATGATACCCCCTCCCTTATTTTTAAGCTTAGGAGATAAATTATTGGGGGCCTACCCCTATCTTATACGCTTATGTAACTTGTAAAGAAAACCCCCTCCCCTGCACTTACGTGGTGCGGTAAGTTTTCCATGGTGAATCCCCCGGGCCCTGCTACCTTTCAAAGATTAATAAACACTGCTTTTAGAGAGTAAACACCGATTTCTTAATTGACCTTTGTGTTTATTCTTCTTGGAAGGAACATCTATCATGTTTACAAAAAGTGTTTGGGAAGTGCAGATTGTTTTGCATCTCCTTAAACCCTTTCAAATGACAATTTTTGATTAAATATGGAGTCATTTTAGGGCATATAGTGTCCAAAAATGGGATTTCCACAGATGAGAGCAAAATTAAAGCCGTTTCCAATTTTCCACCACCTAGAAGGAGTTCAAAGTTTCATGGGCCATGTTGGTACAGGCGGTTTATTTTAAACTTTGTCGAGATAGCTCGCCCTTTGTACAAGCTTCCTATTGAGTTCCACTAGAGCGCGGAGTGTGACCATGCTTATGAGTCATTGAAAAAGACCTTGACTAGTGCTTAAATTCTACGAGTGCGCAATTGGAATTAATTTTCCATGTGCATATTGATGCATCAGAGTTTGCTATTGGGTGTGTTCTAGCTCAACCGGGAGAACATAAATTGGACTACCCCATTAGCTTTGCAAGTCGTTAATTAAATGATGCTGAGGGAAAATACACGACTATAGAGAGGGAAGGTTTAGCTATGATTTACACAGTGAAGAGATTTTGCTACTACCTTCTTGCCAACAAGTTTGTTTTCTATGTTGATCATCAAGCCTTGTTTTGTCTAGTAAATAAAACTTGTTGCACGGAAAGAATTACACCATGTTTGTTAATTCTTCTTGAGTTTGATTTTACCGTTGTGGTGAGATCCAGTAAAAGACATCTCATGGTGGATCACGTGTCTCTCATACCCAATGGTGAAGCCCGTACTAGAATTGCCTGATACTTCCCTGTTTCTAATAGAGACCATGCCTGAATGGAGTGAGAAGATTGTGAAATTTTTAGTTACTGGTTTTCCACCCAAAGAGCTTCGTAAAGATACTTCCCTGTTTCTAATAGAGACCATGCCTGAATGGAGTGAGAAGATTGTGAAATTTTTAGTTACTGGTTTTCCACCCAAAGAGCTTCGTAAAGATATAGCTCAAAAACTGTTAAAGGAATGTGAACCTTATTCTCTAATTGCAGAAACTCTCTACAAGTTAGGGAAGGATGTTATTCTTAGATGTTGTGCTCGTAAGGATGAGTATTTATACATACTGTAAGAAGCCCACATGGGTATAGCCGGAGGACATTTCTCAGGGGAGCTAACTGCTAGAAAGGTGTTGCAATCAGGCTATTGGTGGCCTACCTTATTCAAACATGCATCACTTTTTTGCAAAAGGGCGTGATGAATGCTAAGATTACAAGATCACACAACAAAAGAATAAGATGCCATACATCCTATTAAAGTGACTTAACCACTTGAAAAATGGGGTTTAGACTTTGTAGGCCCAATTAGTTCAGCAGCTCGAAACACTCAATCTTGATATGTTATTGTTGCCACAGACTATGTGACAAAGTGGGCGAAAGCCAGGGCAACACGCAAAGCTGATGTAAGGTCAACTGCCAAGTTTCTCTTTGAGAACATTATTATGCAAATTTTGGGTGTTCCCTTTGAGATTGTGAGTGACAATGGTACTCATTTAAAAAATTCAGTGATAAAGGAACTCATGACAAACTCCATGACAGCTTACCATAAGTCCACAACTTATTATCCACAAGCAAATGGCTAAGCTGAGAGCACTAACAAGACCTTAATTTCTGTCTTGACCAAAACAGTGGAAGCTCATCGCAGAGATTGGGATTTGAAGTTGACATCAGCTCTATGGGCTTATCTACTTCTTACAAAGTGGCTATTAATTGTACACCATTCAAAATGGTATATGGCCAAGAAGCAGTTATGCCATGGGAGTTTGTAATTCCTAGTCTATGGGTAGCTTCACAAGAAGGTTGGGATGGTAACCCTTTAGTTGAGCATTTATATATCCTTGAGAGGTTAGATGAAGAAAGACAATTGGTTGTACAAAATGCACTTGTCAAGAAAGAAATGGTTTTACCGTCATCTAAAGAACAAAGATATCAAGGTTGGGGATAAAGTCCTTATGTATGGAGTGAAAAACGAGAAGAAAAAGTTGAAATATGCGGTGAAGGACCATATAGAGTATGCCAAATCACCCCACAAGGTACCACTCATGTGGAAACTCTCGATGGAGTTGAAACCATTGGATTCCTCAATGGGAGTAAATTTAAAAGATATTATGATTCTTAAAGCCAAGAGGAGCTACGTGCCATCCATAAAAAAAAAGGCAGCCAAGTCACAAGCAGAATTGAAAAGGATACAAGCTCAAGCTGAGGCTAAGGAGCAACAACAACGTGTAAGATGCCAACGAGAGGCCAACCTTGGAGTTACACATGCATTCCACGTTGAAACAGAGGATGATTGGTTGGCCTCTGACACACATCTACGATACCCTATTGAGCTAAATAGCACCTATGGAAAAGTGTTGTATAACGCCCTATTGGACACGGGTGCTAAATATAATCTGCTATCATATGGAGTGTGGTGTCAGTTAAGAAGGCCATCTCTATCTCAGAGTACTATCCAAGTCAAGGGTATCAGCAAGAAAAAAACTACGGTTTTTAGAATCTGACACACATCTGTTAGTTATGAAAACGGGGTTGTAGCTCAAGACTTTTTGGCCATGCCTACTGGAACTATGGAAGGCAATGTAAACCTAGGATGCATGTGGATGATAGCGACAAAATGCACTATTGATTGGGGGACTGGGAGTGTCACAACATAGAAACCAACTCTTAGCCCTGCCACTCAAGTCATAGTCCCTAAGATATCACCTCTCAAGAAAAGACAACCCAAAATAGTGCATGTCCAAGAGGCTGAATCATATGTAACTATAGCCCCAACCCTCTTGAGCTTGAAATTCTATAGTTGAAACAAAAAAGAGACACACAAGACCCATCGCTATATAACTAAGAAAACATACAAATGGGTCCCCAACACTTCTTTAGCGATAATTTCTAATGCTAAAAAACGAAAGCCTTGTAAGAAATGCCCGACTTGCTCCCAGAAATGTAAGAAAATGTTGCGATGAATTCCTAAACAAGTATTGGAAGCCCAACGCTACTATGAAGGAAATGATCAAATATGGGTGCCAAAATGTAAATTGTGTTCTTACTTGTCACCTAACCCATGTGAGTCAAATCCTGTAACAATAAAGTCAATAGAAAATCTTGGGAAGGGAAAGATCACAGAGCAGTATACACCTGATCCGGAGCTAGTTTGGGTACCCAAGCTAGAAGGACTTGTTTCAATCAGCTCAATTACAAAAAAACGAATGAAGCTTCTTGCTCTTCATGTAGTTCATAAAGGGAAATACAAGCTTCGACAAAACCTCCACCTACCATTGTAAATATCCATACAAACAAGAAAGAATTTGCACCTCCCGTTGTAAGTTCACCACCTACAACAACGTTGCAAGTAAAATTATGGGAGAGTACCTTACCACCCTTGCAACTAGATGAAATGTCTAGGGTGATTGAAAACTATTGGTCAAAGTCTTCACCCATATTAATTTGGAACAATTGGTTTCAAAAGGTGATGACATCGTTCCAAAAGGTATGATCTACCCAAGGAAGAGGGGAGTGTTTGCTGACATCCATCGTTCACTTGCTCCCCTCTTAATCTTCCTCCCTAACCTCTCAATCGCCCAATCTTAAGGAATGTATATATATAGCCCAATACTCAAGAAAACAAAAATAAAAAAGTAAAAGAGTAAGAGCCACCAAACAAAAATTCTGAAACCTATAAATTCATTATAACACATTATGCACAAGGACACGACCTTTTGACACAACCCTTATAATATTTTCACTCTAACCAAAATCTATCTTTGTGTACAAATATGGCTAGTACGCTAGAGTCATCCACTCCTACCTTGGGTGAGAGGTACCCTCTTTACTTTTTACAAGTGTTTCACATAGTCTACCTAGTGCTTGCTTGTGAATGGGATTTGGTAGCTACGCTAGCGTGTGAGAAGAATTTTGAGGAATTAGAGTGGTTGATACATCTCTTGACCATGTCTGATCAGTACTTAGTAGAGAACGCCTCTCTGATTACACAAGCTTACCTTCTTGATCAAGATGACTATAGACGTCTAGTGACATTCTTAATGAACATTTGTGCCTCTAATGATGAGGAAGAGTAACATGATTACATGGATGGCACGTATGGTCTCACGGATGATGACTTTTTTTCTCAACAATGACGAGGATAGGGGTTTAGACCTAGGGCTACCACCCATCTATTCAATATCATGTTCCCTTGACTCTCTAGGGAGGTGCAAATAATTAGGTTAGGGTTCCTTATGTTGTTTGATCGTGTTCAATAAAGGTTGGTGCCTCTTCCCATTGATGTGCCTCCTAGAGGTATTCCTTGTGTTTTCTAGTGTGTACAGGAATGCATTGCAGTGTCTCGTTCACTCTTTGGATTGAGCGCGATCATCAACACGAGCAGGTGTTTCTTATCCGTTAGCATTGCCCCTTGTCTTCTTTTTTTTGCATCCATGTTTGTTTGCTTTAAATGTGATTGGTAGCAAAATATTTAGTACATTTGCTTGCAGTCTGACTAAGCGAGTTTAACCAAGTTAGACATTAGAGATCCTCTCTTAATACCATGGGGAATGTCTTCCTAATAATCAATGGCTACTTGAGGTTCTTAATCCAATTTAGGAAGCATTTGTGCAATGTACTAGGGCTTTCTAGTGGTTGCATGGAGCCGGTCCCCCCTCCAAAAGGCTTTGTATTATGGTTTCTCCCATCAAGAGAGACATTTTACAATACAATTCTTTGTGTTCCTTCAATACTAGCCTGTGCAATGAAGATGGAAACTTCATGCACTAAGCAAAACACTTATCAAACACAACATCAATTTTCTCACAGTCTCAGACCCAAGACCTCACACACCTTCAAAGATGGTGAGAGCTAGCAGGGTATGAGAGTAGATTGAGAGGAGGAAGGAGTATTCTTATGAGAAAGATGTACATCTCCTCACATAATCGCTCTTATTAGCATAGATTAGCTTAGTAATTAGCATGGTAGAGGAGATGAGGATGCATTGAAGCTTGGCTCTTGGTTGGATTTGCATCACAAAGCCAAGAGTTATTGGTGTAGGCCTCCCTTCTCACAAGCTTGGAGTAGGTGGTAAGCTTTCCATTAAAGCTTCAGAAGGAGAGAGAGTATTCTTTGCTTCACACATGAGATTGTGTTAGTGTGTATGTGATAATGCCTTGCAAAAGTCAGCCCCCTCTCTCTCTTGGTCGACCCCTCTTGCTATTTGCTCATCCTCACACCTGATTGGACCTCCCCAGGCCTAGCGAATGGAAATTAAGCAGCATAAGTGATAGTCTTTTGACATGTGTCCCCCTTTCCCCTTTTGTGAGAGCTTTAGGTAGTTATTTAATTCAACTAAACTCTCATTGGACCCCTTTGCCTCCTGGCCAATAGGAATCAGGCAAGCCATTGGGTTGTTGAATGCTCTTTGGACCCCTTGGGAGACTGTCCAATAGTCTTATAGAGAGCTTAATTCTTATTGGTTCTTTTATTAAGTGTTTTTAAATTAATTAAACTAGATTTAATCTAGCTTAATTGTCGTTGGTCCACCTCCAAGGCCATCCAATAGGAATTGAGTACACCTTGTGGGCATCTGGGCTAGGGAGCTGACATGTGTCCCTCATTCCCTTTGTGTAAAGGGAGCTTGTGTGTGTGTGTGTGTGTGAGTTTCTCTCTCATCTCCTACTTCTAGGGCTCGCCCCCTCCTATGTAGGGATGATTGAAGAATTTTGGGACACACACAAAGCATCCAATTTCCCTAGGCTTTTGATCTTTGGACAGAACCTTTGAATTTTGGAACCTTAGCATTTTGGAAGTCTTAAGGGCTGAACCTTTAGGTCTTTTAAGCCCATTGGTGTACATTGCTCTTTGACAGATGTCCCCCCTTTTGGTTCCCTATTTTCCCTCCTTTGGATCCCTACGATGGTCGGCGGTCTGTTAGCCTAACCAATATTCTAGCCTTTTCTCCCCTGGAACTTCCCCATATTAAATGATCAGTTTAACATGAGAAAATCATCTAGGAGAATTAGATATTGATTATTATGACACTACATGTTGATGCACAACTATGGCGGGTGGAGCCTTGGTGTGAAGGAGCAGAAAAAACAGAGAATGACTGAGAGAGAAGAGAAGGCTTGACACAGCAATCAAAAAACACACACTATTCTATTTTTTCTTGTATTCATTTTAGGTCTACATATATATAAAGAAAAATATTGCCATGCAAAGCTTATAAAACAAAGAGTGCAGTCCATCTGCATGCTCTAGGAGATGTTCCCACGGGCTTGGAAACCCAACAATCCCCCCCTCAAGCCCGAACTAGACAGACCCTCTCATGATACCTCAAGTCATTGGTGTACTTGTCAACCATGAGTTTTAGGTTCTCTCACAACCAAGGATTTTTGGTGTATCCATAACTAGGTGCTACGATAGTAAACCCCCCCTTGAATAGATAGGATGTAGGTCCAAAAAATTAGCTACCACTAAATGGAGTTTTTGGTTCACTTCCAAACCTTGGGTTTAAGGTGTACCCCATAACCTCATGAGAAGCAGAACAAAATAGGACTGAGAACAAATATTTTTGGGAGGTCTTACCACTTATGTGTGGCAGTGTCTATAACCTGTACAATTTATTTTGACTAAAAACATGAAAAGAGATGAACTAAAAAGCTTCATTGTCAACATAATATATTGGAGATTTGGTGTTTCCATCAACCACATGAATTTGATTTTTACCCTTTTGAAAGCATCTATTTGAAGGATGATTTGTTTTACCATAGTGAACACAAGGATTCTTCTTGAAACAGTCTTTTGTCTGATGATTATTGCATCCACAAATGGCACAAGACCTGGTACCAATGGATGGTCGCGATGAAGCTGAGGTAGAAGCACAATTAGTGAGTGCATAGGCACTAGAAGTATCATAAGAATTGCTGGGAGATACTGCATTGGAGACTGATATGCACTAGGGATAATAGCAGAATTAGTATGGGATACCCTTCGTTCTTCTTCTTGCAATGAATTGATAATACCATCCAAGGAGGGCAATGGATATTTTTCCTTTAAAACAGTAACAATCTGATAAAATTTGTTAGGCAAACTTTTTAACAAAACATCTATGAGATCTTCTTCTGGCACTAGGGCTTTGACATAAATAAGTGGAGTTTTAATACTCTTCAATCGGTTAGCTAAAGATGTAATGTTTTCATCGGCACGCATACCAAGAGAGTACAACTCCATCTTTAGACTCATCATTGAATACTTAGCTTTAACACCAAAAACCTTCTCTAGCTGTATCCAAGCAGCGTTGGCAGATTGCATGTCATCCAGATAATGAATAAAATCATCTTCAAGAGATGTCAGAATAATACCTAATGCTTGCTCGTCCTTGCATTGTTTCTCGACAGATAATGCTCTCGTAATTGCAGCGGATGTGCCTACTTCATCGTTTGATAGTGGCTTGACGACGCTCCACAAATTCTTGCTTCATCAGATATCCCTTCACTTTGATTTGCTAGGTGTGGAAGCCGAATCCATTAAACTTATCAATTCTTTATGCCATATTGAAACCTTCAAGAAGTCTTTACGTGCTTTGTTATTGCCTTGGTAAAGCTTCTTTACAAGTAGATTTTTCAAGATGTTGCCAAAAAGGGTGGATAATTTCTCTTGACTTTGCCAAGTGCTACTGATGATGGCTAGCCAAACTGCACCTTTGGTAAGAGCGCTTTGGTATGCTGCTGATTTGAATTTTGCTAGCGTTGCCCATTGCATTTTGAGATGCTCAAAAATCACCAACTGGCTGCAAACAATAGCCTTTTGATATGCTCCAAAGATTGCCCACAATCTTGCCAACGCTTGCAAAACAGGCAGCGTTGAGATGCAAACTACCCTGTGCAGTTGCCTTTGTTGTGAGGGCGTTTTGAGATGCAGCTGTAGCCCACTTGTCTTAACTGCCACCCACAAGCTCTATGCCATGGCAATGTTTGGAGATGCAGTCCCTTGGCGTGTCTGCCTACAAAACAGCGTTGCCTTTTGGGATGCAAGGAAGGAGTGCACTACTTTGCGAGTGCCAAGATCTGGTACCTGGTGTTGATGCAGAGATATGGTGGGTGGAGCCTTGGTGTAGCCATGGCATGGAAGAGCAAAAAAAATAGAGAACAAGCAAGAGAGAAGAGGAGACTCGACATAGCAATCAAAAAACACACGCTATTCTATTTTTGCTGGTATTCATTTGAAATAGGTCTACATATATATAAAGCAAAAGATTTTCATGCAAAGCTTCTAAAACAAAGAGTGTAGTTCATCTGCATACTCTAGGAGATGTTCCCACGGGCTTGGAAACCCAACACTACACGCCCTAGACACATGGAAGCACTATCTATTGAAGACTCCATTTATTTTGCGAACGGACCACCAAAGCCTCAAGTACTTCATGATGTAGACCGAACTTTCTGACAAACAAATGGGGTGGAAATTTTTTCTTTTGCAATTTTATTTTCATATTGCTGGTAAGCATAATCAAGTGACTGATGCACTTTCACAACGACCAAGAGTCAATGTGGTGTCTATAGCAACTCACAATGATCTATCTTCTATGATAGATGAGTATGCTACTGACCCCGACTTTAGAGACATAATGTCAGTCCTTGAATTGGGTAAGAAAGAAGAACCATTCACCTTGCAGGATGGTTATCTTCTCCATGGAAACACGCTATGTGTTACCCACTCCCTTCGTGAGAAAGTCATGTATGAATCCCATGTTCCTCCTATGCGGGGAATAGAGGCATTCAACCTAGTCTTCAAGGAGTAGAGACATACTTCTATTGGCCTATCATTAAAGTAGACATAAGAGTATGTTTCAAAATGTGTGGTATGCCAAAAAACCAAGTATGATAGAGGGAAGAAACCTAGATTACTCCAGCTATTGCCAATCCCTAATTCACCTTGGGAGAGTATATCCATGGATTCTATCTTTGGATTACCCAAGTCTATCCACGGGAATACGGGAATATGGACAATAGTTGATAGGTTAGTAAGAAAACACACTTTACTCCTGTCAAAAAGACTATTAAGGCACACCAAATGGAAAATCTCTTCATATCACAGATTTTCAAACACCATGGATTGCCAACATCCATCGTGTCAGATAGAGATCCTAGAACGACCAGTAATTTCTGGAAAGGTCTATTTGAAAATCTAGGTACAAGATTGAATTTCACTTTGGCCTATCATCCACAAGCAGATGGCCAAAGTGAGATATCCAATCTTAGATACTTGATCTACTAAAGACTTATGTTAGAGAAGTAGATCAACGCTCACAATGGGAGAAGTACTTACCCCTTGTAGAGTATGCGTACAATAATATTGTTCATACTACTACGAGAAAGGCACCTTTTGAGATCATAGAGGGAAGACCTAAAAGTCCCTGCTAAAAGTCCCTAGCTACTTAAAGTACATGGAAAGATCTTCGATGTTGATGAGTATAGCCGTGACCTACAAGAATCTTTCCAAAAGATTAAGGAGGCTATATCCATCTCCCAACAAAGGAAAAAATATGCTGCTGAGAAGCACAAAAGGGCCTTCACGTTCAAAGAAAATGATTGGGTCTTGCTTAAGTTTCCAAAGGCTAGATTGAGGCAAACAATAGGCAAAAATCCTCCCAGCCATCAAAAGTATTATGCTAAACTAAAAAAACGATACTATGGTCCTTTTCAAATCTTGAATCCAATCAATGACATGGCTTATCAACTCAAGTTTCCCAACCACTAGCTCATACAATGCTTTTCATGTGAGCCTACTTATGCCCTACAAAGAAGAGCCGCCAAGAGAACCAATTATTGAAGACCCTTCAAAAATTGAAGACCAAGAAGAGGTGCTACAACCTGAAGCTATCCTTCGGCCAGAGGACAATGTATGACATGATAACATTATCTGACGGTATCTTATTAAGGTTAAAAATATCCTTTTGAAGATGCTAGATGGATGCAAGGAATATAGCTTAAGGATAGTATGAACCTTGTCAATGCTTACAATGCTACATTAGAGTAAGAAAATGTACATGTTTCTTTTAAATGATCATTGTTTTTGTCTTATAATACTAATTCTCTTTTTATTGTGCATAAATTTAAGTAGTGTGCATGCTTAGAATCATGTTTGTGATGAGACGACGTCTCTCAAACACCAAGTAGAATTTGTCACTCTACTTGGGAGAATGAAATGGACTAAAGAGCAGACATGCTTGTGGTAGCCATGTCTCCCAAGCACCAAAAGGATTAGTCATCCATCTTGGAAAGATGTCGTAGGGTAAAAAGGGATCCTCTACCCGCTAAGAAACATTGACTAATGACTAAGGCTTTATCTCTTCTACCGCATAATCGAGGACGACTATGATTTCAAGCGAGAGGTAATGCCATAAAATCTAATATCTAACCAACCCAAATGATTTTTTCATATAAAATTGATCTTATAATGTGGGAGAATAAACAGGAACAAAGGGTTAGAATATAGACATGTGCTTATCGATCTATCTCAACACGGGGCCAAGGTTAAAAGGGTCCAAATGAGAGATGGTTTGCCAAAGAGCAAGGCTAGCTAATGGAGCTTAAAGACCTTAGGGTTATCTTCATTAAAGACCCCCAAAGGTTAGTGTTAAAAGTCCTTTGAACTTAGGCAAGCTAGGGCTATGCTTGAGGTGGGAACTTGGCCCAAGCTTGATGTGCTTCTTGTGCTTGCTGACTAAGGTGCTTGAGGTGCTTAATCACTAAGGTTCTCCATGACTAAGGTGCTTAAGGGGTTCAAGGTGTGTTAGCAACAAACTAACACGGATACCATTTTTCGGAGCTCTTATTGTAAAAACACTTATTATTTTTGATAAATTGGGAATATTGTAACTCCTATTTTTTGGATAAACCTTGTAATTTTTTATGAGCCGGGGCTACAACCTTCCAGATTGTATCAACCTGTCATTACCTATCTTTACTTAGAGCTCCCAAATTATTAGTTTTGACCACCAAAAACCTTGGCTAAGGTATAAAAGCCAATTTTTGTAAGTTATTATCAAGTTTTGGATAATGAAATACACAGCGCGTGAGCTAACGGCGCTCACTTCTCTCCTTCTCGCGCTTCCTACTCCCTCCCCGCTTGTCACATTGCAGTCGCGTTTGTTGCATTGCAACCGTAGGTAAGAGCTCTACACATTGACGCAAACACATCACAGTATTTTGTAGTTTTTGGCGTCGTTGACCCGCGGCCTAATTTCATCATAAGTAGGAATTTACACTTCAAAATAAAAAATTAAGCATAGGCGGGATATGGGGTCATCATTGCTAAGCATTTAGATGCATTCTGGGTCAAAAATGACTAGGTCAAAAATCCAATGCTGTTAATAATCGTGATTTTGGAACTTGACCTAAAGTAGAATTTGAGACTATAAGCATGTGTGCTTAGGTCTTATATACGTGTCCTAGAAGTTTCGTTACGTTTGGATGTCATTTGATTCTGTAACGGATGTGATTTATTTGCCGATGAGCGATTGGCTTTTGGTGATTTCAGTCACTTGAGTGCAGAGTTAGATGCGAGTTCTTTGTTGTTTTCCAAGAGATTGACAACCTCTTGTAGCCTCTATGCATTAGTTGAGTCAGCTTCGTCCCATGGATTGACAATTTAATTGTGGTTCTCACTAAATCTGCAATAAGATAGGATAGTGAGGTTAGACACCCGTTTGGCGCCATTGGCGGGATCGAAGAAACTTAAACTAGGAAAAAACCACGAGCGTCTGGTGAAGTTATCCCTTAACTTCCTCTAGGATCTCCTAGAGTAAAACTTTCTTTTAAAAACCGTATAGCTTAAGATTGTTGTCTTTTGCTGTGTAGAGATAGCTTGGAAGTAATCGTACTTGTCGAGTGCCTTTAGGATTGTAGGATTGTAGAACTAGATTAGGATTTTGAAAATGATTGATAGACGAGACAAGTCTTAAGATCAAGGCTCAAAAAACCATAAAAAACAAGAAAACGAGTGTTTGTGGACACTTTTCACAACCCCATTGCATGAGAACCTAGGAGTAGGGTAAGTAGGATCCGAGGTGGATTTCAGAACATTGCTCTCTCCGAAAGAATCATTGTGAGTTGTTATTTGAAGTTGTAGAATTTTAGGTCTACGGCTAGAAATAGCACAAAAAGACTCCAAACCACTCAATCCAACTGGAGAGTATGCTTAAAAGTTGTATGAACTAGTGGGTAAGTTCAAAGACACTTCGAGGTAAAAATTTCAAGAGTCTGCAAAAACTCAGAATATTTACTTTTTCTTGACATTTTAGGTCAAATTAAGTTTTGACTTGATTCATAGGCTTAAAATAACTCATAAAAATACTGTCTATGAAAAAAGTGTAAAAAAAATTGTTCATTTTTGTAAAGCCTGAAGTATATTTACTTTCAACTCAAAATTGACCAAGGTTGATATCAGTGACTCATTGCATGTGTACAAACAACTTTTGTAAAGGCACAAAAGATTTGGATCACCAAACTAGCAAAAAACTGGATAAAAACTAAAGTTTGTACTGACTTTCTGAGACTTGAGTGTAAATTGGGAAAAAAATTGTCCAAACTTAATGAAATTTGTTTTGTAGGCTTATATTGATATGATAGACTTGTGTACATGCTCACTTGACCAAAAAGATGCAAAAATTTACCAGTTGTAAATAATCATGATTATTTACATCTGTCCCATTTTTTCAACTTTTTTGACTAAGTTAGCATACCACTAGTTTTACCATGTTGTAATAAGTCCACAATCCAAATTTGGTAAGATTTGGATCATTGGATTGAAAATTGTGACCAAATTTGCAAAGTTAGTTTGCGGACATAAAACTGATGACCATTTGACCAAAAATAGTCCAAACTTGATGAGACTTGGCTAGAGACCTTAAGTTGAAGTGCTTAACAGATCTGTGTCAAGATTGGGACAAAAACTTGCAAAAAATTAGCTAAAGTAAATAATCGCGATTATTTACATTTGCTTCAAAAATTGACAATCTTGCATATTTGAGCATACCACAAGGTCAAGCATATCAAGTAGACCACACAAATCAATTTTGGTGAAATTTGGAACACAAAAGTGAGACTTAAGCAAGATTATTGAAATCAGAGTCTGCGGACACGAAACAGTTGATACACTTGAACAGATTTTGTCCAAACTTGTTGAAACTTGTCCAAGGACCTTAATAGGTTGTATACTTGGCAAACCAAGCCAAAAAGTGTAAAAAGCTGACAAAAGTAAATAATCGCGATTATTTACTACTGCTATAGGGAAACACCATTTTTGACTTTTAAACTTGTACAGAGTTAGATTAGCATAATACAAAGCCACTGGGAAATTTTGGGTTCAATCGGATCCAAATTGGTACATGTTCACTCAATTTTTAGGTTGCAGATTAATCCTTTGATTTTTGCCAAAGTCAAGTATGAAAATCTTAACTACTGACTAGATTACCTCAAATTGAAGTGATACACATAGACCAAACACAATAGTTAGCAAAAACTACATAGTCTTTGTGAAAGAATAGCTAACTTGATCAAAATTGATACATGAATCAGGGTGCTAAAAAGGAATCGGTAGCTTGACAGAAGTTGCAATCCAGTCAAGTGGAGGAAATTGACAACAAGTCAATCCAAAGGTAAGTACTCTATCCACGGCTTCATAAGTCTTTATGAACCTTAGATCTAGTCGTGTACTAGGAAATCAGGGCCTATTTGGAGAAACCTCCAGTAGAGTATCCATCGAAGAAAGTGTGAATCAAGGCAATTCTTTGCATAGTATCCTTGAGGAAGTCTCAGACAATTTTTCTGATTCAACGTCCGCAATGTCTTTTTATTCAATTCACTCGAAAACCGGAACAACAATGCGCTATAAGCATATACTCTCATTTTATAAGACTAATTGCCATGGAGCTCAGGTTACCTGGATCCTAACGAAGAGTATGCTATTCGCATTGATGACCATGGTATTGAGTTCGAAGAGGAGATCAGGGAAAACAAACAAGGAAGAACGTACATGGATAGAAATGGAACTCAGTATTTACAAGTCGAAGACCCTGACGTGATAGACAAATGGGGGTTTTGAAGTAAACACCATAATTTCAGATATGGCCGCAAAAGAAGGACCACCAACTATAGAGTTTAAGGAATACAATCCAGTTGATCTAAAGTCTTTAAACGGCTTAGTACAAATAATCATAGGATCGGAGTCTATTGTTGGGAGGATAGAAACGTCAAAGATCTTTTGTGGACTTCACATTCCAAATCAGGACAACTAACGGCTATGAAGATCATCTATATCTTCAAGATCAAAGATAAGGGATCATCAGATCTACCAACCGACTTGTTTAGGGATTGTTATAACAACAACTTTGTTATGATGACTCTTGAGGTAGAACAAAACAAATACCAAGGGCATTCCATAAGGGATTGGATATTGGGACAAGGACTAGAAACTATTCCAAGAGATGAACACTGTGAGAGATTATCTGAGAGTAATGTTAAGAAACCAGAAACCACCTCATCACAACAAAACCGGTGACACTAAAGCCAGTCCAAGACTACATGAGTCACTATTTCCAACAGACTGGTTTGAAGGACTTGGAACATGACCAACTGCCAGGAGACCGGGAGTTGAACCAAACACATGCGTCAGACCAGCTCATTTAAAAAATGGGTCAAAAAATACAATGGATCAGGGGATCCATACGACCACTTAGCAAGCTTTAAGCAAGTGCTAAGAGCTGAATGCATATTTGATTTCCATACTCAATTCGAGGGGTTTGGAATGACATTAGAAGGGAAAGCATTGACATGGTTACAAAACATTCCACCAAGATCCATCATGGACTTGAACACATTATCTCAAGGATTTGTAGCTGCTTGTTCCAAAACGGAAATGGACCAACCATGAGACCAATGAGTGCTACTACCGACCAAAGTATGATGGAAATTTTCAGTACGTGCCCATGAGGTCACAAGGACAACCCATGTACAGATACCCGCCTAACATGGCACCATCTCAAAGACCACCTATGGGTATGGAAAGACCTCAACCCGTGCTGGGTCATTAACCTCTGTATCCAAGCCATAATGCAGTGCCTGTAAAATACATACATTCAGAGGGAGTCATAGATGAACAAGCACTAGTGCCTGTTATACCCTATGCTGAACCTAGTCCATCTACCGTAATGGTAGAAGGAGATTGGTATAATTCACATCCACCACCAATGGAAGAACATGTGACTTATGCTCCACCAGAGCTTGCACCAATGTATTATGTAGATAATCAAGGTGTTAGATCTCCTATGGTAAGACCCATGGTTAAGCCAAGAATGGAAAACTGTCATAACTATGGTGCAGATGATCATTGGAAAATGAATGCCCAGAGGCTGACAAGAACCTCAAGCCAGTTGAAGCTTATTGCCTATAATGTTGCAAAAAGGGAGGACACTTCTCGAAAGATTTTCCTAAAAATCCTTTAAACAAGGATAAAACAATAGTAAACGTAGTCCGAGTGATACCTAGTAGCTGATCTGAGAGTGAACCAATTGTTCTAATCAAGGTAATCACTAGAGCCCAGGCTAAGAAAAAGAAACATAACTCCTCTGGTGATTCGAGAATACAAAAATTGCCTCTCAAAAGACCAAAAGAAGCAGAAGCAAGAGGTATGAGATGAGAAGGCAGAAACAAAAGGCTGAAATCAAGGAGAAAGCAAAGAAGCTATTCCAAGAAAAGGTGAAAGAAAATGGAAGCAAAATCAAAGAAACAACCGTGAAATCTGGAGGATCAATTTTGGTTGATAAATTTTTTGAGCCTATTAATGCAGCCTTGGAAGCCTACAAGTAGGACTTAAAGCAGGCCAAAACATGAAAAACAAATGGAAAAACTATCCTTCTCGAGACATGGAAGTAGCTAAGCTTGAAGCTTATCAAAATCTGGTAAGAATCACGCAATGCTGGAAAAACAAAAACCCAAACTCGAAGTATGGAAAAACCTGAGGAGCTTGTGATAAGAACGATCAAGAAAAATCCGAAGTGGTGGTAGAACCCCACATTGAACCAAAAGAGCCAGAACTTATAGTGCCGAACAACGAAGATGCCTTAGACGGAATTCCATTCGTTGTGGAGACTGGCCAGGACACTTATGGGAAAAAGTTAGAGAGATTAATGATGGGAGCCTAACCCTAAAGTCAGCTCCTATCAAGGAAGTTTGGTTAGACAATCTACCTTCTGATAAGGACATGGACATACAATCTTTGTATGGGGATTACGGATCTGAAGCTTCAGGAATGTCAAAACCATTGACCTTGAAAACATTACCCTCTTACTTGGGAGATAACGAAGATGAATCTATAGTGTGTAAGACCACTCAAGTAAAAAGAGCGAAAACAAACTCTAGAAGTAGACAACATTTATTCAATCATGTCTACACCCATCCAATGCACTCTTACTTTGGGACAGCTGTTAAAATTCAACCATATTTATGGAATGATCTACATAAAATCCTAGAGAAGGTGAGAATAACGGGGCTAATCTCAAAAAATTTGAAAAATTTGAAAAACGAAATAGACAACAAAGAGATTCGATCTGTTCCAATGAACAAATTCAGAGAATATTATGAAGGGGAAGAAGGAAACACCATCCTTCCAGTGAAATATAATGACATTGAAACCATGGCAATACTGGATAGTGGAGCAGGCATAGCCATAGCTACAAAAGCAATATGGGAATTCTGGGGATAGCCAGCCATTAGACAAACTCGAATGAAATTGCAATTGACTGATGGACACATTGAAAGACCATTAGGACTGCTTGAAAAAGTGATAGTTAATTCCTGTGGGATTGAATATCAACACACTTTTGCCATAGTAGACTTTAGGAAAAAACTCAATTACGAAATCATATTGGAAAGACCTTTCATGCGACATGTACAACTTATCCAAGATTGGGGAAACAATTATCTGTACTTAAAGCAAGTGGGATCTATAACAAGAGTTAATCTAAAAGATCGCACTTATAGAGATGTCATGAAAACGCCCATACAAAACTTTGATTCAATCTCTTCGACTGAAACTAAGCTTCCATCGTGGTTGAACAAAGACACTTCTATTTGGATGTGTGGAGCTTCAAAAAACGGGAGCTTAAAAACGAGAAGAATGTATCTTAGAAAAGGATTGCACAGACGAAGCCTATGTACCTAAACCCTTTCTAGATCATTTGTTTGAGCCATTTGAGTGGACTCAAATTTTAGTGACAATGGATGTATGTGTCAATATCTCTATGCCTACTCAATTTTGCAATGAGGACAGCTATGACATAATTCCCAATGATTTCAACCCTCTACATTGAAGATAAAATTGGGGAACCCAAGGACTTGCTGAAAGCTCAACAAGTCTTTTCAGACCTCTACTACGATGCAACAGATGAGTTAGAAGAACACTTAGCTACCTCAGAAGATTTGGGGTTAGAAAAAGAACATGTGAGAGCTAAGCTACTCATGAAAGGAGGGGAGGGAAAGTATTTTGACTTTCCTAACCAGAAACCAAGACAACAGAAATGGTATAGACAAAAAAGAGACACCAAGAACGTGAAAGCTAGACCTATGCCATCAGTCTCCAGTAGAACACAGTTCCTAATGCAGATAGATGCACATGATTATGTCAAGAAAAAATTCATTGGCATATATCCTTCAAAAAAAATTCCAGAAATGTCAAAAACATCAAGAAAAACGAGCAAGGATACTCAAGCAAAGCCCAAAAACAGGACAAGGAGTCAACCATGACACAAGTCGAGCGAAAAAAGAAGTATCAAGAGTTGAGAAAATCTCTAAAGGAGATATATACAACTGAAATGGAAACCACAGAAGAGGATGGTAAAGATGTAAGGAGTGTTCCATCCCATTACAAGATGTATACTCTCCAAGATCGGAAAATCATAGTTGAACAACCTGTTAGAGAACTATGAAAATAGGGCGAGTCCTACGAAGGGCCTGAAAACGCGAAAAAGATAGATTTGGTTGAAACAAGAGAAGAGCCTAGGCCTACCTACATTGCAAATGACCTAACAGAAGAAGAAGAGCTTTTGATAAGCTTACTAAAATAATACCGAGATATCTTCGCTTGGTCTTACAAGGATCTCAAGGGTGTTGATCCAGAAATCTGTCAACATACCATACCCATGAGAGATGATGCAAAACCGAGTAGACAAAGGCTATCTACAGTGAAACATTTGCCAGAAAGATCAAAGAAGAGATTGAAAAACTAAAGGAAGCCGAATTCATTTATGAAATCGAACACACGGATTGGGTGTCTCCAATTGTGGTACTACCCAAGAAGAATGGAAAATTATGAGTGTGTCTCAACCTCAAGAAAGTGAATGCAGCTACCATTAGAGACAACTTTCCTCTTCCAATCACTGAGCATGTTTTAGAACGAGTTGTAGGGAAAGAAGCTTACAGCTTCATAGATGGATTTTCGGGATAAAATCAACTTTTGGTTGACCCAAAAGATCAACATAAAACTGCTTTTGCAACGGAATGGGGTATGTTTACCTATCGGGTTATGCCTTTTGGGTTAACTAATGCTCCTGTCACCTTCCAAAGATTGATGAGCCATGCTTTTAAAGAATATCTTAGGAAATTCTTGGAAGTATATATGGATGATCTATGCGTACATTCATCAATCTGTGGTAATCATTTTGAACATCTCAAAAAGGTATTCGAAAAATGTAGACTTTATAGGATTTGCTTAAATCGTGAAAAGTGCACATTCATGGGTAGACAAGGAAAAATTCTTGGACATATAGTGTCTAAAAATGGCATAGCTATTGATATGGATAAAATTCATGTTATTGTTGATCTGCCTAGACCAAAAACAATCAAGGGGGTTCAAGCCTTCATGGGACATTGTGAATATTACAGATGGTTCATTTACATATACGCTATAATTGCAAAACCCATGTATAGCTTGATTACACACTTTGAGTGTACCGAGGCATGTGAAGAATCCTTCATGAAGCTTAAGCAAGCTCTCACTTCAGCTCCAATCTGAAAGCACCAGATTTGAATAAGATATTTCACATACATGTAGATGCTTCTAATTTTGCCATAGGGTGTATACTAGCTCAATCGGGAGACGGAAAAATTGATTTTCCTATTTCTTATGCTAGCCGACAATTGAACATGGCAGAAAAGAATTATACCACCACAAAAAGGGAAGGATTAGGAATAATCTATTGCGTAAAAAAGTATAGACATTACCTATTAGCAAATAAATTTGTGTTCTTTGTGGACCACCAAGCCTTATTATACTTGGTCAACAAGCCATGCAACACAGGAAGAATAGTGAGAGGGTTCATCATTCTTCTAGAATTTGATTTCTGTGGTTGTAAAAAAGGGCACTACATACCAAAGAGTAGATCATTTGTCAAGGATTGTTTCAGAAGAATCACCTAAATGAGTAGACAATGATATACCAGATGCCTATTTTTTCTCCATGGAAATGATACCTCGATGGTCAAAAAATATGGTATCATTGATGACCATAGCTCAAGTGATTTGCAAATGCCACTTCCTATTACAATTGGATTAATTGAGCAATCGGCTACGTATCAACTACTAGATGGTAGGCTATACAAAAGAAATCGAGATGGAATATTTCTCTTATGCATTAATCCTGAAGAGAAAACCCAATACCTAAGTCAAGCACATGTTACCATAGTAGGACTTCACTTTGCGGAAGACAAAACTATGCAAAGGATCTTAAGACTTGGAGTATTCTGGACAACTATGAGGAGTGATGTTTGCTCTTTTGTAAAAGATTGTCCTCAATGTAAAAAACAGACACCCATACCTCATGTAACCTTGTTTCAAGTGTCACTTGTTCCTAAGTGGAGTAACTATCTAGTCACTTACTTATCAAGCCGAACATTTCTTGAGGATATGAGTAAAGGCTGTCAAAGAGCAATTGAAACAGAAGCAAGAGACTATGCCCTTATTGGAAACCAATTGTATCAGAGAGGTAAGGATCAACAATTGTGTATTTATGCAAATGAAGACGAATATATTCTGATTATAGAATAAGCACATGCCAGATTAGCTGGAGGTCACTTTTCTAGTGAGACCATAGTAAGAGCAATCTTAATGGCGGGCATATGGTGGCCAACACTTTTTGCAGATACCAAAGAGTATGTTCGAAGGTGTGATGCTTGTCAACGAGAAAAATGCCAACACGAGTAGATAGCATGCCCTTAAGAACAATGATGGGAGCTAGAGCTTTCACAAATAGAACCCAAACTCAATATATTATTGTAGCTACGGATTATTTGATAAGTGGGCCAAGGCTAAAGCAACTCAAAAGAATGATGCTAGAACCACTGCCACATTCTTATATGAGTATGTGTTCAGAAGATATGGACTGCCAATAGAAATTGTCATGATAGGAAACTCATTTGTTAGCAGCAAGCTAATACGGACACCATGGATACCATTTTTTGGAGCTCTCATTGTAAAACACTTATTATTTTGATAGATTGGTAATATTGTAACTCCTATTTTTTTGGATAAACCTAGTATGAGCCGGGGCTACAAGCTTCCAGATTGTATCAACCTGTCATTACCTATCTTTACTTAGAGCTCCCAAATTATTAGTTTTGACCATCCATTAGGCAAGATTTGGACTCACAAAGGGGCCTTATAAGGAGTTTGACTTCCTCTCTCATGTCCAAAATGGACGTGTGGTAATTTTTTTACAAATCAACTCTAAACTTGGCAGAGATTTGACAGTTAGAATCTACTCTT
Source organism: Adiantum capillus-veneris (assembly GCF_014529385.1). NCBI lineage: Eukaryota > Viridiplantae > Streptophyta > Polypodiopsida > Polypodiales > Pteridaceae > Adiantum > Adiantum capillus-veneris. The sequence continues at coordinate 138,376,512 of NC_140931.1, read as the reverse complement.
CAAGCTCTTTCTATTGATATATAGCACGCCATGAGATTCCTCATATTTTGAAAGATTCTATTTTTGATTCTCTTGTGATGTGACAACTCCGTCTAGAATCTAGAGAATCAAAACTAGAATCTTTCAAAATATGAGGAATCTTGTGGCGTGCTATATATCAATCGAAAGAGCTTGAAGAGTAGATTCTAACTGCCAAATCTTTGCAAAGTTTAGAGCTGATTTGAAAAAAATTTACCGCACGCCTGTTTTGGACATGAGAGAGGAAGTCAAACTCCTTATAGGGCCCCTTTGTGAGTCCAAATTTTCCCTAATGAAAAACGTTGGCTAAGGTATAAAAGCCAATTTTTGTAAGTTATTATCAAGTTATTATCAATTTTTGTAAGTTATTATCAAGTTTTGGATAATGAAATACACAGCGTGTGAACTAACGGCGCTCACTTCTCTCCTTCTCGCACTTCCTACTCCCTCCCCGCTTGTCACATTACAGTCGTGTTTGTTGCATTGCAACCGCAGGTAAGAGCTCTACGCATTGACATAAACACATCATAGTATTTTGTAGCTTTTGGCGTCGCCGACTCGTGGCCTAATTTCATCATAAGTAGGAATTTACACTTCAAATAAAAAACTAAGCATAGGCGGGGTATTGGGGCAGCATTGCTAAGCATTTAGATGGATTCTGGGTCGAAAACGACTAGGTCAAAAATCTACCGCTGTTAATAATCGCAATTTTGGCACTTGACCTAAAGTGGGGTTTGAGACAATAAGCATGTGTGCTTAGGTCTTATAAATATGTCCTAGAAGTTTCATTACATTTGGATATCATTTGATGCTGTAACGGATGTGATTTATTTGCCGATGAGCAATTGGCTTTTGGTGATTTCAGTCACTTGAGTGTAGCTTGAGTTAGATGCAAGTTGTTAGTTGTTGTTTTTCGAGAGATTGACAACCTCTTGTAGCCTCTATACACTAGTCGAGTCAGATTCGTGATAATTTAATCGTGGTTCTCGCTAAAATTGCAACAAGATAGGATAGTGAAGTTAGACACGCGTCCCACATTTGGCGCCACTGCAGGGGATCAAAGAGACCTAAACTAGGAAAAAATACAGTGTCTTGTGAAGTTATCCTTTATCTTCCTCTAGGATCTCCTAGAGTTAAAAAATTTCTTTTAGAAACCGCATAGCTTAAGATTGTCGTCTTTTGCTGTGTATAAGTAGCTTGGAGATAAGTGGTACTTGCTGAGTGCCTTCAGGATTGTAGAACTAGATTAGGATTTTGAGGATGATTGATAGACGAGACAAGTCTTAAGATCAATGCTCAAGAAACCATAAAAAACAAGAAAACGAGTGTTTGTGGACACTTTCCACAACCTCATTGCATAAGAATCTAGGAGTAGGGTAAGTAGGATTCGAGGTGGATTTCAGAACATTGCTCTCTCTGAAAGAATCATTGTGAGTTGTTATTGAAAGTTGCAAAATTTCAGGTCTATGGTTAGAAATAGCACGAAAAGACTCCAAACCACTCAATCCGACTAGAGAGTAAGCTTAGAAGTTGTTTGGACCAATGGGGCCAATGGGTAAGCTCAAGGACACTTTGAGTTAAAAATTTCAAGAGCTGGCCAAAACTCAGATTATTTACCTTTTCTTGACATTTTAGGCCAAATTAAGTTTTGACTTGATTCATAGGCTTAAAATAACTCATGAAAGGACTGTCCTTGAAAAAAGTGCAAAAATCGGTTCATTTCAAGCCTGAAGCTAATAATCGCGATTATTACTTTCAACTCAGATTTAACCAAGGTTCATACCATTGACTCATTGCATGTGTACAAACAACTTTTGTAAAGGTACAAAAGATTTGGATCACCAAACTGGGTAAAAACTAAAGTTTCTACTAACTTTTTGAAACTTGAGTGTAAATTGGGAAAAAAATTGTCCAAACTTGATGAAATTTAATTCATAGGCTTATATTGATGTGATAAACATGTGTACATGCTCAGTTGACCAAAAAGATGCAAAAATTTACCAGTTTTATAAATAATCACGATTGTTTACATCTGCCCCATTTTTCAATTTTTTTGACCAAGTTGGCATACCCCTAGCTTTACCATGTTGTAATAAGTCCACAAACAAAATTTGGTAAGATTTGGATCATTGGATTGAAAATTGTGACCAAAATTGCAAAGTTAGTCTGCGGGGACAGAAAATTGATGACCATTTGACCAAAACTTGTCCAAACTTGATGAAACTTGGATAGAGACCTTAAGTTGAAGTGCTTAACATATCTGTGTCAAGGTTGGGACAAAAATTTGCAAAAATATAGCTAGAGTAAAGTTGCGATTATTTACATCTGCTTAAAAAATTGACAATTTTGCAAATTTGAGTATACCACAAGGTCAACCATATCAAGTAGACCACACAAATCAATGTTGGTGAAATTTGGATCACAAAAGTAAGACTTAGGCCAAATTCTTGAAATCAGATTCTGCAGACACAAAACAATTGATAAACTTGAACAGATTTTGTCCAAACTTGTTGAAACTTGTCCAAGGACCTTAACAGGTTGTATATTTGGCAACCAAGCCAAAAAGTGTTAAAAACTGACAAAAGTAAATAATTACGATTATTTACTACTGCTACACAGAGCCACCAATGCTAGCACTACTCAGCCGCTAGCATTAAGACTACTTAGCCGCCATTGGATGTCATGTCATAAAATCTAATATCTAACCAACCCAAATGATTTTCTCATATTAAATGATAATTATCCAATTTTTTTTGCATTTATCAAGTCCTCTCTCTCAAAGGGGAGAGGGGAACACTTATCCCAAGGCTACCCTTGTTGCTTGTAATGCCTCCTGCTTGTGATTGGCTAGGCCTGGAGGGGTACAATGAGCTTCAAGCATGAGCTACAAGGGAGGGTCGACCCAAGCAAGCTAGGGGGTTTCTTAGGGGGTATACTCACCCACACACACTCTCATTGTGTACTATGCAAAGTGCAAGAGCTTCCTCTCTTTCTCCAAGCAAGTAGAGGTTGAGAGCCTACACCAACACTCTTGGCTATGGAGTGCAAATCCAACCAAGAGCCATGCTTCAATGCTTAAGCTTTTCATCTTCTCCATCTTCATTACTTTACTATTCTGTATGCTAGCAAGAAGAGTTATGATAAATGAGGAACTAATTCTTTCTCCTATGAAATATTTCTTCTTCCTCTTCCCTACCCTCATTCCCTACAAGCTCTCTCCACCTTTGCAGGTGTTTGAGGTCTTGGGATAGTTAAAGCTTTCTTCAAATTTTATGTTATGCTTGTGATGCATGAAGCTTTCCATCTTCATTGCATCACCTAGGTCACAAGGAACACAAAGATTGTATTGTAACAAGTCTCTCTTAATGGGAGAAATCATAATACAATTGCCTATTGGAGGGGGGACCGGCTCCACATAAATCCGGTCCTCAACTGTTGTCATGTTCTCTAAATTCTCTCTCTTGAAAAATTATTGTTCATGCCAAGCTAACTAATTGCTATGCCTATGTTGTTATCTTCAATTATGTTCACCCGCTATGCTCACAAAGTAATTCCTCAAAAGTACTCTCATTAATTTCCGCTACTCTCAAGTTAATTGGCCAATTCCATTACATTGGTATCAGAGCATTTGGTTTCTCTTTTATTGCTTAAGAAGGGAGGTCCTTAAGTAGCCTATAAATGGTTGATGTTGTTAATTATATTAGGGTAAGTGGAACTGGGATCTATTATCGGTTTTATTGAGCCCACTATGTGGGATATGGTGCACACCTGGGGAGCTTTGGACTTAATAATGGAGTCTTTTTAGACTTGCCTACGACTTTACCATTATTGAGCCATAAGAAGTCCGAAAGGAGCTAGCCCTCGACAACTCTGCTATGTTAGACCTACTCCACTACTCTCTAAATTAACCACTTTGAGCCGTGGGTGTAGATACTTAATAGCGGATTTTCAAAGGCTAAGAGGAGTGGCAACTAAGGTTTTGAATTGCCAAAGCATACACTAAGTACATACATAAATTTTGTTAACATGACTGACAATAATCAAGAGAGTAGAATGAACGTTGATAGCTTTGATTTTGTACATGAAGGTGCTAATGATGATGCCCCCATGTTTGTCAATTATCTCGTTACTAGGTTGCAGCAAGCTATGGGCAACCCTGCTTTGCAAGCTGAAGTTACTCAACAACTTCGTGCTTATGGAATTTCCCTTCCTCTCCAAGAGGAGAGAGAGCTTAGGAGGCCTCTTGAAGAGACCCCCAAAAGAAGTCTCTCTCATACGATAGGAGGAATCCAAAGAGCAAGAAAGCAATGAAAGTTTAAGTTCCTTTGAAGATGTGACTCCACGAAGACGACGGTTTAGATGATCGCCCACTTCTCCCAAGAGGAAAAGATCAACACACAGTCCTTCTCCTTGTCATTCTGAAAGCGAAGAGAGGAAACATCAAGTGTGGTACTTTGATAATGGTGCTACAAAGCACATTACCTCTCACCGTCGCTTGTTTACCTCTCTTGAGGATGTCCCTCATGGAAATTCAGTCACTTGTGCTAACAATGCCTGTTATCTGATCAAGGGAGTTGGAAAGATTGTGCTTACTGTTGAAAATGGCAGTTCCTTCACACTTGTTGATGTGTTGTATGTACCTGAGATCAAGAAGAATCTTTTGCTTGTATCTACACTTGCTAGACTTGGTCTTGTAGTTAAATTTGTGGATAATAGATGTACAGTACATGATCTGAGTTTTGGTGATGAAATTGTTGCATCTGACATTTTATGCTCACTTTGTACGATAAGTGTGGGAAAAATTTTGCAAATGAAATTGTGGATTCCAAGGCTATTTCAGATGCAAAACTTGGGAATGCACGTTTGGACATTTGAATTTTTCCAGTTTGCTGCGTTTGCAAAAATCTGATATGGTTTTTTCTTTTCCACCTCTTGAAGCACCTGTCAAACTTGTTTGTGAAGGCTGTATTTTGGGTAAGATGCAGTGTTTGAAGTTTCCAAAGGATGGTTCAGTTAGGGCCACATGTAGGTTGTAGCTTATGCATAATGATGTTAGTGGGCCTATGCAAACTCTATCCTTGGGGCAATTACCTTTACTCATGACTTTCATTGATAATTACTATAGGCATGCATGGGTATATCCGCTTAAAGAAAAGTCCAAAGTATTTATGTGCTTCAAACAATTATTGGCTATGGCTAAAAATGTCTCAAAATGTACAATGGGCACCCTTCATTCAAATCAAGGAGGGGAATATATGTCTCATGAATTTAACGCATTTCTGGCTAGTTGTGGGATAAAACACCAATGTATAGTGCCTTATATGCCTCAACAAAATGGTGTTACGAAGAGGAAACATAGGTCACTTACGAAAATGGCACGATGTATGGTCAAAAGTCAAGCTTTTCTGCATTTGTTTTGGCTTGAGGACATTGTGTGCCACTTATATACTTAACAGGTGTCCTACAAAATCTTTATAGTCTATCACTCCATATGAAGCATGGCATGATAAAAATCCTTCTATTGAGCACATGCGTGTTTTTGGCTGTTTGGCATATGCTTTGGTGTCACAAATGCAGCGCATAAAATTGGATGATAAGACTGTCAAATGTATTTTTGTTGGTTATAGTGCTAAAAGCAAAGGTCACATGTTGTATCATCCGCAAATAAAGCGTATCTTGGTCACACAGGATGTTGTGTTTGTGGAAGATTCTGTTCAGTCCCTTGTTGTCATATTATCTTGGTCACACAGGATGTTGTGTTTGTGGAAGATTCTGTTCAGTCCCTTGTTGTCATATACTAGAGACAGTAATGTAAGCTCACATGACATTTATGATGCTTTGTTTCCTCTTTTCAATGGTGGAAGTTTGAATGTGCTCTCTACTTCTCAAGCGTGGATAAGGAGATGGAGTTCTTGCTCAACACAATGAGCGTGTGTGTGTGGGAGAGAATACAAAAACCAAGCCCCCTACAAGCCTTGGTCAACCCCTCTTTCTAGCTCATGCGTGCACCTCATTGGCCCTTGCCAAGCTTAGCCAATCAATGGTCTAGGTCATAATTAGCAATAGGGGTAGCATTTGACTAAGCTTCCTTCTTTCCCCTTTGAGAGAGAGGGCTTGAATAATGCTTGGATAATTATTTAATTAATCTAAATTCTAATTGGACCTCTCTAAAGCTAATCCGATAGGCTTTGGGAACACTATGAGGGCAACCATGCTAGGGGCTTGACATGTGTCCTATATGACTCTTATGGAAGGGGTGACCCTTGAGAGGATGCATGTGTGTTCTCTCTCCTCCCCTACTTCTTGCGCTCGCCCCCTCCTTTGTAGGCACCTTTTTGAGTTCAAGCACCTCAAGCACATGCCTAGCTTGCCTAAGGTCTAAAGTACCCAATGGTCCTAAGTCTAAGGACTTTTAACACTAACCTTTGGAGGTCTTTAATGAAGCTAACCCTAAGGTCTTTCAAGCTCCATTATCTGCTCATTGCTCTTGGTTATACCATCTCCTTTTTGGACCCTTTGGCAATTGCATTAATGCCTTGTGTAGTGACCTCTACAAAAATCTATCTGTATTAGGTATCTCAATACTCATTGCATCACCAACAAAACTAGTCATGTATGGACGCATCAATCCTGACTCTAGGGTAGCCGTCACTCCTTCACCATCCATAGGGATTCTATGGCACATGTCTTGTCATCACCATATCAACCTCTAGCATGAGCATGCCAAAGAACTCCATATCTCATCTCCGTGGTAGGAGGCATCTCGATCCTAAGAGGATCAATCTATTGTGTCTTGCTAGAGCATGTTGTGCCCAAACACTCTGGAGTTCATCTACAGAAAATATTGATCTAGTCTCTCATTGACATGATTGTAATGTAATCAAGAATATACCTCTTGAACCTCATATACATGCATAGGGTAAACCAAACCAATCCTAGCTCATCTCACAATGACTAGTGAACAACAATGCATCTAGAAGAATTTCTCTCTAAGCATTACCTGACATCCACTGTCTCTCAAGCATCTCACCGAGATCAAGATCTATGAAATCTCTAGAACATAATGCACATGTCGTAGCATATGAGATGCACCACTAGAAAATGACAAGTATACATCTCCAGCACCCTCTATGTCATATGTTGATCCATTAGCTAGATGCAAATAGCCAAGGCTCCCACTAGCAAAAGTGCTAAACCACTCAAGACATGATGTGATGTGGAATGTTGCATACTCATCTAGCAACCATCGAGAGCAAGTGGCATCTCTATCATACATAAGAGCAAGAGGAACACTAGGGGTAAACATGAAATCACCATCACTAGCATACAAAGCCACCTCTCTAGACCATCTCTTCATCATGCGTACATTTGCACCACTCCCTCATGCATCTAAAGCAATGTCATCCGATATTCCTTTTGTGACCACAATGCCAACATCTCCAGTGTCGACATGAATGAGGCCGTTGTCTCACATGAGTCACTGTCATGGACTCAGAACTGATATCAAATGCCAAAGTGAAGTTATGTCTCCATAGCATGTACAAGTGAAATGTGCATAAACCAATTTTAAAGAGAAGTGCACCAAACGTGGAATGAAAGGATCTCCTTGTGGGAAGAAAACACTCTCAAAAGAGCTCACTAACACTTGTAGTGCTCAATCACATCAATGCATAAAATTTTGGTAGTAGTGTAACCACACTGCAATCATCAGATTAACGCAAGTCTCATCTTTCCAAAAGTACATGGAACCTTTAACCAATGACTACTTGTAAGTTGTATGGAGTAGACTCACGATTGAAATATTCAACGATAAAAAACAGTGCGTACCACACATGTACTTGTAGCCACTGCGAGCATACACAAATCTCACTCTTGCAAGAGTGGATACGAGAACATCAATTTGTGTCCAAAAACAACCATATGCTTGTGAATGTGGGAGCAAAGTCAAGCACAACAAGAGAGAATCACCATCTCAATCCAATGATTGCAAATGCATATATAAAAAAAGTGTATGGCAAACAAGCCAAAACTTTGGTGAGAAATCTAAGGAAAATCGGACAAAATCTCCCTTGCAAAATGAGAAAAATCTCAATACAAACTCTTTAATCATAAATTTCACCCAAGATGCCAAAGTGGGAGAAGATCTCGACCACTATAAACTGTTCAAAAAATTTCAACAAAAGATATGGCAAAATGGGAGTAAACCTCAACCACTATAGTCTTTGAAACAAGACTCTAAACCATAAACCATAACACTATTCAATGGCAAGGAGTAGAAACACCAAAAAGGCTCCACAATGTCACATACAATTGCAAACAACACCCAATGTACATCCACATAGTTTTTGCACATAAACAAGTGCCAAAAGAGTTGCAATCAGAAAAATTGATCAAGGCGGAAACAATGGTCTCAAGAGATCTCATAAGCACTCAAAAGTGCTTGCCAAAATGCATGTACAATGGGCATCAACCATGCGCCATAACCATATGCAAATGTATCCACAAAGATCATGAACCGAAGCACAAAATTATGGCTAAAGTGTCCTATGAAAGAAGCTCCACCTCTAGGGCCAACGCCAAAAACTTTTCCTCAATCAGAAATTTGGGTATCCGTTGACCAAATTTACTCGCTTCTTCTTCACCCAAATCAACCAAAAACCTCAAGTCTCAAGCTCTGCATAAGTGTTACCATATACATGTGGTAGTGATGTGTGTGAACACACTAGGACCGCCGGGGCATTTTTTCCCTCTTTAGGAGGTTTTTTCCCCCGTGCATTGTATATACGCCCATCACTCTAGGGCTATCTATCTTTCCATTGCACACTAAGTAACACACTCTCTATTGTGTGCCTTGAGCTTCCTTCGTCTTCTCCAAGCTGTGTGTGTTTCTCTGCAACCCTAATTCCAACAATTGGTATCAGAGCAGGTCACGTCCTCCCGGGCTTAGTCGCCAGCTGCTCCAGCACACGCCTGCTCATTTCGGCCTCCGTTTCCACTACGGGCAGTACTGCACAGGCTATTTCGTCATTTTGTGCAGATTTTTTGTCAGTGCCGTTTTCTGCATAACAGGTGCCTTATAGTCTTCTACGGTTTGTGCTATATAGCACAAGTTGTTCCCGCTCCATTTCTCCTATTTTCGGGCAGTTTTCACATCAGGTGCAGCATTTACCATGGCTGACAACAACAACACAGATGTGTTCAAGATGTTTGCTGCTGAGGACAGGTTGGATGGGGACAACTACCCTATGTGGGCTTATATGATGCAACACGTTCTTGTGTCAAAAGGTGTCTGGAACATTGTGCAGGGCATTGATGTACGTCCTGGTTCTGAAGATGTAGGCGATATTGAGGATGTTGCAGGTCTTGCTGCAAGGATTGCAGCTGTTAGAGTTGTTTTGCCTACCGCAGAACAAGCTCGTTGGGATGTTAAGGATGCGCAGGCTCATGCATTGATTGCGTTGTCTGTGAAGCGCACCATTATTCCTCACATCCGTTCAGCAAAATCTGCAAAACAGGCTTGGGATATTCTAGCAGGTCTTTATGCAAGCCGCAATGAGGCTAAAATTGCTTTGCTGCGTAAAGAGCTAGAGTCGAAGATTATGCATGAGGAAGATGATATGGACACTTTCCTTGCTAGTGTCAAGGATATCAATGAGCAACTCATTTCTGCAGGTGAAGTCATTTCTGACAGTTCCCTTGTGCAGACTGTTCTTGATGCCTTACCAGATTCCTACCAGACTTTTGCTAGTACTTGGAGACTGATGACCCAAGGAAATCCTGAAGTTGTCAAGTTTGATGCATTATGCACATTGCTGTTGCAAGAGTCACTTTCTAGAAAAAACAGGACTAGGCAGCGTGCAGTTGAACAGGCTTTTATTGCTTCTCAAAGAAAGGGTGGTAACAGTAATGCAGCCACTTCTTATGGTTCTGCTGCGAGTGGCAAAAATTCTGTTCCTAATGCTTCTGCTGGCAGCACTTCGTCTGGCAATTCTGGTGATAAGGGCAAAAAGAAGATGCGTTGCCATTATTGTAAAGCCAATGATCACTTGATCAAGTCGTGTCCTAAGTTGAAGGCCAAAGAGGCTAAGAAGAAAGAGGGTGGTTCCACTGCAAATGCTGGTTCCACTACAAATGCAGCCATTGTTGAGTCTTCTGTGAAAGGAGATTGTGATGCTGATGTTGATGCAGAATGGGCTTTTAGCGCAGAGTGCACTTACAATCCTGCTGTCCATGATGCATGCTTGTCAGTTGCTGCAGATTCACATGTGTGGTATTTCGACAGTGGTGCTACAAAGCACATTACCTCACATCGTGAATTGTTTACCTCTCTCGAGTCTGTCCCTCATGGGAATTCAGTCACTTGTGCCAACAACGCCTCTTATCCAGTTCAGGGAGTTGGAAAGATTGTGCTCACTGCTGCTAATGGCAGTTCCTTCACACTTGTTGATGCACTTTATGTACCTGGGATCAAGAAGAATCTATTGTCTGTATCCGCACTTGCTAGACTTGGACTTGTAGTCAAATTTGTGGATGACAGATGTACAGTTCATGATCTCAGTTTTGGTGATGAAATTGTTGCATCTGGGCTTTTGTGCCGTGGGCTGTATAAGCTCACTTTGTATGACAAGTGTGGACAAAATTTTGCAAATGCTGTTGCAGATTCAAGGGCTATTTCAGATGCAAAACTTTGGCATGCACGTTTTGGTCATCTGAATTTTGCCAGTTTGCTGCGTTTGCAGAAATCTGATATGGTTGCTTCTTTGCCGCCTCTTGAAGCACCTATCAAACATGTTTGTGAAGGCTGTATTCTGGGTAAAATGCAGCGTTCTAAGTTTCCAAAGGATGGTTCAGTTAGGGCCACATGCAGGTTGCAGCTTGTGCATAGTGATGTTTGTGGGCCCATGCAAACTCCGTCCTTGGGCAATTACCTGTACTTCGTGACTTTCATTGATGATTACTCCAGGCATGCATGGGTATTTCCGCTTAAAGCAAAGTCCGAAGTTTTTATGTGTTTCAAACAATTTTTGGCTATGGCTGAAAATGTCTCAAAATGTACTATGGGCACCCTCCGTTCCGATCGAGGGGGGGAGTATATGTCTCATGAATTTAATGCATTTCTGGCTAGTCGTGGGATAAAACACCAATGTACAGTGCCTTATACACCTCAGCAAAATGGTGTTGCTGAGAGGAAAAACAGGTCACTAACGGAGATGGCACGATGTATGGTCAAAAGTCAAGCTTTGCCGCATTCTTTTTGGCTTGAGGCCATCATGTGTGCCACTTATGTACTTAACAGGTGTCCTACGAAAGCTTTGCAGTCTATTACTCCATATGAAGCATGGCATGATAGAAAACCTTCTATTGAGCACATGCGTGTTTTTGGCTGTTTGGCATATGCTTTGGTGCCACAAGTGTAGCGCAGAAAATTGGATGATAAGGCTGTCAAATGTATTTTTGTTGGTTATAGTGCTGAAAGCAAAGGTTACAGGTTGTATCATCCGCAAACAAAACGTATTTTGGTTTCACGGGATGTAGTGTTTGTGGAAGATTCTGTTCAACCCTTGCTGTCATGTACTAGAGACAGTAATGTAAGCTCACAGGACATTTATGACACTTTGTTGCCTCTTTTCAGTGGTGGAAATACGAATGTAAGTTCCAATGAGGCAAATGTACAGCCTATGGGGGTTTCTGAAAATGTTTTAGAACAGCCTATTACTGATGCAGATGTACATGATGTACTTGATGAGGAAAGGGCTGAAAATGAGCAGGCTAGAGGTATGCCAAAATGGGTGGTGCACACTTTGCGTGACAGTAAATTGGATGCACCTTTATCTAGTCGTACTCGTTCAGGCTCTCGCCATGCATCTTATGCATCAGATTGTTATGCTTTGGCTGTGTCTAGTTTACATGATGTTGAGGAGCCTCTGTCTTTTGATGAAGCACAGAATTCAGAAAATTGGATTGCTGCCATGAAATCAGAATATGATGCACTTATAGAGAATGACACATGGACTTTATGTGATTTGCCTCCTGGCAAAAAGGCCATTGGTACCAAGTGGGTTTACAAGTTGAAACGCAAGCCGGATGGTGAGATCGATCGCCATAAGGCTCGACTTGTTGCAAAGGGTTATGCACAACAAAAAGGCATAGATTATGAAGAGACTTTTGCTCCCACTTGTCGTATGACTACTGTGCGTTTTCTATGTGCATTGGCAGCTCATTTTGGTTGGGATGTACATCAATCAGACATTGTTACTGCTTTCTTGAATGGTGACATATTTGAGGAAGTTTATGTAACGCAGCCTCGCGGTTTTGTCATAAAAGGACAAGAGGACAAAGTGTGCAAATGTAAGAAGGCTTTGTATGGGTTGAAGCAATCTCCTCGTGCTTGGTATGAGAAAGCTGACACTCATTTGGTTAAACGAGGCTTTCGTAACAGTCCAACAGAAAGCACATTGTATGTAAAGCGTGAGGATGATGTATTTCTCATTGTGGTTCTTTATGTTGATGATTTGCTGATCACTGGACCAAATGAGAGACATATTGCTGAATTTAAGGCTGATTTGAATGCTACTTTCAAGATGAAAGATTTGGGGCTGTTGCATCACTACTTGGGTATACAGTTTAAGCAGTGTGATGGTGGTATTGCCTTGTGTCAGAAAAGTTACATAGAGACATTGCTATGTAAGTTTGGACTTGAGGATTGCAAACCTATTGCCACTCCCATGGAAACAGGTTTGAAGTTGAGTCTACATGATGCTGGCGATCCTGCTGATGTCACTCTTTACCAAACTGCTGTTGGCTGCCTCATTTATGTATGCAACACGAGGCCAGATATTCAGTTTGCAGTCTCGCAGGTCAGCAGATTTATGCATAGCCCAGGGTCTAAGCATTGGCAGGCTGTCAAGAGGATTTTCCGCTACCTTAGTGGCACTTTACATCTTGGCTTGTTTTATCCCAAGGGGGGATCATTGCCGCCAGACTTACATGCTTTTTCGGACTCAGATTGGGCTGGTTGTTTTGACACGCGAGTGTCCACAAGTGGTTTTTGTTTCATGCTTGGCAGTTCATGTATATCATGGTGCAAGAAGCAACCTACTGTGGCCACTTCGAGTTGTGAGGCTGAGTACAGGGCAGTCTTCACAGCTACGGTTGAGTGTGTATGGCTCAGACGCCTTATGGCTGACTTGGGTGTTGGACAGGACACTGCCAACACTATCTACACTGACAGTCAGAGCGCATTGGCAGTTGCGAGGAACCCAGTTTTTCATGCTCGCACAAAGCACATTGAGGTGCATTACCACTATGTCAGGGAGAGGCTCTCAGCAGGAGAGATCAGCTTGGCTTATGTGCCAACACAGGACAACCTTGCAGATCTTTTCACAAAGGCATTGTCTCGTGAGAAGCTTGAAGCTTTCCGCAAAGCTTTGGGCTTACTCCCCTTTGTGGACTGATCCTGTCCTCAGGGCATGGCACTTCCCTTTACTCATGTGCCAGCTCTCGTTCACCGCATCACTCCAGGGGGGATTTGTTACCATATACATGTGGTAGTGATGTGTGTGAACACACTAGGACCGCCGGGGCATTTTTTCCCTCTTTAGGAGGTTTTTTCCCCCGTGCATTGTATATATGCCCATCACTCTAGGGCTATCTATCTTTCCATTGCACACTAAGTAACACACTCTCTATTGTGTGCCTTGAGCTTCCTTCGTCCTCTCCAAGCTGTGTGTGTTTCTCTGCAACCCTAATTCCAACAATAAGCTTACATTTTATCTTAAACTCAAAATTTATGCACTCAATTTTGAGCACCTACCGTGCTTCCAAAAGTGCATCAAATTCGCACATTGCGTGAAAACCTAAAACCTGAAATTTTGTACATATAGTTAGTCTGAGTTAAATAACAGCAAATGAGTGAGGAATTTACATAAAATTTCTTTTGCAAAGTTGTAGACCACTTCAAAATGAAGGGGCTTGTGGATAGAATGTTCAGATCTACAAATTACAAGGAGAAAGGCAAATTTGAAAATAGTGCTATTGCACACACAATTTTTAGGGAAACACCTTCACCTATACACTATCTTCCACATTGTCTTATAAACTTCCACAAGAGCGTACATCAATTTCAACTGAGCTCACAAGCTCCCATTGCATTCTCACAAAGATTCCAAGATTTCTTGATCTCTCCATTGTCAAGAGAGAGCAAGCTATCACCTCGAAGCTCTCAACACTGCTATGCTCCTCGCCATCACCAATCCATAGCTCTGATACCAATTGTGAGTGCCCAAATGTGGTGTGTGTGTGTGTGTGTGTGTATGTGTGGATGGACAGAAGGAGAGATAGAGATAGAGAACACAGGATGTGGGTGGAGCAGCTCACCACAATATGTGTGGGAGAAATCTCCTTATTCTTCTATCTAGTAAAGAATAAGGTGTGTACAAGTGATGGGTGATTGGACGCCTCTGGCATGTTCGACTAGGGTAAGAGGTAAAATGCCTTTATGAGAGATAGCCCTCGCCGGCGCTCTATGCACAAAATATACAATCTATACTTTTTATACAATTTTCTCTATACATCAGAGTTGCGGAAGGATGTGCATAGGGGAGGAGTTCTCAGCACCCAACCAAGCATGGAGTTTAGGCCATGAGCTGGACTGCATCCAGAGGTACCTAGCCACTAGTACTACGCTTGAATGGGTGTTATGAATGAAAGAGTACTCAAAAAAAGTATAACATTGTGGAGGGTGAATATATGTGTACACCGCATTGCCGGAAGAGAGAGAGAGAGAGAGAGAGAGAGAGAGAGAGAATATATAGTGGAGGGTGAAATAGAGTGCATAGAGACATGAGAAGATGACAACAGAGAATCTTTAAATGCACATCTACATGGAACATGCAACCATGTATTAATGAAGTGACAAAATTTGGGTATACCATAACATCAAAAAGTTTAGGACAAAACAACTAGCAGAGCACCAGGATCGAATGGTCCACCCATCCACTTCCGCTTTACTATGGACAGAGAGAATTTCACCTCGCCGGGAGCGAGCGAGAACACCTCCAACCTATCTGAGCCAGACATAGGCTGAGGCCGCTTCGCCTCCCTCCATGAACCCGAGCTCTGAAAGGATCCCAAGTACTAGTAGGCGGTAGGGTATCAACACCAACCATACTAGTTTAGGCGCCACGTCTCTTTGATGCCCAACACCGGGTGTTTAGGCAACCTTGCATGAGTGCTATGCAGGTGTGTGTCGGTGGTCCGACAGTGTCCGATGTCAGTCTTTTTGGTGGTGGCATTTTTCATCCATTTGACACCATTGGTTGGCGGCAGTGGTGCACCCATCTAATGGGGTTTCATAGGGGAGGGCCCACGGGTGCCCCCTTTTTTTTATTGAGGACATGTGTAAAGTTTTACTAGGGCCAATGGAATCCGATGCTACTACTCAAGGTGGGAAGACTTCCTACAATGCACATAAACTTGGAATGTTGACTATAAAAGCAGCAGTTCTCATGGATTTATGCATAAATAGCATGGGAAAAGTGTCCGGAGTGGGAAAAAAGATTGCTAAAAATAGAACACTCGCCCCAATAAGGGGACCCCTTTTTGCTTTCTTAGGGTGAGTTTTCTGGAGAGGAGGAGAGATGCCCAGAGGACTATGGAGAGCATAGAGAAGCTAACTATACTCCTTTTTTTTGAAGAATCAAGCCTACAATTCCCCCCCCCCCCCCCCCCCACCCCGCCCTTTGATGTCAACCCCCATCCCCTTCTCCTCTCTACCGTTTTCTTTCTTTGTGTCGGTGCTGGCATGTGTGCATTTTCCCCGGGCTATTCTTTTGTGTGTGGTGGTGCAAAGAGAGAAGGAGAGAGAAGTGTTGTGTGGTGGTGTAGTGTGTGATTGAAGTGATGTGAGTTCTATGTGGGTTTGGATTCTCTGAAGTGTATGTAGGCTTGCTGGTAAGCGGTGCAAGGTGTACGTTGTGCAAAGTGTGTTGTTGTGAAGGTTTTTCTAAGAGGAGTGGGGTATGTGAGTACCTTGGGCAACAAGAGACACCCTGGTGTGTTTTCAAGTTTGTTCCCATTCCCCCTCTCCATCTATTGGTGCCCCCATTGAGGAGCACATGATTGCTCCTTGGTTGAAGAAAAAATAGGTTTTGAAGATGCTAGATTGGCAGATTTTACTATTTCTACTAGAGAGAAATTTTTTTAGAGAAGAAGGTATGGTTCAATTTTTTCGCTCCTGGTTCGTGGTTAAGAAAAGATATGGTACGACATGTTGCATGAAAGTTTGGAAGCATCTTTTTAACCTCGAGGGAGTCACTATAGTAAAAATGTGCCTAACATGTGGGTTCAAAAGTAGGGATTATTTTAAAGGGGTTTTATAGATAGTCCTTGATCACACGTGATATATAGGTTTTACATATAGTGCCCCCCCCCCCCCCCCCCCCTCCGCGGATTTTTGGATGCAGATTTGTGGCAAATACAAAGTTGGATGAGATAAAGCAAAAAGATGGAACTTTTAAGAGTTTGAGAGGGAGTTCAAAACCCTTTGGAGGCATCTTATTAAGCTAACTGACACAGAAAACATAGATTTTTTGAAGCTCAGTAAGTCTATGGATTCCCTGCATGAGGATGTTTGAGATAAGGTAGAAGTAGATGCACCTATCTCGTATGCAGAAGCGGTGGCTTATGCAATAGATCAGACCAAAAATATTTTGAACAAGTGTAAAGCGAAGCAGGGTTTGTCCAGAACGATGGTGCCCAAGCTAACCGATGCAGTGGACAGAAAGGTGAAGTTGATGCTAGAGAGTCTACCGGTGTGAGATGAGCCAAGGGTTCTTTGGTTGCAGAGGGATGGGGTTGTTTCTATGCTCAAGATGCTGGTTAAAGAGGTTCCAGTGGTTGAAGAGGTGCCAAAGATGCCAAATGAGGAGGATGTGTGGTCAAGCTTAGGTATGATTGGTCAAGTTCCATTGGTTTGTGCTAGAGATGAGAGAGTGAGGTTTGCAGACGATGTTGAAGCGCAAGAGATAGAGGAAATCCCAGATCTTGAGACAAAAGAGGAGGTGTAAACAGGTTATAGCAGTTTTTTGGATGCAGATACAACCTGGGAAACCGATTCTTCCCATTCGAGGTATAATGAGTTCTAATCTTACATGTTGGTAAAAATGCAGTAAATGGGCGTGAAGAGCAGGGCAAAAGTGCAAGCAAGTATGCTAGGCATAGACCAAGTGGAAATATCAAGGCCTACAGACGAAGACATACAGGTACATGTGGTACCTTGTGGCCATGGCGAAGTGAACCCAACTTTGAGTTTGGTGGGGATGGATAGTGATGAAGCTAGGGTCAATGGGTACTACATGCTCTTATGAAGAGGGAGATTTTGTCAATGCCATGCTCCAAGATAACGTAGTATGGGATGAATTTATTCTTCTTTGTTGGAGGATGTGGTACTAGAACATGTGCTTGAATAACAATATGACAGAGTTGGTATGCAAGAAGTGTTGATTGACACTTATGGACCAGTCAATGTGGAAGGGCTTGATGATGTTGGGATTGAGGATCCTACAGGTATGGAGGCAAGCACAAAGCTGATAATGGAGAAATAACCTATGATGGAAGATGGGCCAATGCAACATATATGTTCTCTTATGCATGGAGGGAAATCCCAGGCTATGGCCTCGTCCCAGCGGCATGTGCTTTATGGTTGAAGGGTATAATTGTGAGTGCAATTGTGCAGTGGATTATTTGTGTGAGGATTAGGGTTAGCTCATGTTGGATTAATATTAGTGGCATTCATGCCAGGCATAACCTAATACTATTAGATGAGACAACACTTAGATGCAAGCTTATTGCAAAGTGTAAATATGCTAGATTGCTTGATGATAAATTGAGTACATTGAGTGTTCTTATATAGCACTTGGAGATGGGAATATGCTGATGTAGGCAATGATGTGTGTCACTTGACTAGCATTCTCAATGTGGGTTGACTAGGTGGCTTGGCTCTTTACATGGGTGAGAGGTCATGGTCATGTTGTGTCATATATGCCTCATATATCATAGGACTAAATAGATAGAGTAGGTTTGTGTAGGGGAAGCTATGTTTACCCTAACAAACACCCCCTTAAACCTAGACTCATCCTCGGTATGCTTGATACATCATGGCTAGTTCTTAATGGGTTCATTAGCTCATGGTTCACAAGACATTGTTTTAATGAATTACATGATTTCACATTTGGATACATCAAGACATGGTTCTACTTAGATTCACATTATGATTGGATCACACTTGGATTCTTTCATGCAAGGCTAAAGGATAGTTTTTTGTCCATAGGGCTTATGGTTTATTCTTCATGCATCGATCCTCATCATTGCTCTTTATGTGATAATCATTGATCATGTGTTGGAGTGCAGTGTACTCTTGATATGTGCTCATCATGAGAAAGGTCTTACCACTTAAGTGGCAATGTCTAATTCTTGTTCTTGTAAGATCATTGTGTCGTCTCCAGAGAGGAGTTCATCATTGTGTGCGGATCATTTAGTGCATGCAAAAGATTTGATACTAGTGCAAGTGCCTTGGGCAATATTACCAATGGAGAGACTCTCTCTTGTTTGGCAATGCCTAAACCCATGCACAAAGATCCAAATGAAAAACAATTAGTAAAGTGTCAGAAAGAAAATGCATATACTTGCTGAGTGTGAAATATCTCTTCACTTTCATGAAGCATGAAGCACCTCTTCACAGGGGCTTGGGAAAAAATCCTATCCTAACCTCAAGATCCTTTCTTTGAGATATTTCCACCAAGTGAAGGCTGTTGTGGGAATGGTTGCTTGAATATAAAGTTCCAAAATAAATTCCAATTAATCCCAAAAACCAAAGGTTACAGGTGTCGATGTGCCGATTAACACTAGGAAAGAGGCTTCATTGTGCAAGTGGCTGCAGAAGCATCATCTCGGCGAGCTTGCAACAACAACAAGGAAAACATCAAGCAATGTGTGGGCAAGCAAGGCAAATGGGAAGAGCGGACACTTGACAGCTATTTGGATTTGTAAATGGAATTGTCAAGAGCAAGCAAAACACTAGACACAAATAAAAGGCAGCCACAAGCCCTGTATTGGGAGATGATGTCACCAGCCAGTGCTCGGGTTCAATAAATTTGAAGATGACGAGGTTCACATGCACAAGAGCCATGTGGGACTAGGGTGAGTGTGTTTGTGTTCCTTCAATAACTTGCTGGTGCAATGAAGATGGAAGCTTCAAGCACCAAGCTTACACTTGAAAACACAACATCAATTCCCTCCCGGTCTCAGACCCAAGACTTGACACACCTTCGAAGATGGTGAGAGGTGAGAGTAGATCAAGAGGAAGAAGGAGTATTCTTACAAGAAAGAAGTATGTCTCCTCACATAATCACTCTTAATAGCTTAGCATAGATTAGTAATTAGCATGGTAGAGGAGATGAGCATGCATTAGAGCGAGTCTCTTGGTTGGATTTTCATCACAAGGCCAAGAGTTGTTGGTTTAGGCCTCCCTTCTCACAAGCTTGGGGTAGATGATGTGCTTTCCATTAAAACTTGAGAAGGAGATAGTGTTCTTGACTTCACACATGAGATTGTGTGAGTGTGTGTGTGTGTGATAATGCCTTGAAAAATCAGCCCCCTCTCTCTCTTGGTCGACCCCTCTTGCTATTTTCTCATGCTGGCATCCTATTGGTCCCTGCAAAGCTTAGCCAATGACAATTAAGAAGCATAAGTGATAGCCTTGTGACATGTGTCCCCCTTTCCCCTTTTTTGAGAGCTTTAGGAATTAAAATCTCATTGGACCTCTTAGTCTTCTAGCAACTAGGAATCAGGCAAGCCATTGGGCTGTTGAATGCTCATTGGACCCCTTGGGAGACTGTCCAATAGTTTTTTTTTGGTTCTTTTATCAAGTGTTTTTTAAGTGAATTAAACTAAATTTACTCTAGCCTAATTCTCATTGGTCCACCTCTATGGCCATCCAATAGGATCAGAATACACCTTGGGGGCAACTGGGCTAGGAAGCTGACATGTGTTCACTATGCCCTTTGTGTAAAGGGAGCTTGGAAGAGTGTGTGTGTGTGTTTCTCTCTCATCCCCTACTACTATGGAACGCCCCCTCCTTGATAGGGATGTGGAAAGACTTTTGAGTCTTCCCACAAGCATCCAAATTTTCCCTAAGGCTTGACCATTGAGTACTGATTTAATTTTGGAACCTTAGCATTTTGGAAGTCTTAATGGGCTGAACCTTAGGGTCTTTGAATCCCATTGATGTACATTGCTCTTTTGCAGATGGCCCCCCTATGGATCCCTATTTCCCTCCTTTGGATCCCTACTGTGATCAGTTTGTCAACCTAACCAATATTCTAGCTTTTTCTCCCCTGCTACTTCCCCATATTCAATGATCAATTTAACATGAGACAATCATTTAGCAGAATTAGATATTATTTATTATGACATCACCTCTCTCTTGAAATCATAGTCGTCCTCGACTATGAGGCAGAGAAGATAAAGCCTAGTCATTAGTCCTTTTTCTAGCGGGCAGAGGATCCCTATTTTACCCTACGACATCGTTCCGGAATGGATGACTAATCCATTTGGTGCTTGAGAGCCTAAGATGCTACAAGCATGTCTGCGTATTAGTCATATCAATCTTCCATAGTACAATGACAAGCTCTACTTAGTGTTTGGAAGACGTCGTCTTCGCAAAATTGATCCTAAGCATGCATACTTCTTAAAATTTGTGCACAATAAAGAAATAGATAGTCTTATAAGACAAAAACTTTGCTCAGTTTAAACATTTTTACATTTTCTTACTCTAGGGAAGCATTGTAAGCATTGACAAGGTTTAGATTAGCCTTTAATTGTATGCCTTGCATCCATCTAGCATCTTCAAAAGGATAGTTTTTAAACTTAATAAGATACTGTCAGATAATCTTACCACCTCTCAACACCTTGTCTTCATGTCGGAGAATGGACTTGGGTTGCATCACCTCTTCTTGGTCCTCGATTCTGGTGGGTCTTCAATACTTGGTTCTTGAGGTGGCTCACCTTTGTAAGGCTCCAAGAGGCTCACATGAAAAGCATTTTGTATGAGCAAATGATCGGGCAACTTGAGTTGATAGCCCATCTCATTGATAGGCCTAAGAATCTGGAAGGGACCACAGTACCTTTTTGCTAGTGAAGCGGTCCGGGGCGGGCAACAAGAAGAGCAACCTCTAGACACCCTTCAAGGCTCCCGTGCTGCTCAATGGGGCTAGGGCACAACAAAACACAAACCAAAACAACAAACCCACAGCCAAATCCCAACTACACAAGGGCACCACCTAGTTTAAAAGCGAACTAGGACGCAAAAGAGGAGAATCGTTAGAGCAACCCACAAACAAGCAAGGAATTTACACTATCCCTAACACCAATGGAACACTCTCACACACTAAAACACGAGCGAGAGAGAGAGAGAGAGAGAGAGAGAGAGAGAGAGAGAGAGAGAGAGAGAGATGGTGCTCGGGCTGCTTTGAAGTGTATCGTTAATGATCAAGCGAACATAAATATATATATGTAAGAAAGAGAGAGAAGGGGGAAGGGGGTGCTTGTTGCACTAATGCCTTCTTACAAATCTGTCATGACCAATCAAAGTGAGATTAGTATTTGTTCAACATAGCCTGAGTAAATTACACCACAACACATCACAAGAAAAAAGCCACCCCAATCACTGTCTTAAGGCTAGGGGAGTCCTCTCCACCCTGTCGCCCTCTTACAGCATGTGGGATTTATGGCTGAATTAATAACAATACCCGGAGACAAGCTATCAAGAACTTAAATAAAACACCAAGACACTTACACATCATTATTGTCCATGACTTCACGTTGGAAGGGAGACAAGGTATCCATGCTTAGTCCAAATTCACCCTCCTTGATTCAGCAAATGTTGGGCTTACACTAGTAGGAGAAATGATAGATTTCCTACTCTCAATTGAATGATCACTCTCTCTTACAATGGCATAGAGTTCCCTTGTTAATCACCCCTAATACAACACATACATATGCCTAATGCCAATGAGATTCCACTCAAGAGCTCCTTCTCAAGAGGTTGAGCTTGGCTTCTCAAGCTATAGCATAGTGCTCTTTCTTCTCCTTTTTTGTGCTAGCTACACCCTCCTTTTATAGCAATTTTGAAGGCTAGGGTTACTTCTCTAACCATGGTTGGGTTAGATTTTCAGCAATTTACCTAATTTCTTTTGCTTGGAATTATCAAGCAGTTGGTGGGGAAAGACAGAGGAGAGAAATGGAGGTGATAAGACTTTTCATAGTGGGTTAGTGTTACTAGAGTTAGTATTAATTTACAAATGGAATTGGATATTTACAATAGGAGTATCCATGTAGGATACAAATAAGGAAGAAAAACTCTTAAGAGGTAAGAAAAGGTGGATTTCTTACAAGGTTGATGCTCCAAGTGTCTTGAGTAGGGCCAATTTTGACGTTTGTTGACGGTCCACTAGCTTTGACGGTACATTTTTTCTCCACTCTTAACCTTCCTTGAGAGACAAGGTAATTGAAGCTGAGTAATCAACCACCATGATGCTGTCTTTTAAGAGAAGAGGCTGAATTTTGTGGTTTTTTGATAGATATGGGTAATTTGGAGGAGGAAAAATGAGACTAGGTGGTCAATTTTGGAATGGAATTGTGTGTTGGAGGTATGAGTTCACCATGGTTTCTCTTATTCTTCAAGGTTGAGGAGAAGGTGAGTAGGGTGAAGAGAGGAGTGGTGAGAGAGGTGGGGATGATGAGTGGAGAAGTGTGTGTGAAAGAGGAAAATGATAAAGTGGAAGAGAGAGTGTGGCTGCATAGCATGGGAAAACTGGGGTCCACTAATAAAATCATAGCTCACAGCTCGTAGCTCAAAAAAATATGAAAAATTTTGAGGCAAAATTTCAGTCCACAAGCTACAACTTTTGTTTGTATCACCTTTTCAAATTCGGAGAGCAAGTGAACTTTAAAAGTTCAGCAAAACCGACGGTTTTTTTCCATTGCACAAAGTCCTTGTGGGGTCCTTCTTTGGATGATTCTTTTGAATACCTCCAAGAGTGAGCCCTCCATAGTGCATGTATGCATGCCACCTACCCTTGAAAAATCACAATAGTGTAAAAATATACACATAAATAAAACTAGTTTTTTTTGGATTTTTGTTAGGGTGGAGTTACACCAAATATTAGAGAAGCTTACATGAATATATTTCTATATGGAATAAAGAGTATGAAAAATGGTAAGAAAAATTGTGGTAATGGTGAGGCAATGTACAGAGCATAAATAACACACACCTAGGTAGAAATATTTAAATAAATACCAAAATAATTATGAAAAAATCTTTTATTTAGGCCCTATATACAAAGAAATATTTACATACGCATGGGCCATAATATACTTATATTTTTTATTTTTTTTATTTTTTTGGCTCAACTAGCCCAATGACTAGCTAATTGAGGGTTTTTTATTTCAGTAAGGAGATATGGGAAAAGTCCCCTAACTCACACGCGCCTATATACAGTGAAAGGGTGAGGGTAACCACAGTGTTTGAGTGATTTGATAGGGTGAGATAACTCACTATGGCAATTACAGAGAGCCGAAAAACGGCTATCATTAGCCCTCCCCCAGGATGATGGTATATTCATGTACCATCATAAAGAATCTTTTCCAAAGAGAGTGCTTCAGAGTCTTTGACAAGATCTTCATTGTTTGGCCCCTTGGAATTTTGGTTTGTGTTACACTCATGCTTCATGGAACAATACTTACATGAGATAGTTGCCTTTTGCTCTAGTAGATCCTTTGGTAGAAGGCGATTCAAGTAAGGCTTCAAGCGATAGCCGTTTACCTTCCTGGAGTGCTCGTTCCCATTCAAGTCCATAAGTTGATAGTAACTTGAATTGAAAGTCTTCTTGACTATGTATGGCCCCTGCCATCTTGTTTCAAATTTGGCATCAAAACGATTATCGAGTCGATTGTCATACCTTAGCACAAGATCTCCTTCATTGATACCTCTGTCCTTCAGTTTCTTGTCAAGCTTCTCCTTTGTCTGTGTGGCTTTCCTCTTATAGCACTCGTATGCTGCTTCTCTTTTCCACTCAAGCTCAGCTAAGGTAAGAAGTCGATCCATCCATGCTTCTTGATCATCTTGTGCTGATTTGCCATGAAGTCGCATTGTTGGAATGTTTAGCTCAATTGGTTGTAAAGCCTCTTGACCATAGACCAAGTGAAATGGTGTGAACTCCGTGGCTTCCCTATATGTGGTTCGATACGCCCACAAGGCACCATCCAAGAAGTCATCCCACAACTTTGTCTTGTTTTTCACCATCTTTCTAATGATGCCTGCAATGACACCATTAGCTTTTTCTACCAAACCATTTGATTGGGGATAGTAGGGTGTACTGTGACGATGTAGAATGTGAAGTTCTTCACAGACTTCTGTGAGCAATCCCTTTCTAAACCCTAGACCATTATCAGAAACAATCTCCAAAGGTGTGCCAAATCTACAACAAATGTGAGTGTAGACGAATTTGCTCACTGTCCTCTCATTTACCTTTGCCACACTTTGTGCTTCCACCCACCTAGTCATATAGTCTACAGCCACTAGAATGTAGAGTTTACCATTTTTTGTCCTAGGCAGAGGACCCATAGCATCAATGCCCCACTTTTCAAAGGGTCCATTTGCAAGCACGATTTGCCTTGGACCATAAATCAATCTTCTATTCCCATTTACCTGACAATTGTGACAACTTTTACACCAATGTTGGACATCCACATGCAGACTTGGCCAGACATACCCCGCAAGAAAAATCTTCTTCACAGTTAATTCTTGGGAAAAATGACCACCACATGCCTCTTCATGCAAACCTTTTATAATGGCTGGAATTTCCACGATAGTTGGTACTCTTCTGCACACTTTATCCTTCCCTCTTTGATAGAGGGAGCCTTCTAGGAAGAGATACATGCTTGCCTTCTTCATGAGTCTCCTCTTCTGAGCTTTTGTGAAGTCTGGTGGAAACTCACCCTCCAAAATGTAGCCAATGATGGGAGCCAATGACTCCAATCCCTGGTACCTCGGTTGCTTCACAGCAGCCGCCACCATGATGACCTGCACTTATTTCTTTACACATGCAATGGCTTGTTGTGCAAGTAAATCAGCATCTTCATTTTGTTTCCTAGGAATATGATATAATTGCACCTCCTCAAATTGATTAAATAGCCTACGGATGGTATGAACTTTGGCCCTTAATCTTTCATTTTTGCATGCCCAAATGCCTAAAATCTGCTTCACAATGAGAAGTGCATCCCCTTTTACCATGAGACGTTGTATACCATGGCCAATGCATATTTTTAAACCATGAAGTAGTGTGTCATATTCTGCTTCATTGTTGCTAGCTGAACTTGGTAGATTGAACTTCTCTTTCATGACCACCTCTCCACTTGGGTTGAGCAACACTAGCCCTCCCCCTGCTTTTCCTATGGCTCGACGAAAAGCTCCATCAAAGAACAAGGTAAAAGCATTAGGAATACTTTTTGGTGGTGGCAATGGTAGGGTCTTTACTTCAGGCACCTTAATCTCCTTTTCATGCACCCTATAAGTGAGAATCCCTGCCAATTGTGCACGCACACTATCTTCTACCTTGAAAGAGTATTGAAACTCTTGCAACTCCATAATCCACTTTGAGATCCTAGTACTAAGATTCATTTGAGATGACACCCAAGGGAACAAATTCTCTGCGGTGAGGATTACAAAAGGTTTTGGGAGCAAGTAGGATCTAAACTTCCTTATCGCAAACATGAGAGAAAGCATCATGAGTTCTGCCTACATGTAGCCTCTCTCTAAAGCATTCATGACCCTACTAGCAAAGTAGATGGGCCGCATCCTGGTACTATAGGGATCTTGTTGTAACAAAACTGCACCAATTTTTTCTTTCCCAGCACTAGAGCTAACAAAGAATGTGTACTCCCAACAAGGAGGCATGAGTGTTGGTAGCTCTGACAAAATGGCTTTAATGTTACAAAAGTACTCTTCAAGCTCATCAGACCATGCAAATTCTACTTGTTGTGTCAACTTTTGCAAAGGGTGAAGTAACTCCGAGGCTAAGTGAATGAAGCGTGACATATACTTCACCTTTTGAATGAATGATATGACCTCCATAAGACTCTTGGGTGATGGTAGCTCAATAAGAGCCTTTGCCTTTGAAGGATCCACTTCAATGCCTTTGTAAGAAACCTCACCTATATGGCACTTGTCGGGGTTGAGTTGACCTCCCATGTCGTAGAGCTTCTTTAAACCTTCTTCTACCCTTTGTAGATGCAATGATTTTGAGCTATAAATACAGAAATCATCAATGAACACCCTAATTGACTTTCCAAAGAATGCTTGAAACACCATATTCATGAAACGTTGGAATGTTGCAGGAGCATTTGTCAGACCAAATGGCATGACTCTAAAAGCATAACAACCCCAAGGAGTGATAAAGGTTGTTTTCAATTGATCCTCCAATGCAATCCCTATTTGAAAGTAACCTGAGTAACCATCGCACACAGTGTACTTCTCATGACCAGCTACCTCATTTAGTATCTCATCCTGGAATGGGAGGGGAAAGTGATCTCTTTTTGTTGCCTCATTGAGGGGACGGTAATCCACACACACCCTCCACTTGCCATTTTTCTTAGGAGTGACAACAACAGGAGAGATCCACTCTGAATTCTCCACTGGATAAATGAAACCTGCTGCTAGAAGCTTTCTTACCTCCTTGAGTAGAGCCTGCTCCTTTATAACTCCTAGCCTTCGTAGCTTCTGAGCTTTAGGTGTGGCCTCAGGCTTTAACTCAATCTTGTGTTGAACAACATCTACCCCACACACGTCGGTGTAGTCTTTGGCAAAAAGCCTAGGAAACTTCCTTAGCACACATTTGAACTCCTCTCTTTCATCCTTTGTAAGTGTTGTTGATAGCATACCTTCCAGCATCCCTTCATCTTGAACACCTTCGTTCTCTTGAGGGCCTACCTCCTCCAAGCCTTGACAAGAGGTCTCTTGGTTGCTTGGCTTAAACCTTACCCCCATGACTTCGATGGAAGACTCCTCTTCAGTAATGCTGCTGTTACTTTCTTCTGCTGAAGTGCTATCGGCCCAACCTTCTTCCGTCTCACTTTGAGATGATTCTTCATGGAGCTCCTCTTGGCGTTGCTCCTTCATGTCAAAGACAACCTTCTTATGATTGTCGTTCCTACAAATTAGCTTTCCACTCTCCCAATCCTGCAAAGCTCGCATTTTCATTAGCCATGGTCTCCCTAGGATAAATGGGTAACCATTTCCTTTGGTAGACATGACATAGAAATCCACTGCCTTCTTAATGCCAAAGGCCTCCACAAAAACATTTTTACAAATGCCTACGCACCTAGCCTTGCTATTGTTTGCCATCTTGACCTTAATTTCAGGTGTCTCATGGATGTGCATGCCTAGTTTTTGCATGAGTCCCTCTGTCATGATGCAAATTTGTGCATCCCCATCCACTAGACCTTTCCAAACCAATCTCCCTTTTATGTAACAATCTAGCACAGGTGTAATGTCCTCATTCATTTCAGCTTGTGCAATTTTTACAACAGGCACACTCTCTTTCACCTTTCTGCTAGTGCTAATTGTCCTTGTTAAATCCCTCCTAACTTGTGGACATAATGCAAGAAATTGAGGCCATGAGATATCAGGACCCTTACCTCTCATGTCTTCCAACAGGTTGTATGGAGCCATTCCATGTCCAAGAGGGAAGTCTTGGAGGTTGATACGACGTCGAGTCCTCTTAGCCTCCTTGGTCTCCTTTGCCTTCTTTCATTAGGAGAAATATGAACCTTGCATGGGCCTTGTAAGGAATCCTAATTTTTAGGGATTAAGGCTAATGGTGTGTAGGGTTAAGGGGACAAGGGCATTCAAGAAGCTAGTTTTGAGTAGGCTTTTCTAGCCTTTTTTTTAGACACATGTAGGATGTGGACCTAAGAGGTCACCTTCTCTCTCTAGCTTTTTGAAAGTGAAGGGAGTAAAGAGGTGTGGCCACATCATCAAAAACGTGGATCACTAAGAGCCAAAATTTGACTTTTTTTTTAAAAAAATTATTTTTACTTATTTTTGACTTAAAACTCTCCCCCAACATATATCCATATCAAAAAAGTATTTTTTGACATTTTTTTAAACTTACAAGCACTAAAAGTCCTATTTTTCAAAAAAAAAAACTCCCCCCCCAAAAAAAAAACCTTTCTTCTCTCTTCCTCCTCCCTCCTTTCTCCCTCTCCTCTCCCTCCCTGCCCCTTCTCTCCTCCTCCTCCCCTCTCTCCCTCTCTCCCACTGTCCCCTTCTCTCCTCCCATGTTCCTCCCTCTCCCTCCCTGCCCCCTTCTCTCCTCCTTCTCCACTCTCTCTCTCTCTCCCCCACTACCCCCTTGTCTTCTCCCATGTTCCTCTCTCTCCCTCCCCCCTCTCTCTTTTCATCCTTTGTTTCCTCATGCAACAACTACCATGGTGCTCAAGGACATCACAAATCGTATGCATACATATTTGCTTGTTCGCAACGTTTGCATCGAAGGCCGCACGTGAGGGTGAGCAGAGGTCATCCCAGGAACGTCGTAGCATCGGTGAGATGAATGTTGACGATTCTTCAATATCTTGCCAATACCATCACATATTTGAATAAAACACCCCTTTATGCAAGGTAACAATATACTTCTTACTTTTGATTGTGTTCTTCTTATCATAAACTTTGAAGTCTAAGGTGTTGCCTCTACTTGTTTTGTAGTGCTTGGCACAAAGGTTGCTTTTATGCACAAATAGTGAAAGGCTGCAGGTTAGAGAGGCCAAGTGTCACCACTTTTCCTCTAAAACATTCTTCTTTGTTACATCTTGCAGGTAGGTGCTTCAAATCCATGCTTATTAGGGGTGGTAGTCTCATCCTAATGTATATTTTATATTGTTTATTCCCAGCTAGATAGAAATACTTGCAGATTTGTACAACATATACTTAACAAGTGTCTTCATTATATAGCTTGCAAATGTTGAATTCATACATGTTTTTGTTACAAGGTGACCTCTTGCTATGCTAGTTGAGTGGCGTTGTTTGCAAGAACGGCTCAAGGAACTGGCATAACATGAAGCTTTTATGGTGGCACAAAGCTCTCCTCAGCGGCAATGTGGCTCCCACTACACCAAAAATCATTATGCTGACATGAAGAGATCCCTAGTAGGACAATGCAAAAACTTTTCATCAGCAGCAACACACTCTTTCCTAACATGAGGGCACTCCTACCAAAGATATTTTTATGTGATAGGTCACCCCAGGAGCATACCATGTCATGGAATGGATGTAAGAACTATGACCACACTACTCCTTGTAAAGTGTTCACAGATGTATGTTTATCAAAGTTAATGAGAAGAAATTTGGACTTTTTTGTTCGTTGATGTGTAAGAGCACTCTAGGTCTACCATATTTTAGATTGTTTGATAATAAAGTATAAGAGATCTTGACGGAATAAGCCTCGATTAGATTCCTACCATGCACTTGTGACACCATACCTCTCCTTGAACCTTTTGATTTCTATCATTGTGGGAAGTCTAAGGGTGGTCTATTTTCAAATTTTTAGCAATAACTTTTTTTAAAAGGAAATTTTGGTTATTTTAAAGTTTGTACACAGTCTAGGAGTTCATTCTGATTGTTTTCCTTCAGTTTCAATTTTTGATCGAGGGCACTCCTTGGAAGCCACTTTTGAAGGTGTTAGGGTGAGATTTTGAGAAAGTTTTGTATGTAGGAAATGCAGTCCTTAACACAATAAAAAACATTGGTTCTCTGAGTATTTTCAGATTCCATGGTTTTAATGCCCGTTCGAGCCCGTAGATTAAGGAAAAAGTAAGAAATGTCTGTTTTACATCATTTTTTAAGCCAACTTGCACGTTGATTTTTGGAAAATCCGAGTAGGATATGATTTTTTTGCATCACACGATAGTCGAAGAGCGCGACGAGATGAACAAATTTATGTGAGACAAGCCCAGACAAATTCAGAGCCAATTGAACACTAGAAGCTCTTAAAAACAGCCTAAAAGTCTAACACTTGAATTATGACCATGCATAAAAATAAACTTACCACTTGAATTATGACCATGCATAAAAATAAAGCCTGTACTTGTCATTTTAGGGCCCCAGGGACCCTCAGCATGAGGGGCCACAAGGGCGCGCAAATCAGCCATCCAAAATTTTTGGATGGCTGATTTGCGCGCCCTTGTGGCCTCTCATGTTGAGGGTCCGTGGCGCCCTAAAATGACAAGTACAAGCTTTTTTTGATGCATAGCCATGAGATAGAATTGGGCAAATTGATGTATTCATAGCAAACTCCCCCCCCCCACAATGGCAAATAGCTAAACATTGTATCATGCCATGCATAAAAATAAATCTTGTACTTATCATTTTAGGGCCCCAGGGACCCTCAACATGAGGGGCCACAAGGGCGCACAAATCAGCCATCCAAAATTTGGCCACAAGGGCGCGCAAATCAGCCATCCAAAAATTTTGATGCATAGCCATGAGATAGAGTTGGGCAAATTGATGTATTCATAGCAAACTCCCCCCCCCCCCCCCACAATGGCAAATAGCTAAACATTGTATCATGCCATGCATTAAAAAAAGCTTGTACTTGTCATTTTAGGGGCCCAGGGACCCTCAACAAGAGGGGCCACAAGGGCGCGCAAACTGGCCATCCAAAATTCTTGTACTTGTCATTTTAGGGGCCCAGGGACCCTCAACAAGAGGGGCCACAAGGGCGTACAAACTGGCCATCCAAAAATTTTGGATGGCCAGTTTGCACGCCCTTGTGGCCCCTCTTGTTGAGGGTCCCTGGGTCCCTAAAATGACAAGTACAAGCTTTTTTTAATGCATGTCCATGAGATAGAACTGGGCAGTTTAATGTGTTCATAGCAACCCCTCCCCCCCCCCAAATGGCAGATACCTAAACCTTGTATCATGCTTATCAACCATTTTTTACTTCCTTGTGTCCATCCCCTGTTCTTGGAAATATCTTGGTTCCTATTTGTGCCTGGATGGGCATTCTACGCGCCGTTGTGGTCCCTCTTGTTGAGGGTCTGTGGGGCTTCAAAATGACAAATAGGGGCTTTGTTTTAATGTATGGCCATGAGATAGAGTTGTAGTGTTTAATGTCGGAGTATTCACTATGTCAAATTTTCCTATATCATGTCCGTTCACCACAATGGATTGAAAGTAGCCCTTATAGGCCTTACCTACACATGTTTCTGTAACTTTACAAGAATATAAATTCCCTTCTGTTGAACACATGTGCTATGTTACATATACTTTAGTGAACTCGCAAGGTCAAAGGCCTCACAAATTTTGTGCACTCAGAACATTTAGCACTAGAAATCAACCAAACAAGGAGCCAATTTTTACTTCCTTGTGTTCACCTCGTGTTCTTGGAAATGTTTTGGTTAAGCCATTTCTTTGGTATTTAAAACCACATGTGACCCCTATTGTTATAGTATCCGACCGAAGGTTTCTTGATTAGCAGTTATATAGGTTCGAGTGATACATATCTTCTATGTTAACAATGCATGTATCTATAATTTATGTTTACACTTTCTCTATCCAAATGAGCTACATAGTAAAAATCAAATCCGCAATTCAACAATTAAGTTCACAAGGTGATAGATATTGGTAAGATCTTTAACAATACCAAATAAATAGCTACCAATAGCGAATGAATAGGGATATTTAAGAAGGTTTGATACCAAAAACTTGTCAACACTACTCAAAAAGGTGGAAACTCAAAGGCTTTATAATATATATGATGAAACAAGAATCAATAATAATTCACCCCTATATATCTACACCTCCATCTCAAGTTGTCATTTCTCTAAGTCAAGCTTGGCATAGGAATAGTATGGAAACAATAACATTTTGGAAAGCAAGAATTTAGCTTTCTCAACTTTTGAAATGTTGCTATTGATATATATTCAACATCCCCAAATGAGGACATCTTGACAAAGGTTATGATCCACTTAATAAGAATAACCATTAGTGATTAAACTGAAATCAAAATATTGCATGAATTTCTTCATGGTGGAATGATTAAGACTTGAAACTTCAAACATCTTACAAACAAATCAGAATATCCAAAAAAATCAACAATATTTCTCAAATCTGTATGAAACTCCAGTAATCTAAATAAAATACTCTCACTCAGTTCGACACCATTTAACAAAAAGAAATATTTATATTGCATTTATAGAGGAATCCAGCCTCATAAAAATAATTACAAATGGAGACAATGTTGTTGCTGTTAGGCTTCTCTTACAAGTATTTGTCTTTCTCATCTAGAGATTCATATACACGAGTATTTGTGTGTCTATGACACTAGGGAAGATAGTAGTACTATAGGGATGGCTTTTCTAAGAGCTCCTAGAGAGTACCTATTGGTTCAAGATTCTACAAAAATCCTACTATTCTTATCAAAATCTTTTAACACGGTAGTGAAAGGTTCCTCACGGAACAAAAATAGGGTGATTTCCATCTCTGCACATGGTTGCTTGCTCATGTCCTCTCAAAACAAGTTGACTCTGTAAGTAAACAACAGATTATGTGAGCACAAAGTTATAAAGTACAAAATGATATCATTCTAATAATCTAATGACAACTATACAAAGAATAAATTATAAGAAAAATCTTTGATGACTCTCCATAGATAACACAACTTACTTACATTGTGAGACTCAATCACATGCTACAAAACTATAGATGGCGCACCAAAGCCATCAACAAAATAGCACCACCCAATGTTATGAGGTGTGAAGCCTAAACATTGAAAGCCATAAAGAGGTTAATTCCCTCCAGCATGATAAACTTAAAGATGGAGATGATCTTAAGCTCTGAATGTAAGCTACAAGGGTAGTTTTCTCACCATTCTATCTTTATGTTGGAGATGAATCCTTGCAATGCCCATGCACTATTCACACCTCCTGTTCTTGTGGTATGCAAGTCATGTGAGTTGATGCTTTTTCCACCTTCGGGAGTAGAGGTTTCCATGTAGTGCGAGTGAATGAAAGTAGAAGGAGGAGAATCTTGTTTCATGCTGTAATGGAGGTGAGAGAAGGGAGAGGAGCTAGCTTGGTGTGGAACTATGTGGTGGGCAAGGGGAAGAGATAGGAAAGAAGCTTGCTTGGTGCTACAATGGAGATGGGAGAAAGCTAGTAGAGAGATAATGTTGGACTATAGGGGGTGCATGTGGTTGTTGCAGCCATGGAGAGCTTGGAAAAGGGTTTGTAGAGAGAGAAAATCACTTTTAGCTATAGAATAGGTTTGGAAAGACTTTGGAGGGTGGAACATGATGTTTTGAAATTTTTTGAAACAATTTAATTTTTTGAAAAAAATTAATTTTTTGGAAATTTTTAGTGCACGTTTTTTACTTTTGGAGGTCAAAAATACTTTTTTGACCATGAAATAGGTTAGGGGACCTTTTAAGGAGGGAAAACTTGAAATTTGAAATTTTTTGAAATTTTGATATTTTTAGTGTATTTTCAAATCCGGGCCAAAAAGTGGGGGAAAAAAGGTCAAAGTGGTCCCCCCCCCCCCCCCCCCCCCTCCCTTTCCCCTAGCCACCTCCCTTACCTTCTCACTAGGTAAGAGGCCATTAAGAGGTGTAACGCTACCTTGTCTCCCTACTTTTTTGAGGGTATAGAGTGTGTCCACCACCCTCTTCCTATTGGCTGGCCTCTAATTAACCTTAATCCCAAAGGGCCCCTAGAGGGTTCATATTTTTCCTAATGTTCTCGTCCATGGTCACTTTGTGATGTAACTCCTTCTTTCTCCTTACCTTTCCCTCGGCCACACTTAATGCCATTTGCTTCCATATCAACTTCTCTTGAATTTGTCACCTCTACCACATGCACGTTTGGGTCTGGCAAAGGTGGAACTCCTTCCACTCCTTGTGGAGGTGGTCTTGCTCCATTTGTCCTTTGTATAAGCCGTGGTTGCTGACTAGTTCCTTCACCTGCATTCATCACTGGGTAATTCAAGTTAGGTCTCCCTGGCTCCCCACGGGGCCAAGGACAATTATACATCCCATGTCCAGACTCATCGCAATTCCAACATTGCAAGACTCTCCTAGTTCGTGGCTCTCTCTCTTCTGACTTCTTTGCTTGTCCCTTTGGACCTACAGCTTGTGCAAGGTGAATTGACAGGCTGCTTAAAGATTCATTTAACTTCTCAATCACTTTAGCCGTTACCTCAGGAAGCTCCCTAGATGTTGATGCTTGTGACTTACCTTTGGGTCTAAGACCTTCTATTGGAACCTCTCCTCTTAAGCACTTGAGTTTCCTAGACTTCTCAGCAGCCCTAGTTTCCGCTGCATCAAAAGTAGCAGGTGCACCCGCCTCAACTTTTACCTTAAGGTCAGGAAAGAGTCCGGCTATGAACCTCTCCTTCTTTAAAAATTCTGCACCATCACCAGGGTTAGCAACATTTCGTACCCATAGAGCCCAAAGATGTAGAAACTCTTGCTTGTACAAGTAGTAGTCATCTAAGTCTTTTTGCTTATGAGAAACAATGTCTTGCCATAGTTTTTGAGTGTTTTGGGGATCAAAGAAGTATCTCTTAAAACGATTCAAAACTTCTGTGTAATTCCCCTTAATTTCCTAAAGCAAAGAGTCAAACCAAGTACTAGCATCTTTCCTAAGGACCACCTCAAACATTTCTACACGTTCTTGATCGGTTACTATCCTCTTGATACGGCAAGACATCTTGAAATTTGCTAAAAAAAAATCTGCATCCTCTCCAGGCTCTCCAAAGAAAAGAGGATATCCAGACATTTGGCGTTGGCTCTTCATTATTATGAAAGATTACAACACGAGTTACAATAAGGGATACAATAGAGATTTAGAACCACTCGTCTGCAAATGAAGAAGTAAGAAAATACCACTCTATGTTTTCTTCTTCAGCTATCCAAGCTTCAATGAGGTCTCGATTTGTTTGATCAAAACAAAAAGGTAGACTATTGATGAGCTCTAAGAAGGGTTGAAATTCTTCAAAGCTAAGGCGATAAACAGAAATCTCTAGAACTTCATTTCTGGATCCAAAAGAGCAACCATGTCCCAAGTGATAAATTGCACTTGCTCTACAATTCCCAACGCACAAGCGGTTTGTATAAAAACTAGATCTTCATGCTCGTCGTTGAAGGCCGTGAGAAAGTAGCAATTGACTAGGAGCTCCTTTCCTTCGAGTTCCACACAGTCGGAGTGAGGCAACCTTCTTACAATTTCATAAAGAACATCCTCATCAAGTCCAATCAAGTTTGCAAGATTTAAAGACTCCACTTGTGCTACAAAATTCCTGGACAAAAACTCCTTAGGATTATGGTTAAATCATTCAAAAGCATAAAGAGATTTACAATGTCTCTATGAACAAAGTGTCATAGAAAGTAGAGAAGGATGAGAATTTATACAAATTTGCAATCTTCTCTATGCTCTCTTTATTAAGACAAGCTTTGAATAGCTCCCTATCTCCTTTGTTGAAAGCGAAAGGAAGACTATTAATAAGACGCAAATGAGGGAAAAATTCACCAAATGTGAGTCTATGAAGCATGAACTCTGGCCGCAAGTTTCCTGAAGAGTCTTCCTCAATGGTGAAATGCACTCGACAAACGCCAAATTTCACTCTTTTTACCAATCTTAGGGCACACACTAGTTGGATGAATGCGCGGTCTTCCTTAGTGCCCAGCAACAAGAGGAAAATGGAATCCACGCGTAGGACCTTTCGTCTTAACTTCACCACCCTCTTGTTATGAGGGAGACGCCTTACTACTTGCTCCTGCAACTCAATTGGTAATAGAGCTAGATCTCTAAGGATTGAACTTTCACTGCACACACATTCCCTGTTAGAACAAATGATCGTTTTTTGTTTCTTGTAACAACTTGGACAAAGAAAAAACAAACATACACACTATTTTGCCGGGCTGCACTTCATTTTAAAATAAAATGAACACATGTACATCAAAAGAAGTATGGTAGTTGATGAGAGGTAGAATGACAGGGTTTGGTGATGCAAGAATTTCTCCTACTCTTTGGGCACCAAACATGAACACCATTCGTTGTTGAAAATGGATCTTTCTACTAATTGCAACGTTTATTCTAATGTGTGGAGTAAAATGAAAGGGAAAAACCTCTATTCCCGGCCCATTATCCATGGCCTATGCATGTCCTAATGCTTAAAATAACACAAAAATATAGACGTCCAAGCTAATATCGTACCTAATGAGAGGCAAAATAAAAGGATTTACCGAAGTCTTTATCTCGGCTAACCTAAGAGGACCTAAAATCCTATGAATTACCCGTTGAAATTGCAACTTAGTACTAACAATTATGTGTATCTTTTGCCTTGCAATGGGAATGAAAGGATCATACAAACTCTCGGGATTCATGCAAACTACTTGACTATGCTAAAAGTTGATCCTACACAAAAACATACACGAGTTGTTTTCCTCCGTGGGGGCACCAATTTGAAGCGGTCCGGGGCGGGCAACAAGAAGAGCAACCTCTAGACACCCTTCAAGGCTCCCGTGCTGCTCAATGGGGCTGGGGCACAACACAACACAAACCAAAACAACAAACCCACAGCCAAATCCCAACTACACAAGGGCACCACCTAGTTTAAAAGCGAACTAGGACGCAAAAGAGGAGAATCGTTAGAGCAACCCACAAACAAGCAAGGAATTTACACTATCCCTAACACCAATGGAACACTCTCACACACTAAAACACGAGAGAGAGAGAGAGAGAGAGAGAGAGAGAGAGAGAGAGAGAGAGAGAGAGAGAGAGAGAGAGAGAGAGAGAGATGGTGCTCGGGCTGCTTTGAAGTGTATCGTTAATGATCAAGCAAACATAAATATATATATGTAAGAAAGAGAGAGAAGGGGGAAGGGGGTGCTTGTTGCACTAATGCCTTCTTACAAATCTGTCATGACCAATCAAAGTGAGATTACTATTTGTTCAACATAGCCTGAGTAAATTACACCACAACATATCACAAAAAAAAAGCCACCCCAATCACTGTCTTAAGGCCAGGGGAGTCCTCTCCACCCTGTCGCCCTCTTACAACATGTGGGATTTATAGCTAAATTGATAACAATACCCGGAGACAAGCTATCAAGAACTTAAATAAAACACCAAGACACTTACACATTATTATTGTCCATGACTTCACGTTGGAAGGGAGACAAGGTATCCATGCTTAGTCCAAATTCACCCTCCTTGATTCAGCAAATGTTGGGCTTACACTAGTAGGAGAAATGATAGATTTCCTACTCTCA
Source organism: Adiantum capillus-veneris (assembly GCF_014529385.1). Lineage (NCBI taxonomy): Eukaryota > Viridiplantae > Streptophyta > Polypodiopsida > Polypodiales > Pteridaceae > Adiantum > Adiantum capillus-veneris. Next base: position 138,339,112 of record NC_140931.1, on the reverse strand, counting down.
ATTGAATGATCACTCTCTCTTACAATGGCATAGAGTTCCCTTGCTAATCACCCCTAATACAACACATACATATGCCTAATGCCAATGAAACTCCACTCAAGAGCTTCTTCTCAAAAGGTTGAGGTTGGCTTCTCAAGCTATAGCATATGCTCTTTCTTCTCCTTTTTTGTGCTAGCTACACCCTCCTTTTATAGCAATTTTGAAGGCTAGGGTTACTCCTCTAACCATGGTTGGGTTAGATTTTCAGCAATTTACCTAATTTCTTTTGCTTGGAATTATCAAGCAGTTGGTGGGGAAAGAGAGAGGAGAGAAATGGAGGTGATAGGACTTTTCATAGTGGGTTAGTGTTAGTAGAGTTAGTATTAATTTACAAATGGAATTGGATATTTACAATGGGAGTATCTATGTAGGATACAAATAAAGAAGAAAAACTCTTAAGAGGTAAGAAAAGGTGGATTTCTTACAAGGTTGATGCTCCAAGTGTCTTGAGTAGGGCCAATTTTGACGCTTGTTGACGGTCCACTAGCTTTGACGGTACATTTTTTCTCCACTCTTGACCTTCCTTGAGAGACAAGGTAATTGAAGCTGAGTAATCAACCACCATGATGCTGTCTTTTAAGAGAAGAGGCTGAATTTTGTGGTTTTTTGATAGATATGGGTAATTTGGAGGAGGAAAAATGAGACTAGGTGGTCAATTTTGGAATGGAATTGTGTGTGGGAAGTATGAGTTCACCATGGTTTCTCTTATTCTTCAAGGTTGAGGAGAAGGTGAGTAGGGTGCAGAGAGGAGTGGTGAGAGAGGTGGGGATGATGAGTGGAGAAGTGTGTGTGAAAGAGGAAAATGATAAAGTGGAAGAGAGAGTGTGGCTGCATAGCATGGGAAAACTGGGGTCCACTAATAAAATCATAGCTCACAGCTCGTAGCTCAAAAAAATATAAAAAAATTGGAGGCAAACGTTCAGCCCACGAGCTACAACTTTTGTTTGTATCACCTTTTCAAATTCGGAGAGCAAGTGAACTTTAAAAATTCAGCAAAACCGACTGTTTTTTTCCACTGCACAAAGTCCTTGTGGGGTCCTTCTTTGAATGATTCTTTTGAATACCTCCAAGAGTGAGCCCTCCATAGTGCATGTATGCATGCCACCTACCCTTGACCTTATTTGGTAGGTCTATAATTGAAGATATTGTTGAGATCATGATATAAGTGAATAGAACAACTAAGAAAATCAAATATTGAGGGGTCTAAAAAAAATGTACATGTCAAATATAAATAATATAAGTGGAAAAAATATAAAGGGGTCAAAAGAAATCTCTCTCATTATGAGGCTACCATAAAAAGATAAATATTTTTGGTGTTCTAATTTTTTAGAAAAAAAACAAAATAGATGTAGAAAGGAAAAAATCACAATAGTGTAGAAATATACACATAAATAAAACTAGTTTTTTTGGATTTTTGTTGGGGTGGAGTTACACCAAATATAAAAATAGTGTAAAAATATACACATAAATAAAACTAGTTTTTTTGGATTTTTGTTGGGGTGGAGTTACACCAAATATAAGAGAAGCTTACATGAAAATATTTCTATATGGAATAAAGAGTATGAAAAATGGTAAGAAAAATTGTGGTAATGGTGAGGCAATGTACAGAGCATAAATAACACACACCTAGGTAGAAATATTTAAATAAATACCAAAATAATTTTGAAAAAATCTTTTATTTATGCCCTATATACAAAGAAATATTTACATACACATGGGCCATAATATACTTATATTTTTTATATTTTTTATTTTTTTGGATCAACTAGCCCAATGACTAGCTAATTGAGGGTTTTTTATTTCAGTAAGGAGATATGGGAAAAGTCCCCTAACTCACACGCGCCTATATACAGTGAAAGGGTGAGGGTAACCACAGTGTTTGAGTAATTTGATAGGGTGAGATAACTCACTATGGCAATTACAGAGAGCCGAAAAATGGCAATCACTAGCTTAGCATAGTACTTCTGGTGTCCCATAGGATTCTTGCATGTCATGTGCCTTAATCAAGCCTTGGGAAACTTATGCAAGACCCAATCATTTTCTTTAAAGGCTTGAGCTCTTCTGTGCTTATCAGCAACAACCTTTTGCCTTTGCTGTGAGATAGAGATAGCATCCTTAATCTTTTGGAAAGATTCTTGTCGGTCTCGGATATACTCATCTACAACAAAGATCTTTCCAAGTACCTTAAATAGCAGGGGACTTTTATATCTTCCCTCAATTACCTCAATAAGTGCTTTTTCGGTGGAGGTATGTATAGTGTTATTGTAGGCATACTCCACTAACGGTAAGTACTTCTCCCATTGGGACCTTTGATCTACTTTTGTTACGTAGGCTTTTAGTAGATCAAGAATTGTTAGGTTAGCTATCTCACCTTGGCCATCTGTTTGAGGGTGATAGGCCAAAGAGAAGTTTAGCCTTGTCCCTAAAACTGTCAAAGAGACCCTTCCAGAAATTACTGGTCATTCTAGGATCTCTATCCAACACTATAGACATTGGCAAGCCATGGTACTTGAAGATTTGTGATAGGAAGAGGGTTGCCATTTGATGGGCTTTCATAGTCTTTTTGACAAGTATAAAATGAGCTTGTTTGCTGAACCTGTCTACTATCGTCCATATTCCCGTATTCCCATGGATAGACTTAGGCAATATAAAGATAAAATCCATGGATATGCTCTCCCATGGTGAATTAGGGATTGGCAAAGGTTGAAACAATCCAGGTTGCTTTCCTCTATCAAACTTCATCTTTTGGTAGACCACACATTTTGAAACATACTCTTGTATGTTTGCTTTCATGGTAGGCCAATAGAAATATGTTTCTATCCCTTTTAGGGTAGACTAAATCCCTCTATGCACCGCATAAGGAGGAGCATGAGATTCATACATTACTTTCTCACGTACTAAGTTAGTAACACACAGTCTATTGCGATATAGAAGATAACCATCTTGTAGGGTAAATGGTTCTTCTTTCTTCCCTAGTGCAAGGGCTGAAATCACATCTCTAAAATCGTGATCGATAGCGTACTCATCTATCATAGAAGATAGATAATTGTGAGTTGCTATGGAAACCGCCGGCCGTCTTGAGAGTGCATTGGCTACTTGACTATGCTTGCCAGCAATGTGAGAAATATGAAAATGAAATTGCGAAAGGAAATTTACCCACCTCATTTGTTTGTCAAAGAGTTTGGTCTGCATCATGAAGTACTTAAGGCTTTGGTGGTCCGTCTGCAGAATGAAAGGAGTCCCCAATAATAAATAGTGCTTCCACGAGTCTAAGGCATGTAGAACTGCGAGGAGTTCCTTTTTGTATATGCCTAGAGCTTGCTCAATAGGGTCGAGCTTTTGACTTTTGTAGGCTATGGTGTGCCCTTCTTGGAGTAAAACAGCTCCAAGGCAATCACCATAAGAGTCGCATTATTGGACCTCAAATGGTTTTGAGAGATCCGGCAGTGTAAGCACAGGTTGAGAGATAAGCTTTTCGAAAGCGTTGTTCTCCTTGGCAGACCATGTATACCTAACGTTTTTCTTTGTTAGGTCATGTCAAATGGTCCCGCGATTTGTGAGAACTTCTCTATGAAACGTCTATAGTATGCACACATACCTATAAAGCTTCTTAGTTCATGTAGATTCCTTGGATGAGGCCATCCTTTTATTACCTCTAGCTTTGATGGATCCATTTGGATGCCATCTTGAGAGATAATGTGACCTAAATACTGAATCTCTTGTAAGAAAAAGTCACTTTTCTTTTGATTAATATAAAGTTTATTCTCTCGCAAGACTTGAAATATTACCTGGAGGTGTTGCTTATGTTTGTCTAGTGAATTAGAGTAGATGAATATATCATCAAAGAACACTCCAGTAAAGGTTTGGTGAGGCTTGAATAGCTTCTCCATCAAGCGGTTAAATATGGCTGGTGCATTGGTCAAGCCAAAAGGCATGACACTGTATTCGTAAAGACCAATCGTAGTGCAAAATGGGTCTTTACAATGTCTTGATCAACTATCCTTATTTGATGGTAGCCACTTTTTAGGTCAATCCTACTGAAGTAGGTAGACCCTTGTAGCTTATCAAATAGGTCTTCTACCTGTGGAACGGGAAACCTATTCTTGATAGTGATCCTATTTAGTGCTCTATAGTCGACACACATACGGTATGTGCCGTCTTACTTTTGCACTAATAACATGGGTGAACAAAATGGAGATGAGCTAGGACTAAACATGCCCTTCTCAACTAACTTATGCACTTGCTACATAATCTCCTCTTGTTGAGCTTGAGAAACTCTATAAGGAGGTTTATTAGGCGGTGAACTTCTTGGAAGAAGTGAAATTGCATGGTCATCATTGCCTCATTTAGGAGGTAGTTCACAAGGGATGTTGTCAATAAAAACATCTTGAAATCCCTTGAGAAAATTGGATAACTCTAATTCCTTGTGATTGTTTATATTTTCTTTTGCTAAAGCATTAGGTTCATTTTGACAATCTTTAACAAAAATCATGTACACAGAAATAGAGCTCTTTATTGACTTATTGAAAGCATGCGTATGTACAATGGGTATGGTGTTACCTAACTCCTTAGCATCTATGTACCTATCTTTTTCCCTGAACCTAAAGTAGATTTGCCTTTTAGGGAATTTAACATTGGCAGCCATGCAATCAAACCATGGTGCCCCTAGGATTGCATCCTCGTGCTTGAGAGGAGAGATAAAGAAGTCCTCCTTATTGAAAGCTTGCGTATGTACAATGGGTATGGTGTTACCCATCTCCTTAGCATCTATGTACCTATCTTCTTCCCTGAACCTAAAGTAGATTTTCCTTTTAGGGAATCTAACATTGGTAGCCATGTCATCAAACAATGGTGCACCTAGGATTACATCCTCGTGCTTGAGGGAGAGATAAAGAAGTCTTACTTGTCCACATAGCTTTGGACATGGAGCCTAAATTTCCAAATTAAGTGAGTGACTGAGGCTTCTTGCCTCTTGAAAGCACCATCGGCGGGTAGGACATCTCCCATCTCATAGGCTTGGATGCCTAGCTTGGTGGCCAACTTTGTGGATATGAAATTGTGAGTAGAACCAGGGTCAAAGAGAATGAAAGCATCATGTTCTCTTACCTTTCCCCAAGCATGGCATAAAGGATATCCTTTGTGGTGAGCATCCTTTTCTTGGATTTTGACCAAGGTAGGTCTAGGAGGCTCATTTCATGTATTCTTGTGGGGACAAGCATGATAGGCATGTCCTTGCTCCCTGCACTTGAAACAGCGGTTATCTTTACGATAACGCTCTAGGTCTTTAGGAGAGAGTTTATTTTTGCCTTTATAAAATCCCTTCTCCATAGCTTTGTTGTTGTTGGTGTTGCCCTTAGGACATTTCCCTTCCCCTTGGGCTCGTTTTTACTACGGTCCTTGTTCTTCGTGGGCTTAAGATCTCTCTTAGCCCCTTGTTGGGAAGCCACCATGGTATGGTGTATGATCGCAGATATGGTGTGTGGCCTTTGGGAGTTGACATACTCCCCCATATCTTCAGTTAATCCCGCACAAAATTGTTTTATTTGCTCTCCAAAATCCATCTTTTTGAAGATAGTGGCTTTGAGATGTAAGTCTCAAAACTTGTCTACATACTTGTGGATAGATTTGTAGGGAGAGAGCTTCAAGCTTCGCCGTTTGGTGAGTACTTTGTCTTTGGCATCGGTAGCCAAAAATCTTCCATGTTCGTGGAGCTTCACCATTTTCCCGTAGGCTAGACCACCATTGCCTGGCAGACTTTTGAAAATGCATAGCTACATGGTGTAGCTTAGAGGACTCCGTGAAGCCATCATCTCCAAATGCCGCATCGAATTGTTGGATGAAGGCCAAAACTTTGTCCGTAGCACCAAAGGTGCCATCGTAGGTAAGGAAAGAGATGGTCTTTCATCCCTCCTTGAACTTTTTGAGCTTGGACGCCCTCTTCCATGCGGCATAGGATTTCCTATGGTCTCTTCTTTTTGGTGGTTCAAAAGCTGCACCAACACTTTCTTCAAAAGAGGAAGAATTTGAGGAGGATGGAGAAGAGGGTGACCTCTTTCTCGCCTTTTTCTTCCCTTGTTCCTCCTTGTCTGCACCATCACTTTCTTCATAAGAGAAGAGGATGAAGAAGATGGAGATGAGGGTGACCTCTTTCTTGCCTTTTTCTTCTCTTGTTTTCTGTCGTCCCTCTTTGAATTATGGTGTAGAGAAGTGTGCAATGATCTTCTCCGTTTAGGGGGTGTTGGAGAGTGTTTTGCCCATCATCTCTTCGTGGAGCCATCTTTGCCGAGGTGGCAGGAGACTCACTTCTTTCTCATTCTTTTGGTGGGGGCTCTACCATTGAAACTTGAGTTCTCCTTTGGGAAGGAGATGCATCATCAAGTAGTAGATTTTTGAGCCCTTCGTACGGATCCTCTTCTTCTTCCCTTATCCGAGAGAGGCCTTTTTGGAAGTCTCACAAGGAGGCTTCCTAGGTACTCTCTCTTCTTGGTGGGAGTTTGGAGAATCCCATGAGCACGTAGCTGCCGTTTCACTTCACTTTGGAGGGATGGATTGCCCATGGCTTGTTGAAGCCTAGTAACAAGGTAATTAACAAGCATAGGGGCATCATTAGTAGCATGTTCATTAGCAAAATCAAAGCTATCAACATTAATTTCACTCTCTTTACTATTGTCAGCCATTCTAACACCTTTTAGGTGTAAAATGTTTTAGTGTACTTTGGCACTTCAAGCCCTAGTTGCTGCTCCTCTTAACCCCTTTAGAAAAGCACTCAAGCTCCTGTACCCGTGGCTTGAATGTCATCAATTTCAAGGAATAGAAGAGATTGTCTTTCACCACCAAAACAGTATCGGCTCTTGTCAAGCTTCTAATATCTCAATAGTGGTTAAGGCGTAGGCAAAGCCCTATAGGACTCCACTATTAAGACCATAGCTCTCGACGATGATGCCATGTTATTTCAAGCGCATTGCAAGGCTGAAAAATCCCTATTCTACTTACTCAATTGCAATTAATAATACCAACAATTTATAATTAGCTTGAGGACCTCTCTTCTTGAGTAAGAAAAGAGAAACCTTGTGCTCTGATACCAATGTAACATTTAATGATCTAGTAACTTGTGTATAGCGGAAAATAAAATAGACATAGTGATCATTTCATTAAGAATAGATTCCTAATGAGCATAGCAAGCGTGCTTGGATGGAGAGAGCAACAAAAGAATAACACCTAGTTAGATATGCATGGACAATACTTCAAAAAGAGAGAGAAATTAAGCTATTGACAACAGTTGAGGACCGGATTTACATGGACCCAGTCCCCCCTCCAAAAGGCTTTGTATTATAGGTTTCCCCCGTCAAGGGAGACATTTTACAATACAATACTTTGTGTTCCTTCAATAACTTGCTGGTGCAATGAAGATGGGAGCTTCAAGCACCAAGCTTACACTTGAAAACACAACATCAATTCCCTCACGGTCTTAGACCCAAGACCTCACACACCTTTGAATATGGTGAGAGGCGAGAGTAGAGCAAGAGGAAGAAGGAGCATTCTTACGAGGAAGAAGTATGCCTCCTCACATAATCACTCTTAATAGCTTAGCATAGATTAGTAACTAGCATGGTAGATGAGATGAGCATGCATTGGAGCTAGTCTCTTGGTTGGATTTGCATCACAAGGCCAAGAGTTGTTGGTGTAGGCCTCCCTTCTCACAAGCTTGGAGTAGATGATGAGCTTTCCATTAAAGCTTGAGAAGGAGATAGTCTTATGAACTTCACACATGAGCTTGTGTGTGTGTGTGTGTGTGTGTGTGTGTGTGTGTGATAATGCCTTGCAAAAATCAGCCCCCTCTCTCTCTTGGTCGACCCCTCTTGCTATTTGCTCATGCTGGCATACTATTGGCCCCTGCAAAGCTTAGCCAGTGACAATTAAGAAGCATAAGTGATAGCCTTGTGACATGTGTCCCCCTTTCCCCTTTTGTGAGAGCTTTAGGTATTTAAATAATGCAATTAAACTCTCATTGGACCTCTTAGTCTTCTTGCCAATAGGAATCAGGCAAGCCATTGGGTTGTTGAATGCTCATTGGACCCCTTGGGAGTCTGTCCAATAGTTTTCTAGAGAGCTTAATTTCTATTGGTTCTTTTATCAAGTGTTTTTTAAATGAATTAAACTCCTATTGGACCTCTTAGTCTTCTGGACAATAGGAATCAGGCAAGCCATTGGGATGTTGAATGCTCATTGGACCCCTTGGGAGAGTGTCCAATAGTTTTTTTTCTAGAGAGATTAATTTCTTTTGGTTATTTCATCAAGTGTTTTTTAAATGAATTAAACTAAATTTACTCTAGCCTAATTCTCATTGGTCCACCTCTATGGCCATCCAATAGGATCTGAATGCACCTGGCGGGCAACTCGGCTAGGAGGCTGACATGTGTCCACTATGCCCTTTGTGTAAAGGGAGCTTGGAAGAGTGTGTGTGTGTGTGTGTGTGTGTGTGTGTGTGTGTGTTTCTCTCTCATCCCCTACTACTATGGATTGCCCCCTCCTTGATAGGGATGTGGGAAGAATTTTGAGTCTTCCCACAAGCATGCAAATTTTCCCTAAGGCTTGATCACCATTGAGTATTGATTTAATTTTGGAACCTTAGCATTTTGTAAGTCTTAATGGGATGAACCTTAGTGTCTTTGAAGCCCATTGATGTACATTGCTCTTTTGCAGATGGCCCCCCTTTGGATCCCTACTGTGATCGGTCTGCCAGCCTAACCAATATTCTAGCTTTTCCCCCCTGGTACTTCCCCATATTAAATGATCAGTTTAACATGAGAAAATCATTTAGGAGAATTAGATATTAGTTATTATGATAGCACCAATAATACTAAATACTACAAGTGGGTGTTGCCCTTTAGATGTAGGAGATACCAAGCACGATGCCGTGGATTGGTGAAGCCAAAAAAGGAGATTGACCTTCCACTTTGGTGTTGCACCAAAAGATTTCTTTTAATTCTTAAAAAATGCATGTGCTTACTTTTGCTAACGGGGGTAGAGGGGTCTCTTAATGGTTTTCTCCAAGATAATCGAGTAAAGAAAAGTGAGATAATGATTAAATGCAAGAACTCAATCCTATATGCAAGTGGATTAATGAAATGCTAATGGTGGATCTAATCTAGGTAGAAACAAGATCACCTATGTTCATGATCTGATACCACATGTGAGGATGAGGGCCAGCTCATGGTGGATTTAGATGAGACAAAACTTAGACGCAAGCTTAATGCAAAGTGTAAATATGCTAGATTGCTTGATGATAAATTGAGTACATTGAGTGTTCTAATATAGCACTTGGAGATGGGAATATGTTGATGTAGGCAATGATATGTGTCACTTGACTAGCATTCAATGTGTGTTGACTAGGTGGCTTGGCTCTTCACATGCGTGAGAGGTCATGGTCATGTGGTAGCATCTATGCCTCATGTATCATAGGACCAAATAGATAGAGTAGGTTCATGTAGGTGAAGGTATGTTTACCCTAACAATTTGTCGGCTATATGGTTCTCTTGAAGAGGACTCTGCTTTGAGGGAGGGTCAAATATGTTTATGGAGCAGGATGGTGTGCATGGTGGTGTTCTGTTTGAAGCTGGATGGATGCAAGGTGGTGCGTGGAGTAGTGTGTTGGGATTCAAGCCCCGGGTTCAACATGTCAAGCCCATAGTGGGAACTTCTTTTATAGCATGTAGTAGAACTTCAATGCAGTAGGGTAAATTTGCATGGCAAAGACTTATATTGTACCCTTTTAATTTATCAAATGTGTTTTTTTGGTGTGTCGAATATCTCTCTCTCGTTCATCTCTTCTGCGGTTTGCTTTCTCTGCACGCTGCACCATGGCTCGCCTTCACCCGCCATAGCCAGGCTCCAACACTCGTATCAGAGCTTTTCTTAGGCTTGGCATCAAAGGCCTCGGCTCAATTCTTGCAACACGGGAGCAGTCGCTTACACAGGAGAGAGGAGGCTGATCGACTTGCACCAATTTGGGAATAAATTGCATCAACAGGAACACCTAGGCCTGCTAGTGAAATTTCGATACTGCAAGCCCGCTTAATTCATCACCTATAGCTCGCTACTTCCTTCATCGTCGTCATCTGTCTGCGCTGCCACAGAGAGCTCTTTTTTTTCGTGTTCACACTTTATTCAAAGTGTCCAACCTAATTTAACGCTTCAAGCAAGTGGGCATTCACACCCTGGCTAGGGCTTATTCCGTGCTTACACCTTTCGTGCTCGATGCTCAGTAGCACATTGGCTAGTGATTTTGAAGGCTTCTCTTCAAGCTCAGAAACAGTGAATTGCAGATTTGTGGAAAATTAACAAAACCTTGGCTCGGAGCACAATTCTAACGACGTCAAATCAAAAGCTTCAAATATGGCATCGAAAGTAGATAAATTCAACAGATCCGGCTTCCAAACCTCGTAAATTAAATTAAAAGCTATCTTATGCGAGAAAATTTATGGTGTGTCGTGAAGCCGCTATCAATCGACGAAGCAGGTACATCGACTGCAATTACCAAGTCATTATCTGTCGAGCAACAACGCAAGGACGAGAAAGCATTAGGTATTATTTTGACATCTCTTGAAGATGATTTTATTCATTATCTGGATGACGAGGAATTTGCAAATGTTGCTTGGATGGAACTACAGAAAGTGTTTGTCAAATACTCCAAATGAGCCTTAAAATGGACTTGTATTCTCTTTCTATGGATGATGACGAGAATACTACCGCTTTAGCTAACACATCGAAAAGCATCTGCACTCAGCTCATTTACGTTGAAGCCCGTGTCCCAGATGAAGATCTTATAGATGTTTTTCTTAATGGCCTACCTGCAGAATTTTTTCAAATTGTAACTATTTTAAAGGAGAAGGATCTGCTGCCTTCTTTGGATGGTATTGTTAATCCATTGCGCGCAAGAAGAAGAGAAACGAGTACCACATATTAGTTCAACCATACCGACTGCATATGTAGCTCGTGGTTGCACTTCAACTGCAACCAGGACCAAAACTTCAACCAGGTCTGCTACTAGCACTAGGCCTTGTTCAATATGTGGCCGCAATAATCATCAAACCAAGGACTATTTCAGCAAAAATCCTTGCATCCACTGTGGAAAGACCAATGATCATCCTTCGGGTAAATGTTTTAAGAAGAATAAACAATAGATTAACATGGTTGAAAGTGATGAAGATGGTGAAGCACCGATGCTTCTCGTAGATAGTGATGTCCTATAGCTTTCAGTTTAATGTTTTATGTTTCTTTTTTTATGTCAATCATTTGTTAATAAAATGCACGGGTTATAAACACTGCCACACACCAGTGGTAAGACCACCCTTTTATGTTTGGTTCTGAGTTTTGGTTTGTCTCACACTGATAGTTGTTTGAGGGAAGTGCACACACACACACCTATGTTATTGTCAAGGGGGGGACTTCTACTCATAGATTGAACTCTGCCTCGATCTAATCTCAAGTCCATTGTCAGTGGTTTGGGCTTGAGGGGGGGGGGGGGGGGGGGGGGGGGGGTTGTTGTTGGGATTCAAGACCGGGTTCAATGTATCAAGCCCATAGTGGGAACTTATTTTATAGCATGCAGTAGAACTTCAGTGGTGCAATAGGGTAAGTTTGGATGACAAAGCCTTATATTGTACGCTATTAATTTATCAAAGTGTGTGTTTTTTTGGTGTGTCGAATCTCTCTCTCTCTCTCTCTCTCTCTCTCTCTCTCTCTCTCTCTCTCTCTCTCTCTCTCTCTCTCTCTCTCTCTCTCTCTCTCTCTCTCTCTCTCTCGTTCATCTGCTCTACGGTTTACTTTCTCTGCACGTTGCACCATGGATTGCCTTCACTCGCCTAGCCAGGCTCCAACATAGTGAAGGTATGTTGTGGGCATTCCATATGCATAGCTGGCTATGTGCTTATGTGCAACACTATTGGAGGTCGTTTCTCTGCACGTTGCTTGTGAGTTTTCGACTTGCCTCTTCTATCACTCAATTCATTGCGTCATTGTATTTATATGCGTCATTACGTCATTGTATTTAATGGTCTTTGCGTCATTGTCTACTCTATTCATTCAATATTAAGTTTAAATATTCATGTGTTTAATGCAGGTATGGATGATGAGGAGTTTCTTTCTTCTTTGTCACCGCAGCAAAGACAGTGGTACGTGGAGCGTCATCGCTCTGGCGCATCATCGCGCGTTCCTACTCCATCCGCATCTCCCTCTATTTCAGAGCATTCGGCGCGCTCCGAAGCTTCGGCGTCGACGAGACGAGCTTCACACTCGTCTAGACACTGGCGCTCTAGTGGTGGCGGTGGCGGTTGTTGTGGGGATTCCGCCACCGATGCCTCCACACCGCCTCGTGTTTGACGAGGCTCTTTACCCTCCCCTTCTTTGCCCGCCCCCATACCAGCCACAACATCGCTATCTACGCCAGGTTTTGCACGGCTGACTGTTCCTAGCAGCTACACACCTCTACCTACTCCGCCAGGAGCCACCCCACTCGACACTCCTCGCTTCGGGGCCCAGACGCCGGTGGAGACACCTGACATCCGTACCCCCATCGACACGCCGCTAGAGACCCCTACCGGGACACCCAAGTTCACGCGTCACCGGCCAGAGGGCTTGCCTTACTCCGTCGACTTCAGCGGCGGCATCATCATGGATGATGACGGCAAGAAGGTGATCTCGCGCATGCGTGGTCTTTGCTCTCAGCTGTTTAGACACTACATACTAAACAAATGGAGTGAAGTACCAAGTGATTTAAAAAACAGAGTCATCAGCATACTTCATGATGAGTTTCCCGTTCCAACACGGGATCAGCGCTTCAATGAAGACCTGATGAAGATTCGAATGCGTGAATACTGCAAACAAAAGCGTTCCGAAGTGCAAAAATCAATCAAGCATGGGTGGAACAGGCCAGATTGGCTGGCCAAAGAAGATTGGAAGAATGCGAAGAAAGCAGCGCGCGAGAATCCCGACAAGTGAAAGCAACAAAAGGATGCAGCCAGAGCGCGAGTAGAGGCAGGGAGCTCGCACCACTTGGGGAGCGGTGGATGGGCATCATTTGAGGCCGATTTTGTAAGTGTTTTCGCATTGCTCTTTATGTTCGATAGTTTAGGGTTTATGAGTTTTTTAATTCTAACATAATGAATTCTTTGTATGTTTTGACAGTGGTCGATGACAGGACGTGATCCCACACCGTACGAGCGCGAGTACGCAGGCAGGAAGGGCTTAAACGCCCTGATGGACATTCTCAGTTCTCGCGGCGACATGGTTAGTATTAGGGTTTACTCTTTTCTATTTTTTGTATTGTTTTATAAATGTCTTATATGTTTATACTTACTGAAAGCTGTCTTATTGTCTTTTTTTGCAGAATCCGACAGATACGCCGCTTGGACGCGATGAGACGTCTGACTAGACGACGTCAGTTTAGCCGTAGCTAGATAGCATTAGTTTAGGGTTTCTCATAGCTTATGTATCATGAGACGGATTTTATACGTCTTTTTGAACCATGTATATTATTACATTTGTCACCGCAGTTCATTTTGCCAATCAATTCTTTATGCCTATGATGTTGTACAATTGTCATTATTACATTTGCCAATCAATTCATTTTGCCTATGATGTGTACAATTGTCAATTTTACGCTTGTCAATTTTGCAAACAATGCGTCTTGTGGGTGACTATTTTGGGTCTATTATCTACCCTTGCACTTTTTTTAAAAAGTGAATCAAGTACAATATGGTTGATGGGTGGCAGGGCATTCAATGCCCTGTCACCCAAAAAAAAATTCTCTCAGGCGTCGCTATAACCGTCGCTATTTATGGCTCTGTAGCGTCGCTATAGACTTCTGTGTAAACGTCGCTATAACCGTCGCTATGAGCGTCTCTATATAGCGACGGTTATAGCGACGCATATAGCGACGCTCTCGTAGCGACGCTATTAGCGACGGTTTTAGCGACGCCGGGGGTTATAAAAACCCAGTGTATTTCCGTCGCTAACAGCGTCACAAGAGCACACAACCTCTTGTAGTGTGCACCATGGCTTGCCTTCACTCGCCTAGCCAGGCTCCAACATAGTGAAGGTATGTTGTGGGCATTCCATATGCATAGTTGGCTATGTGCTTATGTGCAACACTATTGGAGGTCGTTGCGGATGGATGGATGTGCTCAATGCCAAGTGTTTGATCTAGGCAGTTGAGCAAAGCAGGGGGTTGAGCAAACCGCTTGAGAGGAGGATACAGGATGCAGGAATAAGACTTTGTAGCTATGGTAGCGTTTTTTTGTTTAGCTCAGAGTATTTTCTAGTTTAATAGTTTCCAAAGTTCAATAATCATTTTTTAGTTGAACATGAATGTTCAACAAGGGGGTTGGGAAATGATGGTGCAATTAAAGTTGGTGGATGCTATGAGGAGTGCAATGCATGGTTATGTATACTCACACGCACATGCCAAAGTGGTCAGGCAGATCTAAAGTTCAAGGGCAGGCAAAGGATAGTCGATATGTATGCCTAATGAGGCTTTTTGGGCCAAGATGCTCTACGATGATTTCTATCAAGGTTTTCTAGTTGAAGAGTGAAAAGTGCAAAAATGGAAGTGCCAGAGGTGGCCCTCGGTGTGTCCTCCAAGCTGGTCTAGATGGACCCTCAATTGGAGCTACAGAGTGCAAGTTATGGGCATTTGGAAGGTAAAAGTGGTTTGCAGATCCTTGGCGGACTGGGAAGTTGTTGCAGATGGTTAGTTAGAGTGGAATTGAATGCATGGGCCTAAATCTCTTGACTTATGTGCACATCAATCTTCTTAGATTGGCAAGCGGAGTTCAAATGGCCAAGCTATATATGAGCAGTTGAAGTTTTGTCGAGGGTTAGTTATGAGCCAATTTGGTTGCCTCATTAGGCATTCCATCAGATGGTTTTTAAGCCTCACCAAAATTTTCATGGATACTATGCGCCATGTGAATTCCACTAGAAGTTAAGAAATCTCAACCGGTGCTCAAAATGTGGAGATATGTACGATCAAAGGTGAAAGCATTTGCAGGTAGGATGGTAGTAGATGTCTTTCTCCATTTTTTGAACGCATTGTTTATGCCTCAAGAGTGTCAAAAGATGCCAAGGATTTGGAGGCTCAAAGTCTACAACATGGATTTCTATCAATGCTTTTCAAATACGGGATATGATAAGGGGGCAAAAGCCTTGAAGCCTTCAAATTGGCACCCAAAAAAACATTTTATGAGTTTTATGGGGGCTTTCTCCCATCTTGAAGTGCAAGGAGCTACCACATGGTGCAAGTCAAAATCTTGTATGCCATGTCTAGGTGAAAGGTGGCAAGATATATTTATTATGTAATACCACTCCCATTTGTAACCAAAGGGAGAGAAGGATCTCCATGGAGACTTCCCCCCCTTGTGTGCGCACTACGTGGGGGTGTGTGGGTGGTGTGGCGGTGTTCGATAATGGCCCTGCTTGTGGTGGTGTTTTTTGTCCGATGGCTCAATGGCTCATTGTGGAATTTGGTAGCACCGGTTGGCGACAGTGGCATGCCCATCTAACAGGGAAGGCCCACAGGTTCCCCTTGCTTTTTATTTAGGGCAAGTGTAAAGTTGTGATAGGGCCAGTGGCACCTGACGCTACTACTCAAGGTGGAGAGCCTTCGCACAGTGAAAAAATAGCATGGGCACGTGTCCGTGGTGGGGAAAAAAATTGCTAAAATAGAACAGGCCCCAATAAGGGGGTCCCCTTTTGCTTTCTTAGGGGGAGTTTTTTGGAGAGGAGGAGAGCTGCCTAGAGGACTATGGAGAGTGTAGAGAAGAGCATTGTACTCCTTTTTTGAAGAATCAAGCTTGCACTCCCCACCCCCGCCCCTTGCTATCAATCCCCCATCCCCCTTATTCTCTCTATCGTTTTTTCTCTTGGTGTTGATGCTGACGTATGTGATTTTTCCCCAAGGATGAAGTTTTCCTGGCATCATTACTTTCTCAGCTTAGTTCTTTGGCAAATAAGGCATTTCTTGATGTAGCAAAGTATATCTCCTTTCATTCTTGGCCAAAACTAACTCTTCTTTATAGAATTTAAGGCCTTTCTATAGCAAGGGTGCCTTGCTATTGGGGCATTGTGTTCTTCATGTAGAATTAAATCCTTCAAGGTTGATTTCTAGGGGTGTAAAGTCAGTGTTTATAGTATATTTTCCCATCTTCAATGGAATAGTCCTTGATCATGGCCTTCTCCTTTGTTGTGGGTTCCTCCTGACCAAGGACTTGTAGGAGTTAAAGATAAGTCTTATCTTCCAAGGAGGATTCTTTAATGCTATCCAAAATTGGATTGTTAACCATGCAGATAGCCCCAAGGCCCATGCCTTCTTGCTAAGAGCATCAAGAACCATGTTTCCATTATCTGGTCTATACTTGATTTCAGAATTGTATTCTTGTAAAGTCTCTATCCACCTTTGTTGCCTCATCTTGAGAGTTGGTTGAGAGTTTAGGCTTCGGTGGTGGGTGATTAACTGAAACTTGCATCCCAGAAGATAATGTCTCCATAGCTTGAGAGCATGAATGACAACCAACAATTCCAGATCATGATTTTGATAATTCAGCTTGTGGATTCTCAATTTTTGGTAGGTAAATCCGATTGGTTGGCCTTCTTGCATTACGACTCCTCCGATAGCAAGGTCGCTAGCAGTTTGAGTATGGGAGTTGATGCGAGATAGCTTTAGTTAAAGGAAATAGTCTTCTTGCTCTTCCTGCTACATAAGCTTGGATGATTTCCTAAGTAGTTGGATCAAGGGTGCAACTATGAGTGCATAATCCTTGATAAATACTTTGTGGAAGCCTGTAATACCTTGGAAGACTCGAGTCTCACAAAACATCTTGGGTTGTGGACATTCTCCTATAGCCTGTACCTTTGCAAGATCCACTAAGATTTCTTGTGGAAATATGAGAAATCCAAGGTAACTGACTTCAGGAATGAAAAAACATGTTTGCTCAGCTTGACATAGAGTTTATGTTAGGAGGTGCATCACTTTGGGCACGTGACCTTCATGCTCCTGTCCATACTTGAAATATACCAATATATCATTGAACAATACCAATACAAAAACATATGGGTATTTTTGAAATACATCCTACATAAGTTGATTCAAAGTTGCCTAAGCATTTGTAAGACCAAAAGGCATCACTATGAATTCATAATGCGTATAACATGTGTTAAATGCAGTCTTGTAAATGTCTAAATCTTTGTTTCAAATCTATTGATAACCTGATTTGAGATTAATTTTTTGTAAACATTTTGGGTCCAATCTATCAAGGACCTCATCAATAGAGAGAATATGATACTTGTTCTTTACGGGAGCTTTGTTAAGATCTTGATAGTCAATGCAGAGACCTAGAGATCCATCCTTTTTCTTGTGAAATAAGAGAGATGCTCCCCATGGTGAATTGCTTGGATGTATGAGCCCTTGCTCAGTAAGTTGAGGAAGTTATTATTTTAGCTCTATAGATTTTGGGAGACATTTTATAAGGTCTCTTTGAAACCCATTTACTACTCAAAAAGGTTTTAATCTCATGATTTATATATCTTTGGGGAGGTGGGTTATGAGGTCTTCTAAAAGTACATCTAAGAACTCCTTAAGCCAATCTAGAAGTATACTAGCCTTGGAATCCTTGGCCTTTTTAAGTTTTACCACATTTTCCCCTTACATAAACCCTTTAGGAGTCAACTAGCTTTGATTAAATAAGCTTTTGGTTTTCCACTAGTCCTTTGTACTAGTACTTCTTCTTCTCCTAGATCTTTTTTGAAAGAGAAACTACCTTGTGCACAATGAATGTGTGCTTGATTTTGGATAAGTAGTCCATTCTTAAGATACATTCATAGATCTCTATTGGCAAAGTGTGGAAGTAGGATGAGGTAGGGGTTCCTCCACTTTCAAATTCCAACTTTCCAACTGAGTATTGAGAGAGAACCTATCTCCCATTTGTTAGTTCTACTACTAGTTTTTTGACTGTATACTAATATGAATTTAACTTCCTTAAGCATTTTAAAGAGAGAAAATATTGTGTACTACCATAATCTATAAGTAGCTCAAAATTTTCACCTTGTTAGTTTGCAGTCATTTGGATGACTACGTATGGGGATGGGTATGGAGGGAGCTTTTGAAGGAAGCTTTTGAGGGAGCTTTTTCATTACAAACTGCTTGGGTTATTTTTCATAGAAAAAATCTCTCTCCCTTGTCGTTGGAGAGAGATTTTTGGAGGAAGCTTTCTTTGTTATTTATCAATCCCTTAGAATTTTCAAACTATGCATGTCTTTGATAAAACTTATGCTTGAAACATATTCAAAGGACAATTTGTTACAATTTAGGACATGTGAATATACAAATGACTTCAACCTAGCACATAGCATATACAAACAAAGTAATATGGCAAGCTTCAAGTAGACAAATTTCAAAACAATTAGTGCCACCCAACAAAGAAACATAGTAGAAAGTTTACAATTTTTCAAAAAATTGAGATGACATCGTTTTGAAGATGGAGTACTCATTAAAAGAGTTACAATACAAAGTCACGCCGCAATTACATACAAAGTTGCAAGAGCTCAATGGAAATTATATTGCACATCTACAATTGAACACACGTAGCATATCTTCATTTGTAAGCTTGCTCTAATGGACGAACATATTGTGGTTCAAATCCAAGCCAAAATAGCACAGGAAATTGTAGTATATATGCTTACATGCCATACATGGTTTACTTTGCACCACTCGTTTTTCAAAGTCTCCACATGTACACATCGGACTACTCGCAACATGCACTTTGTACCTCTGTCCTCGAACTTGAGAAGAAGATGTCTCCACCATGAATTTTTCATGCTTGCCTGCCTTTACAACAATGTGTTGAATAACATGTGCCTCCATGGTTATGGCTGATTCAATTCTCTTAGAGGCCTGAATTGATACTCGTGGCCGATAATGCTCATTACTGGTTCTCCTTGCTGTGATCTTATTTATTAATGTGAAGCCCCTTGTCTCCAAATCCAACAGCTCCAAGGCATTTATGTTTGTTCCCTTCTCCATAGGCCAAGTGCTAGGTATTCTTGCAGGGCATTGAGTGATTGTGTTGCAGGTTTTTCACATGTGATCCACACTATCATTGTAGAACCACATGAATTGTGCCTTTGAAGTGCTTCCCTGACCAGTGGAATCACCTCTTTCCCATGTACGAACCCCCCAAAAGGAAGGTGCAACTGCACCAACACCTATGTTCTTTATGTTTTTCTTGCATTTACCAAATCTAGCACCCAACCGCCCTTGACATTGAACCCTCCTACCCTTTGGAATACAATGCAATGCCCACATTGTCTTATGAATATCTGCCTCTTCTACTATCAAACCACTCTTGTTATCTTTGACCTCTTGAACTGCCATTGTAAATGTTCTTTGTGTTCCTCAACGATTGCAAGAAACGCTTTATGTAATATATTCTGGTCGATGCGACGTGTTCTCCTCCTCACAATGTATTGTACTAGCATTTATTTGCCTTCTGGATACTGTAATATTATCTCCCTCTATTGTTGGTCTTTGATGTAGGGGCGTACCTCCCAGTCCTTCTTCATTCTCTTTAGCAATGGCTTCCGGACCCGGTGCTTTTTCCTTGTTGTGCGCGTCGACCAAGTCTTTTCGTTGATGGACCTGCTCCATGATATCTACCTTCAAAAAAAGCAAGCATCTTCACACTTTGCAGCAATGAGTTTAATAGATCAGAAACGCATGCTACATACAAGCTCAACAATCCTTTGTTTCTGAAAAACACAACATCAATTCCCTCACGATCTCAGACCCAAGACCTCACACACCTTCGAAGATTGTGAGAGCTAGCGGGGTATGAGAGTAGATCTAGAGGAAGAAGAAGTATTCTTCGAGAAAGAAGTATTTCTCCTCACATAATCACTCTTAATAGCTTAGCATAGCTTAGTAATTAGCATGGTAGAGGAGATGAGCATGCATTGGAGCTTGGATCTTGGTTGTATTTGCATCACAAAGCCAAGAGTTGTTGGTGTAGGCCTCCCTTCTCACAAGCTTGGAGTAGATGATGAGCTTTTCATTAAAGCTTGAGAAGAAGATAGTCTTCTTTACTTCACACATGAGCTCGTGTGAATGTGTGTGCCATAATGCCTTGCAAAAATCAGCCCCCTCTCACTCTTGGTCGACCCCTCTTGCTATTTCCACCTCCTGGCGCTTCATTGTTCTTGCCAAGCTTAGCCAATAGTAAATAAGAGGTCAAATGAAGAGCCTTGTGACAAGTGTCCCTCTTTTCCCTTTAGTGAGAGCTTAGCTAATTCAAATATTACATTTAAATCCCCATTGGACCTTTTACCCTTGTGGCCAATAGGAATTAAGCGAGCCATTGGGATGCTTAACTCCCATTGGGACCCCTTGGCAGGTTGTCTAATAATCTTCTAAAAGACTTAGTTTTCATTGGTTCTTTTATCAAGTGTTTTTAATGAATTAAACTAAATTTACTCTAGTCTAATTCTCATTGGTCCACCTCTATGGCCATCCAATAGGGTTTGAATGCACTTTGGTGGCAATTGGGCTAGGAACCTGACATGTGTCCACTATGCCCTTTGTGTAAAGGGAAGCCTTGAGTGTGTGTGTGTGTGTGTGTTCTCTCACATCTTTTCTCTCTCTTCCCCTACCTTTAGGGATTTCCCCCTCCCATCTAGGGATATGTGTAGACTTTATGGTCTTCACAAAAGCATCGAGTTCTGTTAAGCTTGACCATTTGGATTTTACCTTGAATTTTGGAACCTTAGCATTTTGGAAGTCTTAATGGGCTAAACCGTAAGGTCTTTGAAGCACCATTCATGCTGATTTCTCTTTTGCAGATGGCCCCCCTTTGGATCCCTATTTTCCCTCCTTTGGATCCCTACTGTGACCAGTCTGCAAGCCTTACCAATATTATATCTTTTTTTTCCCTGGTACTTCCCCATATTAAATAATCAGTTTAACATGAGAAAATCATTTAGGAGAATTAGCTATTAGTTATTATGACATTACCTCTCTCTTGAAATCATAGTCGTCCTTGACTATAAGGTAGAGACGATAAAGCCTAGTCATTAGTCCTTTTTCTAGCGGGTAGAGGATCCCTATTTTACCCTACGACACCGTTCCAGAATGGATGACTAATCCATTTGGTGCTTGAGATCCTAAGCTGCCGCCTCAGGCATGTTTGCGCATTAGTCCTGTCAATATTCCATAATAGTAGAGTGACAAGCTCTACTTGGTGTTTGGGAGACGTCATCTCCACAAACTTGATCCTAAGCATGCATACTTCTTAACATTTGTGCACAATAAAGAAAAAGAGAGTCTTATAAGACAAAAACTTTGTTCATTTAAACATTTTTACATTTTCTTACTCTAGGGAAGCATTGTAAGCATTGACAAGGTTTAGTTTATCCTTTAATTGTATGCCTTGCATCCATCTAGCATCTTCAAAAGGATAGTTCTTAGACCTAATAAGATACCGTCGTGGATAATCTTACCGCCTCCGTGTCGGAGAATGGACTCAGGCTGCAGCACCTCTTCTTAGTCCTCGATCTCTGGTGGGTCTTCAATAGTTGGTTCTTGAGGTGGCTCTCCTTTGTAAGGATTTAGTAGGCTCACATGGCAACATTGTGTATGAGCCAATGATTGGGAAACTTGAGTTAATAGGCCATCTCATTGATTGGTCTAAGAATTTGGAAGGGACCATAGTACCTTTTTGCTAACTTAGCATAGTACTTTTGGTGTCCCGTAGGATTCTTGCCCTATGTGTCTTATTCGAGCCTTGGGAAACTTAAGCAAGACCCAATCATTTTGTTTAAAGGCTTGAGCTCTTTTGTGATTATTAGCAACAGCCTTTTGCCTTTGCTGTGAGATAGAGATAGCATCCTTAATCTTTTGGAAAGATTCTTGTAGGTCTCGGCTATACTCATCTGCAGCAGCGAAGATCTTCCCATGTACCTTGAGTAGCAAGGGATTTTTTCATCTTTCTCTATCACCCCAAAAGGTGCTTTTCCTGTGGACGTATGTACAATGTTATTGTAAGCATACTCCACTAAGGGTAAGTACTTCTCCTATTGGGACTTTTGATCTACTTCTGTGACATAAGCTTTAGTAGATCAAGAATGGTTAGGTTAGCTATTTCACTTTGGCCATCCGTTTGGGGATAGTAGGCCGAAGAGAAGTTTAGCCTTGTACCTAAATTCTCAAAGAGACCCTTCCACAAATTACTAGTCATTCTAGGATCTCTATCCAACATTATGGACATTGGCAAGCCGTGGTACTTGAAGATTTGTGATATAAAGAGGGTTGCCATTTGATGGGCTTTGATAGTATTTTTGACATGTATGAAATGTGCTTGTTTGCTAAAACTGTCTACTATCATCCATATTCCTGTATTCCCATGGATAGACTTAGGAAATCCAAAGATAAAATCCATGGATATACTCTCCCATGGTGACTAGGTATTGGCAAAGGTTGAAGCAATCCAGGTTGCTTCCCTCTATCAAACTTTGTCTTTTGGCATACCACACATTTTGAAACATACTCTTGTACATTTGCTTTCATGGTAGGCCAATAGAAATATGTTTCTATCCCTTTTAGGGTAGACTGAATCCCTCTATGCCCCGCATAAGGAGGAGCATGAGATTCATACATTACTTTCTCACATAGTGAGTTAGTAACGCATAGTCTATTGCCATAGAGAAGATAACCATCTTGTAGGTAAATGGTTCTTCTTTCTTCCCTAGTGCAAAGGCTGAAATCACATCTCTAAAATCGAGATCAATAACGTACTCATCTATCATAGAAGATAGATCATTGTGAGTTGCTATGGATACCGCATTCACTCTCGGTCGTCTTGAGAGTGCACCGGCTACTTGATTATGCTTGCCAGCAATGTGAGCAACATGAAAATGAAATTGCAAAAGGAAATTTTCCCACCTCATTTGTTTGTCGGAGAGCTTGTTCTGCATCATGAAGTACTTAAGGCTTTGGTGATGCGTTCGTAGAATGAAAGGAGTCCCCAATAAATAGTGCTTCCACAAGTCTAGAGCGTGTAGAATTGCTAAGAGTTCCTTCTCATATATGCCTAGAGCTTGCTCAACAGGGTCAAGCCTTCGACTTTCATAGGCTATGGCGTGCCCTTCTTGGAGCAAAACAGCTCCAAGGCAATCACCACAAGCGTCACATTGGACCTCAAATGGCTTTGAGAGATCCGGCAGTGTAAGCACAGGTTGAGAGATAAGCTTCTCTTCAAGCTTTTCAAAAGCATTGTTCTCCTTGGTGGACCATATATACCTAACGTTTTTCTTTGTTAGGTCATGTAATGGTCCTGCGATTTGTGAGAATTTTTCTATGAAGCGTCTATAGTATGCAAACATACGTATAAAGCTTCTTAGTTCATGTAGATTCATTGGATTAGGCCATCCTCTTATTACCCATCTGGATGCAATCTTGAGAGATATTGTGACCTAAATATTGAATCTCTTGTAAGAAAAATTCACTTTTTTTTTATTAATAAAAAGTTTATTCTCTCATAAACTTGAAATATTACTTGGAGGTGTTGCTTGTCTTCATCTAATGAATTAGAGTAGATGATTATATCATCAAAGAATACCAGTAAAGGTTCGGTGAGGTCTGAATAGCTTCTCCATCAAGTGGTTATATATGGTTGGTGCATTGGTCAAGCCAAAAGGCATGACAATCTACTCGTAAAGACCAAAAGTAGTGTGAAATGCGGTCTTTACTATGTCTTGATCAACTACTCGTATTTGATGGTAGCCAATTTTTTAGGTCAATCCTACTAATTTTTTTATAGTGATCCTATTTAGTGCCCTATAGTCGACACACATACAATATGTGTCGTCTTTGTTTTGCACTAATAACACTGGTGAACAAAATGGATATGATCTAGGCCTAACCATGCCCTTCTCAACTAACTCATGCACTTGTCACCGCATAATCTCCTCTTGTTGAGCTTGGGAAACTCTATAAGGCGGTTTATTAGGCGATGAACTTCCTGGAACAAGTTCAATTTCATGGTCGTCATTGCCTCGTTTGGGAGGTAATTCACAAGGGATATCGTCAATAAAAACATCTTGAAACCCCTTTAGAAAATTGGATAACTCTAATTTCTTTTGCTTATTTATATTTTCTTTTGCTAAATCATTAGATTCATTTGAGGATCTCTAACAAAAATCATGTACACGGAAATAGAGCTCTTTATTGACTTATTGAAAGCTTGCTTATGTACAAGAGGTATGGTATTACCCACTCCTTAGCATCTATGTACATATCTTTTTCCCTGAACCTAAATTAAATTTGCCTTTCAGGGAATTTAACATTGGCAGCCATGCAATCAAACCATGGTGCCCCTAGGATTACATCCTCATGCTTGAGAGGAGAGATAAAGAAATCCTCCTTGTCCACATAGCTTTGGACATGGAGCCTCAATTTCTCAATTAAGGGAGTTGCTGAGGCTTCTTGCCCCTTGAAAGCACCATCGGCAGCAGTAGGTAGGACATCTCCCATCTCATAGGCTTGGATGCCTAGCTTGGTGGCCAACTCTTCGGATATGAAATTGTGAGTAGAACCAGGGTCAAAGAGAATAAAAGCATCATGTTCTCTTACCTTTCCCCAAGCATGGCATAGAGGAGATCCTTTGTGATGAGTATCCTCTTCTTGAATTTCAACCAAGGTAGCTCTAGGAGGCTCATTACGTGTATTATTGTGGGGGTAAGGACGGTAGGCATGCCCTTGCTCCCCGCACTTGAAACAATGGTTATCTTTTTGATAACGCTCTAGCTCTTCACGAGAGAGTTTATTTTTGCCTTTATAAACTCCCTTCTCCTTCGCTTTGTGGTTGTTGGCACTGCCTTTGGGAGATTTTTAGACATTGTCATTCCCCTTAGGCTCATTACGGTCCTTGTTTTCCGTGGGCTTAATATTTCTCTTGGCCCCTTGTTGGAAATTGATTCATGAAGCCACCATGGCATGGTGTATGACCGCAGATATGGTCTGTGGCATTTGGGAGTTGACATGCTCCGCCATATCCTCAGTTAAACCCGCACAAAATTGGTTTTTTTGCTCTCCAAAATCCATCTTTTTGAAGACAATGGCTTTGGGATGTAAATCCAAAAACTTTTCTACATATTTGTGAATAGATTCGTAGGGAGAGAGCTTCAAGCTTCGCCATTCGGTGAGTACTTTGTCTTTGGCATCAGTAGACAAAAAGTGCTTCATGATGGAAGCTCTTAAAGCTTTCCAAGTTCATGGAGCTTCACCGTTTGCTCGTAGGCTAGACCACCATTTCTTGGCAGACTTTTGAAAATTCATAGCTACATGACGTATCTTAGAGGACTCCGTGAAGCCCTCATCTCCAAACGCCACATCAAATTGTTAGATGAAGGCCAAAACTTTGTCCATAGCACCAAAGGTGCCATCATAGGTAAGGAAAGAGATTTCTTTCCTCCCTCTTTGAACTTTTTGAGCTTGGACGACCTCTTTCATGAGGCATAGGATTTCCTATGGCCTCTTCTTTTAGGTGGTTCAAGAGCTGCACCATCACTTTCTTCAGAAGAGGAAGCGTATGAGGAGGATGGACAAGAGGGTAACCTCTTTCTTGCCTTTTTCTTCCCTTGTTCTTCCTTGTCTGCACCATCACTTTCTTCAGAAGAGGAAGAGGATGAAGAAGATGGAGAAAAGGGTGACCTCTTTCTTGCCTTTTTCTTCTCTTGTTTTCTCTCATCCCTCTTTGAATTATGGTGTAGATAAGTATGCGATGGTCTTCTCCATTTAGGGGGTGTTGGAGAGCGTTTTGCCCGTCGTCTTCGTGGAGCCATCTCCACCGAGGTGGTAGGAGACTCACTTCTTTCTCATTCTTTTGGTAGGGGCTCTACCATTGAAATTTGAGTTCTCCTTTGGGAAGGATATGCGTCATCGAGTAGTAGATTTTTGAGCCCTTCGCATAGATCCTCTTCTTCTTCCCTTATCAGAGAGAGGCCTCTTTTGGAAGTCTCACAAGGAGGCTTCCTAGGTACTCTCTCTTCTTGGTGGGGAGTTTGGAGAATCCCATGAGTACGTAGATGCCGTTGCACTTCACCTTGGAGGGATAGATTGCCCATGGCTTGTTGAAGCCTGATAACAAGGTAATTAACAAGCATAGTGGCATCATTAGTAGCCTGTTCACTAGCAAAATCAAATCTAACAACATTAATTTCACTCTCTTTATTACTATTGTCAACCATTCTAAGAAATTTTAGGTGTAAAATTTTTAAGTGTACTTTGGCACTTCAAGCCCCGTAGGACTCCACTATTAAGACCATAGCTCTCGGCGGTGATGCCCCGTTATCTGAACAAAGTAGACGCACTACAAGGTTGAAAAATTCCTATTCTACTTACTCAATTGCAATTAATAATACCAACCATTTATAGTCATCTTGAGGACCTCTCTTCTTGAGCAAGAAAAGAGAAACCTTGTGCTCTGATACCAATGTAACATTTAATGGGGTAGTAACTTATGTGTAGCAAAAATTAACATAGACTGGTTGGAGAGAGCAACAAAATCATAACACCTCGTTAGACAGGCATGAACAATACTTCAAAAAGAGAGAGAAATTAAGCTATTGACAACAGTTGAGGACTGGATATACATGGAGCCGGGGTCCCCCCTCCAAAAGGCTTTGTATTATAGGTTTCCCCCATCAAGGGAACATTTTACAATACAATACTTTGTGTTCCTTCAATAACTTGCTGGTGCAATGAAGATGGAAGCTTCAAGCACCAAGCTTACACTTGAAAAACACAACTTCAATTCCCTCACGATCTTAGACCCAAGACCTCACACACCTTCAAAGATGGTGAGAGCTAGCGGGGTATGAGAGTAGATCTAGAGGAAGAAGAAGTATTCTTATGAGAAAGAAGTATTTCTCCTCACATAATCACTCTTAATAGCTTAGCATAGCTTAGTAATTAGCATGGTAGAGGAGATGAGCGTGCATTGGATCTTGGTTCTTGGTTGGATTTGCATCACAAAGCCAAGAGTTATTGGTGTAGGCCTCCCTTCTCACAAGCTTAGAGTAGATGATGAGCTTTCCATTAAATCTTGAAAGGAGATAGTCTTCTTTACTTCACACATGAGCTTGTGTGAGTGTGTGTGCCATAATGCCTTGCAAAAATCAGCCCCCTCTCACTCTTGGTCGAGTGACCCCTCTTGCTATTTCCAACTCCTGGCCCCTCATTGGCTCTTGCCAAGCTTAGCCAATAGGAAATAAGAGGTCAAATGAAGAGCAAATCACAAAGTGGTAGCACCAAACACTGGGAAATACTTGTCAGAGAGAGCCTGTAAAATTTCATCAGATTTGGCTCTGGTACTACGATTGCGATCGGTGTACCTCAGTGTCAGAATTGTACAAGATTTGACATGTGCCTTCCTGATAAGATTCTAAACAAGTTTGTCTAAAGCAACCACACCCAAAAATATCAAAAATCTAGGAAATCAAGCCACTTGGGTAAAACTAGCTTGGCAGACCCAGAAACTGTAAAATCTTGACTTTTGGTGATCCAAATGCAAAAAGACTTGGGGGATAGCCTTAAAATATCAATGTCTACAAGCATGCCAAATTTGGTTGAATTTGGGCTGAGAACTACGATCGCGATCGGTGTACCTAGACCTCAGATTTGTACCAGATTTGACGAGTAGACTCTTCAAGGGTATACAAACATAAAATTCTAAAGGACCTAGGGTCAAAAACCACAAAAAATTGGTCAAAACCACTGAATACATATCCAAGTCAAAAACTGCTAAACTGGCATAGAAATTGACTCTCAGTAAACCAAAATAGATCAAAACTGGGAAGAAACCATGCAGAGGGATAGCTTGTGCATAGGACAAGCCTAGGTATCTCTCAAATCCCAAATCAAACATCAAAATCAATCAAACCTGATAAAATTGGAAAATCAGGCACTTCAGACCAAGAAATTGTAAATTCTTGACTTTTTTGAGTCCAAATACAAAAGTGTCTGGCAGGTAGTTTTAAAATAACATAGTGAACAAGCTAGTGAAGTTTCATCCAATTTGGGCTCCAAACTACAATCGCGATCGGTGTACCTCAGTCCCAGATCTGACCCAGATTTGACCCACACATACACCTAGGTTATATAAGATACCAGGAGATGTCAAAATTCAAAAAAAAGTCACCAAAATAGCCAAAAACAGCAGACAGTCAGAAACCCACTGCAGCAGACTAAGATCTGGTAAAAACTTGACTTTTCTTGTCCAAATTCAAAAATATTTGAGGAGTAGACTGTATACATCATTGTCTACCATATCCACAAGTTTCACTTGAAAAGGAGCTAGAACTACGATCGCTATTGGTGTACCCCAGTGACATTTTGAGTTGAGACTTGGTGAGTAGGTAGTTGACATCTAGTGCAACATATTTTCCAAAAGGAGCAAGGTCAAAAAACCAAAAGAAAGCGGTCAAAAGTCCCAGTTACACAATCAGGCCAATAACCGCAAAACCACCTAGGATTTGGGTTTTCATTGGTCAAAACATCTCCAAATTCAAAAATACAAAGACACTTGGTATCAAGACATCAAGAGCTAGCTACTATGCAAAAATCTTCCAAATCTGTGACATGGGGTCAACAATCGCGATCGGTGTACCTCTACATTGTGAGGGTATTTGACTTCATAAGTTTGTAGATCTACTTGAGTACATCCCAAATTTGCTAGGATTCCCATTTACAAACTTTTAGGGTACCCAAAACTAGTATCCAAGGGTCAGTGGGGCACCAAAGCCTGACTTTTTAGAGACTTGACCAGGGGCAACCAGGGGCAAAAAGGGATTGTGTGCACTAAGCCAAGGTGTTCTTATCAAGGAACATCTTGAGCGTATTGAGTGAGGCTTAAACATGACAACTCATCCATCATTAGGGTTTCCCACTCAACTCAGAGCTATGCCACCTACACAAACAACCAAAAATACTGCAACACCTATAACAAGAGGGTTGAGACAAGACCATGAGGCTTATCAATCATATCAAACCAAACCTCAAGGCATGGCTCATGGATATTTTTCAAGTGATCATGTAGCTCACTGGAAGCCAAACCAATCAACTAAAATGCGGGAGTTTGGAAGACCAAAAGTGGAAATTGCTGGAGACTTAGAGGAGAAGCATCCTCTAATCAACAAACCCAACGTGAGGTTCATCAAAACCAATGAAGCCATGAGAGTTCTAACGGATTACACTTATGATGGCCTTTATAGGTTACCTATTGGGGATCAAAACAACTTCTATAGATGTTTAAATTCCATCATTGAAGAGTTGACAGACTACAAGAACCTCTATGCCTTCACATACACAGATGACCAGGGAGTGCAAGTTCTAATGGTAGATAAGTATGGATGAGAGTAAAAAATTATCAGGCCAATTGAGCTAGAAAGATATACATACATGGGTACTCCAATCTCTGCTTACTACTTTCAACCGAGTGTAAGCGTACCAGGGTTTTTTGAGACTGATTTGCAAGAAGCTAACATTGAAACTATGGAATCAAATGGACCTCAAACATCCAAAATAGCTATTCATGGGAGTGTAGCTCCTACCCTCATTGAGTGGAACCAAGACCCTTGTGACAAGTGTCCCTCTTTCCCCTTTAGTGAGAGCTTAGCTAATTCAAATATTACATTTAAATCCCCGTTGGACCTTTTACCCTTGTGGCCAATAGGAATTAAGCAAGCCATTGGGCTGCTTAATTCCCATTGGACCCCTTGGCAGGTTGTCCTATAATCTTCTAGGAGACTTAATTTTCTTTGGTTCTTTTATCAAGTGTTTTTTATTGAATTAAACTAAATTTACTCTAGCCTAATTCTCATTGGTCCACCTCTATGGCCATCCAATAGGATTTGAATGCACTTTGGAGGCAAACTGGGCTAGGAACCTGGCTAGGAACCTGACGTGTGTCCACTATGCTCTTTATGTAAAGGGAAGCCTTGAGTGTGTGTGTGTGTGTTCTCTCAGCTCTTCTCTCTCTCTTTCCCTACCTTTAGGGCTCGCCCCCTCCCATCTAGGGATATGTGAAGACTTTATGGTCTTCACAAAAGCATCCAATTTTATTAAGCTTGACCATTTGGACTTTACCTTTGAATTTTGGAACCTTAGCATTTTGGAAGTCTTAATGGGCTAAACCCTAAGGTCTTTGAAGCACAATTCATGCACATTGCCCTTTTGTAGATGTCCCCCCTTTGAATCCCTATTTTCCCTCCTTTGGATCCCTACTGTGACCAGTCTACTAGCCTTACCAATATTCTAGCTTTTTCTCCCCTGGTACTTCTCCATATTAAATGATCAGTTTAACATGAGAAAATCATTTAAGAGAATTAGATACTAGTTATTATGATATTACTCTTGGCCAATGGACCCCAGAATTAGACCATTGGACCTTACGTATTGACCTTGCATGTGGAGAAACAACTAAGCATGATAATCATAGCCAAAGGAAAGAGAAGTTATCACTTTGTATGGATTTCAAATGGGCACCAATGTATATTGAAATGGTTAAACAAAAGTTATGGATAACAAAGCTTCAAATATGACACACCATTGACAACTAAATGGGAAGCTTCCAAGAAAGTTATTTGTTCTTGTGCCGAACAATACTTTTCCATAAAGCATGTCCATGGTATCAACAAAGATAGAACCAAGACAAATGTCACAGTCATTTGCACACATACAAGGCATTGATTCAAAAGAAGAGAAGAAGATGAAAAGTCGAGCATTATTTTTTTCACATCCAAAACAAGGCACACACATGTGAAAGATTTTAGAAAAACTTGAGGAGCAAGCGGGTTGAGTGTTTTGGTAACTTGAGTCTTGTAGATTTGTGAAAGGTAAGTGATTGTATTGTTGCTTTGTGGACTTTAAGAAATCCTTTGATATCATTCCATGTAAGAGAAGGATGGAAGAACTCCAAGTGCCAAGTGAGTTTATGATTCCGGTTTCTCGAATCTATGAGAAGGTGATGTGTCAATTGCACATGGGAAGAGGAATTTCAAAAAGATTTGCAAGCACTATTAGGATTAAACAAGGATGTTTTTTGTCACCAACTTTCTTTGGCATATACATCAATCGATTGGATCAAATGGTACTTGACTTTATGCAAGAAGAAGGCATTAAAGAGGTCAATATTTGCAATGCGGTAATCATGCTTTTGTTGTATGCGAATGATGTGGTGCTTCAAGCATACACTTTAGAGGTGAGAGCTTTTTCTTGCATAGTGAAATGATTGTGAATGAATCCAAAACAAAGGTTATGGTTGTGAAAATTAACCATAAGAAGAAACCATGCATTGTGTACAACAATGAGACACTTGAACTTGTTGAGAGCTTTAAGTACCTTGGCCTTGAGGTTTTGCCCAATCACAAGTGGCATGAATGTGCTATGCATCGTTTAAAATCCGGAAAGAGAGCGTATTGTGCATTCAAGAACATGTGTAATGCGGGAACTATCAAGTATTGGGTTCTCAAGAAGTACCTTTTTGATACATTGGTGACACCAATTTTTCTTTATGGCGTTGAAGTGTGGGGAGGGAGCATCTCAAAGTCTACTTGGAAAGAGTTTGAGAATGTCCAAAAGCGTTTATTTACAAACTTTCTCCAAGTTCAGACACAAACACCATACATGCTCTTACTTCTTGAGTCGGAATCTCTTCCAATTGAGGTTATGGACATGGAAAGGGTTGTGGAGTACATGATAAAGATGAGTCAAGACTCCTCACATCGACTTCCTACAATTGCATGGAAAGGAAGGAAAAAAATTCAAAAGATGCAAAAAAGCAAGATCTTGAGCACTAGATGGATGCAAGACATAAAGAAGTGGTTTGACAGATAGGAATCAGGATGCATTACACTTGCTACATGATGCCTCAATAGACTTTCAAGTGAATGAAGCTTTTCTACAATGCCAATGTATTATGGGCTTGGGAGGAATCTGTGCGTCACGCTTCATATATTACACCACCCATATTGCCCCCAACTACAAAACCACGTTCTTCACTGGAAGAGAAAACCATGCTCATCCTTACAGGCTTGAGCCTACCTCCTTGTCAACGATACGTACTATTGCATCCATTAAGCTTAGCTTTCCCTTCGATGCGAGATAGGACATTGAGACAATGGAGAAGAGTCAAATCGATTGTGCACATAATGCTCACTGCAAGTTTGAGAGTCTGAGTACCACACACTACTGGAGTACTCAGCTTTTGATCACATCTGATCTTACTTCCCTCACATTTTTAGCTATGACTTAGACCTACATAATTTCCTCTCATCATCACCACAATTTTGGAGCACACATACTCTGTCACATGTAACTTTGGTCCTATAGGCTATATTTGACCTGCGAGGATGATAATAAAATCTATCTATCTATCTATCTCTCTTTCTTTAAAAAAAAGAGGGAGGGCGTAACGATATGGGCACTAGCCATATTGCTAGTGCCCTCTCTCAATCTCTTTTTTTTCCTGAGCCTCCTCTCTCGTCTTGAGGTCTCTTGGGATAGTTTCCTACGACGTTAAAATCCTCTTCTTCTTCTTCTTCTTCTCCCCTTCCCCCCTCCCCCCACACACACCCACAACACACGCGCGCGACATGCAACTTGATCTTTTTGAGCGCTCAAAATTTGAATCTCTTCACATAGATGGATGTGTGTGTGTGTGTGTGTGTGTGTGTGTGTGTGTGTGTGTGTGTGTGTGTGTGTGTGTGTGTGTGTGTGTGTGTGTGAGAGAGAGAGAGAGAGAGAGAGAGAGATTTGTGTGTGTGTGTGTGTGTGTGTGTGTGTGTGTGTATGGATAGTAAGAGAAGAAAATTCTTGGATGTTAGCCGTCTTTAATGATGCAATTGTGCATGGGCCGGAAGCAATATTGTCTCCGGGAGCTACCAAGTGCAGCTGTAGTGAGCTCGCTACAAAGTTCAATGAAAAACTGAAAGACATTGTTTTCCTTGGCTTTGAGGGCAACTCAAGCATGGTGTGTACTCATCAAAAGCAGACTCTTTGACACCAAGGTACTCAAAACGTATCATTTTATTTGTAGGTTGTTATTTCACTTTGTTGAGAACTAATTTGTTAGTACTTCTTAAGTTTGTTAATCTTGCCTAATAATGAGGAATTGATTAAGAAAGCATGTGAAAACTCTATGACTGCGTTTCCACAAGGTATAGTATGCTTTCTCTTCTTTGTATGGGATGAATGCCAAGCATCTCAAGAATAGGCGTTTACACATTGCTTTTATCATTGTCGGTATGGAAGTATAAACACCCGGAAGTCGGATTGCATTCTGTAACTAGAGAGATTAATGAAACTGGCAAATTTGATTTAGTGGTGAAATCTAGTTCAAATCTGGGTCGAAACCCGGGATTGACCCAAAAGCTAGCTCTAATTGGAGAAATGACAATCAAACCATATGCGATACGAGTGTAGGAGGCTACTCTTGAAGTTTCAAGTCTTTTGGACTTCATTTGATCCATCAAACATAGACTTCGGTGAGTTGACCATCATACAAAAATCTTGACTATAATTGGAATTTTGGCCAAGTTTGGGAGTGTGTTTCTCTGAAGTGGGTTACCCAAAGCACAAGCTGACTTGGCTCGTACCAAGACTATACGTTGATCGAAGAGCGCGTCAAATTTGAAGTTGTTCTCGCTTTGTTTGCCTAATTAAAATCTTGACCAATAGTTTGACAAAAAGTCTAGCAAATTGTGATAGCTTTGGTTCCAAGATAGTATTTACATAGAGACTAATCCCTCCATCGAATAATACTACAATAAAAGTGAGTGGATGTCTTATATTAGTACATACATCACACTCGCAAGATCTCAAGTCATTTGGAACTCAGAATCTTCAAATTTGGGACGAAAAGCGAAGAACGTAGCAGTTTCTGGAAAAAACGTAAATTCTTCCCTAACGTGACCAAGGTATAACTTTTACTAAGTTTGTTGATTGTTGATGTATATCTATACTACATAGGACTGGCACACAACATATCAAGTCAATCGGACACTAGCATTTTCAAATTTGGACCGAAAAGATTTCTCTTAAAGTGACCAAATGGGATTTTTTGACAAAGTGATTTTGGATTGTGTATATCCATAGCATTTAGAACATGCATGTAAGATCCCAAGATATTTGGATCACTAAATTTTCAAAACTAAGCTGAAAAGAGAAAAAAAATGCAATTTTTGAGAAAGACTCCAATTCTCTCCTATTGTAATTGAGACATAAATTTTTTCAATTTTGTTGATTTCTGGTGTATATCCATAGTACATAGGCCTAGCATACTAGATATCAAGTCAATCAGACACTAGAATCTTCAAATTTTGGCCGAAAAGTGAAAAATGTAGTGTATTTTCAAAGAAA
The DNA here is from genome assembly GCF_014529385.1 of Adiantum capillus-veneris. Classification (NCBI taxonomy): domain Eukaryota; kingdom Viridiplantae; phylum Streptophyta; class Polypodiopsida; order Polypodiales; family Pteridaceae; genus Adiantum; species Adiantum capillus-veneris. The sequence goes on along the minus strand of NC_140931.1, from coordinate 138,304,614 downwards.
AGATTTCTCTAAAAGTGGCCAAAAAGGGATTTTTTGACAAATTGATCTTGTGTATTTCCATAGCATTTAGAACACAAGAGCTAAATCTCTGGAAGTAGGCCAAAAAGATTTAAAAAAACCGCAAATTTTGGAAAAAAGGACAATTCTCTCCTAGCGCGATAGACATAACTTTTTTCAAGTTTGACGATTGTTGATCTATATTTATAATACATAAGCCTAGCATACCAAATATCAAGTCAATCGGACATCAAAATCCCCAAATTTGGATCAAAAAGTGAAAAATGCAATATATTTTCAAAGAAAAACTGAGATTTCTCTAAAAGTGGCAAAATTAGAATTTTTTGACAAAGTGATCATTGCGTATATCCATAGCATTTAAAACATGCATACTAGATCACAAGCTATTTGGATTGCTAAATCTCCGAAATTAGGTCGAAAAGAAAAAAAAAAGCAGGTTTTGAAAAAACTGGCAATTCTCTTCTAAAGTGATCGAGACATAACTTTTTTCCAATTTTGATAATTATTGATGTATATCCATAGTACATAAGCCTAACACACCAGATATCAAGTCAATTGAACACCAAAACCTCCAAATTTGTCCAGAAAGTGAAAACGCATTGTATTTTTTTTTAAAGCCAAGATTTCTCTAAAAGTGGCTAGATAGAATTTTTTTGACAAATTTATCTTGGATTGTGTATATCCATAGAATTTAAAACATGCATGCAAGGTCCCAAGCTATATGGATTGCTAAATCTCCGATATTAGGTTGAAAGAGAAAAAAACGTAATTGTTGGAAAAACCGGTAATTCTTTCCTAATGTCATGAGGCATAGATTTTTTCAGTTTGATGATTTTTTATGTATATCCATAGTAAATAGGCTTAACACACTAGATATCAAGTCAATCGAACACTGGAATCTCCAAATTTGGGCTGAAAAGTGAAAACGCTGAGATTTTCTTTAAAGTGGCGAAATAGGATTTTTTGACAAAGTGATCTTGGATTGTATATATCCACAGTATTTAAAATCATACGGAAAATCTCAAGCAATTTGAATCGCTAGATCTTCAAAATTAGGCCGAAATGAGAAAAAAAAAACAATTTTTGGAAGGAAAAAAGCAGTTTTGAAAAAAAAATGCCAATTCTCTCTTAATGTGATCGAGGCATAACCTTTTACCATGCTGATGTATATCCATAGGACATAGGCATTGCACACTAGATATCTAGTCAATCAGACACCAGTACCCTTAAATTTAGCCAGAAAGTGAAAAATGCACGGTATTTATAAAAGAAGCCAAGATTTCTCTAAAAATAGCCAAATATGATTTTTTTTTAAAAATATTGGATTGTGTATATCCATAGTATTTAGAATACGCATGTAAGATAGCAAACGATTTGGGTCACTAGATCTCCAAAATTAGCCCAAGGGGAGAAAAAATGCAATTTTTGGGAGAAAACAAGCTTGTCTTTGCGTTTGGGTGGATCCAAGATATCTTTCCATACACCAATTTCATAAGTTGTATATTCATAGTGATTTGAGTTTGCATGCTCGATTTCAAATTGTTCAGACACTTAAAACTCAAAATCGAAGGGAGAAAGAATCTGTGAAAGAGTCTACTAAAAATGCAAAGTATCACAAAGTGATGACATGGAATGGCCTAAAGGACAGAGGCCGGCCACAAGGGGGCCTAAACCCTAGCAAAAGCAACAAAAGAATTTTTATCAACTTACAGAATCGAGTCAAGTGGTCTGAAGGGGGGCTAGACTTGAAAACCTAACCCACAAAGTTCTCCCAACCTATGGAACTAGATCGAGGGGCATAAATCCTTAAAAATAAAGTAAGAACTCAAAATTGCGTAGCAAATTGATGATGTGGTAGGTTGTACAAACGCCCGTGCTTTGCGGCACGAATCACGTTGATAGGTATTGACGTGGCTGCAATATAGATATCCCAGGGGGTGCTAGCTTTTGGGACATCAGATGCTTTTAGACAATTTCATGTAACTAATTTTGAGCCAGGCCAGGGGTCTTTAAGAGTGTGCCAGTGCCTCTTCTCTAGGTAGATTAGCTTGGGAGATTGCTAGAGAGGACCCTTGGACATTGTACTTGTTGAAGCTTAAAAATAAAGAAATATTGAGAAGGGCACGAGTCTTTGGGGCCAGTGATTCTGGGTATAAACCTCTACCATCTTGTATAATCTCTCTCTCCCTCTCTGTTTAGTTCAATTGTTTTCAATTTCTCTCACTTCTATTGCTCTAGATCCTCAGCTTGGGGTGTCCAAGTCTATTGCAGTGGTATTAGAGCTCATATAATTTTTATTCCATAGAGGATACAATCCCTTTACTTGCAACACACATGGATTTAATTAATGAATCACACAAAGAGAAAACTGTCGCACCCGATCACGTGCGTGATGAAGAAACCAACGGGAATTCCAATGGGTGACGACCTCCTTCTAAGGAATCGAGAGAGGATTATGGTCTGCTTTTACCCTCAAGTTTTGAAAGAATGGAGATACAACATCAACAATAGGTCGATTGTTGTGTTCAATAGATGATACGTATTCCCAGCATGCCAAATATTTGGCAAAGTATCCACAGTCTCAGTGGTGTACCACCATCCACTCGCCTCTCAAGTCAGCTCTGAAGAAGAAACCTACACCGGTGGTATCCAAATAAAAAGTGTACTTAGAGGATGAATTTGACAAAGCTACAGAGCGACGACCTAGCAAACCCATGAAGATCAAGAAGCAATAGTGGGAAAAGAGTTGAGCAGCAGACTATCCCGAACACTTGGGTCACAAATCTACTTTTAAGGCTGCCAAAAAACCAAAGAAGCATGTTTTCTTTGAGGATGATCCTAGTTCATCATAAACCTCTTTTGACAGCTCAAAGAGTTCCTCTTCCTCTAACTCTAGTGATGGGAGTAGAAAAGACCAGAAGCAGAGAAAGAGTCACAGAAGCAAGAAAGACAAGAAGAAGTCAAAGAAAAGCAGATTCCGCAAGAAGCATTCAAATGGTTTAGATGAGGACTAGATTTTGATCAGTCGTCGATGTACAAGACAACGAGAAAGTAACTCTACCGAGCAAACCTCTTGAAGATAAGGGCATGAACGCCAAGGATTCTAAGGAGGGTACAATAGTCTCCCAAACACAAGGGTAGACACACAAAGCTTCCCTATCACAAATGAGGGTGACACACAACTGAGTGCACACAGATTCACATGGTTATTCTTGTTTGTAGTTTCAAGGAATTTCTCCCCTGCACAAATCTACAATAGGTTGTTTGTTTGTTGTCATTACCATATCTGGATGTTGTTGTTGTAGCTTTGTCTTCATATTGTTGTCGTTAGCATTTTTCATGTCGTTTTGTTGGTGTTGTTCATTGGTCCAATTTGTTGAGGAAGCAACCTCCATTGCTAATGTCGTAATGTAGCACTCATTCATTCCTTTTGTTTTATGTATTGATTCTCCCTTTGGTGGCGTTCTTTTGAGTGTTGTGTCATAGTAGATTGATGCCTTGATAGGCATGGCATATACGTCACAACTACATACGACAATGGCCCATGAGGAAGGTCTTACCGTTATGGGGACGGCATTGTCTAGTCCTCTCACACAGGTGGGCATACATGCGGAAGCACATATGTAAACATATATTTCATACATGAAATTTTGTCAATTAGTTTTAGGGCATTGTGCAAGGTTGTTGAATAAAGTAAATATGTGCCTCTAATGATGTGAAGGAAATCTTAAAGTGAAGTTATGCCCATAATCATGCTCTCAAGCAAATGCTACTTGGTGGGAAAGAGCCTTTTGAGAGGTAGAGACTTTGGAGAAATAGTTGACGCAAGAAGCTTGATGACGCGAAGCAGATAATCGTGGAAGTAGCTTAATAGTACAAGACAATGGAAGCACTTGATGACATTGCCTGATGCTCAGGAAGAGAATGAAACTGGTGGCAGAGGATGTGCGCCAGTGCAGGACCTGAGGGGTAGTTGCAAATCGGTGGCTTTGGTCGACAGTTGACAGGGACCAGTGGTGACACTGGCAACTTGCAAGCACAGGGGGTTTTTGTTAGGTAAAGGCGGTGTGCCTCATCGTGCTTTGCCCATGTCCTTCGGCTAACTGCCCACATTCATCTCCTTATTCTTTATACACACAAAGAATAAGGAGCTCTCAGTCACATTCTCACATGGTGCTCACACAGTGAGATTTGGGAGCTCCACCCACATCCTGTGTCGTGCTCTCTCTCTCTCTCTCCCTCTCTCCCCTTTGCACTCTCCGCATGAGCACCGCATCCGCGCACTCACAACTGGTATTAGAGATGTTTTCATTCCAGAAATTGTTTCCGCGCGCGCGTGCACTTTCAAGAGCGCAAACGGGGTTTCGACTTTGGCATTGGCAAATTCAGCTTTCTGAGAGCTTTTCCATCAGGTGTCCTAGCGTTTTATCCCCCTTTTGGAGTCATTCGAGCCATCAAAAACCTCATTCAAGCTACGGTTCAGGAGCTGCATTTTTTAGAAAAAATCCAAGGAACGGATCTTTGACATTAACAATGGCTTGAGTCTATTGTCTCCAAAAAATGGACAAAAACCTAAAAGATCTAAAACTTTTTCGGCTATATGACCTCCTCACAAAGGCCAAGGAATCCAATTCAAACGCTTTTTTCTCTCAACATATGTGGGGGTACAATCGTTGGTGAACTACTCTTCTAAAGGGAAAGCCTACTAAATGTTTAATGTAGAGAGTATACTAGCTAGATATTTAGTTTTGATGATTACTGTCTAAAATTCTCTACATTTTATAGTAATTTAAAATGAAAAATTAGTAAATCACCGGGCCTAAAGCCTATTGGTTGGCCACCCAAGGGGTCCAATGAGCTTCAAGCATAAGCTACAAGGGGGGGGGGGGGGGTGTCGACCAAAGCAAGCTAGGGGGTTGCTTAGGGGGTATACTCTCCCACAAACACTCACACATACTCTCATTATGCAAAGTGCAAAGTGCAAGAGCTCCCTCTCCTTCTTCTCTACCCTCATTCCCTGCTAGCTCTGTCCACCTTCGAAGGTGTTTGAGGTTTTGGGACTGAGGCTTGGGATAATTAAAGCTTTCTTCAAATTTTATGTTATGCTTATGATGCATGAAGCTTTCCATCTTCATTTCATCACCTAGGTCACAAGGAACACAAAGATTGTACTATAACAAGTCTCTCTAATGGGAGAAATCATAATACAAATGCCTATTGGAGGGGGGACCGGCTCCACATAAATCCGGTCCTCAATTGTTGTCATGTTCTCTAAATTCTCTCTCTTGCAAAAGTATTGTTCATGCCAAGTTAACTCATTGCTACGTTGTGTTGTTATCTTCAATTTTGTTCACCCGCTATGCTCATAAAGTAATCGCTCAGAAGTATTCTCATTAATTTTTGCTACTCTCAAGTTAAATAGGCCAATTCCATTACAAAAAAACATTGACTACAAGGAAGGATTTTAAATTCAAAACTCTTGTGTGGCACTACTCCAAGAATACTAAGTTCAGATAGGATATGTGACTTTTGCATGTGGTAAGGTGCAAATATTGAATTCAATGAGAAGACTTCATTATGACCACCTCAAAAACTTGCCCACCATGTTAACATACGGTTATAGCATCCTTTTTTTTATCAATAGTATAGTATAGACTTATACATAGCAATTGAAGAGGCTTTCTTTAAGTACTCTAATGCTTTCCTTACGTGGGTGATGGGGTCTTTTGCTATATCACCTACAATGTTCTATTCCATGACTCATAATGATGTTTTGAAAGTTCAAAGAAAGTATATACTTTACTTCTATCTAGTCATAAATTTCACAAGCTTTGTATCTTCTCGTATGTATAGAATGATAAAGAAACACATGCATTACTTGTGCATATTCATACGCCTACTCAAAGCTTGTGTTTTTTGGAATGTCAGGGTACAGAACCTGCATTTGGAGCATTCAAAAGAAGTTATCTCTTTTGTTGTACTCAATCTTGTAATGCATCCTTTTTTTATCTGTCAAGATCGATTGAGATTATGTTAATCTCGTTTGCATTACATCATTATGATACATTGTATCGCATTCCCACTACATTATGATATAAATCGTTGGATCGTGCTCTTCAAGATCATCTTCAACCGTTGTCAATTCACAAGTGCTTCTTGTAAGGCACACAAGTGCCTCCTAGCTGAATTTTTGTAGATGGCCTACATAAGATCCTCCATAAACATCTCCTCTATCTCATGTTCATAGGTAAAGACTTGAACAAAGCTAGCTCCATGTGACTAGTAAAAGGCATTTTTCTAAAAATTCTATTGCACAATGGTGGATGATTTGTATAAGTCAATTCCCTATCTGACCTTGGGCCTACCACAGCCAAATGTGTCTATGATAGCCTTTGCATGGCTACAAAAAAAAATATTTTTTAAATTAAAAAAACATGGTTGCATGCCATAGTCTCCAATCGATAATAATACGTTTTATACAAGAAAACCATGTAGAGGCTGTTATAAACACATTGGACTTTGGCAATCCCAAGGCCAAACATGCAATTAACTTATATGAATCAACCACCATTGTGAAATAGACTTTTTAGGCAAATACCTTTTAGATGTCACGATTTGTTCAAATGTTTTCCTATGAACATGACATAGAGGATGGTTATGAGGTGTTTCTGGAGGCTCTGATGTAGGTCTTCTATAGCTGGGAGAGGCACTTGTGTTCCCTCCAAGTTGCACTTGCAAATTGACAACCTTTGAAGATAAGTTTGAAGAGGAGCTTGAAGAGCACAATCAATGGTCTGTAATGTTAGGTAGTAGGCATGCAATGCAATGTATCGTAATGATCTAATGCAAAGGAGATTTACATAGTCTCATCAATCTTGACGGAACAAAAATGGATATATTACAAGATTGATACAACAAAGAGATGGATTCTTCTAAACGCTATGAATGCACATTCTACATGCACACATTCCAAAAATAATAAGCTCTAGTTGGGGCATATAAATAGGCACAAGCAAGACATGTATTTCTTTATCATTGTGTGCATTTGAGTAGATACAAAGCTTATGAAACTTATGGTTGGATAGAAGTAAACCATAGATATTCTTTAAAAATTTTAAACCACAACATGAATTGTGGAATAGAGCATGGGAGGCAATACAACAAGGGACCCCAACACCCATATAAGCTAAGCATAACACTACTTAAAGAAAGTCTCTTCAATTGCTATGTATGAGTCCATACTAAATTGTTGACAAGAAAGGATGCTATAATCATATATTTTCATGGTGGGCAAGTTTTGATTATATTTTCATGGTGGGCAAGTTTTTCAAGTGGTCATAATGATAATGAAGTCTTCTCATCAAATAAAACTTTTGACCTTACCACATGCAAAAGTCACGTTAAACTTGGTATTCTTGGAGTCACATCACACAAGAGTTTCAAATTAAGCAGTGCAGGACCACATTTTATAGAAGGTTGAGATTTTTCATCAGTGTTTTGGACTTCCTTTCAAGCTAAACTTCTTCTTAAGATTCAACATACTTGTATTCATTTCATTAATACAATACCTTTACACAAAAACTAGTATATGCTTTTATTTTCACATGATTTGATAAATTGTATCTTATTTGATGGCACTATATTTGTTTCACCTTTAGGAATTTCAATAAAGTAGATCAACAAGACCTTGGTTCTTAAAGATTTCTCTAAGTGATAGATATCCTAGCAAACCTAGAGCACTCAATCAGGTTTTTGTGGTTGTTGAGCTCTGATGAGTACATTTGTGTACGGCTTTGCACTGATTGAGTTTTTGTTACATGTTTCTTATCTTGAGATAATGCAAATAAGCTATAAAGTGAGAAAATTGAAAGCAAAAAATCAAATTGTATTTTCAGCCTGGACATCGAGGATGGTTTAGGACCTGTTTGTAGAGGCCCCTATGTAGGTCTCCTATAGAAATTTATTTGGGAGATGATTGGGAACCCTTCGATCAGCAATTTTGAACTGACAACCTTGAAAGATGAGCTTGAAGATCATAATTGATGATCCATAACGTCAGGTACTAGGCATACAAGGCAAGGCATCATAATGCTTAATGCAAAGGAGATTAACATGATCTCAATCAACCTTGACAAATAAAAAAAGGTTGCATTACATGATTGATGACGACAATATGACAATTTCTTCTAAATGCTACGAATGCAGGTTTTTCAACCTCAAATGTTAGAAAGCACAAGCTCTGGGTGGACATATGAATAGGCACAAGTTGTGAGTGCGCGTGTGCGCAGATGCGTGCGTGCGTGCGCGGTGCTGTGCGTGCGGGGAAGGGGAAGAGCACGAGATGGTGTGGGTGGACCCACCTCAGGAAGCAATGAGTGAGGTGCTCCTTATTCATATGCATATAATGGATAAGTGCATGTACACACGTGGACAGGCGATCAAACATTGGACGTCCGACCCAGGCAAAAGGCGCAGCGCTTTTACCCAACAAACTCCCACTTAAAGGCGATGTGTTGATAAGTGAGACCTACTAGCTAAACTACTAGTATGTACAAAAAACTAGGTGAGAGACTCTCTCAACCTATGCCCACTGGCTCACTCTATCAATCTACATGTATTCGTATCAACTCTTGTGGTAGGTGAGTGTGCGTACCCATGCTAGAACCTACATGTAAATCCCACAGACTACTCTGTATGGTCTGCAAAACTCCACTATGCACCATGCTAGTGTCACCCTTCACACGACTGACAACCCCTGCTGCAAATGCTCCCAATGTAGCTACTAGATTGTGCGTCAAACATGAGACGCCCAAATGCTGACAAAATCTGCACAAACCTGGTTGTACTCGCCTCCCTTATGCTATCTACAATCACTACATCATCAGCACTACCCATCACGTATCGATGTGTCAACATCAACACTGGGAAACCTACGTCCCTATCACCCATAGGCAAAACTGTGTGTCCTGGCACCAACTAATCAACCTCTAACATGAGCATATCAAAGAACTCCATGTCAGCTATGTCTGTGTCTCTAGGGAGCATACCTGTTCTACCTTTGCCTGTACAAAGTCTGACAACACTTGTTGTGTCTCACTATATCATTGCCGCTTTATCTCTATCTCTACCGAGTCCACTAGCACGTCCTGCAAACTAAAAGCTCTGTCTCGTGAGCAAGGTGGATCTCACCCACGAAAGAGACACGTCTCGTCTCTCGCTCAAAGCATTCTAACAACAAAACAGAGACTATGCCATCTCGTACCTCAGACACATGCATAGGATATACCAAGCCGCTGCGGGCTCCTCTGGCAATCACTAATAAACCGCAATGCATCTAGAAAGAATGCTCTCTAAGCAGTATCTGACAACCAAAGTCTACTAATTGTCTCACTGAGATCAAGCTTTGTCTCAGCTGAGGAACATAGCGCACATGCTGTAGTGTATATGATGCACCAGGCATAGATAAACAAACGTCTCCTGCACCCTCATGTCAATTGCCGAACCATCGACCAAGTGCACACAACCAAGTCTCACACTAGAAATGATGAACCACTTACGACATGGTGTGACATGGAAAGTGACATCGCTATCTAGTAACCATTGTGGAGAAAGTGTGCTATCCATAGACATGTCTGCAAGAGGTACACTTGAGGCAAGCATGACATCACCATCACTGTCATAGGCTACCACTAGAACTGCCTCTCTAACATTTGTCAAAGCCGAATCTGCATCTCGCATACATCTTTGATGTTGTCTCATACATCTGAAACAACGATGCCTAATGTGCCTTGTGTGATCACAATGCCAACATCGTACGTATCGGCAAGAACAAGACCGTCGTCACATGTTTGCTGCCATAAGCGAATGCCAAAATGGCAACAAAGTGGGAGATCACTTGACCACTACACAATCATGAAAACCATGACTAATCGCATCAAAATTGATGCTCACATATGCATCAAAATGCTCAACTGAGCAAAAAGTGCATAACCATATATGCAAGTAGAGAGCAAAATAGCTCAAAACGTATCCCACAAGAGAAATTGAGTGCAAAAATCTACAAAAACCTGTGAAACATGTGAACATTAAACTGTATCCAAGCTGACAAAACTTGTCAAAGTGAGAGTAAACACTCGATCATTGTCAAAGTGGGAATATATCGAACACTATACCATCAGAGAGAAAACTCGATCATGAATAAACCATGGCGAGAATATAGGAAAATAAGATAGAGTTTCCCTTGTAAATTGAGCAAAAGCTCAAAAATATCACCAAATATGCATGAAAATAGACACTCAATGACTCAATAGCAAAATCCACAAATAGCATACATAGCACCGCCAAAAACCCTAGGAAAATAGCTCACTCCTGACCGAGTGGCTCTATGTACCTATCCAAAAACACCTGTAAACCTGTGAATCTGCTACTTGTGAGCTATGGCTAGCTTAAACTATATCCACATAATGTATACATAGCATGAAAATGAACCAAACTGTGCAAACAAGCTCTTTGTAATGCTCTCCACAGTTGTACATAAGCACTACATGTGCTGCATAATCCACACTGGAAAGATTGTACAACCTGTGAGCAAAACCGCTGGGAAACTAGCACACACTACCTCAACGGTCGATAAACATATCAACTGGAAACTGCCAAGAGCTATCGCGCTTGAGGAAAAAACCTGCTCCGAAATGGGCCTTCGAAGCCGAATGTGTCGGTATGTGCCATCGAAGCCAAAAACTGGGAAGCTATTGAAGCTGAAACGTTGTAGAGAGTACGTCGGAGCCAAATCCACTCTAAAATGGGCGCTAGAGGAGAGCCGATGCCGCTCTTGCTCTATGGTCTCCTGCTGTGTCGAGGTCGGGAAACTGGGGATGTCCGTCGGTGCCGTCTTTCACCCACCGGGCGGAAGCACTGATGCTAACACTCGATGTCGCCTTCTGCCACCGGAAGGGAGTGATCGCCAGATGTCGTAGTAGCTGCAAATGAGTATCAAAATCGATGTACCGAGCCGTCAACGTGAAGCTGTAGAGGAAGACGCCAAAATTGTAGCCACTACCATACCTGATGCCTAGTCACAGAAATTGGTGTCAAAATCACTGTGTCAGAATGGCTAATCAACGATGCTCAAAGCCGATGCGGATTGGTGCAAATCCTTGAAGTCGATAGCAAAAACGACTCTAATCACGGATGTCGAGGTCGCCTCCCGTCGTCGGATGGGAGTCTTTGATGACGAGGCATCGAGAAGAAAACAGCTGAGTGGAAATGGCTCACCGAGCATCAAATCCAAGAGCTTCGAGAATGCCGAGCCTATGTAGGGTCGTAGAAATCTATGCGTGAAGGCGAGGCTGAGCTATCGCAGGGATTCGAGCAGATGCCAGTGTGTACCAAAGGTTACTTTCCCATGTGGCCAAAAAACACTATCGTCTCTCTCTATCCTATGTACGCACAACTGAGAGCATAGGCTCTCTTTCCCTCTTTCTCTATCAAGCTCTCTCGGGCATGTGTGTGAGCCGAGGTGTGAGAAAGGCGAATGGGCCGCGGTGTCGAGGGGTCGGGCTCTGGTTATCGGGCTCTGGTTAAATATCGGCCTGCTAGGCCGCGTGTATGTGAGCGTGACTGGCCCAGTCGGTCATGTCGCTTTTTGGGGGGGCAGCAAACATTTTAAAGATATCTAGAGAATGCGCCACATCCTGTGCACAAGCACGCACTTAGTGCAGTGGTGAAGGCAATGCTCCTGGGTTGCGAGGTCGAGTGTTCGAAACTCCGCGTAAGCTCCGCGTCTTGACTTTTTGGTCAACGGTCCTAACAGCTAATTCGACCGGCAACCGTCGACCGGCAACCGGCATGAGTTGCTTTGCCACGAGGCCTAGCAGGCCGAAATATAACCAAAGCCGAGGGGTCGGAGGGGGGGGGGGGGGGGGGGGGGGGGGGGGGGGGGGGGGTGTTGTCGAGAACCCCGTGGGAGCTATATCTTGCACACAAAGAGTGTGTAGACTCTAGAGTCAATTTTTTTTAAAAAAAAATCAACTTTGTTGCTCTGTCTTCTAACAAGATCCGACGAGCCTGCAAGCCTGCACAAAATGTCGAGATGTAGGCAAGGCGAGTGTACGGTGTGCTTTGCCTTGATTGGTGCAGCACTGCCTGCTATTTCCTTCCAAGCTTCTCTGCTCTCGACCTGCAAATCCTCAATAGTGCTGCTCGCTCACGGCTCATCGCTCACGGCTCACAGGGCCATGGCCTATATCTCGCACGGGTATGGGAGGAGATGGGATCTACGGTGGGATAATTGAGGACCGTAGATCTCGGGCTTCCGTGGATAATGTAAACTCGGGAGAAATGTAAACTCGGGAACAATGTAAACTCAGGTACCCGAGTTTACTTCGCCCCTCTTCCCCCTGCCCCCCGGGATTGAACCCACAACCTAGGGTTTGAGCATGTCACTGTGGAATGTATACGTTTCCATAGAATTTTGACGTGTAAAAGTATCGGGGCGAGCAAAAATAAACTCGGGTACCCTAGTTTACAAAAATACCCGAGTTTACTTTTGCAACAAGATCTACGGCGCCCGCTTAATGTCGGGGTCCAAAAGTGATGGGAGCCTTTGATCCCCATCTCCCATGCCCGTGTTAGATATAGCTCAGGTACAGGGCCTCCTGCTCACTCGCTATTGCAAGCTGAAATTGCTTTTAATTGCAAGCTGCCAAAATTTATTGTCGTGACCTGCTGTCCGACTACCTTGCATTGAAGGCTTCAAATGCTCTAAGCCTCCCCTCAGCTATATCTAACACGGGCATGGGAGATGGGATCAAAGGCTCCCATCACTTTTTGGTCCTCAATCATCCCACCGTAGATCCCATCTCCTCCCATGCCCGGGTGAGATATAGGCCAGGCAAGCCTCCAAGCCAAGCTAACGCTGTCCAATTGCAAAGCTTGTGAATGCTTTCAATTTCAATTTCCAAGCCCTTACTGAGTTCGACTGCTGCCCCCGATTTTAGCCTTGCTTTGACTTACTCGAATTTCCTCTGAGTGCTACTGCACCCGCTTTGCTCGCTTGCTCCTGTTGCACGCCTGCAGAGTGTGTGTGTGTGTGTGTGTGTGTTTATACTCCAAGCTTCAAAGCTTGCCTCACGACTCTCTTCCAAGCCCGGATCTCTGCTGCTCGACTACTCCTAGTTGCCCCGATTCCTTCTTGCTTCCAAATCACTGCAGGCCTGCCCGAGAGTTCACTTGAGCTGCTCTGTTGACTCTGGCTTCAATTGCAATTTCCTTGCATTCTCCAAGCCAATCACCTTTGTGGGATCCTGTGTGTGTGTGTGTGTGTAACTAACACACAAGAAAAGAAAATTGTTGCAGCTCCTGCCCGATTCTGTGCACCAAAGATTCCCCTCAAAGCTCTCTCGCGGCCGAGATCTCTCAAGCCTTGACTGTAGATCCCCTTCTCAAGCTTTTCCAAGCTCCCCTGTTGACCTCAAAGCTTCTAAGAAGACAAAGCTTATTTCTTGCTCCTATTCCTTGATTCCTCTCAAGATATCTCACACGCTTGAGAGGGGCTGCGCACGCTGAGAAATTGAGATCTCACCGATCTTGCCGATCCGCCTCGAATCAATCTGATCCGGTGCCGCAAAGCACCGAGCTCCGTGGGAACTCCGTTGCTGCCAAGAGACCGCCTGTCGTCGTCAAGTCGTAGCTCTGATACCACTTATGAATGCACGTGTGTGAGGAAGGGAAAGAGCAGGAGACGGTGTGGGTGGAGCCACCTCAAGAAGTAGTGAGTGAGGTGCTTCTTATTCATAAGTATATAATGAATAAGAGCATGTACACACGTGTCGTCGTCAAGCCGTAGCTCTGATACCACTTATGAATGCACGTGTGCGAGGAAGGGGAAGAGCAGGAGACGGTGTGGGTGGAGCCACCTCAAGAAGTAGTGAGTGAGGTGCTTCTTATTCATAAGTATATAATGAATAAGAGCATGTACACACGTGACGAACGATCGGACAGTGGATGTTTGGTCTGAACAAAAAGTGCAACGCCTTTACTCCAACGCAAGCAAGACACTTGTTTCTTTCTCATTTTGTATATTTTCATGCGTATGAGTAGATATAAAGCTTGTATTATGATTGTCATGCTTGTGAAATTTATGTTTGGATACAAGTAAATCGTACGCATTCTCTATAGGATTCATTTAACAAGTGAAATTTAAACTTCAAAAGATTAGCATGAATCATGGAATAGAGCATTGTGGATAATTCACTAAAGGAAAGCATAAGACTACTTAAAGAAATCCGCTTTAGTTGCTGTGTATGAGGTATAACAATGAGTCTATATAGAACTATTTATAAGAAAGGATGTTATAACCATATGTTTTCATGGTGGGCAAGTTTGATAATTGGTCATCATGAAGTCTTCTCCTCACATTCAAGATCTAGAACTTACCACATGCAGGATCATGTATCCCATATGAGCTTGGTATTCTTGGAGTCACGTCACACAAGAGTTTCAAATTTAGTAGTGTAGGACCACATTTTACAAAAGCTTGAGCTTTGTCATCGGCACTATTTTTTTCTTTAGATCTTTAGTGTTTACCAATTACCTCCAGAGGGTGATAGAAACTCAGCTTGCTTCTTTATAGATTCTATTTAGAGCATGAATGAACTATATAAGATTCTATTTAGAGCATGAATGAACTATATAAGAGCTTGCATATACTCTTGCGCATTAACAACACTAGTAAAACGGCGTCGCCTTCGGCGGTGGCATGGCCTCTCTTACCCTAAAACCTCTTGCTCCTCGCAAATTTCATAAGGCAAATCAAGAAAAGTACTCTCTCTCTCTCTCTCTCTCTCTCTCTCTCTCTCTCTCTCTCTACTTTTGGTCTCATAGATCATAATGGCCTTTTGGAGGCAGAATTTGGCATGGTTTTGACTGCCAAATGTCTGACGGATTGAGGGGTTACGTAGCTCCTTGGCCCTGCCCAAAGTGGGCATATTCTACAATCTGTTCATTCCAAGAGACTACATCTTGGATAGGAACCTTCTAAAGCACTTTTTGTGCTTTATGAATTGCACCACATTTTGCATACGTGTCGACCAAGGCAGTGCCAAGCACAACGTCACATCTACTAAAAACAGCCTAGAGCTCCTTCACCCTGCCCAAGTTAGGCATATCCCACAATCAATGCATATCCAAAGACGGCATCATGCACAGGAACCTCCTAAAGTACTTTTTGTGCTTTATGAAATGCACCACATTAGGCATACATGTCGACCAAGGTACTGTCAAGCACAACGTTTTGTTCCAACAACCATTGACTAACAATATCATTGTAAACTCTATTGCCCCTTGAGAAAACATTGCATCATGGCAGATGCCCTCTCTTTGCATCAGCTGAAAACAGCCTAGAGTGTATGTGATTACATCTCGGTAGACACCCTTGCTTTGACTCCGTTGAAAAACACCCAAAGCTCCTTGGCCTTGACCAAGTTGGGCATATCTTGCGATCAATGCACTCCTTGAGACAACATTGCATCATGAGAGATGCCCTCTCTTTGCATCAGCGGAAAACAGCCTAGAGTGTATGCGATTGCATTTGGATAGACACCCTTGCTTCGCATCCATTGAAAAACACCCAAAACTCCTTGGCCCTACCCAAGTTGGGCATATCCCGCAATCAGGCATGAGAAGCAGAGATCCTCAAATGCAACCACCACATTCAAAAGGGATACCAAAAAACACTGAAATGTAGTAGTGGGAACTCCAGAGTTTAATGGCTGTGGATCTTCTGAAAACAGCCCAGAGCTCTTTCGCCATTCCCAAGTTAGGCGTATCCCGCAATCAGTGCATATCAAGAGACGACATCCTGGACAGGAATCTCCTAAAGTAATTTTTGTGCTTTATGAAATGCACCACATTAGGCATACATGTCGACCAAGGTAGTGCCAAGCACGACATTTTGTTTTGACAACCACTGACTGTGTTGTGAGAGAGAAGAAGAAGAGAGTTTTAACGTCGTAGGAAACTATCCCAGGAGAACTTAAAGATCTATCCGATGAGAAGAGTTGAACTCAAGACCTGTTATTCGAGAGAAATCCATGCATCATTCAACCAACAGTTGAAGCGCTAAAAGTCGAGGAACCCTTCACCTCCTCACCTTGCAAGGAAACGTTGGGTTCGTGTGCTGAAGAGTTGATCATGAGTTGGGGTCGTACTCTTACCTCACCTTGAAAGAAAGCTTCTTGTAACCCTTGATGCAATCGCATATGCTCTAGGCTGTTTTCAGATGCAAAGAGAGGGCATCTACGATGATGCAATGTTTTCTCAAGGACACACACACACATACGCGTCACACAGTTCCGCTCAGAGCCTCAAAGAGTTGCCCTGCCGAATACAACAATAGCTCTCTCTCTCTCTCTCTCTCTCTCTCTCTCTCTCTCTCTCTCTCTTCGCCACTGTTCGTAACTGTCATCATGTTTCCTATTTGCATCTAGGTAGACACCCTCGCTTCACATCCATTGAAAAATGCCTAGAGCTCCTTGGCCTTGCCCAAGTTGGGTATATCCTGCAATCAATGCACTCCTTGAGGCAACATTGCATCATTAGAGATGCCCTCGCATCAGCTGAAAACAGCCTAGAGCGTGTGCGATTGCTTTTGGATAGACACCCTTGCTTCGTATCCGCTCAAAAATGCCCAAAGCTCCTTGGCTCTGCCCAAGTTGGGCTAATCTTGCAATGAGGCATGAGAAGCAGAGATCCTCAAATGCAGCCGCCACATCGAAAGGGATAGCAACAAACGTTGAAATGTAGAAGTGGGAACTCGAGAGTTTATTGGCCGTGAGTCTGCTGAAAACAGCCCATCGCCCTGCCTAAGTTAGGCGTATCCCGCAATCAGTGCATATCAAGAGACGACATCCTGGACAGCAATCTTGCAATCAATGCACTCCTTGAGACAACATTACATCATGAGAGATGCCCTCTCTTTGCATCAGCTGAAAACAACCTAGAGCGTATGCGATTGCATTTGGATGGACACCCTTGCTTTGCATCCGCTGAAAAACGCCCAAAGCTCCTTGGCCTGCCCAAGTTGAGCATATCCCACAATCAGGCATGAGAAGCAGAGACTAACAATATCATTGTAAATTCTATTTCCCCTTGACAAAACATTGCATCATGGAAGATGCCCTCTCTTTGCATCAGCTGAAAACAACCTAGAGCGTATGAGATTGCATCTGGGTAGACACCTTCACTTCGCATCCGTTGAAAAACGCTGAGAGCTCCTTGACCTTGCCCAAGTTGGGCGTATCCTGCAATCAATGCACTCCTTGAGACAACATTCCATCATGAGAGACGCCCTCTCTTTGCATCAGTTGGAAACAGCCTAGACCGTATGCAATTTAATTTGGATAGACATCCTTGCTTCGAATCTGTTGAAAAACGCCTAACGCTCCTTGGCCCTACCCAAGTTGTGGGCGTATCCCGCAATCAGGCATAAGAAACAGAGACTAACAATATCATTGTAAATTCTATTGCCCCTTGAGAAAACATTGCATCATGGAAGATGCCCTCTCTTTGCATCAACTAAAAACAGCCTAGAGGCTATGCGATTGCATCTCGGTAGACACCCTCGCTTTGACTCCGTTGAAAAACGCCCAAGCTCCTTGGCCTTGACCAAGTTGGGCATATCTTGCAATCAATGCACTCCTAGAGACAACATTGCATCATGAGAGATTCCCTCTCTTTGCATGAGCTGAAAATAGCCTAGAGCATATGCGATTGCATTTGGATAGACACCCTTGCTTCGCATCCGCTAAGAAACGCCCGAAGCTCCTTGACCTTACCCAAGTTGGGCATATCCTGCAATCAGGCATGAGAAGCAGAGATCCTCAAATGCAACCACCACATTCGAAATGGATAGCAAAAAATGCTGAAATGTAGCAATGGGAACTGCAGAGTTTAATGGCCGTGGATCTGCTGAAAACAGCCCAAAGCTCCTTCGCCCTTCAGGAGTATCCCGCAATCAGTGTATATCAAGAGACGACATCCTGGACAAGAATCTCCTAAAGTACTTTTTGTGCTTTATGAAATGCACCACATTAGGCATACATGTCGACATGGGTAGTGCCAAGCACGACGTTTTGTTTCAACAACCACTGACTATGTTGTTAGAGAGAGAGAGAGAGAGAGAGAGAGTGAGAGAGAGAGAGAGAGAAAGAAGAAGAAGAGAATTTCAACGTCGTAGGAAACTATCCCTAGAGACCTTAAAGATCTATCCGATGAGGAGAGTTGAACTTAAGACCTGTTATTCGAGAGCAATCCATGCGTCATTCAACCAACAGTTGAAGCGCCTAAAAGCCGAGGAACCCTTCACCTCCTCACCTTCCAAGGAAACGTCGGGTTCGTGGGCTGAAGAGTTGATCATGATTTGGGGTCGTACCTTCACCTCACCTTGAGAAAGCTTCCTATAACCCTTGATGCAATAGCATATGCTCTAGGCTGTTTTCAGCTGATGCAAAGAGAGGGCATCTGCCATGATGCAATGTTTTCTCAAGTGTGTGCACACACACACACACACACACACGTCACACAGTTCCGCTCAGAGCCTTAAAGAGTAACCCGGCCTAATGCAACAATAGCTACCTTTCTCTCTCTCTCTCTCTCTCTCTCTCTCTCTCTCTCTCTCTCTCTCTCTCTCTCTCTCTCTCTCTCTCTCTCTCTCTCTCTCTCTCTCTCTCTCTCTCTCTCTCTCTCTCTCTGCCACTGTTCGTAACTGCCATCGTGTTCCCTATTTGCATCTTAGTAGACACCCTGGCTTTGCATCCACTAAAAAACGCGGAGCTCCTTGGCCTTGCCCAGGTTGGGCATATCCTACAATCAATGCACTCCTTGAGATAACATTGCATCATGAGAGATGCCCTCATATGCGATTGCATTTGGATAGACACCCTTCCTTCGCATCCGCTGAAAAACGCCCAAAGCTCCTTGGCCCTACCCAAGCTGGGCATATCCTGCAATCAGGCATGAGAAGCAGAGATCCTCAAATGCAACCACCACATTTGAAAGGGATAGCAAAAAACGCTGAAATGTAGCAGTGGGAACTCCAGAGTTTAATGGCTGTGGATCTGCTGAAAACAGCCC
The DNA here is from genome assembly GCF_014529385.1 of Adiantum capillus-veneris. NCBI lineage: Eukaryota > Viridiplantae > Streptophyta > Polypodiopsida > Polypodiales > Pteridaceae > Adiantum > Adiantum capillus-veneris. Next base: position 138,285,465 of record NC_140931.1, on the reverse strand, counting down.
AAAGCTCCTTCACCCTTCCCAAGTTAGGCGTACCCGCAATGAGTGCATAGCAAGAGATGACATCGTGGACAGGAATCTCCTAAAGTACTTTTTGTGCTTTATGAAATGCACCACATTAGGCATACATGTTGACATGG